>NC_135187.1:35897055-36632055 GCF_041146795.1 Maylandia zebra | reverse complement strand
CTGGAATAAATCAGAAACTCTGAGTACAGGCAGACGAACAATAGTTACGGTGAACAAAGCTAAGTGTAAAATGAATTACAGCCATGGCTGCGTCTTTGGCTGGATTCTGACACACGGCCACTGATCCATTGAAACAGTCTTATTGCAACTATAGGACAAAAACCAGCAGGTTCAATCATGCACACTTTATTGTTTTGCTCTGCGCTGCTGTTGAAACTGTTATTCTTTGTAAATGTGTAAATAGTGCTTTTGCTGATATTTGGTTACATCAGCTGAAATAAGCAGACACGGCTTCTTTCTCACAGCCATACTGGGGAAAGTTTGCCAGTTATCTATGAAGCTCACATTGTTTTCTAGACACCACCCGACAGATAGCTGTAGACCTGCGGCTACACGTGTCGTCACTGGTCAAACTGGGCAGAGGATCTTCAGAGTCTGACATTGTTCTGGCACAGTCACACAGTGATGCTACTATTAATCTTAGTGGTCACTGATTGAAACAGGTGGTGTCATTATAATTCAAATTTTACTAATTTTACATTGATCCATTGCCAGTAGTTGGCCACAGGAATACTCTGGTCATTCAGTCTTTAGCGCCACATTTGTAAGGACACTGACGCCAGGATGTCTCTTGAGCTGTCGAGAAGGAGAAACCCATTTAAAGATGGCTCCTGGCGGTGCATCGAGGGCTTCGCCGTGCTGGCCACCCAGCTGGGTGCTGAGGAGGACCGAAAGACATCAACATTAGACTGTCTCTAAAACTTCTACACCTGGGCTTGTCCAAGAATCAACACACAACTGTTCTTAATACTGATTGGTAGGTAGGTGTTCATTTTCTATGTTCATCTCAAAGATAACCTGCTGTGGAGAAGGTCAGGTCTGCAGTTGGAGTTACTGTCCTGTGTACATCTGTAAGAATGTAGAACTGCAGTTCAATCCAAAGCTACTTCACTAGGCTCCAAATCGTGCTTCAGACTTTGGCTCCCTACTGGATTTGTTCAGCTTTAATACAAACGTAGTGTTCATGACCTCAGCCTGGTGGAGCCTACAGCGTGTTTGGACTTCAGCTGTGCCTCATGTGACCTGTAGTCCTATTGGACTGGTTAATGTCAACAGTCTTTGTGGTGTAGTAAAAATAAAATCTACTTTATATATTGTGTGTATGAAATTGCTCTACTTTGTGAAACTTGAACGCAGCTACAGTTATAACGTCTGTGTACATATGGGCCCAGAGAATTCTGCTTCCAAAATATGTTCAACAAACAAGTGATTTTGGACCGAGGGCCATCTGTTGTTAGTCAGAAGTGTGTGTTTGTGTGTCTTGGAGAAGAAACGCGAAAAGCAAAGACATGACAAGAAGGTGTGTGAGTGTGGCTGAGGGGGGGAACCCTAGACGATACACTCAGTTTCCATAGTGATCGGAGTTATATTTGAAAATGTGACGCACATTTCAACATCCACTTTCGCCTTTTGCTGTTAGTCATCTTCATGAGTTACATGTGTGAAAGGTTTACAGAGAAGAAAAGTGAGATAAGAATGACCTTCTCTCTGGGCCTGGAGAGAAAAGTCAACGAGGGCTTTGATGTGCTGAGCTGTAATGGTTGTAAATGGTTAAACATCTGGATGGGCACATCTGTTGATCCTGCATTGATAATAGATTGCATTCATATAGATTGCATTTATATTATGGCGCTTTTCTAGGCACCCAAAGCGCTTTACAATACCACTATTCATTCACTCTCACATTCACACATGGTGGAGGCAGCTACAGTCGTAGCCACAGCTGCCCTGGAGCAGACTGACAGAAGCGAGGCTGCCATATCGCGCCATCGGCTCCTCTGGCCAACACCACTAGGCGGTAGGGTTGATCCCAAGTCGAAACTTTATGCTTACAGCCTGATGAGTACTGAGTGCTCAGTTCCTTCACTATTAGCTCGCAGACTCCGGTACTGTGCGCTCTGACCTACTGTGCTTTACACAAGACCGAGGGATCTACACTGCAGTGTTTCTGAATGTCATGTTATGCAACATTACCACATTTTGGAAGAAACCAGTTTACAGACCAGAGACATACTGGACAAACAGGGCGCCTACACAACTTTTCTGAACCAACTTTGATCAGCGGTCCCCAACCTTTGTCGCTCCACAGACAGGTCAGTATTATCAGGCAGTATTTTCACGGACCGGAGTTTAAGGTGTGGCGGATAAATACGACAAAATAACAGATACAACAAAAACTGTGGTATTTTGTAAATATAACACTAAACGCAAATTCAGTGTGTAATTGTGTAACTTTATTAGCAGCGTCTTCCTGAAGTGCACCAACAACATTGAGAGTAACGTCCTCCTCTCTGCCCCTCAATGCTCTCTGGTCGCTATGGTAACACATTTCTTTCAAAATAAGACGCACAACTACAACACGGCAAAGACCCAGGGAACCGAGTTAACGATAAAAACCCTGAAAACCATCAATTTCACACCCGAGCCTCAACTCTCACGGCCCGGTACCAAACGACTCACAGACCGGTACCGGGCCGTGGGCCGGGGGTTGGGGACCGCTGAATTAAATGACCTTTGAAATATTTTAAAGATAAAGGAAAAAAAGATGCGCTCAGTACAAACTCTAGAAGCAAAACTCATCGTTATATTCAACAGCTAAATAAAAGCCCCGAAAAGACTTTTTACAACAAGAAAAACTAACAAACAATAACAAAAGGAGTTGAAGGCGACTAAACTAGCTCTACATATTTAAACTGTGGTAACGGATGAAGAATGGGAACCACAGAGACGCAGTAATCTGATTAAGAATGAAGACACATAAACCTTATAGGAACTCTTTAAAAAACTCCTTCAAGGTGTCAAAACAGAAGAACGTAAGCTCAACGGTTCAGATAACTGAATGGACGGTGAGAGTGCCATGGGCCAATGAGAGACCCAATCAAACAGCGAGAACCACAGTGAGCTAGGCTGCTCAGAGTTAACTCTATCAAACCCTGAACAAACCAGCAAGTGAACATGCACCAACACTGACGGCACTAAAACCAGGTTCCTAATATTATGGCAGCTCATAAGAGCGCAGCAATGTGCTAAAAGTCCAGACACTCCAGGAACAAACACAAAATAGAGAGCAGCTCATCACCCCAGCCCTCAAACTTTCAGAATCCCAGTTCGATGACATATCTGAATGGGATTGGACCGACTCACCGAGAGCCC
The DNA here is from genome assembly GCF_041146795.1 of Maylandia zebra. Lineage (NCBI taxonomy): Eukaryota > Metazoa > Chordata > Actinopteri > Cichliformes > Cichlidae > Maylandia > Maylandia zebra. The sequence continues at coordinate 36,628,842 of NC_135187.1, read as the reverse complement.
GCAGCCTTCTTACACCGATGTCTACCAACATGTGATTGGTCCTACATTAAGTACTGAGAACACTGTAAACCTGGAGTTGGAGTCACTGTGATGTAAGAACCATGGTGTGACCAGTTTCTGCATTATGCTCTCGAAAAATAGGTTTCATATTTGCACATAGTGACATAATTATAATATCAAGAAGAGGCCAGTATCAGTCAGTACTATCAGCTACGTGTAATATTTACAGCTCCAGAGGAGACAGTGTGTGGATGGAGTGCACACACTAAGACATGGACATGCTAAAAATATATGCAGGCAAGCATGTCATGCATCTGTTTGCCTGCTGAAAGCCCCACGTTACACACATGCACTCACACACAGACGCCTCCCTTCGAGCTCGCTGCTGCCTTTGCCTCTGTGAGCGAGCGCGGGTCGCGTCAGGACAATTCCCCTGCATGCAGACTGTTTGCAGCAATAGCGTGTTTTTTTGCCCCATTTTTTCAGCCTCGTGGACACTGTCTGAGGGGCCAGAATGGGGGAAAAAGGAGGGAAGAAAAGAGTCCTTTTCAAATTGATGACAGCAGTTGCCGCTAAGGGAAACTATTGAAAGGAATATATAAAGCAACATCGTAGCATCTACCCACCACACAATCCTCTCTTCCAACATCAAAGTGCACACCCATCTTGAGCTGACAGAGCTCCAGATCACTCCAGTGCAGGCTGGGTACGAGAGGACAACTAAGGACATAGGCAAGGGACTTTAAGGATACTGCAGTAAGCTGCTCACAATGGAGGGAGAAAGGAAGAAAAGAGCGAGAGAAAGCTGCAGAGGAAGGATGGGAGACGAGATGAGAGGGGGGGCAAGATACTGGATTAGTGAAGGACAGGGGATAAACTAAGCACAAATATATCATTTGGAATGAACTACTGCTTCTGCTACTCCCTAAATATGAACAATTACCTAGATTATTTCTACCATACCACTTAAAGGGCGGGCCAATCCTAATGAAACTTATGTCTTCACACACAGAGGAGCTCCACTGAGACGTATAAGCCACAGTTTGATGTGTATCTCCTTCAGCCTCGTGTCCACACCTGTTTTTCTCCATTTTGTGTCTTTTTTTTATCTGGCACCTAAAGACAGTTAAATGGTAAATGGCCTGTATTTGTATAGCGCTTTACACAACCAGTCACACACACATTCACACACTGGTGATGGCAGCTACATTGTAGCCACAGCTGCCCACTGACAGAGGCGAGGCTGCTGGACACTGGCACCACCGGGCCCTCTGACCACCACCAGTAGGCAACGGGTGAAGTGTCTCGCCCAAGGACACAACGACCGAGACTGTCCGAGCCGGGGCTCGAACCGGCAACCTTCTGATTACGAGGCGAACTCTTGGGCCACGATCGGCCCCACTAGGTTAAAGTGCCCAGTGTCAAAAGATTCACCCCAAACACAGAGCAGGTCTCTTTAGACCAGACAGAACTACTATCCACACGGGAATACATGTATAAAATAATAAGAATGGATCAATTAATGAAAGACCAAAAAATGAATAATTAAATGCCAGATTTTACTTTGCACTGAATTTGATTAGTTTTATCTGTTTACATCGATTTCTGCATACAGTTTAATAACGTCATAAGATGCCAAAGACACGCAGGTACCGTGGTGTAAAAAACAGGATCTGATGAACTGATTGTCCTACAGCTGCTGATCGTATCTTTTAAACGTTTAGCCTCTTTTACACAGTCTGAAGCGCTCCGTCGAACCTTGTTTACACTGTTTTACCCGGCAGTGTTGTTAACATTGACCTTGTGTGCCAGCTCGCTCTTCTCGGTCCTGCTGCTGGCCTTTAGCAGTCCAGCTCCACAGTGACGGTTGCAGCTCTGACACAGCAGCATATGCTGGATGTTGCTACGTGAGATGGAGGAGTTGTGCGCGCACTGACACAGAAGTGTGAATTATTTTTCTGTTGATTCAAAGGATGCATGTCTGCTGCTCAGTGCAGTGACAGTGTTAACAACGTTACCTTCGTATCATTACCATAAACAGCTAAGAATACAGTTCAGTCTGGTTGGGACAAATGGATCCAAATTTGCGTTTTGATGTTTTTTGGCTTGATCACAACCTGCAAGTGGGAAATGACATATCGTTTACCCACTGAACCAATTATTTGAACCTGTTTTCACTCAGCTAATCATGGGAGCTTTTCATTTAATGCTTCTTCAGCTGATCATGCCTCAGACACACCGGCCTAGAGAACGGTCAGCAATCTCCCGACAGCCCCTGCTGCAGGCGCCTGCTGTTTGCGTGGAAGTCGCCATTTACAATTTGTGCTAGTGTGTCCGCCGCAAACACGAGAAAGTTCGCCTTCAAAGTAAAAGGTGCACCTTTTATGTTTGGTTGCAGCCACTGGTTTCCAGTGGGTCACTGACCAGTCTCTAGGCCTGTGTGAGTGAGGCTTTAGCAAACTGTTTATTCACAGCGACTCCCAGCAAAGTCCAGCAAACACCACCAACTGGTTGGAGAATACAGCGTTTGTTCTGCTGTTTCCTGCCTGTCTGTAGGCCTGTGAGACTTGGAGCTTAAATTAAAATAAAAAAATGATAATAAAATACAAAAGTTACAATTTTCTTTTTTGATGTAAAAAAATAAAATGAGTATAAAAATAAGCAGTATAATATGTCCGTGTATCAGTTTCTATGTATTTATTTGACTTCTAACTGCACATTTAATAACATGTCTAAATAAACTGAATAAGGCTCTGCGCCCTGAAGTTGTTGCACTTGAAGCAGCGCCTAACTCAAGTACTTGTTAGCTTAAAAAAAAAGTACTTCAACACAAAGTAAAGAACTAGTTTATCACTGACAGCCAGGATTAGCTTTAACTACATCGATTTAAACAGAACGCAGGATTTAAACACACAGAGCTAATCTCCACAGCTATGTTTTTACATTGTTACTTTAAAGACGAGATCGGTCACATAGCTCAGGATGTCCTCACCATCACCACACAGTCTTCCTTCCTTTTTGAGAGAAAAAATGAGACTGGATATACAGAGCAGCTGGACACGACGCACAGCTGCACAACGTGTCAACGATCCATTGGGTTGTATATAGAAGATCCACAGTTTTCACGAATGCAAAGCCCTGTTGTAGCACCAAGTAGTACTGTCAGCATGTACTCTGTTTCTTGTTTTGTTTAAGATAGCACACTGAAATAACACCCAAATTCAAAATTTGGGATAGAGAGCATTTTAGTGAATCACACAAGACTGATACTAAGATGTGAGTCAGTCAGGTTACTGGTATTTGTGCCATTATCTACCATTAAACCATCTGTTGGATCATTTGATGCAGCTGTTGAAAGAAAATCTGGCAGGTCTTTTGCATGTCTTCAGTTTGTACACAACATATTTCTCATCAGCATTACAAATCAGCTGTAATGTGTGTTCCTCCTGTTTTTGTCAGGTGCATCATTGTGATAATGTCTGTCACAGTATGTGTGTTCAAGCAGTACGATGGGTAACCAGCCTCATAGGTTTGACTGTAACAACCAAATTACATAAATACTACACAGTACTGATGTACTCTAAATGAATCAGTGTCACATTTCGGTAGCAGAGCACATCGAGCTTAGAAAAGGAATAAAAATGAGACCATGTGACCGTGTGTTAGAGAGCAACAAACACACCGGCTGGAGAACAAAAGCTGTACCGAGCGTGGTTACAAAAGTCGACACAGACAACGCTGTCTGCAACATTTGTGATGCAAAATGCAAAGCTGACCATGGCAAGACAATCAAACACAAAATACAGAGTGCAGTGTATTTGACAGCCTGTCTGCAATATTTAAGAAGAAGAAGATGAAACTTGTAGTGAGGCATTGTTTGCTCAGAAAGAAACACATTATATGAGAGGTTTGTCCAAACCCTCAGTATGTAACCATGACCGATAACAGTCCCACTCAAAGTATCATTTAATACTGTAACATGTACATACATACTGCCAACAATGATATCAACGTCACAGAACTGTGAGACGAAGGCTGGCGTGGTTTCTGAAACGGAAACAAAACGCTTCAGTTGAGAAATGTGGACCTACTGTGGAAGAAAGAAAATTGGATTCATTATTTCAGATCCATGGAAATATGGAAAAGGATACTGCTGCCTACCGGTACCAGATTCCAGGTACAGTTCAGAGACGAAAGTTACTCAGGAACATCTGCAACATGTTAGAATAATGTTTGAGTTGCACAATCATCCCAAACACTGGATTAGTCCGATGTGGTGGGAAGTAATGTTCAGTCTTCTTCTACACAGATTACAGGTCTATCCAGGGGAAACGCTGCGTCTGAGCTGCCGGGTTCATGTGGAACAAACCTTTCTTCCCAGTAACAGAACATACTCGCTCTGCTCTAACTCGGTAAATTGTTGCTGATGGGAAACACATACTGGGTTATATGGTGAAAGTTTATGGTCAGATTACAAATAACAAACTGTACCTTTGTTAGCAGGTTATATGTCCTGTCAACCTTTTAATCTGAGCTAGTCTTGGTAGATGGACCATCACGGACATGAACAGTCTGTGTTTGTTCATAAAATGACATCCTGTTGGCAGTTTATGCAGAATTATCAGTGCAAAGCAACCACAGGACCAAAAGCTAAAGCATAAATAACTGTGCAAGCATGTGACACCATTGCTCACAGTCACAGTTAGCTTACAGCCAGCGTGAAGTCTGGGAATCTACCCAACACAAAAACACGAGGAGAGCATGTTTTTTTCATTATATGAACACAAGCACAATTTACATTAAAAAAACATTATTTCTGCTGATAAACAACAATAAAGTCCTCAAACAAACAAACAAACAAAAACTTCTGCTGTTATTTGTGTGCAGAAAAAAACTGATTTGAAGAAAGGACCTTTGGACTCGAACTGCTGACCTTTTTTTAGTATTTTAGCTCCTTTCATTCTGTAATTGTTTCATGTAAGAGCAAAGTTGACCCAGTAATATCAGCTCAAAGTCTGTTCACAGAACATGCTGCACTTTGACCTACATTATAAAACACATGGGTAAGAAAAATAGGGCCCAAGGGCCAGAAATGCTCTGTGGAACATGTCTAAGCCGGGCCTGCGATCATACAAGGAAAACTAAACATTTATCAGAGTAGCAAGAAGGACGGCGCCTACCCAAGGCATCACCGGGCAAATGGCAAGACAGACCCCGGAAAGGTGGCCAATCTACTGCAGCGCTAACACAAAGACATGACACCTATGGCCAATCAGCAATGAACCAAAGGCCATGTATGATTTTGCACTGTAGAAATCTCTGCTGACCATTATGCTCTGCAACTTCTATTTGTTTTGGGGTTTTCTTTAATGTGAGACCTTTTGCTTCAACCAGCCGCAAAGAAAAATGTTGCCCACCCCTTCCCCATTCATCTAGAACAAGCATTCTGCTCTTTATCACACATGCAAAGAGTAGGAAGTGATCGAAACACTAAACTGAGACACCTATAGGAGAGCCCACACTTGTGTTGTGGTGTTGCCAGGTTCTCTGGAGAACACACTGGGCTGCAAAGACAGGACAGAATAGAAAAACGGTAAGCTAATAAGTAAGATGGGTGGCAACCTTCCCGTACCAAAGAGCTGGATAAACAAGCAGTTTTTTCATGGCGGTGGATGTTTGGTGTAACATTTCAGGCACCACAAATCCAACAGACACTCGTAAAAACAGAGAAAAAGAGTAAAACAAGTCTGTTTAAAAAAAGGTTCATGGGGAGAAGGCCGAGCTCAAACTAAAGTAAAGAACCTCTGCGAGTCATTCACAAAGTGTTGGTTTGACTTGTGTTCAAATAGTGCCAAAGCCTGCCTGACTGCAAGTAGGTCAGTAATGGTCAGCCTACGATTTTCTCCAAAGCTCCTCCTGATTGGGTAGTTTCCATGTCTCTGGGGCAGAAACCTGGATATCACACAAACACAACCCCTGCTTTTTCTAGGAGCCCTGACAGATTTTAGGAAGCACATGTGTACGCACACATTTAGCTATAACTCTCCACAACTTTACATGCATTTGGGGCACAACAGCTCCCACACACACCCAGACAAAACATTCAGTATCCAGTCTCATGACATACAAGTATGTGAAAGCGATGATGTCAGGATGAACTAATAGCTCTGATTCTGGATGTTAAACATTCGGCTTTAAACCCTGGAAGATCTGCATGTTGCTTTCAGGCTCAGAAAAACAGCTGTACAGTTAATGCTGTTCCTTCACGACTACATCAGATCTCTGTGCTCTTGTCTTCAGACAATCATTACAGTTACAAGAAAGACTTTGTCAGGGAGACATGAAGGAATGGACAGCTGCCACTAATCAGTCTTGCCCCAAGGTCAGGACAGACAGGACACAAACCAGTTCACTACACACACCTGTATACAAACGAGCATTTTATTCAACTTTGCCCTACTGTTCTAATGCTGTACAAATATTGTATATAGGTCAAGTTTAACTTTAATGCCAGTCAACATGAAATCTGTACTTTTGACCGACAGAAAACTGTCCTCACATTGATAACCTCCATGCCTGAGTCATAGATGTACTTAACGAATGTGGTATAACGAAGGAGGAGAAAGAAGAAAATATCCAAATGAAGTTAAAACAAGCTGTTTTGTTGTTGTCTTGTCCTGCATGCACTGGGCTATAACAGCTGCTCCTTCACCAAAGTGACTAAATGCCAATAAATGTGTTGCTGCTTCCTCTCCTGGCAGCCGATCGTGTGCTTGGATCCACTAAGACAAGTGTAAGTGCTTCTGACCTCGATTTGTCTCAAAGCAAACACTTCAATGGTCTTTACTGGCACAAAGCCTTACTAATCACCCCCTCTGTTTGTCAACTACCTTTAACAACCCATAGCTTCTTGGTACGAGTCATCAACTTTATCCCACTGTAGATACTACACCTTTGTACTTCAGCCTAGTTCTTAGAAATCTGTACCGGTACGTTAATTTTAAACCTGGAGCTGTTTTGTAGTTATTGACATGAGGATACAAGCCTTACAGGAGTCTCTGCTTCATTCTATAGTACGGCATTGACTAAGTTAGCTTTAGTTTTAGATTACAACACGTTGTTGGGTATGAAAACTGTTTAGTTTTAATTGTTTTATAATGAGCTGTATCGCTGTACAGAAGCTGGTTTGTGCTAAATTCAAAGTTGTCAGTTGACAAGGGTTAAAATCATGTATTTTGTGCTGTGGTGGTTGGTCCCACTGCCTTACAGCAAAACGGTCCTGGGTTCAAATCCTACAGTCGAGGGATAAGAATGATGACTCCAAAGTAGCCACAGGTGTGTTAGCCCTGCAACAGACGGGTAACCTTCCTCAGGTATACGCTGCCTCTCACCCAATGGAAGCTGGGACCTCGAATTAAAAAAGAAAACAGATGTTGTCTTAAATATGTTTTATGTAATTTTCAATATAGCCATAGCTCATGAAGCACAATGTTGAAATGAAAACGATAGTTGTTAATGTAAGTGCAGCAGCTACTCCAGCGTGTAGATATTTTCCCAGTAAGAGTAAAATTGACAGCTGGCGTTTGCATGTATTTAAAACAAAAAGAGAAAAATCATTTTTGTTACGATGCATTACGCTGAGTCAGGTCATAATGCAAACCTGTGCAAAGTATAACTTAGCATATATGAGAAACTATGAGATAATATGACACAAAACATGTGAGTCATTCTTCAAGAGACAGAAACAGAGAGGTAAATGTTCTTGTTCTTATAAAGCACCTTTCTATCTAACCCAGTACTCAACGTGCTTCATACAACATGCCTGAATCTACACTTAAACCTAACATTAAACACCATCATATTCAGCTTTACTTAGAAAGCTCCTCCCAGTGAAGACCTGAGCCTCTTCATCTCTGCCACCACCAGCTCGGCTTCCTGTCTTTTCGTTAAGTGCTTTTTGTTGATGGAATTATAGATACAGAGAGGGACTGTCAGTGCTGGCAACAGCTTCATTTTACAGCAGGGCAATGAGCCAAAACAGAGTGTGGGTGCAGTAAAAGCACAGTAGATCCCCATCAGTCACGGACCGGCCTCCCCACAGCCCAGACCGCGACATTACTGAAGCAGCATCAGCCCCATTTGCTCCTGGCCAGCAGATAATCTAGTGATTCCTCCATGATATAAATATTATACTCAGTTGAGTTTGAGTTAAGAGAAAACAGCCTTTTAGATCAACTCACTACAGCGACAATCCCAGTCTGATTAATCGATTTAGTCTAAGTAAGCGAGCTCATGCCTGCTGTGTGAGCCTTTAAAAAGGCCCCACGTATTCTTTAGATGCCACCAATGATGTGGATGATCCATGAAATGACTCCGATCTCTCTTTGGTGAAGTGTGCAGGTGATTTGTTCACTGAGATGGATGTACAGTCTCAGACCAAAGCACAATTTGAAGACGATCATTAATCTGAGCAGAAACAGACAAATAAAAAACAGTGCTAAAGATCCCGAGTGAGGGTTTCTTCACATGAATCTTTCAGTCTTCTTCCGCTTTAGGGGATGAGCAGATCACCTGCCAACCTTCTCCCATTCTGTCACACCAACCCTCTGCTTGTCGTCCTTCATCACATGCATGAACCTGTGCTTTGGGCTTACTATTTTACTCCTGCTGCCATTTCCGTCTTCAGCAGATCCACTTTCCCTCCTCTGCATGTCCAAACCAGTCCAACCTTGACTTTGTCTCCTCTGATGTACTCTTTTATTATTGTGTCCTTGTCGTGGTCTGGGTGGTTTTCCACAGCATCAGCTCCTCCCCACTGGGTGGAGTCTTTGTTGTTCCTCACCTGATGGCAATCGGACCAGCAGTATTTATGACCGGCGCACTCAACTGGTCTTCGCCAGATTATCTGCCAACTTTAGTCAGTTCTCGGCCTCACGTCCATTCCTTGGTGACTCATCAGATGTATTAACCGTATCTCTGTTTTTCTCGTCAGCCGCGAAAACCCACCTACCAAGCTCTCCTGGAAACCAGTTTGCTGCCGCCGGTAATCCCTCTCCGTGTCGGAGCTGCCATTCTTTCCTGCCTGCCTCCCTGCATTGCATGCAATACCCACCTGGACCTCTCCTGCCTCCCCCCTCCACGCAACCCTCACCTGCAAGTTTTGCCCTGGCCCGCCACAGTTTCCCCTGCCCAGTACCTGCACTCAGTTATCCCTGCCGTCTAGTTATCATCACAGTATCTTCTCTCGCCTCAGACATCTAGTTTATGTTCATTGATTCTAGTCTGCACTTTCTGTTAGCCTTTGAGCATTGTAAAATAAATATCTCTTTTCGTTACACCTCACCCCTGGCCTCCGGTTTTGAATCTGCACTTGAGTCCCTTCCATTTCCACGGGCCACTGCGCCTGACAGTTTAATCTGGCCAGTGTATGGACTCAGTGGATCAAATCCGGACCGCCGTCTCAAAACAGGGCGCCATTCTTGGCACTCACGAGGACGCGCTCCAGTTTCTCCTGGCGAAGGTTAACTCACTCACCGACGAGCAGGAGAAGATGCAGTCCGCGGTTCAGACCCTTCAGTCGGCCACTGCCCCGGAACCCGAACCCGTTCCCGGTACGTCGGCATCGGTATCCGCACCGCCGCCGCTTCAGCCCGCTGCGGGTCCTGAGCCCCTGCAGACGCCGATGTTCCGCGATGCCGCCTCCCCGGAGCCGGAATCTTTTTCTGGCGGCCGGGGGGGATGTAGCGGTTTCCTCCTTCAGTGCGAGCTAGCGTTCGGGCACTCACCCCGCTCGTTTGTTTCTGAAACCGTGCGGATTTCTTATTTAGTCGGGAAACTGCGCGATCGCGCCCTTACATGGGCAGAGGCTTATCTAGCTAGACATCCGTTACCGACTTGTCATTATGACGACTTTCTGAGTGAGTTTAAGAAGACTTTCGCTCACCCGACCTCTGAACGCAGTTCGGCGCGGAAGCTGTTGCATCTTCGTCAGGGACGGCGGAGCGTTGCGGACTTCCTGATCGATTTCCGCATCGCCGCCGCCGAGGCGGGCTGGTCTGATCGGGCTCTACACGGGGTGTATTTGCACTCCCTCAACGATGAGATGAAGGACCACCTGGCCTCCCGGGACGAGCCCGCTAATTTTGAGGAGCTGGTTTCCCTCACACTTCGCATTGACAGCAGGTTGCGGGAGCGAGAGTGGGAGAGGGACTACAGCTCCCGTCGGTCCTTGCGGCGGTCATCTCCGGTCGTTTCTCTCCCGCCACCGCTTCCGGTTCAGCCGTCCGCTCCCTTTGCTGGCACAGGGGGTGGTGAACCGGAACCCATGCAGATCGGGCGTTACCAGCTGACGGTGGAAGAGAGAGAGAGGCGTCGCCGTTCACACTCTTGCTTTTATTGTGGCTCCGGTGAGCATTTGATTTCTTCCTGCCCTAAGAAGGGAAAAGAGACCGCCCGCCGGTAGATCCGGGGGTACGGGTGGGCGGTACCAGGGTTAACGCCAAGCCCCGATTTTTGCTTTCTGTGACACTTACTCGGTCAGGGAGCCCACGTCTCATCAGCGCTGGTTGATTCAGGGGCCGAGCAGAGTTTGATTGACAGGGGATTTGCTGAACAGCTTCAGATCCCTCTTTTTGAGTTAAATCCGTCTATTCCAGTTAGGGCATTAAACGATCAGGTCTTTTCTTACATCACTCATCGCACTGCACCGGTTACCTTGATCACTTCCGGCAACCACAGAGAAACACTGATCTTTTACACCTCACAATCCCCTGACACGCCCATAATTCTAGGTTTCCCATGGCTAAGGCATCATAATCCTCACCTGGATTGGGTGGGACAGAGGGTCGTGAGTTGGAGCCCATATTGTCACGCAAACTGTCTCGTCTCAGCTGCCCCACCAGGGGCCACCGAGCCCTCTAGCAAGGAGAACTGCACCCCTGACCTCTCTGCGGTTCCCCCCGAATATCATGACATATCTGAAGTTTTTAATAAAGATAAGGCACTGTCCCTGCCACCCCATCGCCCTTACGATTGTGCCATTACCTTGTTTTCCGGCTCCACGTTACCTTCCAGCCGCCTCTACAACTTGTCACGCCCTGAACGGGCTGCCATGGAAAAATACATCGGAGACTCACTGGCAGCTGGACTCATCAGACCATCAACTTCCCCTGTGGGAGCTGGCTTCTTCTTCGTGGGTAAGAAAGATGGCACACTCCGCCCATGCATTGACTTTCGGCCCCTTAATGACATCACGGTTAAAAACAAATACCCATTACCACTCATCAGCTCCGCTTTTGAGCCCCTCCATGGGGCCACCATTTTTACCAAACTGGATCTCAGGAACGCATATCACCTAGTCAGAATCAGGGAGGGGGATGAGTGGAAAACTGCGTTTAACACACACTTAGGACATTTCGAGTATCTAGTCATGCCATTTGGCCTCACTAACGCACCTGCAGTTTTTCAAACCCTAGTGAATGATGTCCTTAGGGATTTTCTGGATCGTTTTGTCTTCGTTTACCTCGACGACATCCTGATTTTTTCCAAGGACCTCAAGGAACACAGAGTCCATGTCCGGGCCATACTCCAGCGGTTGTTGGAGAACAAGTTATATGTCAAAGCCGAGAAATGCGAATTCCACTCACCGTCTGTGTCGTTTCTGGGTTACATTCTTGCAGGGGGGCAGGTGAAGACAGATCCGGCTAAAGTGAAGGCAGTAGCAGAATGGCCACTACCAACCTCCCGAAAACACTTACAAGGGTTTTTGGGCTTCGCGAACTTCTACCGCCGCTTCATCAGGAATTACAGTCAAGTAGCCGCTCCCCTAACTCGTCTAACTTCCTCTAAGCTACCTTACCATTGGAGTCCAGAGGCCGACGCCGCCTTCTCCCGGTTGAAAGAACTGTTTACCTCTGCGCCGGTCTTAATCCATCCCGATCATAGTAAACCTTTTGTCGTGGAAGTAGACGCGTCAGGCGTTGGGGTCGGGGCGGTGTTGTCCCAGCGTTCAGGTTCATCTGCTAAGCTTCAGCCCTGCGCCTTTTTCTCCCGCCGCCTCTCACCTGCGGAGAGGAATTATGACGTTGGAGACAGGGAGTTGCTTGCTGTAAAGCTAGCGCTGGAGGAATGGCGGCATTTACTTGAGGGAGCAGAGCATCCATTCACTATTTGGACTGACCATAAGAACTTAACCTATTTACGCACAGCCAAAAGGCTCAACTCGCGCCAAGCTCGATGGTCCCTATTCTTTACTCGATTTAACTTTTCCATCTCTTACCGACCAGGCACCCGCAACACCAAGCCGGATGCTCTGTCCCGCCAGTTCGACCCTGTGTGTGACCCGTCTGATGCACCCACCATCTTGCCGGCAGGAGTCAGGATCGGTTCTGTCGCCTGGGACGTGGAGGAGGACATCCGCCGTGCGCTGGAGACTGAGCCAGACCCCGGCACGGGCCCTCCGAACCGACGCTATGTCCCCACCGTGGCTCCTCAGGTAAAACCACGATTCTCACTGTGGTGGATAGATTCTCCAAAGCTGCACACTTCATTGCCCTAAACAAACTCCCCACTGCAACGGAGACAGCCAAGATTATGACTGAGCAGGTCTTCAGACTCCACGGCATACCTTGCGAGATCGTGTCAGATAGGGGCCCTCAGTTCATTTCGCGAGTGTGGAGGTCGTTCTGCACCGCTCTCGGGGCTAAACCCTGCTTGAGCTCAGGATTTCATCCACAGACGAATGGGCAGGCCGAACGGCTCAACCAGGAACTGGAGGCCACCCTCCGTTGTGTCGCTGCCTCCAACCCCGCCTCATGGTCCTCGTTGCTGCCATGGGCAGAATACGCTCACAATTCGCTTACGTCTTCTGCTACTGGCCTCTCGCCTTTCGAGGCCTCCATAGATTACCAGCCGCCTCTCTTCCCCGACCAGGAGGCCGACCTCGAGGTTCCCTCGGTCCAACACCATCTCCGACGTTGTCAGCGGGCGTGGAGGTTGACCCGTCGGTCGTTGTGCCGGTCCGTTGCTCGCCAGTGCCTGTATGCGGACCGTCGCCGCAGGGCAGCCCCTGCCTACTCCCCTGGGCAGAAAGTGTGGTTGTCTGCTAAGGACGTTCCCCTCAAGGTGGCATCCCGTAAGCTGGCCCCGCGTTTCATTGGACCCTTCGAGGTGGAGCGGGTCCTCAGCCCTTCTGCGCTGCGGTTGAAGCTGCCTTCCTCGCTGCGCATTCACCCGACCTTCCACGTCTCCCAGGTCAAGCCGGTGGTCGTGAGTCCGTTGTGCCCTCCTTCCGCTCCCCCTCCTCCCGCCCGGCTCGTGGATGGGCATCCTGCCTTCGCGGTCCGGCGCATTCTGGACGTCCGTCGGCGGGGACGGGTCCGGCAGTTCTTGGTGGACTGGGAGGGTTATGGGCCTGAGGAGTGGTCCTGGGTGTCTCGTTCCTTGATTTTGGATCCTGCTTTGCTTTCTGCTTTTTACGGGGCTCGACGCGGGCCGCGGGTGGCTCGGTCGCCGGGGGTCGACCCTTGATGGGGGGGTAGTGTCGTGGTCTGGGTGGTTTTCCACAGCATCAGCTCCTCCCCACTGGGTGGAGTCTTTGTTGTTCCTCACCTGATGGCAATCGGACCAGCAGTATTTATGACCGGCGCACTCAACTGGTCTTCGCCAGATTATCTGCCAACTTTAGTCAGTTCTCGGCCTCACGTCCATTCCTTGGTGACTCATCAGATGTATTAACCGTATCTCTGTTTTTCTCGTCAGCCGCGAAAACCCACCTACCAAGCTCTCCTGGAAACCAGTTTGCTGCCGCCGGTAATCCCTCTCCGTGTCGGAGCTGCCATTCTTTCCTGCCTGCCTCCCTGCATTGCATGCAGTACCCACCTGGACCTCTCCTGCCTCCCCCCTCCACGCAACCCTCACCTGCAAGTTTTGCCCTGGCCCGCCACAGTTTCCCCTGCCCAGTACCTGCACTCAGTTATCCCTGCCGTCTAGTTATCATCACAGTATCTTCTCTCGCCTCAGACATCTAGTTTATGTTCATTGATTCTAGTCTGCACTTTCTGTTAGCCTTTGAGCATTGTAAAATAAATATCTCTTTTCGTTACACCTCACCCCTGGCCTCCGGTTTTGAATCTGCACTTGAGTCCCTTCCATTTCCACGGGCCACTGCGCCTGACAGTCCTTCCCAGTCACCGTCAACAAAGAGCCCAGCGTGTTTTCATACTTGGATCATGCTTCTCATACGATTTTGTTTGGACAGACTGAAAACAGATTCTGCATCTGGGATTTTTTCTGATAATGTAAAAATTTGGTGAAGTATGCTGGTGCTGTGGTAAGCAATGCTGCCTTACAACAAGAAGGTCCTGCGTTCAAATTCTGTGTGGAGTCTGCATGCATGTCCCCAAGACTCTCCCAGGGTACTCCAGCTTCCTCCCACAGTCCAAAGACATACAGTTAGTGGGGTTGGGGTAACTGGGAAATCTAATGTGCCAGTGGTTGTCTGTGTTTCCCTCTTAGCCATGTGACAGACTGGAGACCTGCTCAAGATGGGGTGAGATCTGTAGTGGGAACAGCATGAAGAGGTGGAGGTACACACTGGAAACTCAGTGGAAGTCAGATATAATATGTGTGCGAGTAAGAAGGAGACCAGTGGAAAGGTGAACATGTACAGAGCAGAGGCAGTGAAAGCAGATACATGGTGTCAACCATCGAAAGCAGGGCTGGGCAATCTCAGTCCACGAGGGCCGGTGTCCCTGCAGGTTTTAGATGTGTCCTCGAACCAACACAGCTGATTTAAATGGCTAAATTACCTCCTCAACATGTCCTGAAGTTCTCCAGAGGCCTGGTAACGACGAATCATGCGATTCAGGTGTGGTGACCCAAGGTGAGATATAAAACCTGCATGGCCCTCGTGGACTGAGATTGCCCACCCCTGATCTAAAGCATCTGAAATGGAAGAAGAGACTGTCGGCAGGGTGGAGTGGGTGGACATGAGTGTCAGGGGTGGCTTGTGACAGACAGGATAGTGAGACCTGCTGTGATGTATGGTTTGGAGACGCTGGCACTGATAAACAGGCAGGAGGCCAGTTTGACAGAAGATTTTCATTTGGAGTGAGCGGGATGGACAGGATTAGAAACGAGGATATCAGACAGACTGCTTGGAGACAAAGTTAGAGATCAGGCTGACTGATCTGAACATGTGAATGTGCAGCATGCAGAGAGTTGTATGTGACACTAAGACAGGAGAAAGGATACGGAAAGCTTCATATGGAGCTGCTGGGAGGAAAATTCATGGATGTAGTGAAAGAGGAAATGCAGAGGGCTGAGCTGGAAGCGTACGATCTGCTGTGGCAGCCCTAAAGGCACCAGCTGAAAGAAGACGAGAATTACTGAGAAATTTCTCCTCATTTGCTTCTTTTAGATAAAGAAAGAAAACTCGGTTCTTCTAATCTGTGTTAACAGAGATAACTGAAATGAATCTGATGATTTATTAAACACAAAATTAAATAATGACGTGTTCAAAATAGAGCTGGGCGATAGAACGATAACGATATGTATCGCGATATAACTTTTACTCGATAGAGAAATTAAGCTATCGCGATAGACCTCGCCGCTCTTGTCCTCTTAAAAAAAAAAAAAAAAAAAGGTCAGCCAATCCAAATTAAGTAGCGCAGAGCCGAACCAATCACAGCCGCAGCGTCACGTCGCGTGACTTGTTACGTACAGCACAAGTGCCAAGCCCCACGTGTGTTTGTTTGGGAGGCAGCCAGCGGGTAATGGAGGAAATGAGTGTGCCGACTAGAAAAATCAACCGAGCGTGACCGAAGAGAAAACAGATGATGGTTCCAACGCCGGAGAGATTGTCGAACGGAAGAGCCATAGAAGTTCCGTAGTGTGAAGGTATTTCGGCTATTTCAAGTCTGACAAAAAACAGAGTAGCGTGCACTGTAAATGTGCCGAAAGCAAGTCTGGAAATACAATAAACTGGTGCATGCGTCACACTGTGCGCCACGTTATTGTTTCGGTGAAATGAATTTCTACAATACTGTTAATTCTACTCTCTGCAGTGTTTAAATGCTTACATATACACACAGTTACTGTCCCTCCACACATACGACTCGGTTCTGCTTCTATGCCCCAGCTTTGTTTACTTTTTCCCACCGAGGCTTCTAGACTTCTGATTGGCCAACATTTCTGCACGGTTAGGAATCTAGCGCCACCTGCTGCTTTGGCATGTTCATAGCAGCGTTTTCCTTCATTTCTGCCTTTATGTGTGGACGGGATTATTTTTTAAAACGAAAACGGAAAATCTCCGTTTTCAAAAATACCCGTGTACGTGTGGACGTAGCCTCAGTCTCTGACTGGAAGCGCTAATTCGTCATTCGGCTTTTGTCAGACTAAAGTAACTGTTAAAACTGTTTGAAAAGCTCAGCTATACAACAAGGAGAGATCGAGAATTTCCTTTTAGTTCTCAGTTTATTTGATATTGACAAAAGTTAGTCAGTTTTGTCTGTTCTTCTGTAAAACAAACTAAGATTTATTTTTAGATCTAATATTTTGTTTCTAAGTGGAATTGACAGTTTAGTCTGTTTCGTTTGTTCTATGTTGAAACTTAAACGCTTTAGCGGCTGCCTTTTGTGTAGTTTGCAATATTTGCCTTTATTTATCTGAAAAAGTCTCATGTTCCTTAAGTACATCTACCCTGTTGAACTTATTATGGGAAATAAATATTTAAATAAAAACAAGCTGCTGATTATTTCACATTTTACTTGTGAGCAACGGCACATTTAAATCTTACAAATATAGTTATTTGGCTTATATCGTGATAGATATCGTTATCGCCTGAAATGAAAAAAACATATCGTGATATGAAAAAATCTTATCGCCCAGCTCTAGTTCAAAACAATAGGATAGTAGTTCTTTATTCTATTGTATATAGTATTTTATTCTTGTTGTATAGTACGTTATTCTATTATGTCTTTTCTTAACTTTTACTGCTTTTAAAATTGTACTTTCTGCCGTGACCTGAACATTTCCCACCCGTGAGACTAATAATAATAATCTTATCTTAATAAAAGCCTCCATACTTTTATTATCCTAAAATATATAACAACAGAAAAGATACCTTTCTTTCATTAATTCTGAATAAAATGTAAATATACTGAAATGGACATTACAAGCAAAAGTTAAACAGTTACATTTTTAACTTGCCACAGGTTTTGGGGATGATCACACAGGAATTAACGATATTAAAGAAGTGGTTTGATATAAATAAATTATCATTGAATCTAGATAAAACCAAATTTATGTTGTTTGGAAACCAAAAGAAAAACATCAAAGTAGAAATATGTGTTGACAATGTATATTTAGAAAGAGTAAATGAAATAAAATTTCTTGGGGTGATCATCGACCACAAGCTCTGTTGGAAGCCACACATTACTTATGTTCGGGGGAAATTGGCGCGGGGCATTGCCGTCCTGGGGAAAGCAAAGCACATGTTGGATCAGAAAGCACTGCACATTTTATACTGTGCTTTACTACTTCCATATATGAGCTACTGTGTAGAGGTCTGGGGAAACACATACAAAAGTAACACACAAACAATAACTATAATACAGAAAAGGGCCATTAGATTAATAAATAATGTGGGGTACAGGGACCATACAAATGCACTCTTTGTCAAAATGCAAGCTATTAAATTCCAAGACTTGGTGAAGCTTAAAACAGCGTAAATAATGTATAAAGTAAAAAAATAAATTGCTTCCAAAAGAAATCTGTAAATTGTTCATAGAAAGAGAAGGTGGGTATAACTTAAGAGGGAAGTGGAATTTAAAAATACAAAGTGCTAGAACAACTTTAAGAACTATGTCTATCTCAATTGCAGGAGTTAAATTATGGAACAGTCTAACAGAAGAAATAAAAGACAGTCAAAACATAAAACAGTTTAAAGTAAAATATAAAAACCTAATTTTAAATAAGTATAAGAATGAAGAAAACGGGGCTAACCCAGGACGGTAATGTTGCTGGTAATGGTGTTGTGGTTCTTTTTTGGTTTTTTTGGTTTTGGTTTGTTGTTTTTCCATAACTTGTGTATCTGCAAATATACACATTCTGTATTTATCATATGAAAGAAACTATACTGTGGAGGGGCTTGCTAATTTCTTGTTTTTGATTGATGTATGTTTTGTTTTGCTTTATTTTTGTTGCATATGTTGTTTGTTTAATTTAAGACAAAAAAAACAATTAAATGAATGAGAGGTAAAACTTAAGGGGGCAGGGACAAATAAGTAAATACTTCTACCTACTCCTTTTCAAACAAATAATGGAATAATAGTTTGTAATGATTGTGAAGGCACGTGTTTGAAATAAAAATGAACTGAACTGAACTTGAAGCCACTAAAAGAAGTATAAATGAAGTGAAATAGTCATCATCATCATCATCATCATCATCTGTGTGGATCCATAAGTGGAGCTGATAACACATTTGTCTAAAGTGTAAATCATCCCCGGCTCAGGCGTGAAGCAGATCCTGTAACAGTCGTGTCAGGAACGCTACCCGACCTTATAATCCACCAATCGACTCTTTCACGGTGTTTTTTAACTCTACTGGAACAATCAAAGTGATTTATACAACTGCATTCACCCATTCATCCTTTTTCTAAGTGCTTTCTAACATTCACACACTGACAGATGTATCGGAGGAACTTGGAGTTAGTATCGTATCCAAGCATATTTCCCACACTGACTGAACCCCCAACCTGCCAGGGTGTAGATTACCTGCTCTGCTCCACCCTCTAAAGTGGTGACTCTGGAATAAGACATTTTAAGTGACCACATTAAAGTGGATTTAAATGGGAATAACTAGGAAACCTGCTCCAGATCACCTGAGGGAGCTACCTGGACAACAGCTGATGGTCATTCCTTGGACAGCACAGACATTACATGGTTTTTCAAATCGATCCTCTTTACTGAAAGCTGAATGAACTTCCTTAACATCTATATCTCCAAACAACAACGTCACAACTATTGTGATTAGAAGAACCTTTGCGTTCCTCTTACAGTCATTGACCTCACCAATCCCGTTTGATCAGAAGCCATAACAGACCGACTGTTTCCTGTGTGGGTGTGGTCTGTGCTCTCCTCCAGGCTGAGGTACCACCCTTCAATGCAGCTGACTCCTCTCAGCACTGAGGCCTGGGAGCACTTAAGGTCAGAGAGAGTGGAGCACTTCAGTCCTTACAGTATGCTGCAGGTTTATGGCTGCTCTGTGGTGAAGAGCGTGTTACACTAACTACATCCTTCTTTAGAAGCTTTTTGAAGCGTTTCTCTTTGCTTTTGAAAACACAAACAGGCTGAAGGTGTGTTTGTTTCCTAAAACAGTGGGTTTTGATTTTGCTCCGATTCAGCCTCCTCGTGTCCTCGACACTCGTTGTTACTTCCCGTATCCCCTGGACATCCATTCTGGAGAATGTAACAAAGACATATTGAGTCATATTGCTGGATCTGTGGCTAATTAAGGCAGCGTATGGACTGCAGAGACTGAGAAGAAATCAGTTCTGACCTGAGAAACCACACAGAAAGAGGGGGTGGAGATGGTGCCAGGGCAGAGCCAGCCTCCAATTAAGACCAAAATAGAAAAACAAACATTGAAATCAATGGGCTCTAATGTGTTATTAGAAGGCAAAAAGCTGCTTCTGCCACCAGCCTGAAGGCTGATACAACATGTGTGTGCTTTGATTGTGATCTGCGATCCCAGCATTTGGAAAATAGCTTCACAATATGTTTCTCAGCCTTGTTTTTTTAATCCAGTACTTCCTTCATTCTCTGAGCCTCTCGATCGCCTCCTTTTCTCCCTTCCTGCACATAGTTTGGCAGGCGCTTTGCTATTTTCCCTCTCCTGCTCCAAGGACTGTATCCACATCAAATTCTGCTTTTGTTTTTACATCAATGGACCAAAACAATTTTTTTAAACTAAGAAAACAAACAAATAAACACCTAAGATATTTTTTCTCACTCGTAAAATTATTAAAATGTCAAATTTCAGCATTAAAAAACAAAACAAAACAAAACCTGGCTTCAACTCAATTTAACTGTATTTATACAGCCCCAAATAAAAGCATTGTGTCAAGCAACTTTATATTGTAAGGAACAGACCCTACAAGCAAGCACTTTGGCGACAGTGGGAAGGAAAAACTCCCTTTTAACAGGAAGAAACCTCCAGCAGAACCAGGCTCAGGGAGGGGCGGGGCCATCTGCTGTGATTGGTTGGAGGTGAGGGGAAGAAGAGAGGACAAGAAACATGCTGTGGAAGAGAGACAGAGATTAATAATAACTAATGATCAAATGCAAAGTAGTGTATAAACACAAACAGTGAATGATAAGACGTCAGAGAAGAAGAAACAGCCAGTGCATGATGGGAAACCCGCAGCAGCGTAGGCCTATTGCACCATAGCTAAGGGAGGATTCAGGGTCACCAGGAATGGTTTGATTACAGGACAGCTTCTCAAGTCTTAATGAATGTACAGTTTTCTGTAATTAGGCAAATATTTTATAAGAAATGTCGAGCCTTGTATAGACGTTAAATATTTCCGTGAACAGATACAGATGAGCTATTTTAAATAAGGAATACAAATTGTGTCATGAAAAAATAAGCCCCTGTGAACAGGTGGGAAACAAGTCTGAATCCATGCTCATTGTCCACTCTGGACCCATCCAGCACAGAAAGTCAAAAACAAAGAATCTCTAAAATACATTTAATCCCATGTAGAGCTGGGCAATATATCGAGTTTTTAAAAAATATCGATATATTTTTATACGAGATATAAGATGTGACAATATCGTTTATATCGATATAGTCTATGTTAGGTTACAATTATACTTGTGGAGCCGCAAGTTTGCCTCTCTTTCGTCCACTTTCGTCTTTACACAACGTTACTCGGCCTCGCCTCTCCTTCACTGAACACAGCTCCCCCTCCTCCCCCATCGCTTCACCTGCAGGCAACGACAAGATGGACACGGCAAATCTCCGTTAACGAGTTACTGGACGGCGTCAACGTGTTAGCTAGCTAACCACGTTAACGAGCTAACCACGCTAACGCCATGCAGCCCAGAGGTGCTGCACGGACTAAAATCCTTTCATTCTCTCAAAAGTTGACAGCGCGCCTTATGTATGAATTCTGGTTGTGCTTGATGGCCGCGAACCGATTTTTTGTGGAACACGGCGCTCAGCAGTTTGTGGGGATAGGTTAATTGGATAATCCAAATTGTCACTAGGTGTGAATGTGAATGTGAATGGTTGTCTGTCCCTGTGTGTTAGCCCTGCGACAGACTGGCGACCTGTCCAGGGTGTACCCCGCCTCTCGCCCTATGACAGCTGGGATTGGCTCCAGCACCCCCCGCGACCCTGAAAAGGATAAGCGGTAGCGAATGGATGGATGGATGGACGGCGCTCAGCAATCTGTTGGTAAGCTACGGAGCTGCACCGCTTGATGGTCGGAGCAAATGCTCATAATTTATTTTTGAGTAAATTTTATGTACATCTGCTCTATGTTAATAAAAGTGCCTGTGTGACATCTGGGACACAGCTTTGACTAAGAACTCTCTTTTTGTTCTTACTTTATGGCTTTAAAAAAATATCGAGATATATATCGTATATCGCCATCCAGCTAAAAAATATCGAGATATGAATTTTGGGTCATATCGCCCAGCCCTAATCCCATGTCAGGCCTTCATTCTCTGTAGATCATCTCCAACATCACAACTATGAAAGATATTTGTTTGTTTCACTCTGTGCTCGAACAAATCCTCCACAGTCTGGACGCGATGCTCAGGTCAGCTATCATCGCCATTGCTGTGCACAGCCAGACCTGCTCTGTCTGTAATCACTCTGCAAGAGGAGATTCCAGAAGACAGACACCTGTCCAGTGGAGCTGGAGAGGGCTCTGCAAAGTCCTTAACTCATCAGTAGGACTGGTATCTTCTCTTTTGTGCCAGAAGGAACAGAATGATCGCTACCAGAGTCGTATTAAAGGACGTTGAGCAGGCCATTCGTGTGACTGTTTCATTCAATTCATGCAATTTTACGAAAATGAGGGCCAGCAAACACTGGAGAAAATGTTAAAAATGTCACCTTTAGATTGTATAAAAAGCACATTAGTTCTAACCCTACTCGTAGCATTGAGCTTCACTGCTTTTTGTAGCAGCAGCTGAACTGCACAGTGAGAGTTCTTCTGGATGTTAAGCAGGTTTGAAGTTTGCAGAGCCATAGCAAGTACATATAATATGTGTCAGCCATATACCATTTACTGTTATAAACAACCTCTTCTGCTGTGGCATACATTGGATGTCGTCTCTCAACATGAAATGCTTTAAACAATCAAATTAGTTTGAGCTTCTTTCAGGTCTAAATCCATTTCGCCTTCTGTGCCGGCACTTGAGAGTGAACAATGCATCCCATCCTCCAGAAGATGGCAGTAATACTACTACTGCACTGAAACCTTAAACCCAAAGTAAAACTACAGCCATTAAAAGTTCTGAAAAATAAGCAAAATGAAATTCAGTGCAAACCATCAGAGAGAGCTAGCATATCACCATAAACCATCACACAGACATGCCCGAAACACCTGACCTAGGAGGCCCATCCTAGTCAAACACACAAGCTGCCTCAGCAGGCTTCTGATGTAGAGAAGAGCAGCAGCGCTTCCCTGAGTCCCTCCCAAATAACCGAGCTCCTCACCGAAATGCTTTGGAGGTCACCTGCTTGCATCAGCCGTCTGATTCTGTTGCTACACAGGATTGTTGGAGTCAGGTGAGCGTAGGAACCATTAAATCTGTCAAATTCCAACTGCCTTCTTTTCTCATGAATAAGAACCTGAGATAATGTCCTCTATTTAGAGCACCAAGTAATTCCAATGCAGAGTGGGAGGAACAACTCAACGTCTTTCCAAAGAATAGTTTGTAACCATCTTAATAATTCCACGTCATAGAGATTCACGTCAGTTTTATCCTTTTGAAATCACATATCCTCGTAAAATTAGGATGCTTAAATTACCAAACGATGGAAACCACCAAAGAGAACTCCCCTCAAATATGTTCCTGACAGAGGTTGTGCATGAATTTTCTTTGGGTTTTGAAACAAGTTTTGACCATCCAAGCGAAAGTCATATTATTCTTAAAATCAATTCCTTTTTCCAACCCATATCCTCTTGGAAGTGACTACAACCACTCTGGCAAGATGTAACTCACTCAAGGCATCTTGGAGCCCCGACAAAAATGCTGGTTTTAACCACAACACCCAGTTTTGGAAATCTGGAGCACATCATAAAAGTAATAACACCAACTGCAACAAGTAGGACAAACGGGGTCTTTTTTAGTCAGTGTGGATATTCAGTGTTTTCACATTACTTGTTTAACCTGAAAGCTTTGTGTCACTCTTTCAATTCTGTGTGTGTGTGTGTGTGTGTGTGTGTGTGTGTGTGTGCGTGCGTGCGTGCGTGCGTGCGTGCGTGTGTGTGTGTGTGGCCAAACTAGGGCAGTGAGTCCAGCTGAAGCCTCATGCACAGCTGCAAGTCTAGAAGAGGCCTTTGTGTTGTGCTACATTCACGGCCCCTGAAGGAACAATAAAACTGTAAGTCGCTACATAAGACAGGGTGGTATAGCAGAGTAATGAGCACATTTTGAATATCTAAAGCCAAGTGTAAGGTCTTCACTGCTGTCTTCCCTGATAAATATCCCCATTATCTCATTCTACATTAGTGCTGGGTCACATTACTGCATCCCCCGGACTCCCAGCCAGGGAAACTGCTCACACTCACACCATCAACATCAGCTAAGATAAGTTAGGTTTGCTGGTAGTGTGTGAGCTCGTTTGTTAGTTGAGGAAATTTGACCGTGGCCAATCTTTTCTTGCCAACAGGCTGCCAACAGTAATTCACATTTGTATTCTGGTCTGGTGCCAATTTGTTTTCATCTTCCTTCATGAAAAACAACAGTTTGATCACTTAAAAGGGAGTGAGTTGCAAACATAAGCAATTTTCGCTCTAATCTTTGTCAGCAGTCAGTTTGCTCAGCTGTATAGAGTGCATCTGCACAAAAAGGTGAAATTAGGCTAACAAGTAGACCTTGACTGATTAACTTTCTTTAATGAAATGGAAAATATGGAGGGAAGAAAGTTAAATGCAGGCTATAAAACCCATCCCAAAGGCTCATCTCGATGAACACTGCAACACAAATGAACATTGGAATTATTTATCAGTTTGACCTTAAAAACTGTGTTGCTCACCATGGTGACAGCAAACTACAAAGAAACTAAAGAGGTTTCTCCATATCTTCACTCAACTACCTGGAGTTTTAGACAGTGTATCTCAGAAATGCTGTGCAAATGTAAATAAAAACACAAAGCAGTAATTTGCAAATATTGAATCCATATATGAATCTCACAGAAAGCACAGACAATGTATTTCATGTAAAATGTTGGCTGATTTTCAATGTGACGCAGCAACATGTCTCAAAAGTTTGGACAGGGCTACAAAGGCTGGAAAATGAAGTATTTCTAAAAATACACACCTACAAGAACATTTAGATGTGGGTAAGGGTATTAAAATGACTGAGTACAGAACGTGTATCTTAGAGAGGCAAACTACTTCAGACGCAGATTAGCAGAGATTTAGCAATATGCAAAAACTCCCAAAATCTTGGAACAATTTCAGATTAAAATACATCAAATGAAACTGCAAATATTTGGGATCTACAACAATATCACAAGAACCCAAGAATCCAGAGGAATCTGTGTGCACAGTGGACAAGGCCAACATTCAATACTGGATGCCCATGATTGGGTCCTGCGCTAAAAAAAGAGGAAAAAAAGCATTATTCTGGAATGAAAAGGCAAAGATGTTTTTCTTCTGTTCGGTCAAAGGTCAAAGGTCAAAGGAACTAAAATCCGATTTGGGTAAGACATGGACGCTGCGTCCCGCAGGCTAAACGGGAGGCTTGTTATCGGCACTCATTTCAAAAGCCTGCATGTTGGCTGGTATGAGGTGCATCATCAATGATGACAAGTATACACAGGTTTCAAAGCAAAATATGCTCCCATCAGATTACATCTTTTTCAGGGAAACCTTGCTTATGTCAGCAAAACAATGCTAAACCACATTTATTACAACAGCATGGCCTCATAGTGGACGAGTCATGGTGCTGGAATGGACTGCCTGAAGCCCGGACCAAGGGTGGAAATTAAAAATTGATGCAACACAACACAGCCTGTTTTCTCCAGGACCGCAATTCCTTGAATGATGCATTTCACCTCTTTGTGGCCTTTAGATGATCCCCGGTCTTTGATGACCTCTAATTTAGAGTATTTTGTGCCTACAGTAAAGCTATCAGTCTTGCTGCTGGAAGTCGTGTATCTCACGGTTGTCACCTCTTTTCCATTTTTTCATTTTAAAACTGCCGTTTAACGTAAAACCTCTTGAGAAGAGTGTTTGTTTCTGCTGCCTGCTCAACTCCACAAATGCAACGCCACATTACTAAAGTTACTGCTTCCTTTTAAAGCCCCTTTTCCGTTAGTACCTGCTCGGATCGAAGCTGCGTGGTTGTCGCCATAGCAACGCACCCAAGCGTCCCGTGACGCAGTTAGTAAGTGACACAAACGCTACAAAAAAGATGGACGTCGAGGCGACGACATACCTGCTGCTCAGTCTGTGGCTTTGCGTGCATTGTTTTTTGCAACCATGTCCCTCGCTGCCCAGTTTCAAAACTGGCGGTTTAAATTTTCGTGAAAGAGACGCGCTCACGACTCATCGACTGACGCTACTGACGTCACATTTTAGTACCTGCTCGGATCACATGACGGCGTTTAGAGCAGACTAGCAGCAACTCAGGCACATTGCTGCCCCCAGCAGGTCAGGAGCCACGGTGGTTTGTGCATTGTTCAAATTTACACGCCACTTTATAAATTTTACCCACATTTGGCCAGTGGTGGCTGCTAATTTCCACCCCTGGTCCAGATTGTTCACATATTGAAAACATTTGGAGTATCATGAAAGAAAATTATGACCAAGAGCACCCAGGACTGTTGAGAAATCCGTCTCTAACCTGGGACAATTCCTAACTGTTTATAGGGGATAAATCCCCAAACCCACCTGAGATACGACAAAGTTTATTCCCTCTAAAGTGTTCATGGACCCCATTTGGTGAGATGAAGGTTCAAGTACTCTGAAAATTCTGCTTAATTAGATTAGATTAGATTAGATTAGATTAGATAGAACTTTATTAATCCCTCGGGTGGGTTCCTCTGGGAAATTTGATTTCCAAAAAAGCACAGCACCGACAGAAGTTACAGAGTTACAGAATATTATATATATATACACACACACACACACATATATATAAATACAGAGACAATATAAATAAAATATACGAAGGGGATAAATAGAATAAATAGGAATAAAAAATAAAAATACAAGTGAATTGCACATTTCAAGTATTGAGTCTATTGCACTGTTGACTATTTACAAAAGTATTGCACTAAAGGTATTGTACAGTGAGGTGAAGAGGCACTACAGCTTAGTTGTTCCCCCCTCCTTTGTCCTCCTGTTTCCCCTCCCTCTCCCCTCCAGAGAGGAGTTAAACAGTCTGATGGCGTGTGGGACAAAGATCTGTGTTTAATCTGTTTAATCTGTGTTTAAATGAACATATACAAACAATCATCCTTGGCTGCATATTTAATTATAGAAACATTGAATACCTTCTCAGGTGCTTCAAGAGTTTGGGGTATATTACCCATTCATACACACCATTCAGTGAGAGCTCGGTCAGCATTGCTGCCAACTCGATCTCGGTGGGTGTTGCACTTCGTCAGGCCTTCCCTTTTGTCACAGAGTCTAGTCATAATTTTTATGAACTGTAGGGGTAAGTGGAGGAAGGCTTCCGTTTGGTAGGCTCAGAATTTTATCTCTGCTTTTGTGGATGCTGTTGGCCTCATCAGGTGATGACCTCCACACTGAAGTGGTCTGCAGAACAGTTTAAAGCAGCAGAGATGAGAATTAGTCCAAGTCTGAGGCAGGAAAAGGCTGGAGTGCTCATTCTGGGCCAAGGACAAAATGTATGTCAGGGCCTGATACCCGATGATCTATGTTCCTGTTCCACGAGCTTTGGTTAGTGACCAAAATAATTAGATTGTGGGCAAAAGAGGTTGAAATCAGCTTGGAAGGGTGTCTGGCCTCTCCCCTTAGAGATAGGGTGAGAACTTCAGTCACCCTCAGCTGGCCTGGAAAAGCCTCAGTCCTCCCACCTGGATAAGTTGGAGGAAGTGTCTGATGAGAGGGAGCTCTGGGCTACTGTGCTTAAGCTGCTGTCCCTGTGACCTGGCTGCAGTTAAGTGGAAGAAAACAGATGGATAAACGGCATGGAGATAAAAAGGTGGACGAATATGCTAACCCTGCAGCCACCTTTCATGCCAACAATGGACAAGGAAGCTAAATGTTTCTTCCCCACACTGTGACAGCTGAACTGGTACGTGGATAAAGCCTTAATGAATTTAAACTGGTGCCTTTGATCATTAAAGGCGATTTGTTCCAACAGACAACTTTTCATATCGGACGTCATCATTTGGTTCTGAATACTGAACCTGTGCTCTGCTGCCATGATGGCGACTAAAATTCAAACATTATGTTTTTGCAGACCACCACCAGGGAAAATGATTCCCAACCGTCATGCCTCGCTCCCACTATAACGGAAGTTCACTTGCTTCCACCATTATAACCAAATCTGAGTGCCTAATCCACGCTCACAGGTTCTTGTCAGGCACACTCTCAGTGAAGTGCAAACCACAGAGGACAAGCAGATATAAAAACAAAATGGTGCAATAACACTGTGTGTGTGTGTGTGTGTGTGTGTGTGTGTGTGTGTGTGTGTGTGTGTGTGTGTGTGTGTGTGTGTGTGTGTGAGAGAGAGAGAGGGACAGACAGACAGAAGGGGAGTCGGCTATTTCAGTGCATTATAATTTCAGAGAGTGCAATGAGTCAGCAGAAGAGGAGAGCAAATGAGGAGAGGGTTTAAAAGAGAGAGACTACTAGGGAGGATGACAGATGGCTGGTGTAAAGGAGAGAGGAAAGGAGGCAAACTAGGCAAACTACAGAGCAGTGCTGAATAATATCCAGAGTCCAGAGGGCCCTTTGAAACAGCAGGGTGATGAAACCTCCTGTGCTTGTTGGCAGTGGAACAGCCCAGGGACCACGCAGCTCTGAGCGCCACAGCCAAGGTCTTACATAACAGGCAACAGCGCTGAAAGCTCCCATTCCAGCACCTCTTAAAGGTGAAGGCACATCAGCCACGAGCCAAAAAGACGGACAAACGCGCCTTTCTAGCTGCACATCTACGGTTAATGTTACATGTTAGTTACACTTGGAATGGAAAAAGTGTACGAACCTAAGATAAGAAAGAAGAACGTGAGTTTGAATATAAAGCTGCACAGTGTTCAATAGATGTTGTGAAAGCATATTTATACAGCTCCTTCCACTGTCATTCAACCTGCTCTACAATATATAAGATTTAAAACGTATCACAGCCCCGTGACACAGCTACCAATACATTTGTCACCATTACAAACACACATATATGTATCTACATACATAGGAAGAAAATATAAAATCCCCCAAGCCTGAAAAACAAAGAACAAATCCATGTTTACATTTTGTAGAGCTGGGTGAAAAACCCAATAAAACAACATCCTGCTGCTTTGTTTTGGTTTGCTGTCTTCTTCAGTTTAAAGTATCGCTGTCCACAGTGTCTCAATGGAAACACTCGACGCCATCTAAAGGTCTTTGCACACCTATAGTTCGTTACATTTGGTCAGTTGATAAGTTTGTAAACTTGTAGCTTTATCCCAGGGTTTTCTTCTCAGGGACAAAAACAGAAAAATGTGTCACTACACACCACATTTAGTCCTCGTATTGGTCAGATTTGTCTGGGGCAAGAGAAAGAAAGGCGGGTGCTGTGTCCCAGAATGCAAAGCATCCCTGGCTACAGGATGGCATTGAGCTAAAATACACCAGATACCTGGTGGACAACTCAAATCCCATCACACTATAAACCAACCGCTCCACAGACCACGTCCTCCGAAGGGTCTCGGTGTGGCTCTTTTGGTCCACATCAAAGTGCAGTCCCCACGTTCACAGGTAAATATGGTCTTTAGTGCTGTTATAGTGTTGCACACCTAATACTGACTTTTACTGCTGAGCCTTTTTATGGGCTCAAAATGTGGTCATAAATATTTTGTACTTGTAAATCAGGATTTGTATGTGTAAAAAGATTTGTGTGTGGACTTAGCCAAAAAAACCCTGCAAGTTACAAGTACGAATTCTGACCCTATTTTTCTTCCTTTCATCTGATTGGTCAATGTCATGTCAATCACAAATGTAACTATCCAATCAGAGAACAGATGGGTTTGGCTGTCGGAGGGGCGCTTTTTTGAACTGCAGGTCTTTGAAGGGAATAAATGCAGTGTTGCCAACATAGCGACTTTGTCACTATATTTAGCGAGTTTTCAGACCCCTTAGCGACTTTTTTGCTAAAAAAGACGTGAAAGCGCGTATCTCTTTTACTCTCAACAAGCAGCGGGTGCTGTAACGCAGTTAGTTCTTCTTTTACTGTTATGCTGTTTTGTGGATCACAAGGTTTAAAACTACTTATAAACACACACACACACAAAGTAACTCCACCAGAGCGCCTATTTCGGGTCACTTGCCGGTCCAAGCCCGGGTAAAGGAGCAGGGTTGGAATTGTGACATTAAAAAAAACAATAATTGCTAAAAGAAATTTAATTTGTAGCTCTAAATAAACTCTAAATGCATTTAGGGCATTTTTACTCACTTTATGTCTCTTCCACGATGTTATTTCTCTCTCCAACAACATAGGTTACAATTAGATTAGCATTACCAATTATGCAAATTAGGCGATGACGTCATTTAGCGACTTCTAGCGACTTTTAGGACAACCAATAGCGATTTTCCTTACTGAGGAGTTGGCAACACTGAATAAATGCCCTTTTACATGCCTGCCCAGCGTTTTCCTTCATCACCACGAAGGAAAACAGTCTGTGGTTGTCTGAGTTTGGTGATTTTTTGTGTCACAGGTTTACGTGCTTAATACAGGGACCTCCAGAGCCTTTTCAACAGCGCTGCAGACCTCGGGAGAGGGGGCAGTGTTGTGGAAATGGCACAGTCTTCACTAGTGGGGATAGTTACAAAGCCTTCTTCATTTTGAATTAGCGATACGTTTTTATTGAACATTTGAAGATAAAAAAACAGAAACTCTTGTAGAGGACATAAAGTCAGAGATAGAAACGACAAGGAGCAGGTGAATCTAGTACAGGTAGAGCTGCCGAAAAACCCCACAGAGCTCAGCAGCCAGGACCGGCAAAAGTGACCCGAAATAGGCACTCTGGTGGAGTTACTTTCTCTGTGTGTGTTTATAAGTAGTTTTAAACCTTGTGATCCACAAAACAACATAACATTAAAGAAGAACTGACTGCGTTACAGTCAGTGCGGGAGCAGCGGCTTCACTCATTTGCAGTTTGGACGCAAAGATGTGAACATCTCCTACCCTGATAGCAGCTGCGTGAGGACTATCCTCCGCCTGTGAGCGCTTTGGCACGGGTGAGGTGCCCACGGCAGCACCTGCTGCTTGTTGAGAGTAGGAGCGATGCGCGCTTTCATGTCAAAAAGTCATTATAAATAAGTCTCCAATAACACCAGAAAAAGTCGCCAGATTTGTTGCTAGTCGCTTTTTAGAAAAAACGAACAAATATAGAAAGGATTCATGGACATTATTGTAGAAAGTTGAACACTTAAAAGGAAATTCTGTTACTAAGACTTCATAAAAAATATTTATAATGATCGATTTTATATGTGGAGGACACAGACAGTCAGCGGTCCCTAACCCCCGGGCCACGGCCCGGTACCAAACGACTCACAGACCGGTACCGGGCCGTGAGAGTTGAGGCTAATAATTAACTCGGTTTCCCTGGGTCTTTGCCGTGTTGTAGTTGTGTGTCTTATTTTGAAAGAAAGGTTTACACGTTACCATAGCGACCAGAGCGCATTATGGAGGATGTTACTCTCAGTCTTGACTGGCTAATAAAGTTACACCATTACACAGTTAATTCGCGTTTATTGTTATATTTACAAAATACCACCGTTTTTGTCGTATCATGTTATTTTGTTGCATTTATCCGCCACACCGTGAAAATACTGTCTGACGTTAAACCGGCCAGTGGAGCAGCGAAGGTTGGGGACCGCTGCTCTACAGCCGTAATCAATCCCGGCCCTTTCAGTTGTAATGAGGCTTGCTGTTTACGCTTCAGTGCCAGGCAGTCAGCAACAAGGTGATCCTTTAATAACAGTATTCACCATCATGTGGACGTGAGGGGGTCTCACGACCAGACTCAAGCCTCGCACGGCGCAACTCGACATTAACGTCACCTTGTGTTCATTTACGAACATTATTCATCTCTCGGGTAAGGATGCTTAAAATCCTCCAATAGCATTAGCTCACGAGGTGACTCATAATCATCATTAACTGTCTAATTAGTGACCTGAGCTGTAAAGCAGGGCTGGGAGAGCTGCGTTCACATGTTGGTGCCATACTCTGCGCCCTTCTCTAAACAAACGCTTCTTATAGCAAAGACACTGTCCTTCATTTCAGCTAAACTTCCACTCGAAGACGTTCAAACGATGCCTGGAGCGCAAAAGACCGCAGTACAGCCAGGTGGGCGTGTCTCAGTAGCTATGCCATGAAAACTACACAGAAAAGCCGCACGTGAAGTCAACGCGAAGCATGCGCATGCGCCACGGCCAAAGGCGCTGAACGTTCGAACCGACGTCACGTCAGGTCCCCTGATGGTCAAAAGTACACAACTATCCAGATCTAGTGTGAGGACGGAGAGTGAAAGATTGGAAAAAGTGATCATTTGTGCAAAGCTGTCGCCAAAACGTGAATTCACGGACGAGATTGTGGAAACATGAACGTGGTAGGGCTCTGAAAAATTGATCAGACCACCTCTCATCAATATTTTAGACATTTTGAAAATGCAATAATTGCAATGATTATATGTGAGAAGCTTAGTGGTACTGGTGGACTAACTGTTACAGAAGCATCCAAAATGAGCACCAATACTGTTTGTGCAGCTGTGACAAAAACCTTACATTGGCTGCTGGTCTAATTCTTGTTATTTTGGATGTGTAACGCCTGCTCCCTGACATCTGTCTGTTCTTTCTAGATCCCATTAGATGAACGTGCTGAACCGAGGTGCAGTCATCTCAGCGTGCCTCTGTTTAGATTTGGAGACATTGAACGATGCCTCAGAAACTATTTAGACGATTTATCGCTCAGGTAAGTCACAAGCTCAAAGTCAGCGAGACAGTTACCAGCATACACAGACATATTCACTGGTTACAGGTTTGTTTCGCTCAACCGTTCTCAATGTTTTTCTTTCAGACAGTGGACGGCATTAGCCACCGATGACGTCTCCTCGGATGTCGTCGATCTGCTGACCGAGATGTGCCGAGCACTCATAGGGCACATTAGCACCGTAGTGTATAAAGTCATACGCCGACAGGTTTCATGCTGCCCACATCGCCATGATCGTGGAGACAAAGAAAGCTCCGCTGACCGGTAAATCTAAAGCTTGCTTTATTAAACAGTTTCATTCAACAACAACAACAACAACAATCTTTATTTATAGAGCACATTTAAAAGCCAACGGCATGCCAAAGTGCTTAACATAAAACAAATGAACACAAGTATAATTTCATAAAAACAAAAAATAAAAGTGTAAAATTTGTTCACAGGAAAAAGCCACCAATAGAAAAAAGTATAACTATAGCACAATATAACTATGCCATCAAAACACAATGGCGATATGACATGCACAGCGCAAATAAAAGCATGATAGGAAAATTAATAGAATAAATCGCTGCAAACAAGGCCAGCATTTAACCGGTAGAAAACGCAAGATACGCTTTAAGCCGTGATTTAAAAGATTGAATAGAGTCAGACGCCCGGATGCCAATTGGAAGGTTGTTCCACAACCAACAGTAACTGTGAGGATGATCTTAAAGCCCTAGCAGGAACATATGAGCTTAAGAGTTCCTTAAGATAGCTCGGTGCTGTGTTGTTAGTGATTTTAAAAGTAAACAGCAGAATTTTAAATTGGATACGGTATTTCACAGGCAACCAGTGCAAATCAGCTAGGACGGGAGTAATGTGGGCAAACTTCCTAGTTTTGGTTAGAATGCGTGCAGCAGCATTTTGGACTGTCTGTAATCTGTGAAGGAGGGCAGAGTGGAGACCAAAATAGAGTGAATTGCAGTAATCCAGTCTCGAAGTTACAAAGGCATGGATGAGCTTTTCCAGGTCTTTATGCGGGATATACTGCCTGGCCTTAGAAATAAGGCGGAGTTGGTAAAAACTGGATCTAACAACAGCAGACACTTGTTTATCAAGTTTAAAAGAGCTGTCAAGTAACACGCCCAGATTCCTAACAGTGTCGGAAAAGGAACTAGCGAGAAAACCAAAAGCATCACGAAGTTTGGCACGGAGAACGTTACTGCCAAAGACCACAATTTCAGTTTTCTTATCATTGAGGATAAGAGTATTTGCCAGGAGCCATTGCTTGACCTCACACATGCACTCTCGAAAACAATTCAAGGACAAAGCTAGGTCATCATTTAACTCAAAGTAGATCTGAATGTCATCGGCATAATAATGAAAAGCGATGTGATATTTCTCAAAGATAGCGCTTAAAGGAAGCATGTACAATGAGAACAGAGTAGGGCCTAACACAGATTCAGTCTTTCTTCTTCTTAGACGTTTTACATGAGATGGTTCATCGGGTAATCCTGGTGACGGAGGGGTTTTTCAGAGGACACAGCATTGCTTCGTTTACATCACGTGTGAAGTCGTCCATGTGGTTTCTTTTAATGACGCCTGTAGATTTGGACAAAGCAGTGATAGTGTGGGAAGATGACTACGTTTCTCTTCTCTCCCTTTTCAGGATGAAGGTTGAACCTCTGCTTGATGGGTGCAGTGACTGCAGGGTGACAGAGGATGATATTCAGGCCAGCCTCAGAAACATCTTTCATTACTGCTTCGGTTGGGTCTTGGGTTTTGGGCAACGGCGGTCTTGTGACTCAGACAAACTACTGACTTTATTTTCAGTGTCGATTGCAAAGAACGTAAACTCAGCCCTGAGTCGTATCACAGGGTCCACGTCCTTGCAATCAGATAGATCCACATCCCCAACAAACTTTGTTGGGATGGTTCACAGTGTAGCGAACATTTTAAAGGACTTTACAAAGACCTTAGCTCCCCCTTTTGTAGATGGTGAGAGTCACAGCTACAGCATTGTTGACTCGCCAAACTCTGAGGAAGATGACGACTTTAAACCAGAGTCTGCAGAGACTTTTAAAAGCACACAGACTCCAGCTTGTGTAGGTGAGGGAGATGTGGGTAGCGAGGGCAACAGTGATGCATTTCAAATCACTGATGTCCAAAATCTTGACCGTGAGAGTTCAGAGAGTGAAGAAAAATGTAGCGACGCCCCGCAGTGCTCGTCTGGGGCGCTTCCTGCGCCCGCAGAGACCGATACCTTTCTCACTTTGTGTCTTGCAAATTTAGTCGCTCACGTTTCTGAGAAAACACAAACAACTGCTGTAAAGCTGAATTTTCAGCAGATAGTGACTGATATAAGAGAGAAGATTGGGGGAGACTTGACTCCTCTAAAAACTGTAAAAAACTTGTACATCATAATGTACAAAGACCTGTGTCGCATATTTGGATCCAAATACGTGCTTCAGTTTGTGATGGAAAAGGGTGACGCGACTTTTGTAGCAGCCGTTGTGGAGCTATTAAAAGCAGAGCTAAAAGCATCGAGCGGCTCCGGTCACGCGCTGAGACGTTTAGAAAGTAACAAAAGCGTTTCTCCAGCCAGTGAGAACAAAACGCAACAATCTGCCAGTGAGGACAACGCACAAAATGGATCCTCAGGTTCCCAGAAAGACAGGCCGAGAAACTGTGTCGTTAGGGCCCTCGCTTCTTTTTGTAGACCTTTGAGGAGGCTGTTCAGAAACAGAGTGACAGAGTGATTATCTTCATAATTACTCACAGAATTTGCTTCTTAATTTGGAAATAAAATGAGCAGAAAATGACACAAATGTGTTTGTCAGATCATTTAATTGTTAAATGTGTATAATGGTTTGTAGTCTCATCAGTCACAATGTAGAGACAATCGCACAAACTCGATTTAGTCAGAGCACTTTGAGTTGGTTTTGTCATTGTAGGTTAAATGTAGATATTTATTCTAGATATTGGGCACAAAGGCGTCCTCAGCTCTGTAACAGAGAGGTGTTGGCTCAGTGTGGAAATGTCCTGATGACATCAGTACTTTTGATTCTAGCCTGACTGATCAAGTTCCAGTTAAAGGGTTTTGACTGTCTTGAGAGACGGCACATTGTAGACAGAGACATATTCATAACTGTAAAACTCAAGAAACAGTCTGAGGCTACGTTCACTCTGCAGGTCTTGATGCTCAATTCAGATTTTTTTGATCAAACGCGCTCTAGTGTGAACGCTCAGAGCGGCCGCGTGCACAAAAGAAGACGTCACACACGACGCTCTGTTTAGACCCAGAGCAACAGGATGTGTGACTGATGGCCTTAATGTAAAGACTTCAGACTTCACGTTTCCCAGTTTTGCTTTAAGTTATAAAGTTTTGTTATTTATGTAGCCCAGTGGCAAACAGATGGAATTAGAGACTGTTTATTGTAATTATTATTAAAGGTGTTTTATTTTGTTCAGTTAAAAGCACTCATGATTGGAGAGAGACTCTAAAGAAAAAATCCAAATTATTTTGTATGGAATTGCATTATTTGTGTTATTTATTTATTTATTTTCTCAAAGGTTATTTTTTGACCTGGATACAAATGCAGTCCAACCAATGGGATTGTTTGTCCCGCCTTGTTTTTCATGTTTGGTTGCGCTGCTAAGGCTGCTTAGACCACACGCGCCATAGCAGTACCTGTGGGGAAAACGTGGTAGCTGTTGAAACAGCGAAGCTGTTGGTGTCTGCTTGATTAGCCGCCAGATTTGGATAGCCGAAGCTAGTTTTATGAATACGAAGTGCTTTGCACTGGTGAGTAACGAAACTGTTATAGCCGCTGATCGGCATCCTGAAATGTTAATGTTGTTCGCTTCAAAAAACAAACGCTAATGGTGACGGTACTATGCAAGTAGCTAGCGAGTGTGCTAAACGCTCACTCCCGTTGTTAAGCGTTAGTTGAGAACTTATTAGCTGTTGTTAGGTTAAGGAAAAAACAGTATGTCTATCTGTTGTATTGAAATGTTTTATTGTGTTACTTTTATTCATCACTGTTGTTACTTGACAGTGAGCAGAGTATATTGAGTTTGCTGCTTTTAATGAGCAGTGTGAATTGCTTTAATGATTGGTGATAGCTACATTGCCATGTAATGAAAACGTTTAGAATTTGATTAGTTGTACAACATTAGAAATTGAAACACATTTTGTTCATGATTTATACTTTAAACAGAAGTGTTAGTTAAGTGTGAACCGTGTTCATTTGAAGTAATTCTGACCTCACTCTTAGGTCAGGTTTTTTGAGTTGGAGAAATGAGCCGAGACTCCTCGGAGAACATTGGATTACAGACTTTGTGGAAATCCGCAGAAGAGGAATAATTTTCCATTGCAATGGATGGCGAGCCACAGCCCATTTGGAATTGAATCTTGAAGTCTGGTTGCCTGAACTGTGGTAGGACAAAACAGTGCAAACCATACATCGATCGTGGACTGAACTCACACCAATAACTCACCAGATCACCAAACAGGCCTGATCTGGATCCTATTGATACTTTAAAAGACCCGGGTCTAACATTCTTTTCTTTTTTTATTTTGGGTATCTGTGCGCGCACACACAATTTTGGTTGTTATTGTAAAGGCAATACAGTGCACAAATTTCAAATACAGTTGAACTATTGCTTCATCATTTGCAGTTGTGTTTTCATTGTGGTTACCCATCCTCTGGGCTCCTGTCGTTCCTGAAATCTTCTGATTTGCCCATTGTTTATATATTTTGTTACATACTGGTTACATTTACATTTGTCCTAATAATGATCCTTACTGCTGTTTCAGAGGAGCGCTGCTTCTAGCTGCAGATTTCTGTCAGAATCTGCAGATTATACAGTACAAATAAAATGTTCACGTTTCTCCAACGCTGTCTTCCCAGCAGTTTCCCTGGATAGAAGCGTTCACCATGTCGGGCGCTGATAGTCGGCGTCTGTCTTGTGTCGGTGACGTAAAAGACGGATTTAATGCGACGTGACCATCAAACAGCAGTCGCTTTCTAAAACATCAGATATGTATCGGATTCAGCACCACATACCAAAGTGACCCAGATCGGATTTGAAGATATCGGATTTGTGCCATTCACACCGTCACACCATGATTGGATAGATGGGTCGCAGAGGGTCAAAGAAGTCGGATTTGATGCGCTTTCCCCTGCATCCGATGTGAAAGGACCTTTATGCTGCGCACTGTGACTCACAGCAATGGTCCCGGGTCAGCCCAGACTTTGTGTTAAACTAATCCTAAAATAATAATGGTATTTCTAACCACTGATATAGCACAACTTTATCCTTTCAACAGCTGCTGAAAGTTAGGGGACCTAGCTGCTATCGGATATTTATATAGAGATCCTCCAGCTTCAAACTGTATCACCCTTCAAGGACCTGCAGTCCAAAAAAGCACCCCTCCGACAGCCAAACCCATCTGTTCTCTGATTGGATAGTTACATTTGTGATTGACATGACACTGGCCAATCAGATGAAAGGAAGAAAAATAGGGTCAAAACTTGTACTTGTAACTTGCAGGGTTTTTTTGGCTAAGTCCACACACAAATCTTTTTTACGCACACACAAATCCTGATTTACAAGTACAAAATATTTATGACCACATTTTGAGCCCATACCTTTTCATTAGTAAGGATACGCTTCACAGAATATGACAGACTTCACTGAAACTTTCAGGACTGAGCACTGAGGTGGATGAACACATCAACTGTTGACCATTTGTTAATACCAACAACTACAACTACTACTAGAATTATGATCATTATTATACAGTATTGTAGAGATATACAAAGGGGGAAAGTGAGTTTATTTATCGTTGATTTATTATTATGCCTCCTCAACAGGTGAACTGAGCATGTGCAGTACAGACAGAGGCTGTGATTATATAAACTGTGATGGACATCTTTCACAAAGATGGGGCAGACTTGTTGAGGTGCAACCTTTGCTCACAGATTTGAGCAGATGACCCACAGACTGTAAGGCTGCTGCACAGCTTTGAATTCCCCACACAAAAGCATATTTGCAGTTGTGCTCTGGCATTGTTTAAGGGCGTGTGATATTCACCTACTTGTTTATTTAAAAAGGTAAACGGTGTCCTTTTAATCTGACTGCTTTGGCTAAGCCTTCTCTTTAACTCTAACAGTAACTCCATTACAGCCTGTGCTAGAAACACAATTCAGAAAGACGATTTTACTGCACATCACATCAGGTAAATGTTTAACTTTATGTGCTAGAGAGAAAATTCAAGAAAGAGAGATTTGAGTTATTTTGTAAATTTATAGGCAAGGCAAGGCGAGTTTATTTGTATAGCACAATTCAACAACAAGGTGATTCAAAGTGCTTTACAGAGACATTAGAAACAAAAACAAATAAAAAGTTTTTATTTTATAGCCAAAAGTACAAAATAAGCCCAGAAGGCCTGTGTGACACTTGGGTGACAAACAGTTCATTCTGTTCAATAGAAAATCTCTGGTTTAGGATAAACTGACCAGTCTAGACAAATATATACAGGTCAGAAACAGTCATTCCTCCCTGGCTATGCACATCAACAGGTAACAGGAATTTTACATCAGGTCCATTCTGTGCCAATGCCAAAGACATCAAGCCTCCCTGATGGTAGTGAATCATTGGTAATTAGCTGGAGTAGCCAGCCACTGTTGCTTGTGGAGAAATCAGTATCCTCCACATCCTTCACAGCTCTTACAGACTGGTACCCAGTGGGTTTACTGGGTCTTAATACCCTCTTAACGCTCTTACCCTGATAGTCCATGTGGTACTGATACTCTACAAGCATAATCATGTGCCTTCTTACCCCTACTCACCCAATCACACCAAAGAGCAGCACAGCCAGGGGCAGAAAGCAAAAATGAAGGCTTTTACTTCTCCTCTCACTCTATCGCCATGAATAATTCAACTCCATCTAAGCCTGAGACCATTTTTTTTCTCCAACGTTCCCTGAAGCATGAAAAGACAGCGCAGACTCCACGGTGGCTGCCAGGGGGTTCATAAGCTCCTCATACCTAACATAAATCCACTCCTGATTACAATAAGATCACATTAGGCCATACAACCAGAGCTCGTGCTGTAAGCACAGATGTGCATATAGTGTTTAAAAGGCACACAGGGCCCTGTGTTATCTGCTCAGGAATACTACAGAAACTGATAAACTACATGACAAATCTGCTGACAAAACAGTTCAAGTAATTCTACAAAAACAACCCATTTAAATATCAGCAGAGCTGAATGTGACCAGTTAAATGATCTCAGTGCACAGAGCGGACCAGCAACTCCCGTGACCTGAAACTGAAGCGGAAGAGTAAAAAAAACCTTTCCAACTTATCCTTTACACTTGAGCATCAACATATACCACGCAAGCAAAAAACTCAACTCCGAGCAAATTAAACATGAATATGAAGAGATGCTAAATGTCAGACTTCAAACTTTGCTTTTTACCATTTTGCACAAATGTCACATTCCAGCTGGAAGCCAAACAACCATCGAGGACAAACTCAAATGAACAGCAATACACAAAAATCAAATGGGAATGGAATATTTCTTGCAGCACAGCAAATACAACACCTGCCAGCTGAGGTACTCTGTTCTCCTTCAACATGAAAGGAATGAAGAAAACTTACCTGTGGTGGTGTCAGTGGATGGTTCCCATTATCCAATCACATAGAAGAAGAAAGAAAACAAACAAATCAGTTTCTTGTGTCAGTCAGCCCTCCTGTTTCAGATGCATAACCTCATTCGCTGCATGACGAATTATTCTTTCCTAAGAACTAGGGCCGTGCGATATGACCAAAATCTCATATCCCGATATAAGACATCTATCGTCCGATAACGATATAAATCACAAAAATGTAACATTTTCTGTAAATTCTGTGAATCTCGGGCAGCTCAACTTGCGTGAAGTGTTTCCAGCTGGGCGTCGTGTAGCTGGAGTGTTGTAACCGATGCATGAAACGATACATTTTTAGACATAAGTTGTAACGGCCGCCATTTTCTTTGTGAGTATTTATTACACGGCGTGCTGCGGGGAGAAGACGTTTGAGTCTAAGGTTTATTTGGAGCACCTGGCGGCTCTTTTTTGCTTCTCATCCGTAAATACTCTGCATACTCTTTCACGTGGTTCAGTTTATTTTGAAAAGTCTCAACAGGATCTTGACCTTTATTGTGTAAGGTTTATGTGGAAAATAAACAAGCGGACATGCGATGGTTTTACCGTCATTGTTGCTAACGACAACCCATAAAAACAGGTGCTAGTGTGGTTATATTAAATATAAGAGAAAGAGAGAACTTTAAGAAATTAATATAGCCACTACAGTGACCATCAAAACATGAAAAAATATTGCCGTAACAGTTTATTTTGCGACACCACGAAACAAACGATAGCGTAAAATGTAACGATGGACGTTTTTATATCATCATACGATATATATCGTTATATCGAACTGCCCTTCTAAAAACGATTGGCTTTGCTCAAAGAAACCAGTCTGCTTATTCCAATGAATTGAGCGTTAAATACTAGGGGTGCAACGATATTCGTATCGATATTGAACCGTTCGATACAGTGCTTTCGGTTCGGTACGCATATGTATTGAACAATACAAAGTTTTTAATTTATTTTATCAACTTTCCTTCTGACGATGCTGTCTGTGTTGAGAGCTCAGTGGATCTGCGTTCGACTACTCCGCCTAGGCTGCACTGTCGAGCGCAGATCCACTGAGCACAGCGCAAGCTAGCAAGACAGAAGTTAAGCTCCCCTTGCAACATGGCAAATTGAACCTCCCCCACCCTCATTCAGATCTGGCGTTTGGAACTATTTTGGTCTTCATGTGACGTATGACCCTGAAGGTAAGCGAGTCATGGACTAAAGTAAAACAGTATGTTGGATGTGCCACGCAATGCTCAATTACATGGGTGGGAGCTAGTGTGTTAGCGCAGTTAGCTCGTTAACATGTTGGCCGTCCAGCCCCACGCACGGGGCGATCCGCGGTAGCTCGTTAACGGAGATTTGGTGTTAACGTCATTTCAGATTTACGCTGACAGCACTAGTGTGAACACAACGAATATGACTGCACATTTACTCTGACGTCATCCTAGTGCAAAGACAAGTGGAAGCAGACAAAAACAACAAGCACGCATGCTACAAACTTTACCCGAGTCATTTAGACAGCTGTTAGCACAGGATTCTCCTTATGGGGACCTGATATGTTTAATATGCTGCTGAGAATATAGCCCAGAAGAAGCGTATAGTATAGCTTTTATTTTGGAAAGAGCCATTTCTCTGTAATAAACTCTCTTTTCCAAAGATGAGTGGTATGTATATATATATATATATATATATATATATATATATATATATATATATATATATATATATATATATATATATATATATATATTAGGGGTGCAACGATACACAAAATTCACGGTTTGGTTCGGTTCGATACTTTGGTGTCACGGTTCGATATTTTTTCGATACAAAAAAAATGTTCATGCATTTTTAATTTGTCATTTATTAAAATTATAAATATATATTTTAACTCAAAAGTACAGTTTTTAAATTTAACCCTAACCCTTGTGCGTGTTTTTTATTTTGACAGCGAATGCGCACCTGCGGACCACTTATGTGCAGCCCTGGTTATTTAGCTCGTCATATTGCAGCCACAGAAATTCTTTTGTCCATGAAACCATAAAGCTGCACTTTCTTTTTGCCTTATAGTCTGATTTGTCATAACTTCTCCGTTTTGTGGTAAGCTTTTCTTTGGCTGTCACTTCTTCACCCTGACCTGTCTTA
Source organism: Maylandia zebra (assembly GCF_041146795.1). Lineage (NCBI taxonomy): Eukaryota > Metazoa > Chordata > Actinopteri > Cichliformes > Cichlidae > Maylandia > Maylandia zebra. The sequence goes on along the minus strand of NC_135187.1, from coordinate 36,586,622 downwards.
TTTGGCTCAGCAGAACTGAAATGCTTTTACACACGCACTCACATAAGCTCAGCGATTCTCTGCGCGATCAACCTCTCACATGTTTAAGCTGCGGGAGATTTCACTTGTCATGTTTGCATAGTAAGCTAACGATTAATAAGACGATGTCAGAGGAATTGGTGCACAAATTATCATCACTCACAGATCAGTGCTGTCGCTCTCTATACACAGTTCGCACGATTGCAAAGTGAAAGCAAAAAACAAGCGCAAATTCAAACGCGATTTCAATATGTCACATATTGACAGTGGCTCACCCAATGACATAATTACCCAGCTACATTTCTGAAAGAATGCAAAAGCATTGACATATATTTTTCCTTCCTACAATAGCCCGACAGGCAGGGCAGAGATAGATTTTGGTAGCCCGACTGAAAAAATCGCTAGCTCCGGGACGTCGGGCTAGCGATATTGCAAGCCCTGTATCTGATTGAGGAATCACTCATCTTTGGAAAAGAGAGTTTATTACAGAGAAATGGCTCTTTCCAAAATAAAAGCTATACTATCCGCTTCTTCTGGGCTATATTCTCAGCAGCATAAGGAGAATCATGTGCTAACAGCTGTCTAAATGACTCGGCTAAAGTTAGTAGCATGCTTGTTGTTTTTGTCTTTGCACTAGGATGATGTCGGCGTAAATGTGCAGTCATATTCGTTGTGTTCCCACTAGTGCTTTCAGGTTAATCTCGTTGAAATGACCTTAACGCCACAACACGGTAAATCTCCGTTAACGAGCTACCGCCGATCGCTCCGTGCATGGGGCTAGACGGCCAACACGTTAACGAGCTAACTGCGCTAACACACTAGTTCACACCAATGTAATTGAGCATTGCATGGCACATCCAACATACTGTTTTACTTTAGTCCATGACTCGCTTACCTTCAGGGTCATACGTCACATGAAAACCAAAATAATTCCAAACGCCAGATCTGAATGAGGGTGGGGGAGGTCCATCTTGCAAGGAGAGCTTAACTTCTGTCTCGCTAGCTTGCCCTGCGCTCTTCCTTCTGACGATGCTGTCTGTGTTGAGCGCTCAGTGGATCTGCGCTCGACAGTGCAGCCTAGGCGGAGCAGTCGAACGCAGATTCACTGAGCGCTCAACACAGACAGCATCGTCAGAAGGAAAGTTGATAAAATAAATTACAAATGTTGTATTGTTCGATACATATGCGTACCGAACCGAAAGCACTGTATCGAACGGTTCAATATCGATACGAATATCGTTGCACCCCTAGTGTGTGTGTATGTATATATATATATATATATATATATATATATATATATATATATATATATACATACACTCAACAAAAATATAAACGCAACACCTTTGTTACTGCTCCCATTCCCCATGGGATGGACGTAGAGACCTAAAATTCATTCCAGATACACAATATAACCATCCCTCCCAAACAGTGGTCACAAATCAGTCCAAATGTGTGGTAGTGGGCACATCTGCTATATTGAGATAATCCATCCCACCTCACAGGTGTGCCACATCAGGATGCTGATCTGACATCATGAGTAGTGCACAGGTGTACCTCAGACTGCCCACAACAAAAGGCCACCCTGGAATGTGCAGTTTTGTCTTACAGCAAAATGCCACAGATGCCACAAGCAATGAGGGAGCGTGCAATTGGCATGCTGACAGCAGGAATGTCAACCAGATCTGTCGCCCGTGCATTGAATGTTCATTTCTCAACCATAAGCCGTCTCCACAGGCGTTTCAGAGAATATGGCAGCACATCCAACCGGCCTCACAACCGCAGACCTCGTGTAACCACACCAGCCCAGGACCTCCACATCCAGCAGGTTCACCTCCAAGATCGTCTGAGACCAGCCACCCAGACAGCTGCTGGAACAATTGGTTTGCACAACCAAACAATTTCTGCACAAACTGTCAGAAACCGTCTCAGGGACGCTCAACTGCATGCCCGTCGTCCTCATCGGGGTCTTGACCTGACTCCAGCTCGTCGCCGTAACAGACTTGTGTGGGCAAATGCTCACATTCGATGGCGTCTGGCACGTTGGAGAGGTGTGCGCTTCACGGATGAATCATGGTTCACATTGTTCAGGGCAGATGGCAGCTGAGAATGTCCCAGTTCTTGCATGGCCAGCATACTCACCGGACATGTCACCCATTGAGCATGTTCGGGATGTGCTTGACCGGCGTATACGACAGCGTGTACCAGTTCCCACGAATATCCAACAACCTCGCACAGCCATTGAAGTGGAGTGGACCAACATTCCACAGGCCACAATTGACAATCTGATAGACTCCATGCGACGATGTGTTGCACTGCATGAGGCAAATGGTGGTCACACCAGATACTGACCGGTTCTGGGTCCCCAGACCCCCAATAGCGCAAAAAAACTGCACATTCCAGGGTGGCCTTTTGTTGTGGGCAGTCTGAGGTACACCTGTGCACTACTCATGATGTCAGATCAGCATCCTGATGTGGCACACCTGTGAGGTGGGATGGATTATCTCAATATAGCAGATGTGCCCACTACCACACATTTGGACTGATTTGTGACCACTGTTTGGGAGGGATGGTTATATTGTGTATCTGGAATGAATTTTAGGTCTCTACGTCCATCCCATGGAGAATGGGAGCAGTAACAAAGGTGTTGCGTTTATATTTTTGTTGAGTATATATATATATATATATATATATATATATATATATATATATATATATATATATATATTTATAATTTTAATAAATGACAAATTAAAAAAGCATGAACATTTTTTGTATCGAAGAAATATTGAACTGTGACACCAAAGTATCGAACCGAACCGTGAATTTTGTGTATCGTGGCACCCTTATTAAATACATTTATGTATACATGAAGATATCTTTGGACCGACTTTGGACCAATATCTTCTTCAAAGCCCAACCAAACTGACAGGCGCCAAAAACTGAAACATTTCATAAGCAGTGAGACATGAAAATTTTCACATGAAGAATATTATTATCAAAAACATAATTTTGGGTTACAAGAGACAAATATCTTCAGAAATCAAACTTCTGAAATATCAGTACTGGCGTTGGCTGTCTGGTAAAGGCGAGGTTTGTGCAGCTGCTCTGCACGCGGTGAACAGACACCACATCTATGATGAAATGCTGCCGGCAACAACAGTGAAGGAAGTGTGTGTTTGAACCCCACCACACAGGGTTCGCTGCCGTGGACGAAGCAAACACGCCTCTTTGTAGTAAATGACAGATATAACATTTTCCAATCACAGTCGGGTGGGTATTCATTTATTACTTATCTCTGCAAAAACTGATGATGTAATAAAGCCTCCATTTGTTGCACAACACAGTTCTTCATAAAGGAAGCTGCGACACAGCCTGTCTGTCTCGTTAACACAGTTATCGTTGTGGTCGCTTAGTTAACATTATATAAACGTTTAGATGAACTCGTGTATCACAATAAATGGATCCTGACTGGAAGGAAAGAGTGAATTGAAATGAACATGAAGACTGCACCACTGTACGTCCAACATGCATGTCCCCTCCATATGATGGTAAAGCACAGCGCTGCTCCTGCCTCCACTCACTCCACAAAAATAACTATTTGTTTTAATCTGCTGAAGTAAGCACATTTCCAAAAACAATTTCCCTTTCTTGAATGTTTCACCTTGAACAGGCTCGATTATCAAACTCCTCAGGATACTGACGTGCTGTTAGAAAAGATTCTAAAATCAGCGTCCCGCTGGCCATCTTTGTCTTTTGTAAATGAAGTCTATAATTTGAAAGTGCTAAATTCCTGCGACAGTACCTTCCCACACACTTTGGTTAAGAGAGCTGTCCCCAGTTGAAAGTGAAAGTTGTCTGTTACATTTTCGTGGTAACCCGTTTCTTCAGAATAGATACCACCACAGAAATCTCCTGGAGTATTTATTACCGTTTAACAGCCTTTAGCAGAAGCTTAACGACACATGCTTTATCAGCATACTACTCACTGAGGATGTCTCAAGCTTAACAGCACTGATTAAGTTTCAGTGGCAGTCATTTCAGTTTATTTACTGAAGACCAGTAAATAAACTAGCTAACTGGAAGAACTTAAGGGATACAAGTGGAAAAGAGCCATCATCAATGTTAATAAGTATTCCTGCAATTTTCCTCTAACTAGCGTAAAATATCTGCTCACTCCCTTTCTCATATCATAAACTGGGGTTCTTCATAAAGGACAGGAAGCTGTCCCACAGGCTACATGGTCCTGATACACAAATCAACATTGCATTTGCTGTTTTCCTTTATGTCCATTTTAGTTTGCATTAAATCCCGTAACACAGTGGATAAGGTCGACTACAAAGAAAGAGCCACAGAGCCAAGAATGATTACTTCACGCTTTACTTTCTGTACGTAGCTCATACATGCCAAACTTGTTTTTAAGTTATAAGGCGTTTTGTCAGTATTCGCCCAATAAATAATGAAGCTGACCTTGAGGGCCGTGGTGGATGTAAGCCAGGTTTGAATGGACAGTTAACATGACCCCACTCTACGTCCCTACTGAGAACTGATTTTAAAATTTGAGCCGTCATGTTTACTGACAGAATTCTAACATGCAAGCACAAACAGACGCTACCAAACGCCTCTCTGGTGGAGGTAATAGACGTCTTTCTACCTGAGGCGAGCTTTATTGTAATTTATTTATGTTCTCCAGGCTTTTTAGGAACATTAGAAAGCTCTTCTTTCGAAGTTTGCTGCCTTTTATTCCATTCTGTCAACATTATCCCAAACTCTTCAGTACCGTCGAGCTCTGGGGAGGCCAGTCCATGACAATGTTTTAGGAAGAACAACAAATTACAGAAAGCTGACAACAACAAAAACAAGCGGGTGCATACAGACTGAAACCACAAACATCAACAATTCTAAAACATGGCTGTAGGAGCCTACATGCAGTTTAATTTGAAATGTATGTTTTTATTTTGATAGTGCAGCAAAAACAGGAAGTTAGGTGAGAGGAGAGTGGAGCCACTTGGTTTTTTGTCCTCGCAATCTCTCTTTTGAATTGAGCTTCATAAGTTTTCATAATTTGGAATTCTGTTGCTGTGCACCTGTTTGGACCTTTGAAGTAAATATTGAGAAACTATCAAGGACTGTTGGTTTTTTTTGGATATGGAAAGAGGGACTAAGTGGAGCGTCAAGCTAAGGCTCCATTCGCAGGAAACCTACAACGGCTACATCTTTTACTTAATGTATCCAATAGCACTTCAGTGTTTTCTTTGACAGTGTGTGTGTGTGTGTGTGTGCGCTTTCTGGAAGCTGTTGCAGTTTAATAAACCTTACATTTGTATGCTGCACAGTAACCTCTGTGCTCAACATCAGTGTTTTGAAAATCTACAGGGGTTACACTTAAAGAAATGTCAAAGAACTTTTTCTTTCCAACAGAATAAAGGACACATTAGTTCTGAGCCATTTTGCTGAAATGCTAATTAAAAACCACCCTGGAGGCTAAGTAAGCTGAGAATGCACTACTCAACTGTTAGAAAAGGACAAAAGACATAGCCTCATATGACATCCTCAGTAAATATATATGTATCATACATCTGCAGAGACACTAGATAGACAGACACTACTTGCCTGCTAATTTGCTTAATTTAAATGATTAGGCTGAATGATTGCACAGAGTCATCTTTAAGGAGCTTAAACAAGAAGCACTAGGTACAAGTTTGTCCTTTGGTCAGTGTGTCACTTTACTCTAACACAGCTGACCTACAACCACTCCAACTACTGTTCTGTTTACTTTCCCTGCTTGTTTTCATCCTACTGCCACAGAGAGAGAGGCCACATGTCTGCAGGCAGGTAGGCCTAGGTAGTGACTGCTGCACTGCAACATCTTCAAACTCACAGGTAACCACCATCGGACTGACATGTTCACCAGTGACTGGCTGATTAGCAAGGGCAGCAACATTTAGTCAAGCAAATGATCCAAACTGTTGAGTGACTCAAAATGATCAGTTATAATAGAATATTTAAAGCTTTGTGGTTTCAGAAGGAAAGTCAGGCTGTGCTTTCGTAGCAATCCGGTGCACTGTTGTCTAATTTACATGGTTTGCAACTGAACATGACATCTATTTATCCCATTTACTCCCAGTTTTATCAAGGCATCTACAGTACACACACACACACACACACACACACGGGCTTGTACCTGGATATTTAGACGCCTTGCATAGGTTACAACCTTTCCTAGTACATTCCCAGGAAAACCAAATCTTTGATAAAGTTCTAAATGTTTCTGTTATTTTTATTATTATTTTCCAAATGATTATACTTTTTATTGAGATGTTCAACTTCCATATTCATTTCCTGTATCAAAGGAAATACCAAAGCAGGTTTAGCTCAAATAAAACTACTTGGAACTAATCGCAGTAAAAAGGTTAAGGTGTGAGGCCAAATCTGATTTGCTCTCAATCCAACATTAAGAGCAGTTGGAGAGCCGCGACAGAAGCACCAAAGCCTTTTGTTTACTTCTCAGCCATTTCCTCCAAATCTGGCTGAGTCATCTGATTACTTGGATGCCTGTAAATCTAATTAGCCTTATGTCTCTCAAAGCCCCAGTTACTGAACACTGACACTGAGAATTTTCTCTCCCAGTATCGTCAGCAGCACCAGTTTGGTCAACAAATGTGTCATCTTTATTTTCTAAATGCTGAAAGTGAAATGCTAAACGTACTCTTTCTTTGCAGTGCTGATCAAACCATCAGGCTCTTAGTCCTTTGGAATTTTCATACATTTTTTGATCAATTACAAAAATACATTTTGCCATAACTTCATATTTTATTTCCTGTTCAGCCAGTTTTATAATGAAAAGACGCCCACACACTTCCTCTGTGCCTCGCTGTCATGTGTACTTCCTTCTGTTTGGCTGGCTCAGTGATAAGCTGAGGAGGGGGTGAGGAAATGCAATACAAACAATAAAACTTCTCTGAAGATCATAATTAAATGAAATCCTTTTAAACTATTTAGTCGGCTTACTTTACACTTAACTTCTCAGGAAACTTGGCGTTTTGGGGGCAATTATGACTTTTCTCCAAGTGAGCCCTCACCCCTTTAAACCTGTGGACTTTACTTCCTGTTTCCTGTTAAGGCTGTGACACGATCACAGAGCGATCAGGTGTGATTTACTTAAAATGCATCATTTGTTTTATAATACAAGGTAAACTAGCTCCCAATGTGACGCTTGACTTTTGCCTCAGTACTCTGAGGTAAAACAGATCCAGTCTGCAGCCCGACTGACAGACTGATCACCGATCAGCGTCTCGTGATCTGCAGTCAAATATCAAAAGAATCAGCCAGCTGCTGGCACAGCCTGATAGTAAAGGGCTGCACAGTCCACACTGAATAAAAAGCCACATTTCATTTAAAAAGACTGAGTGAGTGGTTCGGGCGCATTCTACATGGGTGAAAGTGTCCCAAACAGCAGAGGTCCCACGCCCAGTGGGCTGGACTGGTGCTGCATGGTATTCTAATGCTCTCTTTCCCACATGTCCCGCCTTTCTTTTCTGAAAAACTACCCAATAAAAGGCAGAAAAAATAGTTTGTTCAAGGTTTTTTTAATTTCTCTGGTCTTTTTCTGTTGAAGGAAGCTATACTGTTGCTATTACACATCACCTACTGTTTTCTATCTGACTCAACAACATGCAGTTAGTGGGGTTAGGTTAACTGGTCACTCTAAATTGCCTGTAGGTGTGAATGTGAGTGTGAATGACTGTCTCTATGTGTTGGCCCTGCGGCAGACTGACGACCTGTCCAGGGTGGACTCCGCCTCTCGCCCTGTGATAGCTGGGATAGGCCACACTGAGGTTCAGAAGGTTCTTGTCCATGCATTTGTGTCCTCACGTATTGATTATTGTAATGCTCTTCTTTCTGGCCTACCAAAGAAAAGTTTCAGAGGTCTACAGATGGTGCAAAATGCAGCTGCTCGCATTTTAACAAGAACCGGGAAATGTGAGCACATCACCCTGTTCTGAGATCTCTGCATTGGCTACCCTGTCAGGTTCAAGCAGATTTTAAGGTCCTGCTGCTCACCTACAAGGCTTTAAACGGATCGGCACCTTCATACGTCTCCAACCTTTTACACCTTTAGTTTCCATCCCCTGCTCTCTGATCTCAGGACTCTGGCTTTCCAAAGGTTCCTAAAGCCAGAAAAAAGACTATTGGAGAACATGCTTTTCTTTTCGTGCCCCGTTTCTGTGGAACAACCTCCCTCAAGATGTTAGGCAGGCTGCTCTGTGGAGGTTTTTAAAACTAAGCTGAAGACACATTTGTTCTTACAGGTCTTAATTCTGTGGCTTTTAGTTTTTACATTTTTACTGTTTTTAACTTGTATTGCTATGTATCGCCTTTATTTATTTAATATTATTATTATCCAGTCATTGCTTTCATTTTAAAATTGCCTTCACATTTGGTTACAATTCAATAAAAACATTGAATAAAGTCATGATTGTTTATCTAGAGCACTGTTTACCACGACGTTCACATGCGCCTCGTCACTGGACCTGCAGCGTCCCTCTCTCTCATCCTCTGTCCACAGTGTTCCACGTCACACCGGTCCATTTCAGACACACTGCTCCATATTTTATTCTTGGCCAGAATTAGCCCCATTCTAGACTCACTGTTCAGTGCAGCTGTTTCCCCTGCTGCTCTGCAGCCAACAACCTGCCCGGACCTTCATGGGTTCTGTCACACATTCCCCCGTTCTGGCCTGCTTTGTCAAGTTTCCATCTGCCAATCATTCACCCCAGAAGTATGTATTTATCTTCTACCTACAGACAGGCCCCCATATACATCGATCTGTCATAGCCAGCTAGCTCTGGCTCAGATAATCGCAGCCTTCAGATCACAATGTGTGTAAACAATACAGGTCGCTAGGAAGTTTAGCTTCCTAGCGACCTGTCATGGCTTTATAACGGGACTCTACCAATGTAGAAATATATTTATTTCTTTTTTCAGGGTGGGAGAACCCACGCAAAGACGGGGAGAACTCCACGCAGAAAGACCCGGCCTGATGGTGGAATTGAACTATATATACACACTTACTTACTCTGACTTTGTACTATTCTATTATGAATGACACTGGCAGGAAGTCTGGTCAGAACTGAGGGCACTACTGTACATGCAGCCAAACATACAGATATTAGAAGTAACCTGCTGCTGAGCGCAAACAGCCAACAGCAGAAAGGCAGAGCACGAGTGGCTGAGGCAGTGAGCCAAAACAAAGCTGGACGAGCTTTAAGTCTGAGTGTCCTTACATGACCCAGCCGGAGTTTGGACTCGGCTAAATGTACTGAGACTCAAAAATTCGTTTCAACTGTGGAAAAAACCTCTTCTGGGCAAAAATGAGAGTCATGCAGAGGCAAACTCAACAAGCCTCAACTTTCCACTGTTACCCACGATTACTATGATTTCCTACTATTACACATTAATGGCAAAGCGCTTCTCTAATAAAACTCCTCTAAACTAGTGGAAAATAGAAATGTTACAAAACACCTACAGGAAGCTCAGTCATGTTTGGCATTTAGTAACTGACCCAACAACACAGCAGCAGGCTGTCCTGTCTGCTGCCGGGCCACAGCCTCGTCAGCTCTTTGTAAAAGAAGACTCCTTAATGTTTCTGGGCTTCAACTCACATTTTATAACATTATGTCCCAAATATTTGGGCTGTGCAATGTTGGAAGAAACTAAATCTTCTACTACTAAACACTTAACAGACTGGTTGATGATGTTAGCACAGGCTGTAATACAGGCTGTCGTTTTAATTTGGATTTTGCAGGATATTTAAAAAACACTTTCATCCTGTCATGTCTTATAATAAAATATACATACGCTTTTCTTTTGATAAATGGGAACATCAGCTGACCCGATGTTCATGGAGTCACTGCTCGTAAATGAAGCGATGTATTTGTTTTCATATCATTAGAAAGAGTTTCTGAGGGCTCAGATCAAGAGAGCGCTCGTCAGAAAAAAGAAAACATACTTGGATACTAATTGGTACAAAAACTAGATACAAGATACTTGTTTGCAACGGTATCAACACCAACAGTGTCGTGTTGGCCTCGTCCAGCCGACACACAACTTTGCACAGCACCACTGCACACTAACAGCAGGCGTACCTAGGTTTTGACATTTTATAAACACTATTAAAACATCACTATTTCTGAAACAAAACCAACATATGACCGGTGCTAACATTAGCCACAGCAGTTACTCGTGTTATGCTCGTGTTGTTTAGGACATAAAGATCCAGACAGCAACAACTTTAGCATTATTAGCACTATTACTAACCCTAACTTGAGGGGGAGAAGAGAGTGAAAGAAAACTAGGTGCAAATCTTTAACCAACAAGTGACTGAAATTACAAAGGTCTACAACACAACCAAATCCAAAGAATAAGGACAACCGCCGTTGGGTGCCTGAAAGAGCCTAGCCTGCTGGGAGGAGGACTGCCATCCTGGAAGAAACCCAGCTTATATAGGCCCAAACACATGACGTCATCTCTTTTAATGGATAAAATAACAGCCAATAACAACGAGCCCAGAGTCGTGAAATATTGTTAGTTTCCAGTTCCACACTAAAAAGACTGAACAACAAAAGAAGTCGAAAAAGACAGTTTTCATATCTCTTCAGCAGATTTCTTTTTCAGTAGTTTCTTTGAAAGCGTGTTCTCTGTAAAGTTTCTTCATTCGTTAACTCTTGTCTATGACAACATTTCAAGTTCCTGTAACTGAAATCAACATTTCTGATGTGAAACAGACATTAAACCCATTATTTTAAAGCTTTCATACACTTTGATTACCTTGTTTATCCAACCCAAACACCATACACTATTAAATACAACAAAACAATGCTAAAATCCCAGATACCATTCTTTTGTATAACCAATAGCATATATCCAAAAAACAAGATTCTTCCAGTTTCCCCTAAACTGCAGTCAAACAACTGAACTATATCATGTCTGCAGGGGAGATTTACATGCAGATATCTAACAAAACAAAGTTCAGATACTTGCATAAGTTCAACCCTTTGGTCTTTTTTCATTTTTACTGCTTTGATCCTTTGCTCATAACATTGCTTTCACTGAGGCTGCAGCTTGTGGCCGTCTCTCTTGTTTCGGCGACTTTCCCTTATTAACTTTTGAAATGTCCTTCCAGCTGGGCGAGGGTTAGTGCCCAGTTAGGTTTGTTGTTATGAACACTGGTGTGCTGGTCCACCTACACTTTACTATGGGGGAGTTTGTGTCCACACTTACAGTGAGGAGCTCTAACAGGAACGACATGTTAGCATGTAGCTGTGAGGGTGTTGTGTATGAAAGGAAGAGACCAGCTTATAATCCGACATGTGTCACTGACTGACCAATTATCGGTCTGTGCTGTGAACACTGACGATTGGACGGCTCAGTTTTAGGGTCACTGCTGGTAGCATGAGGCCTGGTCCTGCTGAGGACTGTGCCATTGTCAGAAGGTTTGCTGCGTCTCCCAGCACAGTCTCAAGAGCATGGAAGAGCTTCCACGGGACAGGCAGTTAGTCAAGGAGAGCTGCACAGGGCCATACAAGCTGTTTAACCCACCAGTGGGGTCAGTATTTGCTCCAGAAACCACACCCCTACAAAACGACCACCAGTACGGCAGCGTGAATATGGCCAAATAGTCAAACTTCTTGAGGGTGTCCCGAGGGCCCGACATCCTCCTCATTGGCCCTGTGAGCACTGCCCAGCACTGGTATTGAGAATGTGCAGGTCCTCCACTGGCTCCCGCTGCTTTCCACAGACAACAGCAGGTTCACCCCAAGCACAGGTGGGAGGCCGTCCCCCAGGACACGTCTGTCATCTCATCAGGAGCATGCCCCAACCCCACAACACGCAAGCACGTGGGGGCCACACAAAGCGCGTCTTTGAATTTCGCCCTGTTTGTTAGTAATTTATAACTCCATCACACGACAGAAAATGATCCCGGCTGCATCAGTACCAATATCCAGCATTACCACTGACATGTGATGTGTTCTTATTCAAAGAGCTCCTTTAATTTTGTTGAACAGTCTCCATCATCGTCCAGCTGATTATCACTCCACGTTTCCAGGTTGGTAAATGAATAATTTAACCCTTTATATAATGCCTTTGGGTAAGCTGATGTGTTAAGGATTAAAGTATTAAAACGTATAGTATTACTGAAATATCTGCTAAAAATACAAACCAATGTAGTTCTACAGATTCAAAATGCGATTACAGATGTTCCTGCTGACTGACTACCAACGGCACCAACGTCTCGGATCTATCTGACTTGTTCTGCACATCTTTAAATGCAATAACGACGTTTCTACTTTTGTGTATTTAATGCAACTTAACTGGGTCAAGAACTCAGTCAGCCTGTGACCTGCAAAGTTTGGACACTAATGATGGAAGGACTCCTCTGGATGCTCAATCTTGTATATTACTGAGCATCAGTTTACCAGGAGTAATATAAATGCACAAAAAAGGAAATATGATCCAAACTAGGGTGAAGTAGCAGTCACGCCCTGAAGTTTGAGCTGCGTGTCTATAAAAAATAGGACGCTGCCAAAGGCTTGGTGGTTTCTGCCTGTTATTCTGTCCTGATGAGGCTAATGTTAAACTCACAGACAGGGACTGATACAGTATTACTCACACTGACACTGCTCATCAATACTTACTGCTGTTCTTTTAGTTCAAAATAGGCCCGTAGCTATTAATAACTTTAGTAACTGAGCATTATATCAATTATGACACCGACTAATCTGATAATACGTTTGTCTTATTAATGAGCAATACTAAACATTCAAAAGCGAAATAAACTGTTCATTGGTTTTCATAGTTTTCATACATTTTATCTACAGTTTTTTTCATTTAACCTTTATTTATACTGACTCAATGTCTCATTTACAGGAGGACAGACCTGTTTCAGACAAACGTGCTTTATAAAAGTTACAGAATTAAATCCTTTCACTGTTTATGTGCCAAAAACATCATTTTTATTCTGAAGAAAATATTTTCTGAACTTGAAAAATAGCGCAGTGAGGTATACCTAATATCCAGCCTTTAGTCTGTCTTCTTGGAATCTGTTCCTATTTTAAAAGAAGCAATCTTTTGTGTCTCCAGGATGATTTGAAAACAAATGGCAGCAGACGGGAGCAGCTTTCCTTCACGCTGGAGCTTGTTAACCAGGCGCTTTGATTAAGGACTCCTGGCAGCTGTTCTCAGTAAAGACCTCAATGCTGATTATAGTTGCAAAAGAGAACAAAAAAAGTTTCCCTTCACACCACTCGAGCTCATCGTCTTGGTAAAGGTTGGGCATTTTGCTTTTTGCGGTTTTAAAAAGACTCCACGTTAAACTACAACAGCATCTTCACAGCTGCTGCTGTGCTATCACACATTCGGTTGAGAAAACGCGGAGCTGCTTGGGCTTAACGTCGCACTCTTTATTCAAAGCTTTGCTCCTGGATACTTTTCACCAGCATGTCTGGGTGCAGATGTGGGTGAAACGCATGCAACTCACATGGTGAGACTCATGCATCATATGAAGCATCAAGTCACTCAATGAACCATTGCAGCCCAAGAAATAATTACACTTCTATTACAACAGCTCACAATGAGTTTGAACGAGGCCCCTCTGAGACACACCCCTGAACAAGTGATTGCAGCCTGTAGGCAGGTTTACAGGGAGTTGCCAAAACCTGACGTTGTGTGTCAAAGAGGAGTCAGAGACACACAGACAGCACTGCTTTTGTTATGCCTCACTACAGTGCTGTGGTTGTGTAAAACATAGAGCAGTGGATAGGATCAGGACAACAGTACAATCTGTACATCTTTAATGCTTGTTGAACCAAAAAGACAAAACTAATCAGGCATGTTCTCTACACAGATATCCAAGCTGTCTACAGTAATGTAACTTTTTGAGATTCTCTTAGTGCCCAAACAAAGGAGTACTTCTGGTTGTCTCAGGCAGTGCTGTGCTGCCAGCCTTCAGTCTAGTTGTTGGTGGACTTCTCAGCCTCAGTCTGGGACTTTCAAAGCAACAGAATACTCTAGAACAAACAACCTAGTTACCGGTTACATTAACATGGTTTATCAACTAGCAATGACTGACAGGTGCGACTGATAATACTGAAAAGTAGGCAGCAAATGTTAATGCTGTTGCCCTAATGTTAACCATAGCTTCTCCTTTAATAGTGACTTCCCATCAAAGGCCACTTAAAGCCAATTTTAACACCACGTTTTTCACAGCTTATAATTTGCAATGCCAAGGTGTAAGCTCTAAGCATAATCCCACGTGTACACGGAGTACCAGACCTCTTAACATTGTTTTTTTTAATGAGCATACTCAGCCAAATGCACATTATTTCTAAGCACGGAGCACAAATGATACTGACGTTCTTCTCACTCGCAGCAGTGATCGTTTGATAGCGTGTGGCATCACTGCACAGGCCAGCTGTGGCAGTGTAACGTCTAACTACGACATTTCATTTTCTGATTGTCTTTCTTGAAAAATAACGTGTAAAGGACACATTTCACCATTAAAATTCAACTTGCTACACTTGATAGCCGAGACAACACGAGGGCGCATGTTTTCATGACTTCACAGGTTGGACAGTTGTCTGTATGTGAGCAGTTGTTTCTGACAGCTGCAGAGTACAGTGTGTACAGCCAGGCACAGATCACACCACCCAGCACAGTTTGTCAAGACTTATTCCTCCTCGTCACTATGACAGATTCACACATTATAGTAGTGCCAACCAAATACTTTCTATAGACAACGAGACCGTGTACAGGGCGAGACTTACATCGCCAATATTATGTAATCAAATCCTGCAAATGTAGCACTTGTAATGCGGGAAAATCCCACAAAATTACAGCAGTCTCATTATGTTCATGCTTTCTCGCCGTCCCTCGTAGGATTCACAGATTTCCTTTGCAGGAAGGCACACGGACATGGAGCCGTCCAACAGATGCACGGCTCCATCAACTCATTATTTTATTATTGCAGAAGGACAGCATTAGCATAACGCTAACGTGTGTGTGTGAACGACTAAACTGATTGAGTGCTAAAACTGACCTAAAGCTGGCTACAACAATATAAAAAGCACATTTGAACAAATCAGTGTAAGCGTAGTAGTTGCTGGGTGAAGATTATTACGTGCCTGCAGCCTCACGCTGCTCCACCTGCCCCCTCTGCTCCTCGGGCCTGAAGCACACTGACCGGGCTGCTCTGTATTTCTATTAGCTCAGGTTGGTCCTCCACACTCTGGACTCTCCTCAGTCCAGCTGTGGTCCCCTCGCTGCTCTGCACAGCCTCAGCATGGCACAGCTCAATATTCCATCTGCTATCTGTCATCTTTTACATAACTGCAGTCTGCTATGTTAATGACGACAGACGGCTAATGTGGCTGTCGGGGAATTCATTGAAAACTCGTTTAAAAAAATTTAACAACACCAATCTGACTTTGTGCACAATCATATTATTATTTTACATAAGAAAGTCCTTGTGTGTGTTATACTACTACTACTAATAATAATAGCCGTTCATTAATCAAATCACTCAGCCTTTGATGTTAAACTGAACAGGGACTCAAACCAACAACCTCTGGGTTAATTTCAATGAAGTCCCCCATTATTTGTTAACACAGCAGACAGAAACTGTCCAATTACCCCCCAAAGTGTAGAAATGCTTCCACGGGAAGCCCTGAAGGGGAAGTATATGTCAGGCTCAAATAACACATGGACCTATGTAGTAATAAAAAGAGTGTAAAAAAACTAAATGTACTGTTTCTTGCAATTATCAAGCAAGAAAAGAAAATCACAGAAACAAAACAGAACTTGTCCCAGTGAAGCTGCAGCACCCAAATGAACAGACGAGATCTTTGCTGATCAGCTGACAGCTTTGCACGCCATTGGCAATAAAAGCACAGGCAGGATTTCTACCCCTCGACATTTTATAGCAAGCAGACCTTTGCAGTGATCCTTGTTATGAAAAGAAGTTTAGTTGGAGCATTTTAACTTAGCAATCAGAGTTCAGGCTTGGATCCAGCTGAGCATGGTTTGCAGTAAGTACTGAAAGAAAAGCAGCTAAATATTGCTTAGCATAAGAGTTAGCTTTAGTTAACTGTTGGAAAACCTGCAGGTGACACAAAGAGCTCGTTACAGATGTGGCAACACTCTGATAGGTTTGCTGGACTGATGTCATGCATCCAAACAGACACTAGCTGTGCCTGAAGTCACGCTGCGTACTCACACACTACATTTAACCTTTGCTATGTTATGTGAGATTCCATATTCCAAAGGTAAACATTTTGTTTACTTGATGCCCTGATAATGACCAATGCAACACAAAGGTTTGTGTTTATGACGAGTTCCTGCCATAAAGGACATCTACAGGAAGCAGAATCATCAAAGACTCCAGTCACCCTTCACATGGACTCTTCACCCTCCTGCCCTCTGGGAGGCGCTACAGGAGCCTCCGGACTAAGACCACCAGGTACCGGAACAGCTTCTTCCCCACAGCTGTCAGACTCCTGACATCTGACCCACGTTAAACTCAAGGACTGAACATACACACACACACAACCACCTACACACACACACACACAATGGACAACTGTACCCTCAAACACACAATAATAACATGGACTGAACCACCACTCACAACCACTAGCACTTTATATACCTCTTAACTGCACTACTGTATAGTTCTGTGTAAATAATCATTCTGTACATACGATAATTTTTAATCCTACAACTGTTTACAACTTGCATAGTTCATATTTCTGTATAGTTTCATATTTATAGCCTGTACATAGCTTGTACTCACTACAGCCTGTACATACTTATAGTTATAGAATATTCACAACATACTTCATACCGTGTACATTATAACATACCATAATAGACCCATTTCTGTAATATACTCACATATCTATATTATTGCTAACGCACTTTCTGGATGGATGCAAACTGCATTTCGTTGCCTTGTACCTGTGACATGTGCAATGACAATAAAGTTGAATTCTATTCTATTCTACATCTCTGCAAACACTGACAGATTTGATCTTCTAAACAGCTGCTGCAGCACGCTCCAGCTGTGTCCAAGCATTCCTGAGCAGAGTGGCAACACCACTATTTGAATTCCATAAAAGAACACATAATCATATCATTTTGGACACAAACTGTTGCATTAGTCAGACTTTTAGTAACTGCCAAAGATGTTGCAGCAGGGAGGAAACGTTAGGAACAACAATCCCGACCATAGCAAAATGCAAAATACAACAGTTCTGCCATGAAATAATGAAATCCACAACACGTTCATAGAACCCCGTGTTGGGTTCACAGCGACGAGACTTCGGCTGTCTTTTGAAGATAAGATTTCCCAATCGCACGTCCCTGAGGCGTAAAGCTGAGCTTTAACTACGGTCAAGAACAGCAGAGGTTGCATTTGAAAGAAAGAGCCAGTGTGATGAAACACAACATATCTGAGCCATCAGCTGGATGAATGCTTTGATCAGAGCACAGACAGATGTGGTCTGTGGGATATATGAAGTATCAGGTACAATAAAAAGAGCAGAATGTTCAAACTTGTAGAAAGGCTGTTACTGAGCTTTGTCTGGTTTGTACAGCCACTCAATTAAGCACTCACTCAGTCATCCAGTGAAACTGTGTGAAACTCTACAGAAACATAAAACAGTTCATCAGGTTTGTTTCACTTTGCATCCTGACACATACTTTCAAGTGTTTTAACGAGCTGCCACTAGTTTAAAGGGTTTACAACCTACAAAACACTGCATGTTTGAGTACAGTTGCAGGTTTTGCCTTCAGCTTCAACAAGACCCCACATCTACTTAGGGCAATAAGTAAGGGCAGCCAATAGTGAGACAACAAACCTAAGGGCTCAGACGTCACTGTGCCACTTACTGCTGCTCACTAAGTTCATTGCTGAACTGAGGCGTTCATATTTTACCAGCTTCTCTCAGACACACGAAAACTTAGTGAACGTGTTTATCCTGAAGAACATTTAAGGCATCAGCTCACTGACGAGTACAACTGTAGGAAAGCTGCATTCATGTGGATGGAACTGAGATCCAAAGCCTTTTTTAAAAAACACAACACAGCAGGTTAAGGGCTGTGACAGCAACAACGTGGGACCACAGGGAGATTAGGTAGGACTGATTTACCACA
The DNA here is from genome assembly GCF_041146795.1 of Maylandia zebra. Taxonomy (NCBI): domain Eukaryota; kingdom Metazoa; phylum Chordata; class Actinopteri; order Cichliformes; family Cichlidae; genus Maylandia; species Maylandia zebra. Next base: position 36,568,394 of record NC_135187.1, on the reverse strand, counting down.
CAGGATCATCTCTACTATGCTCAAGCTCATCTGACTCCTCAAGGCCAGTTAGTAGGACAGGGCAATGAAATGGCAATCATTTCAAAATAACTTTCCCTCTGTCCGGTCGTTAAGTGATGACGTGACGAATCCTACTTCCGGGCCTAAAGTAGTCTGCGTTTAATATGGCATTTGTGTTGTTAACATGTTTAATGTTTTGTATTTTCTTCTATTTGATCTCCAAAAGCTCCTAAAACAGTCAGTGATCACTGTTGACCTCCCTCGGCTTTTATTACCGCTAATCATTTATTTAAGCTCAGTTTTTAAAACCTTAGGATGTAACTACAGCCCAGCCCATGCAGCAGTATATGAATGACTAACCTCGTATTGTGGATGGATTATCTCAGTTGTTCTCCTGGCTGAAGTTTGGTCCTTTTACAGCATCCTGCCATGCGATTACATTTGTTCCTGACTACCGAGAACACTCACGTTAACTTTTATCCAGTGGGAAAAAAGTTAGCTTGTTTATATTATGCTAACATAGCTGTGTCGCTAGCGGTCACGTAGCACATCATTATATACCAGCTAGCCCAACTTCAGTAACCCTACAAACGTCACTGCTGTTTAGTTTTCTGTCTTCATTTATGCTGGAAGTGATAACAGAGCTGTACGTTTGAATTTGTTTCCAAAACCCCGCAGTCAGGACATGCTATATTGTATTTAGATAGAAGCTAGCGAGCTAACTCCCTGCTAACTTCTAACTCCGTTAAATGTCATAAATTCTGTTTTCATGGATGCCTGGATGTTAAACTCAATTGTTACACCTGGTAGAGCAGAACGCTGATCATTTTATTAAAGATGAAAGACTTTAGACAGTTTTTCAACTCTCAGTAATGCCACAGTGATCGTTTGATATATGGACCTGCAGCGGAGTTTAGGTCCAGACACGGCTAGTGACGTCAGACTGAACGACCAGATAGAAATAGACTGTCGAAATAAAGTCGACAGAACTCATTCCAGCCACATCGTGACAGACGCAGCGCACTATAAAATAAAGACTTGTGAAGATAACGGGAGCCAACTTATTTTGGTAACTATGGGGTTCTGTGTGGTCAAACCATTTGACTCCAGGCACACAACGCTCAGCTGAAAACACTTCACACAAGTGTATATCACAAGTGTCAGGCCAAAGTATTGGAGGAAATCCACAACGTGGCCCAGTACACAGCAACAACACACAGCAACAACACACAGACAACCAGCGTGTCCAGAGACAGACGGGCTGGTTTCCTGCCGACCGCAGTATTATGTGCTAATATCTACATTACTTATTTGGAAGTGACCAAAGAATTTAGTTTTCCATTTTGTTTGTTTTTGCTCAGAATTTATTTATTTTATTCAACTTCTATTTTTTATATTTAGAATTCTGTGGTGTGATGTTCCACAGCACATTTATCTGTACATTGTTTCACTTTTGACAGAAAATAAATCATATTTAAATCAAATGAGTTATACCTTTACTTTGGAGTGAAAATGAACTTTCAAGCTTTCCAATCATTTGATTTATATGAATTATTGATTCTCATTGGCTCCGTTTTGAGAGTCTCCCTCATCACTAAGCAGCAACGAGGAAATTCCACTCATCCACATGAATCTGATGCTCTGCGTGTTTGTGGAGGTACGCTGCTTTCTATTTGTCACGATTACACATATTACACACAACACTTACTTAAAAGTAATGCAGTAATCACTCCCAGGGAAAAGTAATTCATTACACTACTTGTAACGTTACTTTCATGTTACTCTGTGAAACACACTCATAATTTAACAATATAAACCAGAGGCTACACCCTCACACACCAACACAAATCCCGAATGAGGACACACACGTCTCTAAGATCTTAGTGAATACGAAGCTGATCGCACAACGTGAAACTGAACAGCAGCACAAAAAGGTGATCGACACAGTGCTTCTGCTTTAGGAACCTGAACAGGTAGAAGAGGAGGCTGTTTGTTACCTGTTGACGTTCAGGCTCTGCTGCTCGTGTTCAGCATTCACTCAGGTTTCACACTGGGTCCTTGGCTAGCTTAGCGTTAGCATGCTGTCTGTGCAGATGCTTGCAGAGAACCAAAGTTGTGTTAGCAGCACAGTGCAGTTGTTTCTGTCCTGGATGCAGGACATTTACCGTTTATCGTGTCCTTTTGTGCAATAAAAATAATCCATGCTTTAGCCTGTATCGCAATTTCCCTCTGACACGCCAACTGAAATCAGCTGATTGCAGCACGAGTGCAAGACCTGATAGGCGGGACGGACACTTTATGTTTCCCCTCACAGCATACCACGGTCCAGCTGCTTGGGCCTAAGCAAGGTTCTGTTGGACTACGGTCGAGCTCTTACCAGAGCCAAACAGGAAGCTCCATAACAACAGCTGCCTCTGTGAACATCACTGTGTTCAGTAATAAACAGACAGCAGGCAGCTAGCTCATTTTAAAAGTGGCTACCAGTAGCCTGTCTAAAATCCTGTGATACCCAAACATCACAGGATCAAATAACAACAGTAAAAACTGATGTAGCAGAGACTGACAGATTCTCCCTGTCACTGCACACATGGTGTGGCTATGCAACTATGAAAGCCATAATGCAGCGATTAGAGCCATCGATCATTTGACATGTTGCACAAATTCAGGATTTCATCAGCTGTAATCCTCCCTCACTGACCAAGGGAAGTGCCATCAAACCCGCCTCAGTGTGGACATTTGGATCCCTGAGCTCCCAGTTGATGTGTCACTAATCTAACACCTGCAAAATGCATGAGAAGTTGATTACAGCCAGACAAAGCTTTGTCTATTAGATCGAATAACCAGCCAATCTCTCCTTACATGTCCCAGTGCTGGACGGGACGGACAGGATGAACTCATGCACATTACTGAATATTGAAAAATGCAAGACAAATGAAGGTAACTGCAATAAATTATTTTAGGATGGAAGAGGGCACATTAGGCCTCATGATGACACAATCATTCATTTTATTGTACTATGAGAGTTTAAATCACGACTTCCTGAAGAGGAAATTAAACCCTGTGGTGAGCCTTCAGTCAGCTAGCTGAAGACGTCCAGTATATTTATCAATCACATCTAGCTAGCTTAAAATCAAAATGTGTGCAAATAATCATGTTGGTAAGTAACGCAGTGGTAGCAGCAGGTTGACATTTATTTGTATTGGATCAAAATGACGTGGTTAGCTGTTCTACGTACAAATGGTTTGTTTGTTTTTTCAGCCCACACACCAAAAACAAAATATGAATTTAAAGCTTTAGCCCATTTTAGCAAAAGATGGGTTTCATTTGAACAGTTTTACCATTTTTAAAATGCCAACAGGTCAAAATGTCCCCTTAACAACAATTAAAGGTTTTTACTCCCAAGTGAAAATCGAAAGATAAACTTAACAGAAACAGTGATTTGTTTTATCTCAATATCAACTGATATGGGGAAAAAAGATTCGAGAATAATTTTCCACATCACTCAGCCCCATCCAGCGTAGATGAAGGCACCACTGCACCACTATCATTGTTTTTAACTTTGCCTTCTGTCAGCTTTGAGCTTCCAGACTGTGTTCATACTCATCTAAAACATGAGTGTAACTGTGCTCTGACAGGATCTCTTTTGTAGTGATCTTGTAAGTCAGTTATTGTAATAGGCCATGACTAGGTGCAGTTCAGTTCTTCTCAGTACAATACTCTATGATTGATTCCTGGACTACTTCAGGGACTGGAGTATTGATTTTAGGCAGTGATGAAGCCCTGACATCCGGCTCTCTCTGCCATTACATCTTCCAACACCTAGCTCACCACAAAAACAAACTAATATCTTAAACTCTTGGCTTAAGATATCAGGCCAACAATTGCACTTAATATCTTTTCAGCTGTCAATAAATACAGGCTGATCCAAACGTTTCTGCTACCACAGAATCACATTTTCTCTTTAAAAAACTGATCAATTCATATCCGTTGGAATGAAACAAGGTTATCACATAAGAACCATAATGAGGACTGCACAGCTTCAACCAAGTCTGCATACACGTGCATGTAAACACACACTCTGACTTGCAAAGACAACAGCACTCAGAACAGGAGAGGAGCAGGTGCACACCGCGGGTATCTCAGCGTAGTTACAAGGTCTGCATGCTTCTCATTTGAAGGGCCAACTGAAACTTTGAATGAGACAGTGAAGGCCTCCATTACATCATCTGACTAAGGGCAACCTGGTGAAGGTCATCCTAAGTGTTTAATGCAGGGACACTGGAGACTCTGGAGATGCACCAATCAGACGGCCAGGGACCAGAATCAGCTGATTTCACCGTTCCTGGACCGGTGATCGGCGCTCAGCCTCCCATATGGCTAATTATAAGCCAGTGTGTTTCATCCATGCACAACACATGCACAGTGGCACAAGTAAGTAGCCACACACACACACACACACACACACACACACACACACACACGCCTACACGCTAACATGTCCTTAGCATGGGATTTCCTCATTGTGAGCAAAGACACAAAATAACCCAAAGTACTTGTTTGGTGAAGTAAAATGCTGAAGTTGCCTGGACAGCGACTCATTTTCAGTTACCAATGTAACCCTCCTGCCAGAACTTTATTATCTGCTGTTTCAAAGAGAGAAGATGCTTTCAATTAGAGCAATCTGGGATACATTCAATAATTAATTTTACAATGAAAATGAGATTTTGCATTAAAGAAAATAGAATTTCTTGGTATATGGTGTCAGGTATATTTCTTAGAAAGACAACTGGAATTTATACACTTTATACACTTCAAATCAGTCAAACAAATTTACAATTAGTGCATTTCCATGGACTCTGAATTTCACTCCAACCCAGACGACTTTGTTCAGGCAAACCAAACTTCTCATTCTGTGAGCAAAAATGATGATTACGACTACCACAGCATGGTTATTAAAAGAATGTGCACACAAATTATAATAAGGCTTCCAGACAAAAGAAATAAAAGAGTTAGCTAAGATACTGAAAGTATCCAAAGACTTCGCACACACCACACTCAATAAATCTAGCATAAGCCACAGCAGAGGAAACAAGAGAAGTGTGCGTTTTAGCTGCACACTAGGATGAGAATGGGTTTCAATTAACCAAACAGTCCTTTTTTGTCTACAGCAGCGGCCCCCAACCTTCGTTGCTCCACAGACGGTTTCATGTCAGACAATATTTTCACAGACCGGCGTTTAAGGTGTGGCGGATAAATACAACAAAATAAAAGATACGACACAAACTGGTATTTAGTAAATATAACAATAAACGTGAATTCAGTGTGTAATTGTGTAACTTTGGGAAGATGGCGCCGGTGAGGTCGGCTGCCGTCACGACTGCTCCGACCACTTTTTCTTTGTCTTTGTTTTTTAAGTTAGTTTTCAGCGTTTCTAAATCGGCAAAATCATCACCATTGGGTACATTAGGTATGACAGTGACACTCTTGTTTCTATTGGTTTACAATGTACTCACAATTCGAAGTTTTTAACTCCGGATCCGAGCTGGCCGAGTGAGATCTCGAGGGAGAACAAAGGGAAGCGGCGGCGGCCTAGAGGGAAGCGAGCCGGCGTCAGGAACAGGCTGAGAGCTCGTGCACACCGCACACCTCTGCCTAGCATCCTGCTCGCCAACGTCCAGTCACTGGAGAACAAGCTTGACGACCTCAGGGCCAGGATAAAGTTCCAGAGAGACATTCGGGACTGCAATCTCCTCTGCTTCACCGAGACATGGCTGAACCCAGCGGTGCCGGACCACGCCATCCAGCCGGCCGAGTTCTTCTCGGTTCACCGCATGGACAGGACACGGGACTCGGGGAAGTCAAGGGGAGGCGGCGTGTGTTTAATGGTGAACAACAACTGGTGCAACAGTGCGAACGTTGTTCCTCTCACACGCTCCTGCACACCAAATCTGGAGCTACTGTCCATCATGTGTCGTCCTTTTTATCTACCTCGGGAATTTACATCGGTCATTGTAAGTGCCGTTTATATTCCACCACAAGCGGACACGGTCACCGCCTTATGCGAGCTGCATGAGGCACTCACATAGCACCAGACACAACACCGGGACGCTGCGCTTATTGTGACGGGGGACTTTAATAGCGCCAACCTCAAACGCGCAGCGCCGAACTTTTATCAACACATCACCTGCCCCACCAGGGGTGAAAGGACACTGGACCACTGCTACACTACGGTCAAGGACGGCTACAAGGCACAATCCCGCCCCCTGTTTGGCAAATCTGATCACGCCACCATCTTCCTCATGCCAAAATACAAACAAAGGCTGAAACAGGAAGTTCCGGTTCAGAGGAAGGTCGCGCGCTGGACGGATCAATCGGTGGCCGCGTTACAGGACGCACTCGATGACGCAGACTGGGGCATGTTCAGAAACAGCTCCGACGATGACGTCAACGTGTTTACGGAAGCGGTTGTGGGATTCATCGGGAAACTAGCGGATGATACCGTGGAGACAAAGACTATCACAGCGTTTCCCAACCAGAAGCCGTGGGTGGATAAAACCATCCGCGACGCTCTGAGATCCCGCACCGCTGCCTACAACACGGGACTCACGACGGGGGACATGGACCCGTACAAAGCCGCGTCATATAACGTGCGGAGGGCGGTGAAAGAGGCGAAGCAGCGCTACAGGAGGAAACTAGAGTCACAACTCCAACAGAGTGACTCTAGGAGCCTGTGGCGGGGACTAAGGACAATAACGGACTATAAAGCACCAACAACCGGTATGACGAACGCGGCCGTGACTCTGGCAGACGAGCTGAACACTTTCTATGCTCGCTTCGAGGCTGCAGCTAAGGTCTCCAACAATGCTAGTGTTAGCGGCGCTAACGGCTGCAGACAGGAAGATACTGCCAGCACCGGAAACGTGCTCGTCATCTCCGAGCATGAAGTAAGGAGAGCCTTCAAAAGAGTGAACACCAGGAAAGCAGCAGGACCAGACGGCATCCCAGGTCGTATCCTAAGAGACTGCGCATACCAGCTAGCTCCTGTGTTCACTGAGATATTCAACATCTCTTTATCTCAGTCGGTGATCCCCACATGCTTCAAAGAGTCCATCATTGTTCCTGTCCCGAAGAAACCCCACCCTGCTTCTCTCAATGACTATCGCCCTGTAGCCCTCACCTCAGTAGTGATGAAGTGCTTTGAACGCCTGGTCAGAGACTTCATCATTTCTTCACTACCAGACACACTGGACCCACTACAGTTCGCTTACCGTCCAAATCGTTCCACAGACGATGCCATCTCTCATCTCCTCCACACATCACTCACTCACTTGGACACTAGAAGGGGGAATTATGTTAAAATGCTCTTCATAGACTACAGCTCTGCATTTAACACCATAATTCCCTCCACACTCACCACCAAGCTGGAGCATCTGGGACTCAGCTCATCTATGTGTCAGTGGATCTCCAACTTCCTAACTGGCAGACCACAGGCAGTAAGGATGGGCGGACATGTCTCAGCCTCCACCACTCTCAGCACTGGAGCCCCCCAGGGGTGTGTTCTGAGCCCCCTGCTGTACTCTTTGTACACATATGACTGTGTGGCCACTACCAGCTCCACCACCATCATCAAGTTTGCTGACGACACCGTCGTGGTGGGCCTGATCTCTGATAACAACGAGACGGCCTACCTGAAGGAGATTAGGAATCTGGAGAACTGGTGCCAGAGGAACAACCTCCTTCTAAACGTCAGTAAGACAAAGGAGCTGATAGTGGACTTCAGCACTAAGCAGGAGAGGAACTACCAGACCCCCGTCATCAACGAGTGCCCAGTGGAGAGAGTGGACAGCTTCAAATACCTCGGAGTTCACATCACGCAGGACCTGTCATGGTCCTGTCACATCAACACCGTGGTGAAAAAGGCCCGACAGCGTCTCTACCACCTCAGACGCTTGAGAGACTTCCAACTGCCCTCCAAGGTGCTCAGGAACTTTTACTCCTGCACCATAGAGAGCATCCTGACAGGAAACATCTTAACCTGGTTCGGGAACAGCACCATGCAGGACAGACGAGCTCTACAGAGGGTTGTGCGGTCAGCTGAGCGCACCATCCGCTCCGAGCTCCCTGACCTGCACTCAATCTACAGCAGGCGGTGCTGGACCAAGGCCAGGAAGATGGTGAAGGACCTCAGCCATCCCAACAACAGACTGTTCTCTCTGTTGAGGTCAGGAAAGCGATTCCGCTCCCTGAAGACCAACACAGAGAGACTGAGGAGGAGCTTCTTCCCGCAGGCGATACGGTCTCTCAATCACACCACCACACAGTACTGACCCACACATATGGTTCTTACACACACACTGGACTTTCTGGACTTTGGTTTTGCACAACACTGGTCACTATATTCTTCATTTCCAGTTAATACTTGTACAGCTGCTGTTATTGTGTATATATTTATTTATATTTAGATTTCTTCATACATTCTTATATAGTTCTATATTGTGTATTTTGTTGTACAGTTATTTTATTTTCAACTTTAATTTATATATTTTATCTTATTCTTCCCAGTTAAATTTACCCTTCATTCTAATTTGTGTTGTACAGTTATTTCATTTTTAACCTTAATTTATATTTTATTCCTTCCTAGTTAAATTTACCCTTTTTAATTTTTCATATTTATTTCCTATCTTATTCATAGCCTTTTCCTTTTTTGTTCTCTTTAGGTCACAAGCAGTTGTCCAAGCATTTCACTACATATCGTACTGTGTATGACTGTGTACGTGACAAATAAAATTTGAATTTGAATTTTGTTAGCAGCGTCCTCCTGAAGTGCACCAACAACATTGAGCGTAACGTCCTCCTCTCTGCTCCTTAATGCTCTCTGGTCGCTATGGTAACGTGTAAACATTTCTTTCAAAATAAGACGCACAACTACAACACGGGAAAGACCCAGGGAAGCTGAGTTAACAATAAAAACCCTGAAAACCATAAATTTCACACCCGAGCCTCAACTCTCACAGCCCGGGACCAAACGACTCACAGACCGGTACCGGGCCGGGGGTTGGGGACCGCTGCTCTAAAACGTCCATTTCCCTCTCATTCTTACCGGTGCCTGGTGAGATACGATGATCTGGTGGCAATGGAAAGTGGCACCTAGCAAAGCTGTTTGCAAACACAAATAAAAGAATGCACTACCAACTTCAAGCAAATATACTGTGAGATAGTGTGACACTGATTCGATTTATTGGCACTGTGCAAACATTAAAAGAGTAAAAGGATAAAACCAGAGGCGACTACAGCTTCAATAAGCCCTGTGTGGAACTTCTTTACGTGATAATTAGTAAAGGAGGTCGAGTGCAAACTGTCAGGTAAAGCTAGCCAGTCTGCCACAGCTACGCGCAGTCATCGGGGAGCAGTTTGAGGTCTTCGGTAGTAAAAAAGTCAAATCGTTCCCATTAAATTCAAATAGTATTTGTGGTTCAAATGTGCCTTGTTTGCTTTAGCATGCCCATTAACTGCATACACAGATGAGTTCACGCAGTCTTGCTGTGTGAACTCATCACAGGGGCATCGTTGGCTGGTCTGTAATGTTATTGCTCATTGTTAATAATGGACAAACAAGAGACTGCGTCAGGTACCTCGGAAATTGGAAGTGTTTTCAGTCCCGAGTTTGTGCATTCAAAAGAAAGCTTCTTAGTAAGGTAGAGCCGTCAAGCATCACAGCACAAGACTCGTACTGCTGAAGTACATTCATGATAGAGCCTGGTCAGTGCTTATTTAGTGAGTCACAAATAGAAAAAGTGGCAGGACAGTTTCAAAGTTTCCGTTTTATTACTGTTTATGTTCACTGCCACCATCTCGGATTGTTGGTAGTGTTGCTCTGACTTTCCAAGTAAGAAACCCTATTCAGACTAGGAACTCTGAAATTGCACCTTCTGAATTCATCTGGATTCTTACCCTGGTTGATAAACACGAGTGTGACCCAGAAACATGTAGACTCTACAAACAGGAATGTACACAGTCACTGAGCACAGCAGCAAAATAGTGTAATGGTTTACACAGTTGTCTAACATGCAAAAGGTCCCTGGCATCGCATCAGGAAGGGCATCGGGTATAATGATCTGCCAAATCAAATATGCAGAGCTATTTGCTGCCACGACCCCTTGTGAATAATGGAACAGCTGATAGAAGCTTCTTAGAAATGAAATCTGCACAATACCTTTGATCTCTCAGAATTTTATTAACGGACTTGTCAGAAACCTACTTTGCGGCGCCTCAGCTTTTCTTTATTAGGGGACAAAACTGACGACTGTCAAGGCTCCACCTTAAATACATTCAAACAGGTTTCAACGCACACAAATGCTTAACAACAGGTTCTGCTGCAAACAGTGCAGATTAGATATACTGATGTCACAAGTGAATACTGTCCTCACACGCTCTTGCAAAAAGTTGCAAAGACAGAATGACCTTAAATACCATTCATTCAAAACCACTGCTTCCTTTAATTTCTCCCTTTTTGAAATAAAACGTACGGTGCTTGAAAATGTCTGTTAATTCTGAATTCTATAATTGATGCTGTTACTGTTCACTTGGAACAGCAGCTGCAGTTCAAACATGTCTAAGAGCGACTATATGTGCGTTTTTGTTTCCTAGTAAGTGCACAGTAAGTGCTGTGCAACACATAAAGCCTCTCATCACAGCATCAAGGCAAAAACGAAACAAAAACAAAAGAACACAAATTCCCACAATCAGCTGTCTCGCTCAGCCTCGCACGCGTTAGCCCCCCCAACAGTGCGTGAAAGTATCACTACAGCTTGTTAAACGAATATCGCACTACGGCGAGGCACGTAGGACAGGTGACGCTTGTTTGTAAATAGCTTAACACTTGGGATCGACTCTGTCCACTAGAGCCAATCATCCAGCGCCGCCGACTCTATGTAATCCCAAACACTAAAGTCGCTAATGCACTGTGGAAGGGTCTGCTTGTTTTACACGCCAGATGTTAGCTGGACACTTGAGTGAAAGTTCCTGTTGTTAAACCGAAAGCAAAGGTTAAGGCGGAAATGTAGGTGACATACATGTATTTAAGTCAAGTGACAGAAGTAAACCGAGCCGTGCTCACTGCTCGTGGGATACTCTGAGCTATGAGGGAAACGATAACTTGGGCCCGAAAGCAACTCCCTCAAGTCTTTATCAAAGCCATTCCGGGGTACGCGCTGTTCTGTTTTCCTGACAGAACCTCGAGCCGAATATCTGACAACTGCACGGCCTCTCGCTTTCTGTTGACATTAGCCAACTATGAAAAAACGCGGATGAAAGTTTCTGCATTATTACAAGCAAGTGTGCAATTCGGCGACGGTAAAACACGCCGGGAACGGAAAAAAACTTTAACTTTTAGCGAAATTCTTCTTTTATTCCTGCTGCCTCACTCCGACAACACACGCCGCCGTGGACGCGGAGAGCAGGGTCAGATCGCTGTTATGTTTAAATATGTGTTATGAAACGTTGCTGTTTCAAAAAGAACTGCGCACCGAACTGCTACACAGAACCCGACACTTCTGCTGAGGTCCAAGTCACGTTTGTCCACGAACCAACAATCCCACGATTAGCACGGCACTTGAATTGCACGAATTGTGAATGAAGTTCGTTATACGCCGTCCCTTCATAGGACATAAACACATTTGCGGCTATGTTAAAAATTAATATGAACATTAGCTTAGGAAGCGCGACGCACCGCGATCTAGCTACCACAGTGGCGCACAGCTAGTTTCTGGAGAGGCTGCTGTTAATAGCAAGACTGCTGTCAAAAATACCCCCAACCCCACCCTCTAAAACAAACATACCGCATATGCAAGACGAAGCCCGTGTCCAAATATCACTCGGAGTCCCAGTGGGTGTGCATTCCGCCTCAACTGGAACCAGCGTTGATCTCCGTCGGTTAAAGTGAACGGGACACAGCGCCAGGGTTTAACCTGAAATGACCCGCGCCAGTGCAAATCAGGCGAGGTCTATGCGCGCGGAGCGGACTGAGTGCAGGGTGAGCTAACGGTGTGAGCGACTGTGTCAGTGTTTGCTCTGGACGCTGAAAACTTCAACGTGGAAGCGAAAACAAACGCTGAAAAGAAGCAGCTCAGACACATTACAGACGACACAATTGCAGCTCTCCGACTGAACGCTGTGGGGAATTAGAGAGCAGAGCAGGAACTGCGCGAAATAAGCCTCGCCCTTATTACAAACTCCAAGTTTTTTTCTCCTCGCTCTTTTTCGATGGCGGTTGGCTGCTGGTACAGTAGGCCCGCCTGGTACATGCCGACAGGGCAGGAAACGCTGCTCCGGCTTTATTCTGCACTGGTGTGAGGTGGGCTAACACACTACTACTGCATATATACGCAACACTGGCCTAAATACAGCACATATATTGGACTTTAGTCATTTTTGCGTCACTTTCTATAGCTACATTAGAATGCAAGTTATGCATGTGCACACAAGTATGTAACAAATGCTTTATGCAGAAACCTGAATACTGTTTTCTAATCGTGTCTTTGTTTCACATAAGCCATCATTTACTCGATTCATTGTTTCACGTGTGTGCAGAACATTAAGTAAGGTTGGATTTCCACAGCAATGCTCTTGTTTTCACAGACTGCAGCAACAACAGTGAAAACTATTAAAGTAAACCACTGATGAAAAGAAGGATGTTAATCTGGCTGTATCATAGAGAATTAGGTCATCTGAACTTGAATGTCAATATACTGTGATGTAATAAATTTGTGACTTCAAAAGTTACTCTGTCTACCAGAAATATAACATCTTGGGTTTTTCCTCACTGCTTTCCTTTTGGCGGGGATCCTCCTCACCGTGCAGGGTGGGCAACCCTCCAAGTTGTGAGTGTAATGACTGGAGAACAAGGTGACATCGGATTTTGAAATCGACACCACAGGTGGATCTACTAAAGCCTTGGATGAGTTCGAATCTCAGTTAGCGCAGCCTCAAGGTAAAGATCAGAGGTCAAGTTTTCTGAAAATCTGCTGAATGTGAACATTTGAGAACGAGACAATGCAGAAATGTGAAATTATTACCAGGTTCATCTCAGGTACTTTGATGTCAAGTAATGAAAATTACTGAGGGGTTTCACATTTATACCACAGGTGCTTCTACTACGTTCTTAATAGTTTTAAATGAACTTTTTGCAGGACTGAATATTCAAACCTTGGACAGAATTCTGTCTGATCACAACTTGACAGGGACGATTCATACAACTGTAAATGATCTGTTAACCATTTTAAGACTAAGAGTCAGTGACATGTGGGTTTTGGTTAGTGATCAGTGTAACTGTGGTTTGTACAAAAGACTTGGTTTGACACTTATCACAGCTTTCACAAGGCTTTTGCTTCTAGTGAAGTAGTGTTTGTCCTTAATTCCTGTAGATCACTTCAAGCATATAGTCAGATGGCCTTACAGCACAGCGAGAAGAGTCAGCGTCACTCCAGAGCTCCAGTTTGTAATTCTTGTAATTATATTAAACCAGGTTTTTTTCATTTTTACTTTCACACTCTCTTCAGACTCTTAACCTCAATTAGTTGACTTGACTTAAACCATTTAAGGCTTCAGCCTGCTGCCTTCTGGCAAGAGGTACCAGAGCATTCGGGCCAGACTACGAAACAGGCCATCAGTCTCCTGAACACTCAGACACTGGTCTGAGACACACACACACACACAACCCCGTTCAGCTATCTTAGTGAGGACCCTCATTGACATAATGGTTTCCCTAGCCCCTGACCCTAAACCTAACCATAACCTAATTGTAACCCTGACACTAAAACCCCATTTTGAGCCTCAAAAATGCCTTCAAATGCCTTCAACAATGTGAGGACCGGGTTGTGTGTCCTCACAAGCGACTGCTGGTTCTCACAAGTATAGTAGAATGCAGATTTCGGTCCTCACAAAGATAGCTAGACAGGAACACACACACACACACACACACGTACCTTCATACATTTCATTACCTCAAGTACCTTTTGCACAATGCTCAGTCTTTTTGCACAACCCACTGTCATTATTGCACTTTCCTGTTGCACTGTTGTGTGCTTACATCGTTCTGTTCTTTCTGGGGTTGCACACGTGCACTTTCTGTCGTCCTGTGTTGATTTACGCCGTCTTTTCTCGCTGTGTACTGTACCACTGTATGTGGTTGAAATCACAATAAAGCCATTTGACTCTTGACTCACATTTTTATACAAGACAAAGCTACATTTGATAACTGGATGCAGTAGAGAAATCATCATCAAATGTTGCTCGGCTACGAAGAAAAATGCACTGATTAATAAAACATTTTCAACTCTGTTTGAGTCCAAATATAATCTAAACATACAAACTTAAAATAGTTTAAACAATACAAAGCCTAAAGACTACAGGATGGTTTTAACAAGTGAATGGCATATTCAGGACATTTGTCCACCTTCCAAAGTACAAAATATAAAGTTTGAATATCTGGTCCAAGCTAAGAAGATCAGCTCAGCTGACAATCTGCCTGGAGATTCATTCTTCATGGTCTGTATTTATTTTTACTCTGATGTGGAGTTTCATGAATGATTTGAGTAAAATGAAGTATATTTTGAACATTGCGAGGCACTTTAGAGCAAGTAAGGAAAGCGATAAGTAGATGGCATCAGCAGACTGGTACTTTATTTCCTGGCATCTTACAACAACCCCAGTTGTCAAAATCTTACTGGTTTTATACAGTTTTACACACACCTGAACCTCATTAGTCTCTACCATTAAGAAATAGGTTACCATTAAGAAATGCAACCTAAACAAAGAAACAGGAATAAGATTATTCACCCCATTGACAAACCCATTCACACAGCTAAATGGTCTGAAAGGTACAACACTGCATAAACTCAAAGGCTACTTAAAAAACAAACAATACTATACAAAAGGAAAAACCCTTCGTTTGGTTGCACCCAGTGAGGCGGTCAATGATATGGTGACCCTATATAAACAGGAAGTGATGGGTCAGCCCCTCCCACACACCTGTTTTGAGTATATGACCAGAACAAAGGGACAACCAAAGGTAAGTATAAACAAAGCAACATAAGCTAACATAATTTACCAGACATTTACCTGTCAACACAAGAACATTTAAATCACCTGAAGGTTGAGTAGTATTAGCTCTAAGAGCATATGCATGGATGTAAACTGTGCTGCCACAAACAAACCCAGGATGGTATGTAGAGCAAAGTTACACCAGCAGTGCCTAAACTAAAGCATTATGGCCAACTGTAAAATAACATGGGATAAATTATCAATATGTTTAAGGGACAAGTGGTAGATAAGTTCAAGCCTACCACTTCGTCACAAGTATTTTAGGAGGCTGACGACTGCCCTGTTTATGCAATTTTATGTGAGTTCTCAACACGCTGAATCTCTGCATTGAAGGCCATGATAGCAATGTTAGCACAACTATCAGACAACTTTTTTAATAATAATAATAATAATAATACATTTTATTTAAATAGCGCCTTTCAAAGCACCCAAGGACACTGTACAACAGATAAAAACTGGAAATATACACAATGATAAAAATAGAAGATAAAAGTTAAAACATACAGAAATTTAAGAATAGGCAATTTTAAACAGATGAGTTTTGAGGGTGGACTTAAAAAGAGAGAATGAACTAATATTTCTGAGGTCCGGGGGTAGGGAATTCCAAAGTCGAGGGGCAGAGCAACTAAAGGCCCTCCCTCCCATTGTGATCAGACGAGCAGAGGGAACAGAGAGAGAAAGAGAAGATGAAGATCTGAGGCAGCGGGATGGGAGCTTCATCTGTAATAAGTCAGAGAGGTACGGTGGAGAGAGAGAATGAATAGCCTTGAATGTATACAGAATTATTTTAAAATGGATGCGAAATTTGACCGGGAGCCAGTGAAGTTGCTTCAGGATTGGGGAGATGTGGTGGGTAGAAGAAGTCCTAGTAATAATACGGGCAGCAGAGTTCTGGACACGTTGGAGCTTGTTGATAGATTTTTGTGTGAGGCCAAATAATAATGAGTTGCAGTAGTCAATTCTAGAGATAACAAGATTATGGATGAGAATGGCAGTGGCGTGAGGTGTGAGGAAGGGGCGGAGGCGATTAATGTTACGGAGTTGGAAATATGCTGCACGTGTAATATTATTGATATGTGAGTTAAAGGATAATGTGCTATCGAGAATGACACCCAAGCTTTTCACAGAAGGAGAGATAGGGACCAGCGAGTTATTGATGGTGAGAGAGAAATTGTTAATTCTGGATAGCAGTCGTTTAGTGCCAACCAGAAGAAGTTCCGATTTATTGCTGTTGAGTTTAAGAAAGTTGGAGGAGAACCAAGAATTAAGTTCAGCTAGACAGAGGATGAGGGAGGGTGGAGGAAGAGTAGAGTCAGGTTTGGTAGAGAGATAGAGCTGGGAAATACAGTTGCTTTAAAAGTAACAAATGTCAATTAAAGTCGATGCTTAGGAAGGATTCCAATATCAATGTCAAATGAATCACTAGAGTTTCTGTCACTTGGTATTTCTATCACTATGATGTTGGTTAGCCATCACCAGTTTGTCCGCCTGTATCTGGAAGTACCACAGGATCTTAGCTTGGTCATTCTCCACCACCCTAGGAGGACATTTTGCGCTTGGACTTGCAGGCCATACTCGGCACAGATGTCCCTGTATATTATGCCGGCCACTTGGTTATGGTGTTCATTCTATAACCTGCCTGCTAGCATCTTGTGTCTTGCCATTATGTGCTGGATTGTCTCGGGGGCATCTTTGCCTGGTGTGGTAGACCTCAGGCTCTATAGATCTTGTTCTTTGAGCTTGTTCTTGTGCTGCTATGATTAGTGCCTCTGTGTTGTCTTTCAGCTTTGTCCAGCCACTGGTAGGACTTCCTCAGATCAGCCACTTCTTCTATTTGCCAGCAGTAAATATAATGCTTCCAGCAGCTCAGGAGCAATGTTCCCTCTAATGTTTCACGTGTCTGAGCGAACACAAACTCCCTGAGCGTCCCCTTGGACCACTGTGAGCAACAGCAGACGTGTGCACTGTGGTCACGCCAGCATCCAATCCATCCAAGTTACATGTTTATTAAAGTAATCAAATTACAGCATTTATGTTAGACTACTTTTAATTAACTGCTTTAGCCCACTTACAATGAAAATTATAAAAATCTTGTTCCTGTCCTGTGCAGCATGTTAACACTATTGGAAGGAAAAATAACTTCAACTCCAATTTTGAAAACAACTTTCTTTCTTTCTTTTTTTTATAAAGCTCTGACTGTATTATGAGTCTGTGGTCTGGGAGAAAGTCTGTAACTCTAACTAATTATATAGTTACTTCTTCAAAAAAGTAACTGAGTTATGCAAACAACAAAGTTTTTTGCAGCTGTTTACCTAAAAATGCAGCCAAGGTGTTTTTTAATAAACATTTCAAACTATTTACAGAACAATCAGCTGTTCTGCATCAAATCTGATGCCACACAAATTATTTGTGCCGCTCCAAAAAATAATTTCTGTCCACTATGAGATGAAGGAGAACAACAGCCTGATACCTGCAGGCCTGACAGCAGCAGATGTGTCACTGCTGTAACACCTGTAACACTCAGCAGGCGCCTCATTGTTCTGACACACAACAACACTATTGACTACACTACACACTAACTACACACTAACTACACACTGACTACACACTGACTACACACTGACTACACACTGACTACACTACACACTGACTACACACTGACTACACACTGACTACACACTGACTACACTACACACTAACTACACACTGACTACACTACACACTAACTACACACTGACTACACACTGACTACACACTAACTATACACTAACTACACACTAACTACACACTGACTACACACTGACTACACACTGACTACACACTGACTATACACTAACTACACACTGACTACACACTGACTACACACTGACTACACTACACACTAACTACACACTAACTACACACTGACTACACACTGACTACACACTGACTACACACTGACTACACTACACACTGACTACACACTAACTACACACTGACTACACACTGACTACACACTGACTACACTACACACTAACTACACACTGACTACACACTGACTACACACTGACTACACACTGACTACACACTGACTACACACTAACTACACACTAACTACACACTGACTACACACTGACTACACACTGACTACACACTGACTACACACTGACTACACACTAACTATACACTGACTACACACTGACTACACACTAACTACACACTGACTACACACTGACTACACACTAACTACACACTAACTACACACTGACTACACACTGACTACACACTGACTACACACTAACTACACACTGACTACACACTGACTACACACTAACTACACACTGACTACACACTGACTACACACTGACTACACACTAACTACACACTGACTACACACTAACTACACACTGACTACACACTAACTACACACTAACTACACACTGACTACACACTAACTACACACTAACTACACACTGACTACACACTGACTACACACTAACTACACACTAACTACACACTGACTACACACTGACTACACACTAACTACACACTGACTACACACTAATTACACACTAACTACACACTAACTACACACTAACTATACACTAACTACACACTGACTACACACTAACTATACACTGACTACACACTGACTACACACTGACTACACACTAACTACACACTGACTACACACTGACTACACACTAACTACACACTAACTACACACTAACTATACACTAACTACACACTGACTACACACTGACTACACACTGACTACACACTAACTACACACTGACTACACACTAACTACACACTGACTACACACTGACTACACACTAACTACACACTAACTACACACTGACTACACACTGACTACACACTAACTACACACTGACTACACACTGACTACACACTAATTACACACTAACTACACACTAACTATACACTAACTACACACTGACTACACACTGACTACACACTGACTACACACTAAGTACACACTAAGTACACACTCACTACACACTAACTACACACTAACTATACACTGACTACACACTGACTACACACTGACTACACACTAACTACACACTGACTACACACTAACTACACACTGACTACACACTAACTACACACTAACTACACACTAAGTACACACTAAGTACACACTCACTACACACTAACTACACACTAACTACACACTGACTACACACTAACTACACACTGACTACACACTGACTACACACTGAGTACACACTAAGTACACACTAAGTACACACTCACTACACACTAACTACACACTAACTATACACTGACTACACACTGACTACACACTGACTACACACTAACTACACACTGACTACACACTAACTACACACTGACTACACACTGACTACACACTAACTACACACTGACTACACACTAATTACACACTAACTACACACTAACTATACACTAACTATACACTGACTACACACTGACTACACACTGACTACACACTGACTACACACTAAGTACACACTAAGTACACACTCACTACACACTAACTACACACTAACTACACACTAACTATACACTGACTACACACTGACTACACACTGACTACACACTGACTACACACTCACTACACACTAACTACACACTGACTACACACTGACTACACACTAACTACACACTAACTACACACTGACTACACACTGACTACACACTAACTACACACTAACTACACACTAACTACACACTAACTACACACTGACTACACACTAACTACACACTAACTACACACTAACTACACACTAACTATACACTAACTAAACACTAACTACACACTAACTACACACTAACTACACACTAACTACACAAGATTTGTGCTAAACGTCTCAAATCTCTCACATCTCAAACACGCCGTCACTCCTAAAACTTCCCCCGTCCTAAACAACTAAAGGCCATGTTGCCGTATTATTCTTTGATTGGTCCACATGGTACATTTTTCCACCAATAGGAAAGGCTGGGAGTTTTGGTGTTTTTGCTCACAGGCTTTCGAGCGTTTTCCTTATAAAACGCAGTTTTTACCGTTTCTTCCTGCAGTAAATATAAACAACGACAGTATTCAGGAAGAAAACCAAACATTGCAGATATTTTATCATAACTCTGGTTTTACGTGGCCGATCAACACAATTTAAAAACTGGTATAAAGTCCACACTTTGTCCGTCAGTTGTTCCGTCTGTCCTGCTCACATCTCCAATGGTTGTACACGTTGTCATTAACGTGGCTTCACTCCACATCAGCCGCTTTGCTAAAACACCGGCACATAAGGACGCTGTCATAGCCTGTCAGCGACGTTGATTAGCTGCGTATATACGAATGTGAATCACATCATTGGCTGGACTTTGGGATAAGGTGGCATCGTTCTGATCCCATAATTGTTAAAGTTTTAATTTTAATTTCAATTCAAGTTAGATTTTTTGTGTGTGCGCAACGCAGATTTTCTGTGCGCAGAGACCGTACCAGCAGTGCGCAATTGTGCACACGCGCAGCTTAGAGGGAACATTGCTCCTGAGTCTACCCTGGGGTGCAGATGGACATTTTTAAATTCAAGTATTGAGTGGCCTTGGAAATTGGTACTTTCCAAAAAATAAATTTTGCAGGGATTCAGCCCATAGATAATTGCATTACATTCTAATTTTGCTGATACATTTGGTTCGAGTAGTTGCAAACTCAAGTCAGGTTGTAGACTATAGACTGCACTGCATCTACCTGTCATTAGCATAAGTACCACATTTAGTCACAATGTCAAAATCACAGGTGAAGTGAATAATCTTGATTATCTTGTCACAATGTTATGTTGTATATTGCTGAAGACCATGCACATCACCCAAGCATACTCAGTGACGGTGGTCACTTGAACCTGTAAGGAAATACCACTCGCCACAAAGAAACATCCCAGGGTTTTGGCCTAGCTGGGTCCTGACCGCCCTCCCCCTAGGAGCCGACGCAGGAGCTCGCTGGGTGCCAGCCACCTCCAACCAAGGAAGAAATATTGGTGTGGGAGAGGACTGGGTCACAGCTGCCCTCACCCTGGACACAGTTGCAGGGACCCACCAGACACCAGCTGCTTTCACCTGAGAAACAGGCACGGGTACTGAGGAGGACTGGCTTACAATTGTCCTCACCTGGGGAGCCGGAAATGACTGAACACCAGCTGTTCCTACCTGAGGAACTGGTACAGGTGCGGGGAGGAGCTGCGTCCGAGCTGCCCAGGGATCAGGGATACAGACGGACAGGGAGAAAGTTCAAGCGGGACTTCAGATAAAAGCAAAGTCTCTTGCGAAACAGTTTTTAGATTCCCAGTCCATACATTCATGTCTGTGACTGATTTGAAGAGACAGAGAGAGCCCCTGGAACACGGAGGCACTAAAAACAAGAAACACTGGGACGGCACAGAGACAGAAAAAGACTAAAAACTATAACATGAGCACAAACGTGTAAAGAGAACCAAAACCATGGCTGACACAAAGCCAAAGAATATTAACAAAACTCAAACATGAACACTAGGTCACCAAACCCAGCACCATGACACAGTGTTGCCCGTATTTGTGCACATCCAACAGCATAGGTGACTTCACTATTATATAGTGATATAATTAGGATATAATGGTAAACTGCAATCTTTTCACCACCTCACATAGTTCAGCTGTCCAATTAAGCAATAATCATTAAAAAAATATCCATTTTGGATTCAGGTCAAGACTTAAAGTTCAGGCAGATGGCCTCATCAACAACAACTGTGGAGGAGAAAACCCAAAGCTTAAACACATGATAATGTTGGCGTGGAGACTTTTGTGATCTCTTGAGAAAATCTGGTTAATTTGTCAATATAGTACCTATTTGCTGGTGTGATGACCACGAAGCCTCCTTAGCTATCGAGCTGCTTGGGCTGATAAAACTCCACTAAGAAAAGCCCGCTCTAGGAAGACTTCTGTTTCCACATTTCTTGCGGGTTCTGCTGTGTCTCTTGAGAGTAAAAGTATGCAAATTCTGGGTTTATTTCTATCTAGTTCAGTTCTAGTCCTAAACTCGATGACAGTTGTCTGGCCATTGTTATAACTTAACTTAAATTTTACTCTAAGTTTAGATTTATTATTGTTATATATGGACAGAGTTTTCAGGGTTTCTGAAATCATAACCCTTAACCCTTGTAAAGTTAACTTAGTTTGTTAAGTTAACAAGCCTTTTAATGCTGTTAGCAGCTGACCTCATGAACCCATCTTCCCTCTGATCTTCTTCACCTATAAAGGATCTGTGTGCAGTTGAGTGCCCATTCCTTTTGGCAACTAGGGCATTTTGTTCTGGGAGCTGTCAAATGCTGTTACAGTCAACATCAACACATCCCTCTAGACCAGTACACACACACACACACACACACACACACACACACACACACACACACACACACACACACACACACACACACACACACCTTGCCCAGTTGTTTCACAGATGATGATGCAGGTCAACTGACTAACCATAAATGTATAATAGATCCTGATAGTTTGCTTGGTCAACCTGATTATTCCTGCGATATCTTTTGAATGCTTGACAAAATGCTGCATCATGTATCAGGTCCTGGCGTCCTGGTGCAGCCACAACAACCTGGTGCTGAATGCCCAGAAGACAGTGGAGATTATTGTGGACTTCAGGAAGCACACAGCCCCACTCCCCCCCATCATCCTGACTGACACCCCCATCACCTCCGTCATCAAGAAAGCCCAGCAGAGGATGTACTTCCTGAGGCAGCTGAAGAAATTCAACCTGCCAACACGGACGATGATGCAGTTCTACACTGCAATCATCGAGTCCATCCTCACCTCCTCCATCACCGTGTGGTACGCTGGAGCCACTATCAGGGACAAACAGAGACTGCAGCGTGTTGTGCGCTCTGCTGAGAAGGTGATTGGCTGCAGACTCCCATCTCTGCAGGACCTGTACACCTCCAGGACACTGCGGCGTGCAGCCCGGATCTCAGCTGACCCTTCTCACCCTGGACACAGTCTGTTTGACCTGCTCCCCTCAGGCAGGAGGCTCCGGTCCATTCGCACCAGAACCTCTCGCCATAAGAACAGTTTCTTCCCCTCTGCTGTTGGACACATGAACAATAACCGTATGACTGTTCCCACCACTAACACATGACCCTACGCTGTGTTCACTGCATCATTCCATGTTTGGCACTGATCACCACCTGCACTCATGTATATATCATGTATATATCTATCTACTTAGCACTTTTAATTCTTATTTTTATGTCTATTTAAGCGTTATATGACAGCATGTTTGCACTGAAGCACCGCAGCAATTTCCTAATGTTGTAAAGCTGCTCAACATTTGGCAATAAAACCCTTTCTGATTCTGATTTCTGAGGTCATGTATCACGTTGTCCAACTGGCATTTCATTGTAAGGTGAGCTCTAAGAAACTTGACAGAATTAAGAGGTGACCATGCTCATCACCTTGTTCACCCCACAGTTTACCACATGACTCAAGATTTTTTAAGACTCTGGTATTTTAATGTCAGTCCTATTTTTATAATAAAGAAGCAGACGTGACGCATTTAGCAGCTAAAAACACAGACCCGGCCAGATGGCAGATTTGAACCCAGCACTGTGTAGTTGTGAGCTGGCAGTGCTAACCACTGCATGACTGTACCAAGGGCTCAACAAGATCTTAATATTGGCTTTTATAGATGTGGTCAGACCAGCAGCCATGAGAGGGTAACATTAAGTAAGCTGGACATTAAAGTACGGTACTGAGTCCATCAGCTGGTGGTCCCACAGGCCACAGCTACATGCGTAACTTGTGTTACAGCATTTAGTTATTTGTGTTCATCACAGTTTGAGTAGAAAACCCATCAAATGAAGTGTTCAGGGAGCACAGTGCAGACATAATGTAACAATTTCAGAGACTGTAAAACTTTCTAAATAGAGAGATACTCGAGATACTGGAAGCAATAATAAAAAAGTGGACTGGTGGCTTCCCTTAGCCAAATTAGTATAAGGCACAGTTCATCCTGTATTTAGTGCCCAGAACACCTCTGTTCTTTGCACAGCTGCATTTCTGTTGAGGGTTTATAAACAGCGCTCTAGCCTTCCACATTCCAGGACCGATTGGGGCGATCGGAGCACATTCTTGACTTCCAGGCAGATATTGCTTTGGTCTCTCGAGATCTGTGTTCGGCTGCTAGTCTATTCATTACACCGCTACCATTTTCCCACGCTGTCCATCTCAATACTGTCATCGTTACTCTAGTCCAATCATCTTCCTGCCTTCTTCTTTGAGTCACAGCCTCCGTTCTGCATGGTTTAAATCTGTGCTCTCTCTTATTCTCCTTTGAGATTCACATTTGTGTTTAGAGAGCAGTACTAAGAACACGTGTGTACATATGTGCACACATGTGCACACGTCTCACTTCATGCGTGCTCCTCCCTTACTCTCTTGTGTCACTTTTGTCCTATTATTTGTTGCGATTTAGTGTCTGTGAGCACAAGCAGAGGTTTTTGCTTGGGAAGTAACTGTGACCTTGTTTTCAGAGGCTTCTCTAACATTTATTGGTTGTGAAATATGTCAAACTTTTCTCCCCTACCTGAAGTTAAACAGCTGAGAGCATCTTGAGCACAGAAAAAGCTGCATTGAGGATTTTGAACTAAGCATTGTCACTGCTGAGGATTAGTGGATACAGGAGATGTGTGGACACGGATCCTTATTCACTACGCTGCTGTTTCCAGTTTAAACGCCTTCATCAGAGCAAGCACTTCGATTATACTTTGTTCCTCACTGTTTTTTGAAAAGCAAGAGTTAACAGAACTAATCCAGTAAATGCACTGTTATCTGTAAGTTTGGTATAGTAATCTGTCTTTATATTTATTATATGGGGGAAAGTCCTGTCAGCCCTGTGCTGAGAGTGCTGTGGTCGTTCGTCCATCCTGTTCTAATAAACCCAATTTTTTTTTCTTCCAAATCTCTTTATTTGGTTTTCAAGTTTTCTTTATCATAAAGGCGACAAAGATTCAAATATAAATGATTACATAGATACAGTAAAAATTAAGCAAAGAAAAAACAAAACAAAACAACGAAAAAAAGTTGGACAGAGGATGTTATTTATCGAACTACCAATGAGGCTCAATTCAATTCAATTTCTTTATTGTCCCACAAGGGGACTATTGTAAATGGCCAAAAGTCCATCTTGCCAGCGCCCTGAAATTTTGCTAGCAGTTTTTACCAGAAGTCCCAACCGATTCTTGTTCTTCACCGTCAGGTTACCAAACCAGGCAGCGACACAAAAAGACATCACAGATTCGATAAAACTTCTATAAAACAAGGACATCTCAATGAGACATTCAAAGATCTCATTTTCCTTAAAAAGAACAGTCTTTGTTGAACTTTTTTAGTAGTGGCATCAGCATGAGATTCAAAACACAGTTTATGGTCGAGTACCACACCTAGATATTTATAACTCTCAACGATTCCAATATCGGCAGTTTTAATGATAGTGGGTGATGAGCTATAAGAGGACTTCCTAAAATCAATAATCATGTCTTTAGTTTTTGACACATTAAGTGAGAGGAAGGACTCATCACACCAATTCACAAAATCATCTACAACCTGTCCATGGCCTGACTCGTCCCCCACTAGAAGACTGACGATCACTGTGTCGTCAGCAAACTTCAGGATGTGTCTGTTCGTGAAATTGCTGCCACACTCATTTGTGTACAGAATGAACAGAAGGGGAGAGAGGCAACAACCCTGGGGTGATCCAGTGATCATTTATATCTGCACTGTGTTGAAGAGATCTATAAAAGGTTGCCAGGTTGAATGGAATTCCTCCAACCTCCCCCTTAATAGGAGTTTAATTCTTTCCAGCTGCAAATGTCTCAATACATCTTGTAAGGCTGATGTGGTAGGAGGCACCTTTTGTTTCCAATTTAGTAGAATTAAACGGCGTGCCAGCAGCGTCACAAAATGTATCACATTATTTTGGGTGGCTGACAGGTTTACAACAACCGGCTTCACTCCAAATAAAGCACAGATTGGGTCTGGCTTAAGTGGTTTTTTAGAATTTTAGACAAGATATGAAAGACATTATTCCAGTATGCTGCTATACAGGGACAATTCCAAAACACATGCGCCAGTGAAGCAGGTTGCTGTTTACATCTTTCGCAGGACGAGTTTACATTGGGGAACATTTTTGACAGTTTCAACTTTGATAAATGGAGTCTATGTAGCACTTTAAACTGTAAGAGTCCATGACGAATGCAAACAGAGGAAGAGTTTACATTTTCCTGGGCTTTTGTCCATTGACTGTCTGTGATTCTCGTACCCAGGTCACACTGCCAGGCCTCTCTCAGATAGTCAAGTGTGGTAGTTCCATCCAGTTGTGACAATGCATTGTGAACTTCTGTTATTAGTCCTTTTTTTTTTTTTTTTTTTTTTTTTTTTTTTTGCCTGTCCCGTTTGGCTCTTTTGCATCAGAATTGTTGTCTAAAGGCAAAGAAAGATGCCCAACGGATTTACTTTACCAAACTGACCATCCCAGCCTTGCCGTAATGGTCCATTTGATTCACCTTTTATTGTTTATTTTATTTTCACTTGCTGAATACGGGACAGACTTGACTGGGGGAAAGAAGGGGAGAAAGAAAGAGGGAAAGAGAAACAGCTGAGAAGAGGAACGGGGGAACAAGCAGGAAAAAGAAAAAAGAAAAAAAAAGAAAAAAATGCATCTATCGATCACCTGGATCACCTGCTGAGAAAGAAAAAAGAAAACAAGCAGAAGAGAACAAGAGTAATAGAATAAACAGCATCACAATGATATATGGGAATATGACAGTAAATACTAAACATTAAACATTATTGTGCATAAGATCAACAGAACACAGTGTGCTTTGAGGTAGGAGCCAAAAAGGGTGTAGTTTGTGGGTGTGATCACCCGTGTGTACACCTGTGAGCATGGACACGCTTGTTTTTAAAAAGGTTCCTTCATGTAATGATCTGCTAGAGGGTGTGGGGGGGCCACAGCCCCGTCCTCCAGGGCATGAAGCAGGTATGGAGGAGATCAAAACTCCAGACATCCAGAGGTCCCCAGAACACAAGAGACCAAGGAAGACCAACAGAGGGGCAGCCGCGCCACTGTCCCAGAAAGAGCTGAGGAGAGTCCCAGATGAGGGCTCACTCAGCAGCCGCGGAGTCCTTTCTTGAGTGGATCAAACTGGAATAAGTTATCTAAGGCAGTCTGGGGGCCGATCTGGAAAAGATAGAAAAAGCCTCCTTACAAAGCTTCTGATCTGTAAGTATTTGAAAAAGTCATTACTGTGCAAGTCAAATTTTTCTTGCAGTTGCCGGAATGTGGGAAAAACCTTGTTGATGAATAAATCCTTTGAGTGCAGCCCTGTGTGGTTCCATTGGAGAAATGAGATGTTTGAAAGTGATGGTGTGAATGTTGCGTTATTCATGAGTGGAGTTAGTATGGAGGCTTCCTTCCACCCGTAATGTTTCCTTATCTGTGTCCAGATTTTAATTGTATGAGAGACTACAGGATTTTTAAAGTCATGTTTGGGGATAGGGAGAGCTGAATAGATCATAGCCTCTAATGAGGAGGGTAACAGCTTTCATTCGCCATCGTTGTCCAGTCGGCCCCCTTAGTGCGCAACCAAAACGACATGGAACGAACATTACATGACCAATAATACAGACGGAAGCATGGTAACCCCATCCCTCCCTGACCTGTCGGTCTCTGCAGGTAGCCTTTCTTGATTCTGGGATTCTTTCTGTTCCATATGAAACAGGATATTTCTCGTCTAATTTAAGGCTTTATTAATCACAATAGGGATACACTGAAATAAAAATCAGAATTTGGGAAGAATATTCATTCTAACAATGTTTATCCTCCCTGCTAGTGGAATCGGTAGATTAATCCATTTGTCTGTTATTTTTGGTTTCATCATATAAAATAGAAAGATTATGTTTGAATAAACCATAATAATCCTGAGTGATATTTATCCCAAGACATTGGAACTGATTAGAAACCCGAAATGGTAAAGTATTGAAACAACTTGGGTTACCTATTGCTTTAGAGTTGACTGGGAACACACTTTTAGATCAATTCAATTTGTATCCTGACACTTCTCCAAAGTTCTGCAAAATTTCCATGATGACTGGGGCTGATTTTGCAGGGTTAGAGATATACAGTAGTAAATCATCTGCATAAAGCGAGACTTTATGTTCTGCTTTTCCCCTTCTGATCCCTGTGTATTCGTCTGTTGAGCGCAGTAGAAGAGCTAAAGGTTCAATAACGAATGCAAAAAGCATTAGAGAGAGATAGATAGATGCGCAGAAGTAACGAGCCTGTTTTGAAAATGTAAAGTGTACAAATTAAAGGTACTTGTTCACAAACTTAGGCAGTAAAAGTAAAAAGTAGTCAGAAAAAAAAACTTCAGTAAGGTACAGATACCCGAATTTTGTACTTAAGTACAGTAACAAAATATTTGATGCTTCCCACGTCTGCCTAAATGCACTTTTGACCACCTGATTAGATATTTGTGTTAAGGAGTACGTGAGCAAGTGTACCTGAAACAGTGGCCAGTGAGTGTATTTTAGCCATTAGGCCATTTAAAATGTATTGTTGCCATTTCGGTCTTAATATTTCTAGTATAAACCTTCTTAATTTAAGAGAAACCATCGAGTTCAGAGTATTTTCATATCTACATTTTACCTTACGCTATGGAGAGTATTTGACTCTTTTCTTTCCCAGCTGTGATACAACAACAACATTTCAATGGAAGCCAGTAGAGGAATCTACAAACGCATCAGGGTATGTGACAGTTTTTGTTTTTACTGCATTTGAACAGTTTAAAGAATTTGATGTACACTCAACAAAAATATAAACGCAACACCTTTGTTACTGCTCCCATTCCCCATGGGATGGACGTAGAGACCTAAAATTCATTCCAGATACACAATATAACCATCCCTCCCAAACAGTGGTCACAAATCAGTCCAAATGTGTGGTAGTGGGCACATCTGCTATATTGAGATAATCCATCCCACCTCACAGGTGTGCCACATCAGGATGCTGATCTGACATCATGAGTAGTGCACAGGTGTACCTCAGACTGCCCACAACAAAAGGCCACCCTGGAATGTGCAGTTTTTTTGCACTATTGGGGGTCTGGGGACCCAGAACCGGTCAGTATCTGGTGTGACCACCATTTGCCTCATGCAGTGCAACACATCGTCGCATGGAGTCTATCAGATTGTCAATTGTGGCCTGTGGAATGTTGGTCCACTCCACTTCAATGGCTGTGCGAGGTTGTTGGATATTCGTGGGAACTGGTACACGCTGTCGTATACGCCGGTCAAGCACATCCCGAACATGCTCAATGGGTGACATGTCCGGTGAGTATGCTGGCCATGCAAGAACTGGGACATTCTCAGCTGCCATCTGCCCTGAACAATGTGAACCATGATTCATCCGTGAAGCGCACACCTCTCCAACGTGCCAGACGCCATCGAATGTGAGCATTTGCCCACACAAGTCTGTTACGGCGACGAGCTGGAGTCAGGTCAAGACCCCGATGAGGACGACGGGCATGCAGTTGAGCGTCCCTGAGACGGTTTCTGACAGTTTGTGCAGAAATTGTTTGGTTGTGCAAACCAATTGTTCCAGCAGCTGTCTGGGTGGCTGGTCTCAGACGATCTTGGAGGTGAACCTGCTGGATGTGGAGGTCCTGGGCTGGTGTGGTTACACGAGGTCTGCGGTTGTGAGGCCGGTTGGATGTGCTGCCATATTCTCTGAAACGCCTGTGGAGACGGCTTATGGTTGAGAAATGAACATTCAGTGCACGGGCGACAGATCTGGTTGACATTCCTGCTGTCAGCATGCCAATTGCACGCTCCCTCATCTGTGGCATTTTGCTGTGAGACAAAACTGCACATTCCAGGGTGGCCTTTTGTTGTGGGCAGTCTGAGGTACACCTGTGTCATGATGTCAGATCAGCATCCTGATGTGGCACACCTGTGAGGTGGGATGGATTATCTCAATATGGCAGATGTGCCCACTACCACACATTTGGACTGATTTGTGACCACTGTTTGGGAGGGATGGTTATATTGTGTATCTGGAATGAATTTTAGGTCTCTACGTCCATCCCATGGGGAATGGGAGCAGTAACAAAGGTGTTGCGTTTATATTTTTGTTGAGTGTATTTTAAAAGCTGACAAAGTCAGAATCGACTCAAGTAACAATGAGTAGCTTCTTATTTCTTTGACAGGTGTTGTTCAACACACCCATTTACAACACGACTGTGACGACATGCTGGGGTCCACCGGGTTACAGGGCTTAGGTAAGACCCAGATCCTTAAAGAGAAGCAGCAGGAAGCACAAACCTCCAAACTGCACAGGAAGTGGTGATAGAGGTAGTTCCCAGCAGGGCTTCTGGGAGCTTCCCCCTCGCCCTCTCTTGAACATGGCCTCCCAGAGTGTGAGCATACTCTCCAAGGCCACTTTGGATAGAGCCTCCAAAAATGTTACAGCTATGGAAAGCCAGGCCATCTTCACCTGCTCCATCAGAGATGAAATCAGAGAGAAATATCCACAACAAATTCTACTCAACAACAGCAGCACCGGTGCAAACTTCCACCAGTTGAACAACCTCTTTCATTTTATGTACTTTCTTTAAAATGTACATAAAAACATACACACACCCACAATGGACAACTGTACCCTCAAACACAAAAATAACATGGACTGAACCACCACTCACAACCACTAGCACTTTATATACCTCTGTAGAAACTATCTACACCCTCACTTATCTTAACTGCACTACTGTATAGTTCTGTGTAAATAATCATTCTGTACATTCGATAATTTTTAATCCTACAACTGTTTACAACTTGCATAGTTCCCATTTCTGTATAGCTGTATATCCCAGATTCTGTAAAGTTATTTATTTCATATTCTGTATAGTTTTTCATATTTATATTCATATCCTGTACATAGCTTGTACTCACTACAGCCTGTACATACTTATAGTTATAGAATATTCACAACATACTTCATACCGTGTACATTATAACATACCATAATAGACCCATTTCTGTAATATACTCACATATCTATATTATTGCTAATATATATTGTAATATATCTATATCACTAAAGCACTTCTGGATGGATGCAAACTGCATTTCGTTGCCCTGTACCTGTGCATGTGCAATGACAATAAAGTTGAATTCTATTCTATTCTATTCTAAAAGGTTCTTTTGTCATTAGTCAGTTTTTCTATAGGCAGAAAACATTTGAATGAATATTAAAAGCTCATATTCTTTAAATCACTGGAATAGTGGAATTGTGTATTTTAAATGTCTAAACTCAACAATCTTAAATGACAAACCAGAAAGTCTGTGAAGGTTCTCAGTCATCCAGGTCATCGTAGTCAAAGGAGCTTGCAAAGAAAAGCGTCTGGACTTCTTTAAGTTGCTTGAAGACGTTTCACCTCTCATCCGAGAAGCTTCTTCAGTTCTAAGGTCAAATGGTGGAGAGTCCCAGATATAAACCTAGTGGGAGTTTCCCCCCACAGAGGGACAAAAGGACCCCTGATGATCCTCTAATCGCCTGAGCCAAGGTGTGAAACTGGGCGTGGGTCACAATCAGCCAGGGTTTCGGGTGTGTTCATTGTGAAACCTGGCCCCACCTTATCATGTGAATTCCTGAGGTCAGATGGCCCAGGATGTGAGTGGGCGTTAAGGCGTCTGGGAAGGATCTCAAAACTGGATTATAGATGGCAGAGAGTTGGTGTCGTAAACCCCGCCTCTGTTCAAAGATGGTCGCTCACAGTGGACATAGATGCTTCTTTCACTCCTCTTTCAAACCATCTGTCCTCTCTGTCCAAAATGTGAACATTGGCATCCTCGAAAGAGTGACCTTTGACCTTAAGATGCAGATGGACTGCTGAGTCTTGTCCTGTGGAGGTGGCTCTTCTGTGTTGTGCGCTTGTGAAGTGGCTGTTTGGTCTCTCCAATGTAGAGGTCTGGGCATTCCTCGCTGCACTGTACAGCATACACCACATTGTTAAGTCTGTGTTTTGGAGTTTTGTCTTTCGGGTGAACCAGTTTCTGTCTGAGCGTGTTGCTGGGTCTGAAATGTACCGGGATGTCATGCTTGGAGAAAACCCTCCTGAGTTTTTCTGATACACCGGCTACATAGGGGATGACAATGTTGTTGCGTCTGTCCTTCTTATCCTCCCTCGCTGGTGTCTGGTCTTCTTTTCTGTGCCTCTTTGCTGACTTTAAGAACGCCCATTTAGGATAGCCGCACGTTTTGAGTGCTTCCTTTACATGTGTGTGTTCCTTCTTTTTTCCTTCAGGCTTAGAGGGAACATGTTCTGCCCGGTGGTGTAGGGTCCTAATTACTAATGGTAAAGGCGGTGATATGTAAGGCGGTCAATGACTTTGTCCTTTTCAAAGTCTTGAAGGCAAGCTATAACTTTCTTTTTGTAGCTGCTTGTGGGGTCTTGCTTTAGGGCTTCGTAGGTATTGTTGTCACTGAGGAGAGTAGTGATCTTTGTGTGGTAATCTGTAGTGTTTAGGACCACGGTGCATCTTCCCTTATCAGCTGGTAAAACAGTGATGTTGTGGTCTTTGCTCAGGGAAGCGACGGCCTTCTTTTCTTGTATTGTGAGGTTGGATGGAGGGACTTTGGCACTGGAGAGCATGGCTGAGACTTTCATCCTGATTTGCTCTGCTTCTGTCTGTGATAATTTATTAATCCGTATGGCAGATTCTGTGGCTGTGATGAGGTCCACTATGGGCAACTGTTGTGGAGAAATGGCAAAATTGAGTCCTTTGGCTAATACTCTCTTTTCAGGTTCAGTGAGATTCCGGTCTGAAAAGTTCTTCACCCATTTCTCCTGACTGGCATCAGGTGTGTTTTCTTCTCTGGGTTGTGTAGGTTCAGAATGAGGAGTGTGTGTTTTTGAAAGCAAGGTGTGGAATTTCCTGCGTTGTCTTTCTTTTCCTTTAGAGTGTTGGGCCTGCTGAGCCTTGTCCACAAACTTGTAAACCTCTTCTAAGATTGGAGAGGGTAGAGGGATTTCCAGTTCCTGCAGGGTCTGGCTGATCTTGATCTGGAGGGCATCTATAGTGAAATGGACCTGTCTTATCCTTTCACTTAAAAGGTGATTTTGTGCTCTCTGTAGAATCAAGTCTGCTCTGTATCCCCTGACAGTGGATCCAAGGCGCAGGCTCTTAGGAACAACTCTGCTTTGTCTGCATCTTAGGTTGAAACAGAGATGGTTCCTATAATCCGCTAGTTTCCTTGATTCCCTTTCATAGTCCCGCACCAGTTGAAGGGTGTTCCTCCCAAAATGTACGGCAATATGATCATTGACCGCCTTACATATCACCGCCTTTACCCAGGGGATGCCATACCCTGCATTTACGGACTTCCTAAAATCCACAAGGAAGCTGTCCCACTCAGACCCATAGTCAGTAGCATAAACTCAGCCACTTATAACATTGCTAAACACCTTGCTACCATCCTTGCTCCTCTCGTGGGGAACACCCCACACCACATCAAGAACTCCACCGACTTCACCGACAAGGTCCAGAAACTTCCCCTGGATCCAGATGAAACCATGGTGTCCTTTGATGTAGTCTCTCTCTTCACTTGCATACCCACCACGGAGGCCGTGGAGACTGTCAGAAAACGACTACAAGAAGACAGCTCCTTGGAGGACAGGACCAACTTCACACCCGATCAGATCTGCACACTGTTAGACCTCTGCCTCACCACTACATACTTCAAATACAACGAAGGCTTCTACAGACAAAAACATGGCTGTGCCATGGGCTCCCCCGTGTCACCTATTGTAGCCAACCTTTACATGGAGGAAGTGGAAAGGAAGGCTCTTGGTTCTTTCAAAGGAAGAGTACCCAGCCACTGGTACAGATATGTGGACGACACCTGGGTCAAAATCAAGACACAAGAAGTGGAATCCTTCACTGCGCACATTAACGCTGTGGATAAAAACATGAAGTTCACCAGGAAGACACAAAGGACGACTGTTTGCCTTTCCTGGACTGCGCTGTGCACATTGAAGAGAACGGCAACCTCAACATCGAAGTTTACCGGAAGCCCACACACACGGACCAGTACCTCCTCTTTGACTCCCATCACCCTCTGGAACACAAACTTGGAGTAATCAGGACCCTACACCACCGGGCAGAACATGTTCCCTCTAACCCTGAAGGAAAAAAGAAGGAACACACACATGTAAAGGAAGCACTCAAAACGTGCGGCTATCCTAAATGGGCGTTCTTAAAGTCAGCAAAGAGGCACAGAAAAGAAGACCAGACACCAGCGAGGGAGGATAAGAAGGACAGACGCAACAACATTGTCATCCCCTATGTAGCCGGTGTATCAGAAAAATGACATCCTGGTGCATTTCAGACCCAGCAAATTATGAGAAAAATACAAGCACACATGTCTAAAGGAAGAAGAATCGAATGTTGGCTGAATGGTTTTCTGCTGACTTCAGTCCTGACGTTCTTGTGAATGTAACAGACATCATGCTTGTGTTAAACTCAGGTTTGCTCTCATATTTAATTTCTAAACACATTTAGATGAATAAATTTACCAAGTCAAAAAACTTACAAACTGTACGACTTACAGAAAATCTTCATGTTTGACTGCATGAAGACCATGCTGTAATTTGATTAAGGTATTTTTAAAATCTTCAATATTAACAAAATGAAAAGAGAGAGTAAGACATGGTTTCATCTTTCAAAGTATTTGACTCAGGTAATAAACATGTCAAGTGTGGACATGAGGACACACAATGCCCTGTTATGCACGGTCTTGGAAACATGGCACATGTCCCAACTATGTTCTGGAACGGCGTTCAAAGCACGTGGTTATTGATTGGTCTCATTTATTATCTGCTGGGTTTGATTAAGGCCACAAATCTATTAAAGACACAAGTAGGACTTCTGACCTATTGAGATATCTATGAATCTTGCTGTTTATTGTCTCACACACACACACACACACACACACACACACACACACACACACACACACACACACACACACACACTCTTACTTCAGCTCCTCTATGACAGTGTCTTTCCTCACTGTAGGGTATAAGCACATATAAAACAGGAGTTTGTCAGCGCTCTGTGTGCGGGCAGGCGGAGAGGAGGATCCAAACGCAGGACTCGAACACTGAATTGTAACTCCAAAAAACCTCAGCTTTATTTGCTGGCAGAAAACAAAACAAAAACTGAGCAATGGTACTGAACACAAAAACACACAGGCATAATCCAAAGGTACAACACAACAGGGAGCACACGAACACACGGCTTATATACACAGGGAGGTAATCGGGGAATGAGAAACAGGAGGGAGACACAGCTGGGAGAAATTGGACTAACGAGACAGGGGCACAGTCGAACCAAACACACTCACATGAGACACAGACCTTCACAATAAAACAGGAAACAAGAACCCACTAAACAAAGACGCAGACAGACAGAATATAACACAAGCAACTCAAACAATACATGAAACAACAAATCCTTAAACACTGATAAACAGAAACAAGAAACTGATAATAATCTATCATTATCATCATCATCACCACCACCACAAGCACTACAAGAGAATAAGAAAACAATCCATAATGCAAAAACACACCAAAATAACTGAAACACAGATTCATCATAAAACCCAACAAAGCACCAGAGAAACATAAAGAACAATCCATCCATCCATCCATTCACTTCCGCTTATCCTTTTCAGGGTCGCGGGGGGCGCTGGAGCCTATCCCAGCTGTCATAGGGCGAGAGGCAGGGTACACCCTGGACAGGTCGCCAGTCTGTCGCAGGGCCAACACACAGACAGGCAACCATTCACACTCACATTCACACCTAGTGGCAATTTGGATTATCCAATTAACCTATCCCCACAAGCTGCATGTCTTTGGACGGTGGGAGGAAGCCGGAGTACCCGGAGAGAACCCACGCAAACACGGGGAGAACATGCAAACTCCACACAAAGAACAATCCATCATTCAAAAATAAACCAAACCATAACAACTCAAAATACTGGCTCAAACAGTGTTAGTCATATATGTTATTTGCTTGTGTGGCAGCTTTATGGTAAACGGTTTTATCTGGTGATACCGTGTGAAACTGTATAACATGAAATCCATGGTCAGCTGCTACCATCAAGTGTTCATACACAGGAACTGTTCTCCACTCAGATACTGAAAAATGTGGAATTAGAAGGGTCGTGAAACGTTTCTTTATTTGGCACAAAATTACTTGAATAAAACCTCATATTTCTAAGCTCATATCTATATGGTCAGAATAAATAGTGTGTCTGTATTTATTTGCAGAAACCTAAAATTTTATATTTCAGTTAACAACAGCAAACAACAAAGAAACACATCGTATTTTATGATTGTAATGGCAATTTAAAAAAAGAATATAAGGAAATTCCAGCAAAACAAACTCTCAGACTCAAAGAGCCAGGTCAAAAGCAACAACAGCACTACCACCAGGCTTTTACTTAATAAGCTGAGCTAGAGCAACTGGTACCCTAAAGAACATAAAATCTGAAAGTGGTGACTCTCCAAACTCACCATCCGCATGCGTTTACTGCAGCCACGCCTCTCCAGGTCTAGTAAACTTGCAATTAAGCCCTTACTGTTAATTCACATTGATCTAACAGACAGGAAGGGTATATAAAACGTTCCAATTACAAATTAAAAGTCCTAGCAGGATGTCATCACTTTAACCCTCATGTCTGGGTTATATTCCAGTTATGGATGATTGCCCAGTAATTTCTACAAGTCTCTCATCTTGGGCTGACGGCCATTGTCCTCCACATTTTTTTTCTAGGTTTTTTTTCAAGCTATTCTTGTTTTGCATCCAGTTTTGTGTCCAACCATTTCTTTTTCACCCAAACCAAAGTCCCCATCTCAGAGGTTGTAATGTTCGGTGCTTCTGTTTTTATTCCACGTTATAGATACAAACTGAAGACATCAAATATTTGGAATTATGTAGCAAAGAGAAAATTGATAAATAACTCTAAATATGTTTTATAGTTTAGATTCCTGACAGTAGCCGCCCTTTGCCTTGTTGACAGCGCTGCAAACCCTCGGCTTTCTGTCATTGAGCTTCATGATGTGGCCACCTGAAATCTCACAGGTGAGCCTGTCAGGGTGCAGTTGTGGAGTTTCTTGCCTTCTTAATGGGGTTGGGACCATCAGTTGTGTTGTGCAGTGGTCAGGTTGGTGCACAGCTCACAGCTCTGTTTGACAACTGATAGAGTTCATATTATGGCGAGAACCAATCAGCTAAGTAAAGAGAAACAACAGCCCATCATTACTGTAAGGACTGAAGGTCAGTCAGTCTGCAACACTGCTAAAGCTTTGGCCCCAAGTGCAGTCGCAAAAACATCAAGACTACGATGAAACTGTCTGACATGAGGACGCCCCAGGAAAGGAAGACCAAGAGTCCGTCTGCTGCTGAGGATACATTCATCTGAGTCACCAGCCTCAGGTCAGAGCCCAGATAGATGCCACACAGCTCCAGTAGCAGACACATCTGTACATGTTCAGAGGAGACTGTGTGAATCAGGCCTTTATGGTCAAATAGCTGCTGAGAAACACGACTGAGGAAAAGCAACAAGAAGAGATTTGTTTGGGCCAAGAAACACGAGGAATTAGACCATCTGTGCTTTGGTCTGATGAGTCCACAGCTGAGATCTTTGGTTCCACCTGTTGTGTCTTTGTGCGATGGTGAACGATGGTCTCTACATGCACTGTGAAGCCTGGAGCAGGAGGTGTGATGGTGTGGGGGGGCTTTGCTGCTGACACTGTTGGGGATTTATTCAAAATGGAAGGCAGACTGAAGCAGCATGGCTCCCACAGCATCCTGCAGCCACATCCCATCATTTATTCTTCAGCAGGACAATGGCCCCGAACACACCTCCAGGCTGTGTGAGGGCTCTGTGACCAAGAAGGAGAGATGGAGTGCTACACCTGATGGTCTGGCCTCCAGTCACCTGACCTAAACCCAGTGGAGATGGTTTGGGATGAGATGGAGGACCAACAAGAGCTCAGCATCTCTGAACTCCTTCAAGACTGTTGGAAACCTTTTCAGGTGACGACCTCAAAAACCATTAAATGAGAAGCTGTGTCCAAACCTTAGACTGGTAGTGTAAATATGCATATGTGAGCTTTTGCACCGACATATTAGACAACACTCAGCTTCATCATCACAACAGCAAACAAAGGAATACATTTTGTAGTAGACTTCCAGAGACTTGGTTCCAGGAAGAGTCAATGGTTCAGTGAAGCTGTTCTGTTAGTGTGTGGTGAACAAAATGATTTAGTTCCCTATTTGTAATTGTCCATTATAGATATGTAGCAGATAGAGTCTAACACAGGGGTACTGGGGAGAGAGAGAGAACACCACACAGGGCCAGTTTACAATCAGCGGTTATCCTAAAATAGATTCTTCAGACTCTTTAAGAATCTAGTTTTAATGAAACAGCATAAAAATGCAAACTCCACACAGAAAGGTGGTTGGACACTCAGAACCCTGTGAGGTAACAGTGTTAGTCCACTGCATCATCATGCTGCTGAAGGTGGAACATGAGGTTTGTAAAGACCACCCGTGTCTCAACACTAGGGGGAGTACTTGTTTTCCGTATCTCTGTCACAATATTTCCCAACATATGATAGCCCTGATGACAATTCAGCCATTTTCAGAGGACTCTATTGTATTGTGTCATCATTTGCTCTGTGTTATTGTTTCCTGGGATGCCCTCACACTGACCTCTTCCCCTGAGCTGTAGTGCAAATAGATGGTCCTCTGGTGCCTGGTGAGTTTATACCACTGCCTGCCGACAAAGATAAGAAATCATACACCACAGGATGAATATGGACCATCATCCATCTGAAATGAGGGGTGTTGTTCTCGACAAAAAGCCTGGAACAATGTCATTTAACTGCTGCAACACAGTGAAAAGGTCGGGAAAATCCAGAAAGGGCGAAGGAAGGAGATGGATACACGTGTGGTTTCTGAATTAGAGATGAAGTGAGAAACTCATGTATGCTGGGGGTTTGATGAGCCTCCACTGTCAGTGTTTTCATCTGATGGTGATAAATTCTTCTGTTTCTGTGATGATGCATTCATGGTCCAGTCTCTGAGTCGTGAAAGGCTGTATCGAGACTCACCTGTCCACCACAACCCAGACCCAAAGGAGGACCCAATTACATCAGCCAGAGTTTGATAAAACCAAGGCACAAAGTCCATCATAACCACAGATTTCACATGATTTCCTCTGTTTTAACTGATGTGAAGCCTTTGTAATCATGGCCCACGGAGTTAAGGTTAAAGTATATCTACTAACGATTTTTACAAAATGCAGAGAAACAAAAAAAGAAGAGTTCACACACATCCTGTAACTAACAGCCATATAAGCAGTTCTGTGAGGTCTGAGCCATTCTCGGTGACATCCCCGACCCCACAACACCCAAGAAATGCAAAAAGGTTTTGGTGCGTGTCAGCTGAAATGATTATTTTTTTGTCTGCTAACTGCCAAGACTTGGGAGACCTGTAAAGCAAAGGGTTGATGGCATTAAAATAATGTACACAAGAACAATCAATTCATGAAAATTACATTAATAACAGGCCCACTAGAGGGGACACAGTGAGACAGCCCCCAAATCAGGAATGGGTTTTACAGATGGTGTCACAGGTGGAGGCCACTGACATCTTTTTGTTTTTTGTATTTGGATGGGGTCAGTGTCACCACAGGTACTGTGAGACAGTACTTGGACCCTACAGAGGGTTCCAGGAAATATGCAGATACTCTAGGAGAGCTGGACAGGCCAGCAGAAGCTCTATCAGCAGGACTGGTATCTGCTCCTCTGGGTGAGGAGGAACAGTGTTCTACAAAATAACCTCCAGCAGGCCACTGGTGTGAATATCTCTGATCAAACAATGAAGGTGACCGGAGGGCCCGACATCTACTAGTGAGCCTGTACTGTGGAACCTGATTGCATTTGACATAGAAGACCAGAATTGTTTGGTCCTCCACTGGGGCCCTGTGTTTCACAGATGACAGCAGGTTCACTCTGAGCACAAGCCACAGACGTGAAGGGGACTGAAGACCCCGTGGATAACGTTATGCTGCCTGTAACATCATTTAGCATGA
The DNA here is from genome assembly GCF_041146795.1 of Maylandia zebra. Classification (NCBI taxonomy): domain Eukaryota; kingdom Metazoa; phylum Chordata; class Actinopteri; order Cichliformes; family Cichlidae; genus Maylandia; species Maylandia zebra. The sequence continues at coordinate 36,528,040 of NC_135187.1, read as the reverse complement.
CCAGTTTGGTGATGGGTCAGTGAGGCATCTCCAAGGAGGGATGCACAGACCTACGCTGGTTCCTCCTGGTGCACAATAATGTGTGGCCTTGTGTGGAGTATATGGGCAGTTCCCAAAGGATGAAGAATTTGATTTTGCATACCATCATAAACTGCTGAGACCATTTTGAGTTGCTGTGATGACATTTTGGCCCACATGTTGATTTTTGGTCTGTGAATTCAGCCCTCTGTAGGTTGATCATTTTCCATCAAATACTGTGGCATACATTACCCAGTAAACATGTCCATAATGATTTTTCCCCACTGAGATCCTTGTATTTATGAAGAGTTACTTTAATTTCTGAGCAGTGTAGCTGAACCCTTTCATGCATGAATTATGACGTCAGGATTTTTTTCTTAAGTATTTTTATTCATCTTTAGGCATTAAAAGATGAATAAAGAGGAATAAAGTACTTAAGAAAAAAATCCTGATTGAGGTTGTCATAATTCATGCACGACAGGGTTAAATAACAATAATTACAATGAAACACCTCACACACCTATAGTTACATTAAACGAGCAGCGGGTGGCAGGGTGTGGAGTGAACCATCAGTGTCCAATGTAGTGGTTAATGTGCAAGTACACCATCAACACTGACACAAACACAGGGAAACAGCGTTTGAACAGCTGTAACTGTAGTGACCACGGTGCGTGAAAGGGTTAATAGATAATCGACAAGATCACAACAATTCAATAAAATCCTAATAATTCATTCATTCACTCCAGTTCTGGGCAGTGGAGGTGTTGGAGCCTTACCCAGCTGTATGGAAGGAGAAGGGTGCTAACAAACCCACTGAAATCGATCAAACATACATATATAGTCATGTAAAAAAGAAAAACGGATGTTACCTGGTTTGTAAAACTCAGCTTTAACGTTTCTGGGCTACATCTGAATCTGTTGTTTCAGGACTGGATGTCATATCACTGAATGACTGGATACCTGTGTGGTGAAGCAGTTATACAGCTGCTCATTGCTCTGTACAAAATAAATGAGGAGTCAGGTCTGTGTCAGTTCAGTATTCACACTGTGACAGAAATAAAAACATGAATAGTGTGTATCTGATGTACCACACAAACAATCGCTACCTCAGACACGAGCGAGGTGTGAGCTTTGATCTGTTGATGTGGGCCAACTCGTCTGCATTTTCCTGCTCTGTGTCTGTTGTTGTGGGTCTCTGGTGCTGAGCTCTACAGAGCAAGTGGGTGTGGGAGACTAATTGAGTGTCGGAACTATGTGAATAAAGCCACTCTGGTAATAGTCTGGCCCAGCAGCAAATGGGAGTGATAAGTAGTGCCAAGTTGATATGGCATCAAAAAGAGGAGTTTTCTCCCTCTTTGCTGCAATCAGTCTTTCCTTTCTCTGGCTGTCTGCAGTAGAGGCTCAGATAATGTTCCTAGGAAGAGGAATGCACTCTCAGCCCTTAATGTTGATAACAGCATCATCGTTTGCCACTGAATGGGCAGTGGGATGGTGGGGCGGGGGGGGGGGGGGGGGGGGGGGGGGGGGGGGGGGGTACATTAGGAAGGCAGTGGCAAGCAGTGCAATATGTGAGGCGCCCTGTGCATCTGCAGTACCTGAAGAGATCGACCGTATCTCTGAATATGTACGTTTACACAGACGTCTTAATGCTTTGATTATTTTCCTTCTGTTATTATGCTAAAGCACCTTACTGTAACTGTAGCTGAGTGTCCATGTTAATTACTGCGGTATATTATTAATGTAATCTTTACTCAAATAATCCTGGACAAGTAGAAGACTGAATTCATTTTTTGCTATTGTTTTTCTTTTTCAGTTAATTGTCTAACAACAGTTAAATACTCGAACCGCCACTAAACTGTTTAACTGGTAAATGGACTGGTTCTTATATAGCGCTTCTTTCTACTCATCTGAGCACTCAAAGCGCTTTACACAACTTGTGCATTCACCCATTCGCACAAGCACATCTTTCTAAGTGCTTCATAGCTAACATTCACATACATACTCCGATGGATGCATCGGAGAGCAATTTGGGGTTAATATCTTGCCCGAGGATATTTGGCATGTAGACTAGAGGAAGCCAGGAATCGAACCACCAACCTTCCGATCAGCGGATGACCTGCTCTACCGCCTGAGCTACAGCCACCCCCAGCTTTTAGTATTTAAAGAGAGTTGGTTTAAATCAGGGAACAGAAGACAGACTATCATCAGATAGTCAGAGACACAGTTTCAGATGAATGACATTGTTGCTTTATGCTCAAAGTACAACAGAACTAACGAATCACAAAGTTTGGAATCCCCCACGTCTGGGATAACAAGTCAGTTAAACCCGAAGTTAAGTAGTTAAGGGGGTTGTTAAACAGTTTTAGCTATTTTGGTGTTAATAAAACTGATAATAAATCGTTAATAAAAACAGGTTCACCAGAGGGGTAACAACGAGACAATGCCCAAACATGGGTATACTTGAATAACAGATCTGGCTGTACATCCTGTCAAACCACGTTCTTCCTCTCGCCCCTGGTGCCGGGGCGTTGGGGTTCAACTGGCTCATCTTTATAGTATGAACGGCCATAAGGGAGGTTTTTTATCAGGAGGAACAACTGTAAACTTACAAAAATTCAGTTGAAAGTCCACAATTTCTGCTTGTGCTTGTTTGCGGTGAGCAGCAGATCAAACAAGCTAAGAATTATAAATGGCTTCAAGCGCACATTCAGGCCTGTGAGGCTCATTTATGGACTCAGACACCCAAATAACTGAAATGCAGCCAGATGCTGCTCATTTTACATTTTGACTCATTTCTTCACCTTTTCCTGACATGCTTGGGCTCTCCTGGGCTGTACCACTACACTTGTTGTCTTTGGAACATCTGCCCTCCTTTCTTTCACATAATGGTTTGATCCCAGTCTCTGCTGCATGGTCTGCCACACCTGCCTGCATGGATTCTCAGCAGGGCTGAAGATTCAGTTCCCACACAGGCCATTATTGACTGACATGTGAAATTTTCGAATGGGCCGGATATCGTGGACCACGCGTTTTATTTTATTTTATACTTCTTACTTCTTTATTCGGTGAATAATAATTCATGAAAACCAACTGTGAGATGGTACAAAGCCAACAAACTGGAGGGTGTCCTCAAGCATGTGTTAAGTGACCTTCGTATCACAGTGAATGCAGTAACATGAGATGATTCCCTACGGTACTTCTTATACTAACATGAATTATTATTATTATTATTATTTTTTTACTTGTGGTTTGTATGACATTTATTTAAACTGTTTTTATTCATTATCAAGAAAAGCATAAAACATAACAAAGCAGACAAAAAAGAACGAAAGAAAGAAAAGAAAAGAAAAAACCCAAAAGGAATATATTAAAGTCATTATATACCTGTACAAATACACACACGAGGTAAAGAGGTGGACCATGCGTTTGACACCCCTGCTATATGCAGAATCTCTAGTTAGTGTTTGTGCGGTGTGAAACTGCAAACTTTGATATCGATCCAATACCAAGTAAATTAAGAGCAGTATTGCTGACATTGACACCAGTATGGGTACTTGTAACCTGTAAAGGGGGGCAGGGAGAGCTCAGTAGGTAAAGTTGTCGCCCCATGATCGGAAGGTCGGCGGTTCGAATCCACTTAACGGCTACCCTGAGGTACCCCTGAGCAAGGTACCGTCCCTACACACTGCTCCCCGGGCGCCTGCTTAGTGGGCTGCCCACTGCTTCACTGAGTGAATGGGTCAAATGCAGAGAAAAACAAGTAATTTCCCCATGGGGATCAATAAAGTATCCATTATTATTATTAAAGGGAGCTTATTTAGGGGAGAGCAGTGTACTGTGATTTTTGAGCTGAATCATTGTGAATCATTGTGAACTGGCCAAATTCTGAACATATTTTAATGAAGAGTCATGGTGAAGAGTCATGGTGCCACGACAATAACTTGGTCTTAAACACCAAAAAGACCAAGGAGATCATTGTAGATTTCCGGAGGAAGGGTCATAACAACCATCTGCCTCTCTTCATCGGCAGTGAGGCGGTGGAGAGGGTGAGCAGTTTTAAATTCTTGGGGGTAACTGTGACCGAGGACCTGTCCTGGGGCAACCATATCACCTCAGTTGCACGGAAGGCCCAACAGCACCTCTACTACCTGAGGAGACTGCGGAGCGCACACATTCCCAGACCTCTGATGTTGAACTTCTATAACTGTGCCATCAGCAGCGTCCTGACGTATGGATTTCTAGTGTGGTTCCCCAGCTGCACCAAGGCCGATCAGCAAGCACTCCAGCGGGTGGTGAAAGAAGCTGGCAGAATTATTGGAACAAGTCTGCCAGAGATCAGTAATATCTTCCCCACTCGCTGTCTGAGGAGGGTGCACAGTATCCTGCGGGACCAACATCACCCTGCGCGCCACCTTTTCCATCTGCTGCCCTCAGGGAGAAGGTACAGGTCTATACAGGCCAGAACATCCAGACTGGCCAACAGCCTGTATCCACAGGCTGTGAGGCTCCTGAACTCTCTGCCCCCCTCTCACGGACAATAACCATATCCAACTTCTTAATAGCAATGAACTGGTTTGCATTGGTGCATTATATCTTTATTCTCTCTCCCCCCCCCCCTCTTTCTTAAATAGACAACCATCATATCTCACAGTACAATAATATTGAACGGGTTGCATTGTTGCATTTTGTCATGTTTCTCAGGTCTTTGTCTGAATGTCCTATGAACATTACCTGTCTTGTTCTCATGTTGTTGCTAAGGATTGTCTCATTGCACTGAAGTCACACTGGGTTAAATATTTACACTTGGGTTTTAAGGGGTGTTTTTATTTTATTTTATTTTATTTTATTTATTTTTTTACGGGTTGTACGGAAGCCCCAAACGCAATTTCATTGTTCTTTGACAATGACAATAAATAAATACTTGACTTGACTTGACTACTTGAACACCAACACAACAGTGTTGTAAATTTAACCACCCAAAAATAATTAGTTAACACCACCTTCTTATATATTCATACTGTGTGTTTGTAGAGACCTGGAATGTAAACGTTCCTGTCTTTAGATACTTTGAGTCAGCTTCTGTTGTTTAAATGTGCTCTGTGAGGATATTTTCTCATTAAAAAAAGAAGAAGATAATAACACGTATTTAACACAGTTCAGTGGGATACAGTGGGTGAGGTTAACTGGTGATTCTAAATTGCCCTTAGGTTTGAATGTGAACGTCTCTGTCTGCTAACCCTGCCAGAGACTGGTGACCAGTCCAGGCTGTACCCCGCCTCTCGCCCTGAGCTCCGATCGACTCCTCCGGCCACATGTGACCCTGAATTGCGGAAGAGAATGGATAGATGGATGAACAGTGGGAAACACACTGGACTTTGAGGATAAAACCAAAGTATCAGTCCAATTGTGTTAGTATCAATCTGATACTGACACCAGTATCAATACTATCGATCGATCTGCCCACCTGTAGCTAGCGTAGTTCCACTCGCATAAGGTTTGAGAGAAAATTAAGAAGGGGAAAAGGTTTCCCTTTTATTTATTTGTGATTTTAGCTGAAGGACTCAGAACAGCAGTAACAGAACAACGTCAGTGCTGAATGCCTGTGTGGAATTTTACATGTCCTCATTTATACAAACAAGTGGTACATACTAGGTGCTATAAAGAATCTATGGTAACCACTCTACAACCCAGCATGACAGCCCAGACTAACACCATCCGCCTTTCCTTCGTACAAAATGATTTCTTAAATTCAGAATTTCTAAATAAACGTGACCTTCAGATCTGAAAGTTAAAGATGAACTGTTTGGGTTAAAGCACCACCTAAAGGCTCTCGTCATGTGGTGAACGGTGTCAGTCACTCCGTCACGCGGGGTTAGACCCGGTACTGCCATGTTGCGGCAGCGCGGCGCAGCTGCGCGCCATCAGGTCGGGTGCAGCAGCCTTTGGCAGAAGGACTTCACCTCCTCCACTCTTCCCTGCTCGGCTGCGCTCAGGCAAAGGTGGCGTGGCTGAGGGCGGGGGAAAAAGAAAAGAAAAAAATAGGATGCCCATTTGTACTAAACATACCGAGAGCAGCTGCGCGACGGGGGTAAGTTTCTCCATGAGAAATTCTAAAGATTGGTGCAAAGAGCTATTGAAAAGTTGTGAGCAATACGCTGCTGTTAATTATTCTGTTAAGTGGGTCACAGAGGGACCGTGATTTCTTGTGTCCGGGCACCTGACCGGTTTGTTTTGGCGCCGCCGGGAAGTGATGGATCCGGACACTTGGTCACATTGTGCGTCGCGGCATCCCTGAAATTTTAGTTTTAGATTTTTAAAAAAAAATAATGTAATATTTGAGGTGGTCTGGTGGTCATCAGCGGTGAACGTGGTGCACTGGAGAGGAGATGGTTTGTACAGTAATGATGATGTTGATGTTCATGGGGATGACCATGATGGCATTTACCTGTTGCAGCCCACTCCTGACTGTGAAACGGTCCATCAGGGGAAGTGCAGGTTTGCATCACCTCGTGATATGATGTGCAGCAACACTCCCACCCAGCATGCCCCTTCATTCATTCAGAGTGCTTTCAAGCCAAGAATTTAATTCTGATTTCAACAAAAAGGAAAAGGAAAGCCCTGGATAAATGTATTTATTCATACATTTGTCTTGAAAACAGTCACAACAATATCATAACTTCATTTCTTAACACTGAGTGTTTCTGCTCTCATCCCCCATCCCCTCCTCGTGGGAGCAGGTGGTGGTATGAGGACATAGTCGCAAGCTCTCGCTACCTGAGAGTCAAAGAGAGGCTCCTCTTTTCCTGCAGGGTTTGGAGGCGCTTCTCAATGTGAAAGCTCATTTCCCATGCTTTTCATGCCTGGAGTTTAAACCCTTTGATGTTTTCTAATGCTGGAATCGCTCTCCAGTATGTCAATGTTCTCAGACTGACTTATGAATCTTTTAATTAACCCACTTGTATGCGCACAGCAGCATTGTCCTCTGTGAAATGCCATCGAGGGGGTGGGGAGCCATGACAGAATGGCATGCTGTCAGTGGGAATTTCAAAGTCAATGGCAATTTTAGCTGTAAATGATGGTTGGTTTGATAGTGCCTCCGACTTATTACCACCAGAAAAAAATACTCCTTTATACAGTACAGCAGTGAAGCTGGTGATTAAGACTTCAGCTACATGATGCAATATTAATGACTTTGGAAGATATCAAAGGATAACATCAGTGGCGCAATAGCCTGGAGTAAGCCTGCATTAATAATGTGCTTAATTCCATCAGCAATGTTTCTTCAGCGCCTTTATGTTGAGCCCTGTGCCAAAATGAAAGATCTTTAATTATTCCATACATTTTAATTTGACTCTAATGTGCATCTCCTATTCCTCGTTGAACTTCTCCTTCTATAGCTCCATCACATGGATCATGGATTTTTCAAATGTGACTTTTTCTTCATGGATGACACGAGTCATATCGTTACGCACCGTGTGCCTGAACTATATATGAATCTGAATACTTTAATGATCCCTAAGGAAATGATGTTAAAGCTGCATATAAAATGCGATTGGTCATGTGATTACCAGTAACAGTCAGCAGATGGCAAAATGCTCTCAGGGATAGGAGATGGCCTGTTAGGCTGCTGTGTGACATTCTGAAGTGTGACTTGCGCCACTCCACAGAATGCTGGCCGAGTGTCAGAGAAGTAGCTGCTGCTTCGCCTCGCTTCTCTTTCTTAGTTCAGTTGTAACTCTAAACTCAGGAGTCTTCAGTGAAAAGCATTCAGCCTCATTACATGAGAGGTTCTTGGTTAGTTCAGTAGTTAAACTCTGAAGAATTCAGAGGTTGCAAAATTTTGTTCTTAATAATTACAAGTAACGATACTTGTGTTAAGTAATACTCTGATAAAAATAAAACTACTGATTCGACTTTTTTATTCAAAGAAAAGGAAAAAAGTAAGAAATTACAAAGTCATTCTCTTTGCTATATTAATTTAACATACAAGTGGGACTTGGCAGGTAGGGGAACCCTGAAATTGGCTGTAGTAGCTCTGCGTGTGAAACATAATCACAGCTTGCAATAATTTCTATCCAGCGATCCAGCAGGTTTTCTTTGTGTACAGGCTTTGATCACCTGACCTGTGCTGCTGCTCTGAGGTTTACTGCTCCTCGTGGATTTAGACAATGACTTAAACCAGATGTAAACAGATGTTTCCCAGCTAAGCTATCTTGGCTGATATTACAATTACTATAACGGTTGAATCTAAGCTGCTTAAATTCAAATGAATCTGTTACACTCGATGCAACCAAACTGACCATGAACACCACAGCCACTGAGTACCAGTCCATCATAGACCTTTACTGTAAAGTCATCAAAGGAAGTCACGCTAACTTGTTCATCCTGCACTAAGCTTCCACGTCATGCAACATTTGAATAACAGAAACTTTGTGTACCTCATTTTTATGGGAAGTTTCATAAATGCAAAACATGCCTTCACATCATATACAAATCCAGTGTGTGATTGAAAAAATGAGGACATTAAATGAAGCTTTAAATATTCACATGGCAGTCCTATCTTTTTAAATATAACCGCTCTTCTTCTCTTCTTATCTTCAGTCTCTGAATGAAGTTATCTCACAATCTTTTCTTTTGCTGGAAAATATTCCAGCTGTGCCTTTAGCTGGCAGACACACTATTGTGACACACAACACTTAGTATGGAAGTCTAGGAGGCACAGTCTACATTTCATAAATGTATCACAGAAATGTAGCATTCCACTACTTAAAACTACTGAATAAAACCCAGCTTATCCCTGTCAGGGTCACCAGGGTAGGTGGGGGGGGGGGGGGGGGGGGGGGGGGGGGGGCTGGAGCCTATCCAAGCTGTCTTAGGGCAATAGGCAGGGTACACTCTGGACAGGTTGCCAGTCTGTCACAACCATGGCCACCTATGGCCAATTTAGTGTTACTAATTAACATATCCCCACCGCATGTCTTTGGACTGCGGGAGGAAGCCGGAGTACCTGGAAAAACCCCACAGAGACATGCGGAGAACATGAAAACTCCACACAGAAAGACCCCAGCCAGGTGGTGGAATTAAACTCAGGCCCATCTTGCTGTGAGGAAACAGCGCAAACCACCGTGTTGCCAGATCAGCATTTAAATGGTTTACTTTCACAAGTTCAGAGCTTCACACTTGACTTAAACAGAAAGGAAGCTGTAGACTTCAGGGTCTCCAAGGCCAAAACCAAAATTCCCCATCCTGGCTAAAAAATAAAAACAATTCTTATCTAAAAACACAAAAGTACAATGTCTAAACTCCCTGTCCAGCCACAAAACAGGAGAAAACTACTTTAAAGAAAATGGCAGAACTTTACTTTTAAAACAGAATATCCTAACAAAGTTCACCAAAACAGAAACATCTAAGTACAGAATTACTCAGACACCGAGTACACAGGATTAAGTTTCATATCTGCACCAAACATGCTGTTTTGGTTCCCTGCAGCCTCAGTACAGCTCTATAAATGTTGCATCAGTTTTTTTGATTTAGCCTCTTTCAGCTCTTTGTATGAGATAAGCTGTGAATGCCTTTACTTTGTTAAGGTTCCCTCTGTTTAGGCTCACATTGGTTTGGTGTTTAAAGGCAATGATGTCAAGTTAAAACTGAAATGTTATGGTGTACAAAAAATAAACTCCAAACACGCAACCATGACATGCGGTCATGGTATTTGTTTGCCTGTTGGTCATAATTTATTACAGTATAGAATTCCCTGTTATTCAACATTTACACAGTTTTTCCTACTAAATTTGCATTTGTGTGTTTTTTTTTAAAGAGACATTTGTAGAAATGTACTTGTTTCTATTGTCTGGGTTAAGATGGGCAGATGTGTTACGGCATGTTTACACTGAGGGACTCTGCTGGAGGTGAACCAGTTCAGTTTTTTCTGCTCTGATCCAGTACCAGTTTCTGCTGACACCTGATCAGTATCAGGTTTAAATAAGCTGTTATCCTTGCTGTGGGGCAGTGATTTGGAATCATTCTTTCACCTGTAAGACAACGTCAGGCTTGAAGTAAGCAGCTTTGCTAGCTTAGAAGAATATAATTTTACTCAGTTTATGTCAGGTCTGAGGTAATGAGAGGACCCAAACGCAGGACTTTACAGCGGCAAACAGTGAACAAGGATGTGCAAATCCCAGCACTCTGTGCCGTTTTCTGCCAGATCCCGCACAGGGCTCGTGTCCATGTCTATCCTCGGAAACTTAAAATGATTGGCTAGAATCTAAAGTGTGTGACATCTCAGGAAAAAAAAGCACCGAAATAAAGCCCCGAAATGTGCGCTGCTTTTCGGTGTGGTTACTACCGTTTATGTCAGAACCGATACCGGTACCCATCCCTACTCCCTGGCTGGCAACAAATGATATAGAAGCAGACTAGTCAGTCTTAAAGCTACAATAAGCTCAAAATCTATAGTGATCTAGTTTACATTAGCAAATGTTTTTAATGTGATTCAGAGTACAGATGAAAAGCAGACACAGGTAAAGGTAAAATGTGTTTTACCATGAAATTAACTCTTTATCTCCTTTTAACTGCAGTAACGCACAGTCGAACCGTTTTTCATTCTAACCTATACGGTCTTCAATAGACAATATAGGGAAATATTAACATTGCTGTAAAAGACAATGTCAGAAAATACCACTGAAACTGCTATTTTTATCTTAAGTGATTCTATGATGAAATTTAGAGGTCTAAGGCTCGACTTCACACAAAGACAGAAAGGCAAACAATCACAGAGAGAAGACTGACTTAGAAGGTGTGAGGAACACAGGGGAGCCATGATAACAGAAGCAAGAGATGAAATGTAAGGAAACTAAAATCTAGATAACAAAACTAAGAAGACTTGAGAAAAAAATATGACGCACAGAGAAAACCCCAAACCAACAAAGAATCCTAAAAGAAAGATATTTAAAAAATATATATCATAGATTCATTTCAATAAGAAGACTTGAGACTAACATGTTTTATTGAGATAGAGAAATGAACACATTAAACGTCAATAACCATGTTAGCAGAACAGAATCACAGCAGTGATAGGATTTAGGACAGGACCTCCTGGGGTCTTGATGGTGGTGGTGATGATGAGGCTTGGATGGAGCTCTAAGGGAAAGTCTGATGGGGAGAAAGACGAAACATTTGTAAACCAATCTGAGTGGACGCTGACTGGCTGAAATAAGGTGGGCAAGAAGGTGACTGGACTAGAGTAATGATGTCAGTATTGTGTTGGACATGGTGGGAAAGTGGTAATGGTGTAACGAACAGACGAGCAGCTGAGCACCCAAGAAAGCAGCAGTGATTACAGATTTTCCTTACTGAACTTGTCCATAAGCTACATTTACTGTATATACCGTACTTTCCACACTCTAAGGCACATTAAAATCCTTTAATTTTCTCAAAAATCAACAGCGCGCCTTATGTATGAATTCTGGTTGTGCTTACTGACCTCAAACCGATTTTATGTTCTACACGGCGCTCAAAAATCTGTCAAAAAATATTTTAGTGCGACTTTGGTAAGCTACGAAGCCGCACCACTTGATGGATTGTCGGAGCATTACAGCTACCGTAGTCAGGAGCCTCTCGGAGTAATCTGGGTCCAAAACTCCGTCAGCTTCAGGTCCCAAAGTCAAAAGAAACACTGTGGCATCACTGAGAATGAAAAACTGTCTAAATTCTTTCATCTTTAATAAAATGATCAGCGTTGCTGCTTTACCAGCATCAGTCCACGTAACTATTTAAGATGCATAATGTGCAGTATAGTAAGACTTAAGACTGGGCGACATATTGAGTTTTTAACCCTTTAAAACCGGTCAGAGCGGGCACGCTCCGTTTTGCGTAACTATTTTTAAATCTCTGTAGAACTGGAACCACGTAAGGTAGCGCATTAATTTTTTTGCATATGAAACCGGAGGAGTTGTACTTACATCTTATGCCATCAGCTTGTCCTAGGTCACGGTTTCCTTCCACATATAGCTTTGCAAAAATTGCATAAAAAGCACTTACAGCAACAAAAACACAATATTCCAGAAACACGCTTTTAACTAGGTTGGAATAGACGTCAGCGCGAACTATCGTATGTCCGCCATTACCGGGCCAAAACTGGAAGTGATGTCATTCTTGCGGAAAATGTAGTTTTTACCTTCAAGGCCTTATAAGCCTATACTGGTGTTTTTAAAAGTCATATTTGGCTTTATGCTTTTCTGAATAGTTTCTGGGATGCTTAGAACCCAAAAGGCACTGCTGGAAATAGTTTATTTTGAAGCACATGCTGTTTTTTTTTGCAAGTTTGCATTATGATATTTATTTTCGTTTTTCCTGCAGGATATAAAAATTGGTGTATCTCAAAAATAAAACTACGATGACACTCAAAATAAATTTCCTGCGGTTTAAAACTTTTTTGTGCAACTTTTTGCACGATTTACTATTTTTTTGTAGTTTAGTGCACTTTTGGATTTATGTTGTTCTTTGGACTTAATGCATACATAATATTAAAATTTGGGCTATAATGGTTGTATTGATGTATAGCAACCTGTAATGCTCCCAAAAATGGCACTACAGCATGTAAAAATATAATGTAAGCTCTGGCGGACTTGGTTCTATGGTAAGGCAAGGCAAGTTTATTTGTATAGCACAATTCAACAACAAGGTGATTCAAAGTGCTTTACAGAGACATTAGAAACAAGAACAAATAAAAAGCATGATTTAAAATTGATTAAAACAAGCAAATAAACTAACTAACTAATTAACAAACAAACAAACAACAGTATATAAAATCAAAACAGATAAAATCAGAACAGTAGATAAAATCAGTAGTTAAATGTAAGTTTTGAAATTTAAGCTTAAAGTGTGGATTTGGTGCTTTATTCAAATGCAGCTGAGAACAGGTGAGTCTGGTAGGTCTTAAAGGATTAAATATATCAATATATTTTTATATGAGATATAAGATCTGACAATATAGTTTATATCAATATAGTCTATGTTATGTTATAATAAATACTTGTGAAGCTGCAAGTTTGCCTCTCTTTCGTCCACTTTTGTCTCTACGCAGCGTTACTCTGCCTCTCCTTCACTGAACACAACTCCCCCATCGCTTCACCTGCAGGCAGCACAAAACGGACATGGCAGCTATCAAAGAGGAGCTGCTCGGTAAAAAGAAAACATTTGGAGATTATTATTTTAGTGCTATCAGCGTTAATCTTGTTAAAATGACGCATAACTGCATTAACACAGCAAATCTCCCTTAACAAGTTACCACGGATCGCCCCATGCGGGCTGCACGGCATCAACGCGTTAACGAGCTGACCGCACTCACTGCGCTAACCCGTTGACGGCCTAAAATCCTTTCATTTTCTCAAAAATCAACACCTTATGTATGAATTCTGGTCGTGTTTACTGACCGCGAACCGATTTTATGTGGCAATCTGTCAAAAAATATTTTAGTACGACTTTGGTAAACTATGAAGCCGCACCGCTTGATAATGCTCCTTGATTGGAGCATTACGGCTACCTAGGGCTGCTCGATTATGGCAAAAATGATAATCACGATTATTTTCACTGAAATTGAGATCACGATTATTTGACGATATTTATTTAACCCTTTAAGACCTACTATAGAACCAAGTCCACCAGAGCTTATATTATTTTTTTACATGCTGTAGTGCCATTTGTGGGAGCATTTCAAGTTGCTATACATCAATACAACTGTTATAGCCCATATTTTAATAATATGTATGCATTAAGTCCATAGTAATTACATAAATTGCAAAAAAGTGCAATAAACTACAAAAAAAATTGAAAATCGCTTTTGTTTTGTTTACATATATTTCTACTTGGAGAAATTTAAGAGGTTTATCCCTCAAAACTTTAAATATAATAAAGTTGCAAAAAATAGTTTACAACAACAGGAAATTTATTTTGAGTGTCTTCATAGTTTTATTTTGGAGATACAGCAATTTTTATATACTGCAGGAAAAACAAAAAACAATCCTATGATGCAAATTTGCAAAGAAAACAGCAGGTGCATCATTTCACTGTGGGAAGTGTTACGAACAGCTGATGGATCGGCAAAGCGTGTTTCTGAAATATTATGTTTTTGTTCCTGCAAGCGCTTTTTATGCAATTTTTGCAAAGCTATATGTGGAAGGAAACCGTGACCGAGGACAAGCTGATGGCATCAGATGTAAGTACAACTCCTCCGGTTTCATATGCAAAACAAATTATTGCGCTAGCTTACACGGTTCAGGTTCTACAGGGATTTAAAAATAGTTACGCAACACGGAGCGTGCTGCTCTGACCGGCTTTAAAGGGTTAACAATGACTTTAAAAAAATAATATAAAATAGTGTGCAACACCACTGAAGTTTTTTTTTTAAACTCTTTTCAACCAACGGCAGTCACTCTCCAAATAACTTCTGCTTAGCTTTCCGAGCTTCCCTCGGGTCCTCTTAATCAGCGGTCTCCAACCTTTTTTGCGCCACGGACGGTTTATGCCCGACAATATTTTCACGGACCGGCCTTTAAGGTGTCGCGGATAAATGAGGGAGGGGCTAATAATCGGCTCAGTCATTTTTAATGATCGTTGAAAGCCCAGATCGTAATCGTGATTAAAATTCGATTAATTGAGCAGCCCTACGGCTACCGTAGTCGGGAGCCTCGCGGAGTGATACGTACTGTGCTTCAACGTAATATTACCGTATTGTGTGTGTATAAGGGCCACAAATGGCACCTGTTCAGAGACATGGTTACAAGGAGGATTTCAAACTCCAGGCTGTCACGCAGTAGAAGTTGGGAACAGAGCAGCTGCTTGTTATTATGCTCAGCATCTGTTAGTTTACATTTTGACTGCACAATTGTGAGGTTTTTGTTATGCACAAAAACAACATTGTTTTATTTTATTTATGGAAATGTATCATTTAATGAATGCTGATAATTTATTTCTGAGTATTTTTTTCTTGTACATCTGCGCTGTATGTTAATAAAAGTGCCTGTGTGACATCTGGGACACAGCTTTGACTAAGAACTCTCTTTTTGTTCTTACCTTACGGCTTTAAAAAAAAAATATCGAGATATATATCGTATATCGCCATCCAGCTAAAGAATCCTAGTCCTAGTAAGACTGTTTCTATGCAAAATATTTACCTTTAACTGTAAAAATCATTAATAAAGATATCACAAATATCGCTCTCACTGTTAGGTTGTAAGTTATGACGTAATTAAACATGCATGGCAAGGGAAAGCAGTAATTACAAACCATGTAATGTAGAGAGTCGGGATGTGGATAGGTCAGAAAAAAAGTAGACAAGATTATATGGAAGCCTTTGATGCTGTGTCTGGCTATGGGAATCTTAGGGTGCCTTCCGGGAAAGAGCCTCTCACACAACATCAATAATGAATGAAAGATATCTTGTTCAGTGGAAGACTGAACTTAACTGGCATACTGATTTGCTACTATGAACCTTATGTAAAAATTGCATCAGTGTGTTTGTTATGCTTCATTAGCTAGATAAGGAGCTGTCACTGATGACTGTGAATGCAGATGGGATGTTGAAACAGGAATCAAGAAAAAAGACGACTTTCTGCATCATTCCATTGTTTTGACTGGTTTCTTAGCTGTTGAGGTGTTCACCTCATTTGTATAATACATAATAATGGTGGTGTCCATATGGGGAAGTGTACTATTGTACCAGCCATTTATACTATTCGACACGCCGCTGATCAGCTTATTAGTCTCAGTAATAATAATAATAATAATAATAATAATAATAATAATAATAATAATGATGCATTTTATTTATAGGCGCCTTTCAGACCCTCAAGGTCACCTTACAGTAACACGTAAACAATACCATAAAAAAACATAAGAAAAATGTATATATAGCAAACATGGTAGATAAAATTTAGACATAAACAGTCATAAAAGTATAAAAGCAAATATAAAAACTGAGCAAGGTAAAAATGGTCTAAGACAGATCAGGTGTATGCAATTCTAAACAGATGAGTTTTGAGTAGTGATTTAAAAGTGGTGAGACAGTGTGTGGTCTGTAGAGCAAGAGGAAGTGCATCCAAAGTCTCGGGGCAGAACAACTAAAGGCTCTGAGTCCCACTGTAGTCAGGCGAGCAGGTGCAGTAATGGTGTTTGTAGGTATCGTTCGTAGTGCTGCATTAACATCATCTAGCAGACCTTCTGAGGGTACTTCATGTAGTCTTGGTAATACTGTCATAATCTCTTCATTTCTATAATGGAATTGTGTCGTTTGATATCTATCTATCTATCTATATATATATGATTTCTCAGGCATTATAAATAATTCAGACATTATACCAAACTGTGAATAGGATGCTATGATATTTTACTTTTTTCTAAAATTTTTTATCTACATTCTAATAATTATTTGTAGAAATAAGAAGAAACTGGCACCCAGAAAATGTGGAATCACAGTGAAATTCAGCAACCCAAAGTTATCAGGTATAAAATTACACTACTCTCAAGTTTGAGGCTATGGGCCTTAGTTGATTGCATTGTATTGTCCATTTTGATTTTATTAATTGGTTTTATTTATTTCATTTTAATGTATTTAAATGTTGAGTATTGTGTTAAAATCTTCTGGATTTTTAGTGTAATATTACTTGTAACTATATAATTTTAATGTTCAGCACTTAGGTCAACCCTGTGCTATATAACTAAACTTTACATTGACTTCTCTGAGAAGTCAGAAATAATCAAGTATAATGTTTAACTACTAAAACTATTTTTTCTTTTCAGGAATGCAAGTAACAAACTGTAACTTGGTATCTTAATCAAAAATATTCATGTGGTTAATAATAATCATTTTGCATTAAAAATGTGATTTTGATTAAAGAGCTTATGCATGCTGGTGGATTAAAATGATTCTGATAACCATTACAATACATTACATTACATTCAGTGGTGGTTTAAAAAATTTGTGGCACACGACACAATTCCATTATAGCAATGAAGAGATTATGAGGTGGAGGAGTTTCTATGAGAAATGGAGGATCCAATGATAATTCAGTGTGGCGGTAAAGTTTAACATGGAAGTGCTAACTCTTCCTGCCTTATAACTTTTTTAACACTGAGGAGAGCTGGGACTTCTCTGCAGCAGGAGATATTTGAAGGGCATGTTGCTGTGCTTTAAATACTGTTCTAATTTGCAATGCTAATAACTTGATTCTTATTTGAATAATCCTCTTTGTTACCTAATGCTCTATCATGTGCGTTGTAGGCTTGCTGCTTTGATAATCCACCTGTATTCTTTGTCACTCCCTGCTACCTAAGCCAAAAGCTCTTAAATAATAACAGTGGTTGTTTGCTTTTAACCTCTGGATTAGTGGGGTTTCTCATTTTAGGGCATGTTTTTTTTGTGACTGAAGCCATACAGTCTATAATGTGCAGTATTTAGCCTAAACATTGTGAAGAATAGTGATTATTAGCTGGTAATCGAACTGCTCTTCCCTTTTCATGCATGATCTCTGGAAACTGGTGGGGGAATCAGGCTACGACATTGTCTGAAGTTGTTCTTTCTTACATGCAACACACAGCAGCAGACAGTGTGCTTTATATATATACTCACCAGGCACTTCATTTTGTAGACACATTCAAAGGATTTTTAATGCAAATATATAATTAATAAAGTCCAGTTAGCTAAGAACAGGAAACTAAAGCCACAGTTTGCAATGTTCAACAAAATTGGACAATAGACGACTGAAAACGTTGCCTGGTCTGATGAATCTTGATTTCTTCTGTGATATTTGGATGGTAGGATTAGAGTTTGGCATAAACAACCTGAATGAATGGATCCATCCTGCCTTGTGTCAAGTTTTCTGGCTGGTGGTGATGGTTTAATTGTGTGGGAGTTATTTTGCTGGCATACTATGGGTATCATGGTTTTGGGTCTTTTTTTAAATGGAACTTTTAAGAACATTTTATACAAAAGAGAAACAAACAAAAAACGCAATGAAACAAAAACAATGGGTGGAGAGATGTTATACAAAGTCACAGGATTACAAATATAGTGATAAGTGGACATCAAGCATACAGCAGCATGAAGCAATTCCAGAATTGGTCCAGGAAAGTCCAGGGATGGTTTCCAGATGGCCTGAAAACTGGTGAGAGACTTGCCTTTACAGCAATGAATCTGCTCAAGTCTAGTGAGAAGTAGTATTTCATTGAGCAACCTTTTGAAACAGGGAGGTGATGATAGGATTTCCATTCTAGTAAGATTATCTAGTAAGATTATTCTCTTTATCATGCCTTCCCTGAGGAGTTTCCTTTGGTGAGATGGAAGTGGCCAAGTCCTCTCAGAGCAGCAAGTGATGGCCAGGTTCCAGTCTAGTTGGATGTCCCTAACAAACTGTTTAGAAAACTTCAAAAATGGCCCTCCAGAAATTGTCTAGGACCACACCAAAACAGTTGTGAGAGTGACTCTTCTGTGACACCACATTTATCACATAAGAGGGAGACAGTACCAACAGTTTTGTCGAGTTTTGTCTTGGTGATTCTGACTGAAACAGCACAATCCCCCTCTTTTTCAATCGAGGAAGACTGTATTTATCAGCGCTGGCCGATGGCTGTTGGTCATAGAAGAGTAAAAAAGGGAAATGCAGATGGTTCCAAATCATCAGAGTTTCTAAGAATGAAGTTATCACCAAAGGCGGCATAGGAAGGCAGTTGTCCAAAAACAGCAGCGCTGGAGGGGAATAATCCATAACTAATGAGGATTCAGGCTTTAGCTTTGGAGATACGAGGTTTATTCCTCCACACAAAGGAAAGAATAAGAGAAGCACATTTTTTAAGAAAAGACACTGGTAGATAAATGGACACGTTCTCAGAGAGATCTAAAACATTTTTACACAACCATTTTTATAAGGTTGATATGGCCAATCATAGAAAGCAGGAGGAGAGACCACTTTTTACCACTTGGCTTTTAATTTATCTAACCAGTCTTCTCTTGTGCTTTTACTTTTCTTGTCTTGTTATCCCCGATTTGTTCCCACTATGTCTCCTAGCTGTTTTTTCTCCCCTCATTATCTGGTGAGTATTTATTGTCCGAGTTGTAGAGGATCAGAAGAGTCACACGTAGCAAATTTGTTTTGAAGTTTCTGTCCTGCATTTGGGTTCACATTGTGCCACACAGTGACATACGACAAATGAATGTAACTAGATTGGATCCAGCAAGCATGGATTTGGATGTGTGGCAGCAGTTGGCTCACTGTTTTAGAAAGGACTCTCAAATAAATGTCCTGGCTCACCCCAGGGTATGAACCGCACTACTGGGGAATGGAGATGCTGTTCATCTTCTTCATGAGAGGTGGAGCTCTGCTGCTTTACACTGGCGCAGTTGTTTGCCTAGTTTTCTTTCCTTCTTTTTTTTTTTTTTTGCCTGTCCTGTTTGGATCTTTAGCCATCAGAATTGTTGTCTGAATCATGGCCTTGCCATATTGGCCCATTTGATTGACCTTTCTTATAATTATGTATTTATTTGATTTGATTTTCGGTTGTTACAGACGGGACAGACATGACTGGCGGATAGGACAGGGAGAAAGAATAAAAGAAGGAGAGGGAGAGAAAGAAAAATAGAGGAGGAGAGAAGAGACGGTGAGAAAGGGGGGAAGAAAAAAAAAGAAAAACAAACAAAAACATCTTGATCACCTGTATGCAGATAAAAAAAACAGAAGAGAAAACAAACAAGAAAGAGCAAAATAATAAATACAACACCATCACAATAAACTAGCTAACAGTAGATAACAGTAGATACTAATTATTAAACGATATTGTGCAGCACGCAAGATCGACAGCGCACAATGTGCTTTGAGGTAACAGCCAAGAAAGGTGTAGTTTTAGTCTGTGAACACCCGTGTGTACACCTGTGTGCACACCTGTGTGGATCGGCACGCTTGTATTCCAAAGGTTTCTCCATGTAACGATCTGCTAGGGAGTGTGGGGAGCCATAGCTCTGTCCCCCAGGGCATGAAGCAGGTATGGAGGAGATCCAGGCCCCAGACATCCAGAATACGAAGACCCAAGGAGGACCACCAGGGGGGCAACCGTACCACCCTCCTGGGAAGAGCTGGAGAGCCCAAACAAGAGGTCACCCAGCACTCTGCTCCGTGGCTGAGGGCAGACGCCTGAGGGCACCTCAGCTCCCGGAAGGGGCTCAGCTGGGCCACAGGCACCAGGCCCCGCCAATCGGCCACCAGGAGTGAGCCGGTACATACATGAGCGCCCAGCCCCAGACACCAAGAACCACCAACACACCAACGTCTGAGGGCATCAGCCACCGGCAGGGAGTGTGGTGAGATGGGCCTCCATACCTCGGAGAGCCTGAGATGCACCCAGAGAGGTGGAGTCTAAGACCCAAGCTGACATATAGACACAGACGAACAGGTGCACGCAGACACAAACGTGCATTCCCACCCCCATATACTAGAGGTGGGAATCCCCATACATCCCACGATACGATATTATCACAATACTTAATGCACGATACGGCATTATTGCAAGTTTTTAAAAATATTTTGCGATATTCAGATTCTGTACATAAAGGTAAACTTTATCAATATTAATTTTATCTAATAACAAAGTCTCACACGAGTAATCTAAACTGTCCTTTAAAGAAAGTGCAGCCACCACCTCTTGGGCTTTGCAGGACAGTTTGCACTGCAACAAAAGAGGCCAAATATCAATAGGCCACTGCAATGCGCCAGCGATACGCTCAAATGCTGCAAAGTATGTATCAACCTCAATTTCTCTAATGGTGGGCACTAAAGAAATGCACTTGCTGATATCAAAAGTTGAAGCGGACGAGGAGGTGGAGCTGGAATTTTCAGCAGAGACAGATGAGGCTTGAGGCTCCAGCTCAAGCTTTCGCAGCCTAACGGCTTTGTCTGCCTCTATCTCCAGCCTTCTTATTTCAAGCTCTAGCTGAGCCCGCCTGTTCTGGGCCTTCTCCTCAGCCTCCAATTGGAGGCGTGCCAGCCGCACCTTCAGCCGAGCTCCTTCTCTGCCTTCTGAACTCCCAGAGGAGAGTGGATCATAGCGAGGAAGCGTGCGCGGCATTTTTCCCCGCTCATCCCCCTCGCCATCCCCACTAGAACCATTCTTATGGCCCTCCTCAACTACGGCAGCTTGGCTTGGCACACCAGAGACCACAGGCAAAACAGGCGCTTGAATCACACCAGCTCCCACCAACTTGTCCACCACTAAAGCTTTCAAATCACACTTACGGAGGGTTTTTGAGACTTGCAGCTGAAAGTGATCCACAATTTGCAGCAAATCATTTTATTGACAGCTATTTAAAAGCTCAATAGATGGGGCATCTATAAAGTGCTGTAAACAAAACGCAGCCGACATAGCACCTAAAGTGATAAGGCTACTCTAAAACAAATGCCCCCTTTTTTTCTTTTTTTCCCCCCCACTTATGTTACGACCCGGCTCTGCTAGGCGACAGGGGATGTAACATAAATGAGCCCAGAGACAGGAGGGTTAAATAAAAAGAAAAACATAAGGTTTATTAACACAACTGAAAACCGTTAGTGAAACAACTCACTACGCAATGGGGTGATTTAAACGAACATAACAAATAACTCATTCAAATAACACTAATAACACCAGTAGAACACTAATCATCTAAACATCTCTCAGGCAGTTACTCAACACAAAGGTTGCAAAGGGCAGCAATACAAAGGCAAAGGCAGTCTACACAGTCTGTTCGCATCAACAAGTCCCCCACAAATGAAGACTCCTCAGCCTTTTATACTCCCAGGTAAATGCAGGCAGCCGCGTCATTGGTCCGTCATATTCATGGCTCCTTCAGCAGCCAATGGTGTGAGTGGTCTGGCACACTCTGATCTGCATGAAGTTGGGCGGGCATAGGTCCCTGGCCAGCCAATCACCTGTGAGTCCTGGAACGCTTTGATTTCCATAGAGGAAGGCGGGGCCACCTGAGGCCAGGGGCCATAACAGTGACACACCTGCACCCCAAGCCCTGCGTGTGTGTGGATGTGGTGGAGCCGGAAGAGGGAGGCAGCTGAGGATGGGGAGGGAAGAAGGGGAGGGGCAAGCGGCCCCTCCCTGGGGCCAGCTCCCCCGCTGACCCAAGTAGGGACCCCCACACTCTGGAACCCACCAGGGCAAGGGGGCCCAGGCCCATCCGGACCGGGGCCCACAGCAGCAGCACTGCCCCACCCCACCGCAGAGAAAACTGCACCCACCCCATCATCCAATCATCTCCCAGACTACACAAGACAATAGACGCCCAGGTTGAGTTCATTCTCCACCTCTCCTATATCTCTCCCCCACCTGAAGAATGAGCTCCTGTAGAGAGGAGACCTCCTGCAAAGATGTAACAGCCTCCCCACCAGTTAGAGAGCCCTCCAGTTGGGCCGTTGCACCAGAGGTCCCCCGCACCGGGGCTGAGCCCCCATGCACCCACCCGCCCACAACACTGGCGACACAACAACCAGGACCCAAGCCCCGAAGGCCCAGCCAGAGCCCCAGCCCGAGGGCGGAGCACCCCCAGATCCCCAAGCATCCACGTCCATCCCGGACCCACCCAGGGGCAGCCAGGCTACCAGGCCAGTAACCAACGTCTGCCAGCACAGACCCTCCCCCATCTCCGCTGTACGCAGCCACAAGGAAAACACCATATACGAGCCACCAGAGCCCCTAACCAGGTCATGGCCACAACCCCTGGGTTAGGCCCTCCAGGGAAAACGTCCCTAGGGACTCTCCAGACGCCCTAAGGCCGTCCCTACCCCCATATCAACCACAATAGCGAAGGCAGGACCAAACCATGACCCCCCACCCCCACTAGGTGATGAAGCCGATCAAAGGAGCCCAGAGGGCTTGATCAAATGTGATGGCAGAGGCTGTATCGAGACTAATGTGATCCATTAGATGTTTTTATATTGGTTAGAATTAAGATTATTTTTATTTTTCCAGTTAATGAGGACCATTTTCGTGGCAATGCATAGGGCAGTGAAAACAACGTGGGCTGTGTTTATTTCTGCAGTGACCTCATCCAAGTTGCCCAGCAAGCATACTAAAGGGGAGGCTGGAATGTTACATTTCAGACACTTCGATAAGTCTTCACATATCTCACGCCAAAATTTCTGAACTGGTGGACAGAACCAAAGAGCGTGAATGTAATTGTCCGGTGTATTTGCTTGACAGTGTGAGCAGTTGTTGGAAGACATAAAGCCCATCTTGAACATCCTATGACCAGTATAGTGCACTCTATATAATATTTTGTATTGTATTAATTGCAAACTGGGATTTCTGATCCATTGAAAGGTTTTTAAGCATATCTGAGACCAAAGGATTGGGTCTATGTTGATTGATAAATCTGCTTCCCATTTTGCAATAGGAAGGGATATTGATTCATCTATTTTAGAAAGTGTTCTGTATATTTTAGATAATAATTTGGGGGGTTTTAGATTAAAAAAATGTACCACACTTGGTGGTGTTTGTAATTCAGCTTCACTGGGATTAAATTTCTTTTTTACTATGGATTTAATTTGTTGATATTCCAAAAATCTTGTTGATCCCATATTGTGTAACTAGTCTGTCAAACGAAATAAATTCTGTTCCTTCTAGTACATGTTCTAAGTATTTGATTCCTTTACCACTCCAATCTGAAAATTTTATCATATTATTGTTTTGTAATATGTCCGAATTGTTCCAGATAGGTGTACGTTTGCATGGGATTAATGAAGACTCTGTCATTTTTAGAAACTCCCACCATGCTGTCAGAGAAGAGCTGATGTTGATGCTTTTAAAGCATTCATGTCGTTGGATGTTTGAGCTGATAAATGGTAGGTCTGAAATTTCTAGACTATTACATAGTGCCCGTTCTACATCTATCCAGGGTTCATCTAAGAGGGTGTATTCTAGAAATGAATTGAAGCCTGTTGGCTAAAAAGTAGTGATTAAAGTTAGGCAGATCTAGTCCTCCGTTGTCCTTGGTCCTTTGTAGTGTTTTTAAGCTGATACGCGGGGGTTTGTCTTTCCAAAGAAATTTAGAAATATATGAGTCTAGAGATCTGAACCAGTCTTGTGATGGCTTAGTTGGGATCATTGAAAATAAATAGTTTATTTTTGGCAAGACCATCATTTTTATAGCGGCAACCTTTCCCATGAGTGATATGGGTAAAGATTTCCATCTAGCCAGATCGCCTTCTACTGACTTGTGGGATGTGGTTTAATTTAGTTAATTCTGCAAGCTTAGGAGAGATATTGATACCTAAATATTCAATATTTCCAGATTGCAGTCGGGTAGATGAAGAATTATGGAAGGAGCAATTAATCGGAAGAACTGTAGATTTTGAGCAGTTAATTGAATAATCTGAGACGATATTGGTTTGTGAGTTTTGGAGAAAAAGTAACACATCAGCCGCATAAAGGCTGATTTTATGTTCCACGTTCTTGCATTTTATGCCCTTAATTACTGAATTCTGTCTAATTGCTGCTGCTAGTGTTTCAATAAAAACTGCAAACAGTGAAGGGGAGAGTGGGCATCCCTGCCTGGTGCCCCTCAGGAGACAGAAGCTGGAGGATGTCTGGTCATTTGTTCTAACACAAGCTGTTGGGGAATTATATAATATTTTTAACCAGCTTACGAAAGAGTTTCCAAAACAAAATTTGTGTAAAGTTGCAAATAGAAATTTCCAGTTAACTCTTTCAAATGCCTTTTCTGCATCAAGAGACAATATTATGGTTTCAATGTTTTTGTCATGGCCCCCGTGTCTGCCCGGCCAGCTCCACAAGGCCACATGTGTTTGGTGTACATTCTCCTCTCTCCTCCCCACCAGGGCGGAGCTCACTGCAGGCTCCCGCCCTTGGCACACACCTGCATCTCATCAGACTCTGATTACCTGTTTGGACTCTTAAGGCCGGGACGCAGACAGCCTCACTGCTGGATGATTATGCTAGACACGTCAGTGAACGTCTGCCTCAAATCCTTAAGCTTTTTAAACTTGCTGCGATCTCTGTGTAACCTTATTTTCTCCTGTGCACAGTTTTCCCCGGACCCGTGACTAACCTGCTGTTTCAACCACTGTAAAGAAGAAGAGCTAACGTGTGTGTGACTCCAATCCCGGACTTCCCTTTCGGACCTAGGACCCTCGTTCCCCTCACTGTATATATCTGCACCTGGTGATTGTGTAAATAAATGTTGTTTTCCCCTGAACTCTGCTCTGCGCCTGAGTCCTACTACACCGCATGACAGTTTTTACTGTATGAGCAGTCTATCAAATTAAGTAATCTATGTATATCTGTTGATGAGTGCCGACCTTTTATGAAACCAGTTTGGTCAGGATGAATTAAGAGGGGGGTTATTTTCTCTAATCTCTTTGAGAGAACTTATTTTAAGGTCTACATTTATAAGGGATATTGGACGATAGCTTGAGAGATATACAGGGTCTTTGCCTGGTTTCAGTAAGAGACTAATACTTGCAGAGTTCACATTTGGTGGTAGTCTGCCCTTTTCTTTGATTTCCAACAACGTTTTGTAAAAAAGTGGTGCTAGAATCATCCAGAATTCTTTGTAAAATTCTGCTGGAAAGCCTTCTGGACCTGGAGCCTTATTATTGGGCACGCTTATCAGGTCTCCCTGGAGTTCATCCTTGCGTCAGTGGCGAATCCAGTGCCATTGCTTGAGTGTCTAATAATTTTGGAAGAGTTATGTTGTCGAGAAATTGATCAATTTAGTTTTTAGATGGGTTTATTTGTGGTGTATATAAAGTTTCATAGAAATCCCCAAAAATTGTGTTTATTTTTTTAAGGTCATGTATTGTATTCCCAGATAAATCTTTAACAGCACATATAGTTGTTTGTTCTTTATTGATTTTTAAATGGTTAGCTAGAAATTGTCTGGATTTGTTAGTGTGTTCAAAATTTTGTCTTTGGACTAAGAATTGAGTCTTTTTCTTAATAATTTCATTTAATTCTAGTTTTGTTTTGCGTATTTTGGTCAATGTTTCCTGATCTTGGTGTGACACATAGGCTTTTTCTAAGGATTTGATGTTTTTTTCTAATTCCTGAACATTTTTGTTTTCTTTTTTCTTTTTATGTGATGAGAAAGAAATTATTTTACCTCTCATCACAGCTTTCCCTGCTTCCCATAGAACAGAAGCTGATGTTCCGGGAGTGTCATTATAGTCCAAATATGAAGTCCACTCTTTTTTAAAATATTTAATAAAGTCTTCATCTTTAAGCAGTGATGTATTAAATCTCCAATTTTTACTTGGCGTCGTATTATTCTTGTGCATTAGTGTTAAAGATACAGGAGCATGATCGCTGACAGCTATAGGGTGAATCTCAGTGTCTGAAATGTCATTCAGCAGTGAGCTGCTGACCAGAAAATAATCCAGACGAGAGTAAGAGTGATGGACATGTGAGAAGAAAGAATATTCCTTACTGTTGGGGTGAAGGGAGCGCCATGCATCGCAAAGACCAAAGTCGCTCATATACTGTTTGATTATATTTGTGGCCTGCCAATTGCGCTGAGTTCCTGCTGTATTGAGCCTATCCATGTCTTCATTTAGCCCCAGGTTGAAGCCGCCCCCAAGAATAAGTGTGCCATCTAGGTGTTCAGAGAGTGTACTAAAGAATCTGTGGAAGAATGAGGGGCCATCAACATTTGGACAATATATACTTACAATACATAGCTTTTGATTGAGTATAGATAGTTTAACGATTAGGAATCGGCCCTCTGGATCTATAACTGTATTGAGTACTGTGAAATTAATATTTTTATGTATTAAAATTGCTACTCCCCTTTGTCTAGAATTATAACAGGCTGAGAACACATTAGGAAACTCAGGTGTTTTAAGTTCATTCAAGCCTGTGACAGGCATGTGAGTCTCTTGTAATAAAACAACGTCTGCCTGTAGGTATTTAAGTTGGTTAAACCCTTTTAACCTTTTTTCTCTGGAGCCAGCTCCATGCACACTCCATGTGACAAACCTTAGTGCGCCCATAGTTGTGTGTGTATGGCGAATACCTTGACGAGGTATGGGAATCGAACTACTGGTTCCCAGTTCAAATCCTTAGAATTATTAGTCTGCTTGCCTATTGATCCTGCTTATTGGTTCCACTTGCGCTGAAGTGAACTGATTTCAGTTCATCTATCCAAGGAGGAAAATAGTGGCACAGTCTAGGGCGTGGGTATAAATATAAATATATTATTTTTATTGTTATTCCACAAAAGAATGAGGGCGAGATGATAAAGTTCAAACTGCATCCAGTACAGAAACAACTGTATTATGCTGTTAACACAACAGCGACTCTTGCAATCACCTGCTAATGCTAAGTTAGCCAAGAACCCAGAGTGATGTTAGCTGAGTGAATGCCAGATACCTGCCCAACACCCAGACCCTGAACTTCAACGGGTAACAAACTGATAAGCAGCAACCCGATGGTCTTTGATGTCATTGCCAAATCCCAGCCATGCCACATCTCCATCATCCCCATACATAGTGCTGTGTGGCAGGCAGGGGTAGGACCCAATCAGATTTAATGAGACAGGGAGGAAGCAAAACCGAATACAATGAACACGAGACAAGGGACTGTCAAAATAAAACAGGAAACATGAGACACAAAACAGAGAATTGACACTGGGACCGGGAAGAGACAGACGTGAAAACAAAAGTGACAGGTGAGACAGAAAGGAAACACAGAACGAACACAAAGACGACAGTGATTAGACGTGAAACGTAGAACACGGGAGAGGCACAGCAACAAGAAGCCAAAGACTAATAAAATAACTAAGAATAAGAAATGCAAATGATTTGGCTAGGAAACTGAACCATGAATAACTCAAAGAATCTAACAAAGAAACACAAAACATTGGGTGAAAAACCCAGGAACATGACACCCCCCTGATACCAGCCTACAGTTGAACCACCTGAGGTATCCTGTCACCTCTGCTGCCGTCAGCCTCCTGATAGTTCTGGTTCTGTTGTGGGCCTCCTGGCTGGTCCCCAACATCTCTTCCTCCCTGTCACCAGCCTCTGCCTCTGAACCTAGCCCAGTGGCTGGGCTGACCTCCTAAACCGCTTCACCCTCCCTGTCTTGCCTCTTTGCCAGGCCAACCCCCAGACTTTTTTCTGTTTTGTTTGGACTAGGAAGTGCTCTGATTTTTCTTCTGTTATTTTTTTGTTTTATTTTGATAGTCTCTTGTCTCTGGTACTTTGTATTTAGTTCTACTTTCTTCCTCTTGTTATCTCTAATTTGTTCCCACTTTGTCTCCCACCTTTTTCCTCTCCCCTTATTGTCTCCTTCTAATCTGTATCTCAAACATAGGTGCCCTAAGAATTACTTCTTATGCAATACTTATTTGTTTTGTGTCAACACTCTTTAATTAACCCTCTGGGGCGTGTCAAAATCACATGACCAATTTAAGACGACACAGCTACAAGATGCAGCGACCCAGAGTCTCCATTTCAACTTGGGTTAAAGTGCGGACTTCAAACTATATACCAGTTTTTGAATTGTGTCGATGGGCCACATAAAACCACAGTTATGATAAAAAATACACGCAACGCTTTTTTCTGAACAAAACAGTGGTGTAAAAACGGCGTTTTCTACGGACAGCGCTAGCAAACACTCTCCGCTTGCGAGTGAAAAAAGAGAAAGAAAAAACACCCCTTCCCTTCCCTATTGGTGTTAGAGTTTACCATGTCAGCCAATTAAAAAATGATATGGCAACATGTGTCACTTGGTTGTTTAGGGAGAAGGAGAAGTTTTAGGAGCAACACCGACGAGAGAAAGCAGGCAAGCGAGAGAAAGAGAGAGAGCGAGTTTTCACATGTGAGACATTAGTGACATTTAGTGTGTTTGGAGGTTATAGTTAGTGTGTTGTGTAGTTATTGTTTTGTATTGTGTGTCAGTCATACTGCTGAATGTCACACTTGCTCCAAAAAAGCCACTGAAGGCAGATTCCAGTGTAAACGCTGGACTGATGCACCTCCTGCTGTCAGACCTGCAGGGTTTAAGCCTGTGCTGTTCTCCTCTGTCTTATACTGAACACAAACTAGTTTTTGGACTGGCACAAATAATTTGTGTGCCTTCTTATTTGATGCAGCACACCTGATTGTTCTGTAAATAGATTTAAATGGTTATATAAAAAAAGTCTGAGGCCTTGGCTGCATTTTTAGGTAAATAGTACCATATAACTTTGTTGTTTGCAAAACTTGTGCATAATTTTTAGAAATGTATAATTTTTATTTGCATTTCAAGTTATGAAAATGATTCGTTAAACATGTTTGTGGGTTTTACAGTCAAAAATATAACTTTTTTCTACTCGGATTTTAATTTTTTTGTCTAAATTTAGATCAGCTGTGCTAATATAGTAAAAATGAAACAATAACTCCAATTTCAGATATTTGAGGTTGTGCTGAAAATAGTGATACCAAACAAGGCGAGATGAACAATTTTTAAAGGTGAAATGTAGAGGTCAAATCAAAAGTAGTCAATTATACCCTGGAGCCCAGAGGGTTAATCATAAAGGCAAAACATTCTAATTGAGAATGTGTTGCTTACAGTTTGCTGCCACTCATTTAGTCAAAGAGCGAATGGGCAGTGTTGCAAAGTTCAACTTTATCAGACTCTTGCAAAGTTGATGTTAGTTTTGCAGCTCAGCTGTGGAGGTTCTCCTTCCACAGCAAATCTGTCAAACTTTCTAAAAATGTGAATTTATATTTGACATAATTGCTACAGTGCTGTAGTTCCTCTGGTGAGGACTGCCGCTTCCCTCTCTTCTCACCTTCATTGAACTTCCTGCTGCCTCTGCATCACCCAGGATTTTATTCCTGTTTGAGGCTTTTCTGAAGGTAATTAAGGCAACCACACATATTACTAAATAGCAGAACATAGCTGAATTTTAAGATGCATAAAGTTATAGCTATAATGAACTATACAAGTAAAGTGAAGTTAACAGACTTACGCCCACACTGTTTCTTCTTTTCCCTGCTGAGAGGTGGGAGGAGCATTTATAAGTTTGATGCATGTCTAGTAACTCTGATTTACTAAAAAACAGTACTACCTTTTAAGATCTTATCATTGTCTTAGGGTTTGCAATCAAGCATTATTTTTGAAACTCCTTAGTGTTATATCAGAAGATGCTTAAATGTCTGAGGTGTTAATGTTGTTCCTTCAGGCGACTGTTATCTTTCAGTTTAATATTGAATTTCAGTCATCTGCAGAAAAGCCTGGCTAAGCTGTGAATTTAGATGTTTAGTCTTCAGCTCTTTTGTGAAAGCACCAAGCTCCTACATGCTCACAAAAATGATTCAGATACTGATTAAAAGTAATAAAGTGTGTGTGCGGAGATTTAAAGTAGATGTAGTTTACATCTGTATCTTGAACCTGTATTTCTCTCTGTACGTAGTTTATATAATTTTGACTGATATAAGAATGAAATTGCTCTTATTGTATTTTAACTCTTTATTGTCATTGCACAATAAATAAATAAACAGCATATATACAGAATAAATTGTATGTGCAGACGCGCAGTAGTAGTACCACATATACATGCAGTAAATAGAGCACCGAAATAGCTGCTTGTCTGGTTGGCTTCTCTCAGTTTATAGTAAATATAATATTGTAATGATCTGGTTGAACTGGTATGTAGACTTTGACGATACTTGGGTGGAAGTGGACTGTGGGCTAAGGAACTGTTGCATTTCTTGAATGAGGTTCAAATCATCCTTTGACATCAATTTCTATCATATTTGATTTTTCATTGGTGTAGGTGGTTTTCCAATCTTTGAACCAAGCCTCACTAAAGTTATTCTCCTGTGAGGTTGAAACAATAAAACATTTGTCTAATTTTAGCTCTGCATGTATTTCTCAAACATTTGTGCCTTTCAAAAATTAGATTGTGTGACTTTGGTTTTAGTTTTTAGTTTACTTTGTTTTAATTCTTTATCATTAATAACAAATGATTTATTTCTTTAACCCCAATAATCTGATACTGACATAGTATCCTACCTGTTCCACGCTATCACAACAGGACTGCATGTCTGTTTTAGTTTGTTAGTGAACTGTAAAGTGTAAGATGCTCTGCACCTACAGTTTGTGTAAGTGAAGAGGACAAACTGGCAGATAACATTTGAAGCAGAAACACTCCTGAGGGTCATGACTCCAAAAAACGGAGGTTTAAACCACTTCAGCGATCTGTGCTTGTGAAAAAAACATGATTATCATGCTTACTGATTTTAATTTCAGTGTTAATATTTCACCATGTAAAGTTGACATGTCAAATATGATTGTATTATATATCATAAATTAGTAACTGGCTTTATAAAAGGGATCTCTGAAACTGAGACAAAATTTGTGTTTTTGTGAAATTAGAAATTAGCTTCAATACTGCTGCATTAGTGAAGTGTTTAAGAGAATTAACTGCTGCAGCTGTGGTACTGGTGATGTTGATGATTCACTCATTTAGTAAAAGTAAGGAGATTTAACATGGGCCTTCTAATTTGTTGCATCTAATGACGTTAATTTAAAACAAAACAAAGCGTTTCATATTTACATGTTTGTATCCACTTAGCAGTCTGTGGACGGAAACACATAGGTGACTTGTCATTGGCTGGTTCTTAATATAATTGTCATTTTTTTGGTTTGCAGTTTCCGGCTGCTGATATTTGCAGCTGCAGCTCGTGGCAGTGTGTATTGTATGGTATGTCATTGCATTTATGTGTTTGCTTCTGGTGATAGATGATTCACCTCTCACTGAACCTTCAGAGTCGATGGTTGCCAGAGTAGCTGTTGGCAAATCTGTTTCCACACTGTGCCAAGCGTTTGTACCCATCCACTGTGTCTGGCAAGGGAACTGTCCCTGGCATGTAGCCACCCCCAGTCTCCCCTTTGACAGTGATAAGAGGGCTAGTTTTGGGGGTGGAGGGGTGTGTGTTGTAAAAATCCTCTTCATACTCTCTTGCGGGGCGAGAGCCATTTACTTTGTTCCTGAAAATCATGCCCTATAACGACGAGTTGCCAGAACAGCCAATCACAGGAGAACTAAATAGATGTGAAATTCTTTATTTCTTTTAGTTATCCATAGTGTTAGGTTTGGAAGTCAGCGTGAAGGAGAAACAGCAATTAGACAAGAATTCCTCTGAACGGCTTTAATAGCCACTTGATTGGTTCCAGTACAGCAGCATAAGGGATGCATTTTCCCACACATTTGCTCTTATGCGCCGGTCCCTCAGAGCTCAGCCTCATCCTAAAAGGCCACCTAATGGTGAACACAACATCCCCCCTTACTTGAAAAACTGCATGTATCCATTAAAACACATCGATGAACATCAACCTTAGTTACCTGATGTATATGATGTCATAACTGTTATCACTTCAAGTTAAGTGGTTATTTAAGTACTCAAAACCAACAAAGTAAATGGGTATTTTATAACTCTCACAGTTGAATTTACTGTATAACAAAATTATCACATATCAATGACATTGCAAAGTACAAAACCAGTTGTTTCTACACAAACCTTCACCCTTAAGAGCTGCGAACAGCCCCTTCAGTCTGTGTGGACCCAGAGTCAGCAGCATCTCCCAGTACAGCTCGCATTGGTTCCACTACTGTAGCAAAGTGAGTCGAAGAGATTAACCCCAGAACGCACAGATGCAAGATCACATGGTGGTGGACAGTGTTGGGAAGGTTACTTTTAAAATGTATTCCACTACAGATTACAGATTACATGCCCCAAAATGTATTTTGTAACGTATTCCGTTAAGTAACTCAATGAGAGTAACGTATTCTGAATACTTTGGATTACTTAATATCTTATCATGCTTTTTACAACTACATGAATGTGCTATTGCTGTGTGATTTATTACTGTTACTGAAGGTTACTCTCCATACCAACACCAACTAGATTTAAATCTTAATATAAACGAGTAACCGTAGGTGGACATTAGGTAAGGCTGCACTTTTTGCAGCGATCTCGTATGTTTTCTTTTGTCTGTTAATAATCATGTGGAACTGCACATGACTATTTGCAGCTAGCAGGTTGTTCATGCTATCCATCAAGTCTATAACAGCATGTTAATGCGTGAAGATCCTGAAGGCTGCTCCAAAAACGATCAGATTATATTTTAAATATTTGTTCAGTTCTCTTCCAAACTCCAGCGACTGTCTATTGTAAGTTTTGAGTAATTACTACAATACTAATAAAAGTGTTCTAACATCTCACTTGTTTGTTTTTATTCAGGCATACATGTGTACCATGTTTATTAAGAGCGATGAAGCTTATTAGACATTATGAAACAGATGATAAGTAAAAGCGAATTCTGCCAAAGTGCTTAAGATACTTTTTTAAATGATCTTTTTTTTTCTTAAAGAAATCTAATACATCATGTGTAATTTTCATTGCAAATATTATTCACAGTTAAATTCGGAGGGGATGGAGCTGTGATGTCATCAAATACACTGCCGTTCCAATTGTAGAATAACCCTTCTCGGGAAGTCTGGACTCCTGTGTGAACTTCTGAAGTCCGGGCTAGCGAGAATGCGAGTACGGACTCTTGTACTTGAGTATTTAGAAACGGCCTAACAGTCTGCAGTCTATGAACTAACCCCAGCTAACAATGTTAGCTCAGTGGCGAGTAGCCTTCATTTATACTAATAAATATCACATATCAAATATCAGCAATAGTACACTGAAGATACTGAAGTTTCACCGTCCCATTCTTCTTACGAAGTGGTGTCAGAATTTCCAGGTAACAAATGCATTCCTGCCCGTGCACTGCTGCTCTGTTGTGCTGGCTCTGGGTCCATTGTGTAACTGACACCACCAACATTAACATGACACGTAATTTAGAGCCTGTTATTGCGTGTTTTGTTTGGATTTTCGTTAATCAGTATCAGAGAAACTGTATTGATCCCAGATGGAAAATGAGTAAAAATTATTATGTTTTTAAATTTCTTTTAAAAAAAGGGCTGCCGGTCACTCTCAGCTATGAGCCATGTTATTGCATGCTCATCCAACTGAGCTAAACCTGCGCCTAATTGGATTTAATCACAAAAATTGGAGAAGCAATGAAGAAGGGATAGCCTAACATATGAAACAGGAAGTGACCCCCGTGTATTCTATTTATTTCAACAAAGTAACTGTATTCTTATTGTTACCTATTTAAACGGTAACTGTAACGGAATACAGTTACTTATATTTTGTATATTAAATACGCAACACTGGTACATGTATTCCGTTACTCTCCAACACTGGTGGTGGGGCATCACGGATGGCTGCGCTATGATCTGTGTCAGGAAGAATATCATCCTTGGAGAGCTAGGAATCTGAGGCTGGACTGTCTAAATGAACATTTTTGCATGTTGAGAACATCACGCAGGCATTCATCGTGTCCTGCACAGAAGATCCTGCAACAGTTACATCATTGAAATAATTATGCACACTGGGTAGAACTTTAAGCACAGTTTCAATAACTTTTTGGAGCGCCGATGAAGCAGAGGCCAAACTGTAAGGAACACGGCAGTAGTGGAAAAGTCATTTGTTTGTGATAAAAGCAGTGAGGTCATGACTGTCCTCGTGCAGTACAAGCTGGTGGTACGCAGGGGACAGATGGAAAACAGGTGGAAAACACAGAAGCAGCCCTGAGCTCACTCAAAAGCTCATCCCTGTGGGTCAAGGGGTGGCTGTGGGCAACAAAAGCTTTATTAGGTTCACTTAAATCAACACAGTCTTGGTCTGCTGTCTCTTCTTGTTGTGACTAAAATAGGTGAAGTCCAGGGAGAGACATTCAATAATGCCCTCCCTCAGAAGCAGTTCCAGTTCATCTGACACTGCTTCACGTCTTGTAAAAAGAAGACATCAGAGTTTTGTTGTACCTGCAATGTATCCTCACATATTTGAACTTTGTGCACAAACCAAGCAACAGGACCAGTGGAAGCAGGTCTGGTTTTGTTAGCATGGTCAAAACCAGGGGGTGGAATCATGAATGAGTGTCTATTTCAGTAATGCATACCCTCCTTGCACCACATTCCCATCAAACTTGGCAACCTCACCTTGAAAACAAGGATCCATGAAGCTGTCCATATGTGTGACGGTTTGCCAAGAAGTCATTCTAAAACATAATCTCCTCCATAAGACTTTAAAAACTTAGTTAATTACCAAAATATTTAGGATGTTTATAATTTTATCATTCAATTAATCTTTATTTATATAGCACAAATTCACAACAAAGTGCTTTTCATTGCAGCCTAAAGACCCTACATTATCAGAATGAAACCCCAACAATCAGATGACCCCCTGTGCACTAACATCGTTCTTCCTATGCTGTATTTTCTCTCAAAGGGAGCTTCTTAATACCTAGAGTGAATATCCAGTCATGTTGCTAATCAAATAAATGGGAATTTTTAATTTGTCCTTTAACTCACAGGTTACTAGCTTCAGCTCTGACATTAGCATCTTATCTGACTTAAGTTTGCTAATTATTATGCATATTAGTAGAGGAATGTGTGATCACTAATAGGGAGATATAATGTTAATTAGTTAGTTAATTAATTCGGATGTTTCTATTTAGTATCATGTTAATAACTGATGAAAGCAAACTTTAAGATGCATGATGATTACGTAGAAATATCTGTGGTAGTTCCTGAAGCCAGAATCAAGGGTGCAAAATGCAAAACTGCCCGTTTATATTTAATGCAAAATTAATAACCTGTTAAAGCATGCTTCAAGAAGTGTGATGATTACCTGAAAAGGAATTACGGCAGCAAAATGCAAAACTGCGTTGATTCCTTTTTAATACTACATTAATGAGTGATTAAAAAACAGTGTCCAATAATTCTGATGATGAACTGGAAATAATGTTCCCTCTAATGTTTCACGTGTCTGAGCGAACACACAAACTCCCTGAGCGTCCCTTGGACCACTGTGAGCAACAGCAGACGTGAGCACTGTGGTCACGCCAGCATCCAATCCATCCAAGTCACATGTTTATTAAAGTAATCTAATTACAGCATTTATGTTAGACTACTTTTAATTAACTGCTTTAGCCCACTTACAATGAAAATTATAAAAATCGTGTTCCTGTCCTGTGCAGCATGTTAACACTATTGGAAAGAAAAATAACTTCAACTCCAATTTTGAAAACACAACTTTCTTTCTTTTTTTTATAAAGCTCTGACTGTATTATGAGTCTGTGGTCTGGGAGAAAGTCTGTAACTCTAACTAATTATATAGTTACTTCTTCACAAAAAAGTAACTGAGTTATGCAAACAACAAAGTTTTTTGCAGCTGTTTACCTAAAAATGCAGCCAAGGTGTTTTTTAAACAAACATTTCAAACTATTCACAGAACAATCAGCTGTTCTGCATCAAATCTGATGCCACACAAATTATTTGTGCCGCTCCAAAAAATAATTTCTGTCCACTATGAGATGAAGGAGAACAACAGCCTGATACCTGCAGGCCTGACAGCAGCAGATGTGTCACTGCTGTAACACCTGTAACACTCAGCAGTCGCCTCATTGTTCTGACACACAACAACACTACTGACTACACCAGCGGTCTCCAACCTTTTTTGCGCCATGGACCGGTTTATGCCCGACAATATTTTCACGGACCGGCCTTTAAGGTGTCGCGGATAAAAACAACAAAATAAAACTAGTACCGAAAAAAGAAGATTTATTCATAACACACGTGAAAAGACCCAGGAAAACCGAGTTAACGATAAAAACGATAACAAAATAACTGAAAACCGATAAAAAACCCTGAAAACCACACATTTCACACCTGAGCCTCAACAATCGTGGCCCGGTACCAAACGACTCACGGACCGGCACCGGTCCGAGGCCCGTAGGTTGGGGACCGCTGGACTACACTACACACTAACTACACAAGATTTGTGCTAAACATCGCAAATCTCTCACATCTCAAACACGCCGTCACTCCTAAAACTTCCCCCTCCCTAAACAACTAAAGGCCATGTTGCCATATCATTTTTTGATTGGTCCACATGGTACATTTTTTCCACCAATAGGAAAGGCTGAGGGAGGGGGTTTGTTTTTGCTCACAGGCTTTCGAGCGTTTTCCTTATAAAACGCCGTTTTTACCGTTTCTTCCTGCAGTAAATATAAACAACGACAGTATTCAGGAAGAAAACCAAACATTGCAGATATTTTATCATAACTCTGGTTTTACGTGGCCGATCAACACAATTTAAAAACTGGTATAAAGTCCACACTTTTCCTGTCAGTTGTTCCGTCTGTCCTGCTCACATCTCCAATGGTTGTACACGTTGTCATTAATAGTGATGTGTCAGTTGCGAACGAAATGAGCTGGATCTTTGACATGAACGACGCGAGCCAACTCCTTATCTTTTTTTTTCTTTCTCTCACCCTCTCTCTCGCACTTTTTTCTGCTTCACTCTGCATGCCAGCCTTGTGCGTTGCACTGGGCAGAGGGGGGAGGGGCGGTAGTTACACTCAGTAGCACAGGAACAGAGCGGGAGGGAGAGAGAGAGAGAGAGAGAGCCAGGGACAACAACGTCACATTAGAAAGGTATAGTAATCATCCACAACTATTTTCAGCTGCAGATGATAAAGGATTCAGAAAGTTTATTCATGCAGGCCCATATGACAGAGAATGTGCATCTTCTTTTTGTTTTCATATTTGATTGACTGATTGATTGATTGATTGATTGATTGGTAATTTATTTCAACATATTTCAATTTATATTTAATTGTGTTGTGGTTTGCAGTGTTTTGTGTTGTTTCACTTTAAATTTGTTCAAAAGGAAAAAGCTGAAAATTTAAATAGTTAAAAGTTGAACTGTGACTAGTTGGCTTTTGCATTATATGATTTATTTATTACATTTTATGTGGAGTGAATGAATAAAAGTATATTTACGGTGGCCTAAACTCCAAAACACGTACAAAAAACAACAGAAGTGCTCCAGGACACTAGGGGGCAGTGTTGAGCTTTTGTTACCTGGTGGCTACACAAGCCAGGAAGTACCAACGACCGGATTTGGTGTGTGGTAGTAACAGGTAAATGTACTTTTTTAAAAAAATTATTTGAATATATATGAGTGCTTGTGTAAAAATACACAAACAATACACACATGCTTTCGATTGTTTAATTTAAGTGATCTAGTAGCTCTGTTTTGGAAGTTCAGTTCATGCTAGAAATGCGTTTTGGAGTTTGTACGTGCTTTGTCTCTAGGGGCCACCGCATATATTTATATATAAACATTTATACATATAACCACTTTTTTTTTTACATTAGTAATTCCTTTTGTGCATAATTTTATATTGTTGTTAATAATAAATAAATTAAAGCAACAAAACAACCTGAAGAGCCGGTTCGGAGCCGAAAGAGCCGGCTCTCTAAAAAGAGCCGGAAATCCCATCACTAGTCATTAACGTGGCTTCACTCCACATCAGCCGCTTTGCTAAAACACCGGTGTCGCACATAAGGACGCTGTCATAGCCTGTCAGCGATGTTGATTAGCTGCGTATATACGAATGTGAATCCCATCATTGGCTGGACTGTGGGATAAGGTGGCGTCATTGTAATCCCATACGGGAGCAGCCAGTCACTGACTAACACTGCAAAACAGATTTGTTAAAGTTTTAATTTTAATTTCAATTCAGGTTAGATTTTTTCTGTGTGCAGAGACGTGCCAGCAGTGCACAATTGCACACGCGCGCAGCTCTGTGAGTGGATTAAAAAACAACAACAACAAAAAAAAGAGTTTGCAGTAAACAGAGTGTCAAGTCTTGGTTTTAAGTACATTTGCAAAGAATAGTTCCAAATGGCAAGAGTTCAACAGTAATTTGAGACTCGGTAACTAAATATTCCTTGGAGAACTTGGTCTTCTTTCAGTGTCACTTCATTAACAAAAGTGCTCATATGGCAGAGAGTGTGCTGTCTTTCAACATGATGAGTGAAGCGATGCAATGGAAGTGAAGGAATTAACATCCTAGTAGGAATACCTCTTCACTTCCTTCGTATGCTTGCCTCTTCTCCCTCAACACGACTGCGGATTTGGCACATTTGGCTGCTGCTGCCGCTCTCTTGATATTGACTGATCTTACAAAGACTTGATCTTTTCTCAGTTTAGTGGATAAAGGTGTAGTATAGTATAATATAGTCAGACAAGCTTGCCTTTGCTGCCTGTTCTGTTGCCCTACCTGTTTGGCTGGTGTGTTCTGGGCCATACTTGCTGTCATCTGTCAGCATCAGCTGCAGGTTGTTTTCTGACACAACAACATCATGTGGATTCAGGTCCTGTTTGCCTCTACCTGCTCTATTTATTCAGCTTTCCATACTCGTGTCTGTCTTATCTACTATACGGTACACTCCCTTAGAATTATTCAATCTGGCTTTCCTACACCGACTTTACTGATGCACTTGGTCTTCATGTCCAAAGTATCCACTGTGGAGCCAGACGGAGCTACAACATCAACAGCAACATTGCTCTGCTAGGATATCCAGGGGACGGACTGCTGACCATAGTGTGCTAGCCAGGCTTTCCATGCTTTCCCATATGGAAAAGAAATCGTAAAAACTTATATGTGATTACTCATGAAAGTGGCCACTTTCATGAGTAAATCATATAAGGCTTACATGATTTACTCATGAAAGTGGCCACTTTCTCATTACTTTCATACATTGTTTTAGGAAGTATCCAAAACATACAAGTTTCATTATATAATTTTTCAAGGGACCTTATATCTGTTTTCACTCTTATATGCTTTTCATACAAGTTTCACACAAGACAGATACAAACTTTATAAGATTTATATATATCTTTTCCATATGGGTTCAGCCACTACAAGTGGTCGTCTAATGGATACGCCCAGTGATGCTTAGCATATCCTTTGCAAGGTATGGCCTAGCTTCACTGAGCTCCACTGAAGCTAGGGCATCTTACTATTCATCACTGTTCGAAGAAATTAAGAACAAATCCAAGTTTCTCTGAGTCAGAGCTCTGTTGAGCCAAGTTTTCATTAACCTTAACTAGTAATGAATTCATTAATTTCTTACGCATCAAAAACTTACAGAGAAAAAAAATACTCAGATGTATCATTGCTACCAATACTTTTAATACTATTCATATTTATTTAAACATTTTTCTCACCGATTGATCTCTCTATGTTAACTTTAGTAATCACTTAATCCAAACATCACAGTGTCCCCATAATTTTTTATTTTTTACAGTATATGTAGAAATCCTTAAGTGCTGTCCAGTTCTCTTCATGTTTTACTTACACGCTTGCTGAATGTATGAGCTGTATCGATGCTGAACATTAAATTAAATAAATTGTGGCTGAGCATGCAAAAACTGTAGACATTACCTTATACTGCCACATACGTGCAACACTTTTTCTTGGATGTACACTGCAGCAGGCTTCTGTTCTTGACATTTTATCCATCTCACCTTGGGCCTGATGGAATCCATCACCTCTTCTGAGCGCTCTGACCTAGTCCAGGCAGTCCACTCACGTCTGCAGGCCCTCAGAGCTGTCTTAAACACCGCACAGATCATTTTATTCTCAGTTGCTTTGATCTCACAAAGACAGCACTGACTTCTCAGAGGCACAATCCATACTAAAGCTTTTGGACTCTATGGTGCCTAAGCCATCGAGCAAATGATACTGGGATATGGGTCTTTCCTAAATAATAGATTGATTTCCACCTATTGAGACGGACTCCACAGAGACATCCAAAAAAGCAAGAAGGAAAGAAAAAACAAAACAGAACAAATAATATTGCTGACTGTGCAGCTAACAGAATACTAATGACCACTTTTATATTTCACCCAGTATGCTACTTGTACACCAAAGGCACAGTGATGTGCACTGCACTGCAGAGACGAGGTTTACATTTTAATTTTTATCCAGCAGGATTTATTTTGTGTCCTGGGGAACAGATTAATAGACAGGTATAGTGAAGCAATCTGTGTGACATACTACTTATGTAAGTAAACTGACCACCTAATTTATTAAAAAGAATCAAAATATTTATAATAAAAACATACAGATCTAAATAGTATTTCACAGATACAGACGTATACATTTGTTGGTACCCTTATACAATAATAGCAAACAAACAAAAAATAATCTCTTAAATCATTTTAATTAACATGCCTCATTTTTTTTTCACAATAAACTCTGACTTTGCTCCTGATCACTGCTTTGGTTGAATATTTTGTATAATATATGTAAATGGCGCGAACAAAAAATATGCTGCCTTACTTTAATATTTGGTCCTACGACGTTTTGCAGCAGTCAGTACTAACAGGTGGAATTTCCAATTTTCAGATATTTCCATAGATTTTCAACGGGATCAAAATCCGGGCTCACGGCCATTTAAGAAGAGTACAGTGGCTTGTTTCTCAGCCATTGTTGACTGCGTTTGGCTGTGTGCTTTAGGTAATTACCTTGTTGAGGCTGAGCTTTCTGACACTGAGGAGTATGTTTTGCTCCAAGATGCCTTAATAGTCTTGAGACTTCATTGTACTGTTCACAGATTCAAGGTTCCCGTGCCAGCCTAGCCCCTCCATGTTTCACAGTAGGTGTTTTGTTCTTTTAAAGCTTAATTTTTCCTTTTGCAAACCTACAGCTGATGTAAGTGTCTGGAAAACTCTGGACGTTCTCCCAGAAAGTTTTGAACATGTCAACAAGCAGGGATAGCTCAGTAGTGAGAGTAGGCCTCATCATCGGAAGGTCGGGTGTTCAATTACCCTGAACAGCTACCCCGAGGTAATTCTGAGCAAGGTACCGTCCCTACACACTGTTCACCTGGTGCCCAATGGCTGCCCACTGCTTCACTAAGTGAATGCAGAGAGGAATTTCCCCACGGGGATCAATAAAGTATCCGTTATTATTAACATGCATTTTGGTTCATTCCAGTTTGGCTTTTTTGTGCTTTTCTGTTAGTAGCTGAGCTCTCCTGGGTCTTCATGGAGCCCATTACTGTTCAAAATGCGATGGATGGTAGGATCAAAAAGTGACGTACCTTGAGTCTGGAGTTTAGCACTGAATCTTTTCCGATGGTTTCCTTGGTTGTTTTTCTAACATTTGCAGTATCAACCTGGGGTTGGTAACCACATCCTGGGAGGCTGGCTACAGTCTCATGAACCATATAGTTTTTAATAATATTGGCAGTCGTGGTCACAGAAACATGAAACTGCTTGGAAATGGTCGTATGTTTAATATGGATATCTATAATCTTCTTCTGGAGAACCTCCATACGGTTACAGCAGATCGGTCTTTCCCTGAGCCTGGCTCTGCTGGAGGTTTCTTCCTGTTAAAGTTTTCCTCCCACAAAGAATGATATTGCTGACGAAAACATAGAAAACAGATGTAGGAAAGTTTAAATTGTATCATCTCAGAACAAACTAGAATGATTTGCTCATTCTTTACTAATGTGAACATAAAAATGTCATAAAATAACAAAGAACTCCATGATTTTTTGTCATTTACTGTGAAGTAAAATTTAGCGCAGGGTAGCACGGTAGCACAATGGTTAGCACTATTGCCTTTTGGCAAAAAGGTCCTGGATTTGAATCCCCCATCTGGCCATGGCCTTTCTGTGTGCAGTTTGAATGTTCTCCCTGTGTTTGCGTTGGTTCTCGCCCATTGCTCCAGCTTCCTCCCACAGTCCAAAGACATGCATTTGGCATCCAGGATATACACTGCCTCTTTGGATAGATCCTAAAAAACAACAAACTATAGTGACTTTACTGTATCTCACAAAAACAGACAAAACTCAACTGTTACTAATTTGCAAACTAAACATGTTAGTGACTAATTGGACAATTCCATTAAATTCTATTTATATAGCACAATATCAGTCTCCTCAAGATGCTTTATATCATACGGTAAAGACCTTACAATAATACGAATGACCTCCTTTGAGCTAGCACTTGTCAATATTAGGAAGGAAAAACTCCCCATTAACAGGAAGAAACCATCAGCAGAACCAGGCTCAGGGAGAGGGAGACAGCTGCTGCAGCTGGTTGGGGTGATGGGAGGGAGATTGACAGCCTAATTTGCCAAATGAGTAGCTACATAACAGCTGGATTATCTAGTATCTGAAAGGAAGTCCAACAAACACATTGACCAACATCCTGACATATTCTGTGTATTTAATGGTATAATGCATTTTTAAAGCTACACCTCAGTAAAGTGTGTGTGTTTCACTGTATATAGCAGTATCTACTTGTGAATAAGCTCTTTTGACTTTTGCTGTTGTCTCTTAGATTGCCATTGCTCACACTGACTTGAACAAATTTAGTGTGGTGAATTGATCACGTCAGGACTGAAATAGAACTCTCCTTCCACCTGTGTATCCCCATTGCTTTCTCCCATACTCACACACATGCACCAACAAGCAAACAAAAGTATTGATTAATTGTGTGATGCAGTAGATGATATATGATGACCTCTGTTTTGCCTCTGCTATTGTCATTGTTCCATAGCATGAAGGATGGGCATGAGAAAGCAAACCAATGATTTTTCCCCATCCATCCCAAAGCCTCAGAGTCTGAATAATTCAATTTGTATCCATCAAAGCCACATTTGTCATAGCTGATATTTGCTTGGGGCTCTTTACCCAGCATGCTTTGCTCTATACACTTTGATTCGACACATTTAGAGCAGGTTTGAAGAGATCAGTGAGCACACTGGCAAGCCAGGTATACTTTTATTTCACATTTAAAAAATGTTTTCCAAAGATTCACATGATGGTACAAATATGTTGCAACATATACTGCATAATCTATTTTTTTGCAGTTAGAACAGGATGCAACTTCAACAGCATTTCTACATATACTGTAGACTGTACTGTACATGTACTGAGACATGTAAAAATGTACTGAGAAATTCTTGATACAAATTTGCTGTTATCCGCCAGTATGATGAGGAT
Source organism: Maylandia zebra (assembly GCF_041146795.1). Classification (NCBI taxonomy): domain Eukaryota; kingdom Metazoa; phylum Chordata; class Actinopteri; order Cichliformes; family Cichlidae; genus Maylandia; species Maylandia zebra. Next base: position 36,484,062 of record NC_135187.1, on the reverse strand, counting down.
GAAATGAGGATGGATGTTTAAGCAAGGCGATGATTCCAAACCATACAACCAAGAAAACTTAGACTGGCCCAGCCAATCGCCTGACCTAAATCCAGTGCAACTAGTTTCTCTTTACAGGAGGCACCTTGAGGGACGCATCACCAATAAAGGCTTCTATATGAAGTACTAAATAAATTTTAATGGTGTCATTTCTCATTATTATACATAACTTAATTTATAGGCATGTATGGTTGGATGTCTTTGCATGTGTGGATTGGAGGCGGTGTTACCAACATCTGGTGAGAATTCATGTCATGCCTCAATGTCAATAGCACCTTTAGAAATAAATCCCAAAAAGTTGATTCTGTTGATCTGGACGTTTTCAGTGGGAGAATTAAGAACATTAATCAAGTCGGGTGAAGTGAATATTAGGCGTCTTTTCTCTTCTTCTTCAGCCACCTGACAATTTTCCATCTCAGTTTTACTGCACTTAGCAGTGCAATATTTCTATGGCCTTTTTCAATACCAAGATTAGTAATACATAGATCAGCATTTGGCTCTAGATAATTCCACATATAGCACAATGTATGACCCCCCTTCCTCTTTCGTCTCTACTTTCACTCTCCTGACTTTTGAGGAAATATCTGGATTTATTAGGAAATCTAAACCTTCTACCTGTCGCCTCTACCCACTTCCTGCTCAGGTGGCTAAATCCTCTCTCTCACTTTACTGACATTAATTATTCTTCCCTAATCTCTGGCTGTTCAGATCTAGTCTTTTCCCTTACTAACAATGATCTATTTGTGTCATGGGGGCCAGAAGGCCAGTATGTGGGAGTGGACTCAAATGCAGATTCAAACGTGATAAGGTCTTTCACAAGTTTATTGTCAAACACAAAGGTAGGCAATGACACGAAGGGAATGCTCTCTGACGATACTGTAAACAAAGGGAGAGTGAGGTTATGAACTGAGCCAGGGAAGCTGGGACTGGTGAGGTGAAGATTACCAAATTTGTGGCTTACTTTGCAGGTAGAGAGCATGAGACTCTGGAGGGGATATTGCCAGATGAGCATCCTGAACGGTGAGCGATACAGAGGAGACGGTATCTAACAACCCTTATTATGGTATAGCACTGCTAGGGGGTGTCGTCCAATTATTGTAGTAGTTGGAGAGTCTCCTGGTGTGAGTGCAGCGGCAGCCATTACAGCTGAGGATGCTGCTCTCTGTGCATCTGTTTACAGGGTTCGTACGGGTGCTTGAAATCCTTGAAAATGCTTGAATTTTAATATTGTCTTTTTAAGGTTTGAAAAGTGCTTGAATTTCAGATGTGGTGCTTAAAAGTGCCTGAAAGCGTAACTGCATTTCATTCTCCACAAATAACTGTCTCACTTTTTTAATAGGTAGAGAAAAAAATGTAAAAGCAAAATGTCTCTGCCTGGGCTGCCTTGCACCTCTGTGGCTCTGTTTCAATATGTGACCCCGCCCCTCCCCTAACTGTGGGGATGAGTGCGCTAACATACCTGCAGCTGCTGTTTTAATGAGTGTTTGATGGAAAACAACAATGGCGGAGTTTGTGCTCTGCAGTCACATGATAGGTGAGTCCTAGTAAATAATTTCCCAGTACGTGTATGTTACACATGCTCATTTTTAACATTATGATGATTATTTTGCTGTCAAACCTGCTGGAGAAATGATTGAAGTGCACTGAGTGTGATGCAATGCGGCAGCGCTGTTATACAGTTAGTTATGGCCTGGACATTTATGGAATATGCTGTGAACTTAGCTAACATTACTTAGCAGTAGCAGTAATATGAGTTACTCAAGTGAAAGCTTTAAACATTAGCCCGTTACACAACTAGCCAACTTCAGGCTTTCTGATGAACCCTCTGGGGTCGACGGACGCAACATGTGGCATGTGGTTGTTTAGGAAGAGGGGGATTTTTAGGAGTGACACGGGCGAGAGACAGCGAGTGAAAGAAAGAGAGAGCGAGTTTTGAAACATGATAGATTTGTGTTTGGAGTCAAGTTAGTGTGTCGTCTTGTGTAGTTAGTGTGTAGTGTGGTCGTTGTTTTGTTTTGTGTGTCAGTTCTACAAGTGAACGTCACAGTTGCTGTAAAAAAGCCACCAAAGGCAGATTGCAGTGTAAACGCTGCCTCCACATGGAAAACAAGTAAACAGTACCATAAAGCTTTGTTGTTTGCAAAACTTGTGCATATTTTTAAAAATGTACAAAATGTACAATTTCTATTTGATTCTTTAAACATGTTTGTGGTTTTTACAGTCAGAAATATCACTTTTTTCTACTCATGTTTTAAATTTTGTCTGAATGTAGATAAATTGTGCCGATACAGTTTGTCAAAATGAGAAAGTAACAGATTGGCAAGATAAACCGTTTTTAAAGGTGAAATATAGAGAACAAAAACAGCCAATTATTCCCTGAACACCAGAGGGTTAGAGGCTAAAAGCAAAGCTGTCACCAAGTACTGTTTATATTTGTGTGTATTGCTGCAGCTTTTTTGAGTATTAACTTGGTGCCTTTGGGTGAAGTAATAATAATGGATTGGATTTATATAGCGCTTTTCAAGGCACCCAAAGCGCTTTACAATGCCACTATTCAGTCACTCTCACACACTGGTGGAGGCTACAGGTGTAGCTACAGCTGCCCTGGGGCAGACTGACAGAAGCGAGGCTGCCATATCGCACCATCGGCCCCTCTGGCCAACACCAGTAGGTGGCAGGGTAAAGTGTCTTGCCCAAGGACACAACGACCAGGACAGAGAGCCCAGGGATCGAACCGGCGACCTTCCGCTTACAGATACGCTTCCCAACCCCCTGAGCCACGGTCGCCCAAGTAATGGTAATATGAGTGATCCATATGGTCACAAAGAATAGCCTCTTGTTTCTGTGCTACCAAAGTTCCCCGGCTTTCATTCAAAATGTGTTTATCGTCAGCACCGACACATTAAACTACTTAAACAGTATAAATGTCTTCAAGCTCACACTCAGACAGTACACACATTTATATGTGTATTTGTATATGAATATTTCATACTTTTAAGGCTGCCTGTTTATTTAAGAGAGATGTGCAAAGTACATTAGAATTGTACATAATAATATGACAGATGATAGATTAAATAAATAGATTTTAAGTAGATGCTTGTGCATTCTTAAAGTCGTATATGTTGAATTGAACTATGTGATCTGTTCAAAGCCTCCCAGTCAGTGCTGTTCTCCATGCCTGTCTGACTGTACATGATGTTATTAGCACAAACACTTTAAAGGTGATCATTTAGGACTTCAGCAATAATACAGACAGCAAGGTAGTTAGCAATAGAACAGTTTTATTGGGAATTAACTTAAAAAGCAAACAAACAAACATCTGTCTCCTATTTTTTGTGTCATACAGGAAAGAAGCATCAATATCTGATGAGAAGACTCATTTATTTTTTGTTTTTTTTTTCAACAGGAGAAGAATATCTCTAACAAGTTGATTTGTTCACATTTTCATATCTTAATTTTTAAGTGAAATGTGCATTTTGAGTTTATACACAATATGCATATGAGGCTACCGTTTCCCTTTGCAGTATTTTTGTGTGGTGCGTTTTTCTATGTCTTAACAAAACGGGAACAAAGGTGTTTAAGTTCACCTAGGATGATTTGTTCCAATTTTCACAGTCTTACTGCTTGAAAGTGGACCTTGAAAGTGCTTACAAAGTGCTTGAATTTGACCCTGAAAAAGGCGTATGAACCCTGAGAGGCTGTACCATTGTAATAGCCTGGCGCCTGGCGCCGGTGTCTACCTAACCCTGGCACATGTATGTACAAATAGGGTAGAGCCGTGGAGATCTGGCTTGTATGGTCTTGTTCTGTTAATTTCAAAAAAAGGTCTTTTGTTCTATTTAACTGACTGGCCTCCAAGTTGTCCGGCTAACCTCCACACCACACACCCGCTGGACCTGCTAGCTGCTCCTTCCTCGCCAGACCACGTTACAGAGTGGCGCCTGAACAGGAACCGTTACAGGCAGGAGGCAGGAGGACAGGCTAAAGAAGCAGCCTTTTAAACCACCGCTCCCCAGCATCTTCCTGAGCAACGCACAGTCGGTCGTTAACAAAATAGATGAACTGATCCTACTTCTCGCCGCACAGCCACTTGTCCACGACTGTTGTGTCACGAAGACATGGCTACAAGAGGACATTCCTGACACTGCAGCTAGCAGGGCGCACAATGCACCGCAGCGAGAGAAAGACTACAGCGGGGAAAAGCAGAGCAGGAGGTTTGTGCATTTACACACATAACAACTGGTGCACAAACACTAAGATCATCACCACAGTCTGCTCCCCGGACATAGAGGCAATGTCTGTCATGTGCAGACCTTTCTACTTGCCTAGAGAACTGCCTAGCCTACCTGCACGACTCAATATCTGAACAGCAATGGCCATATCCAGAGGGAGTACATTGCAGGGGATTTCAACAAAGCATGCTTGTGAACTGTGCTACCTAAATTTGTTCAACATGTGAAATGCTGTATGAGAAGGAAAAACACCTTGGACCAATGTTCACTTAAATATCAGGCAAGCCTACAGATCTGTTCCCCTCACCCTCACCCTGAGGCTGTCCGACCACCTCTCTCTGCTCGTTGTCCCGGCATACACACCACTCAGGAAAAGGACAAAGCCCACCATCAGAACCATTAACACCTTTTCTGAGGAAGCTCTGGCTCAGTTGCAGAAGTGTTTTGCCCTTACAGAGTGGAGTGCCTTTGAACATGATGACCTCGAGACTCACACAGTTGCAGTGCTGGGTTACATCAAACACTGCATGGACACTGCCACCACGGAAAAGCGGGTCCGGTTCTACCCCAACCATAAACCCTGGATGACAAGCAAGGTTCAGGCATTGTTAAAGGCACGCAACTCTGCATACAAATCTGGGGACCAGGATATGTACAGCAGAGCAAGAGCAGAAAAAGGCATCAGAGCAGCAAAACTGACTTTTCAAATAAGCTATCAGATCACCTCTCAGATAGCAACTCCAGATAGGTATGGGAGGGTCTGAAACAAATGACCAATTACAAAGGCAACGGGACAAATACAGATAACATGGACATCTCATTAGCAGAGGAACCTAACCACTTCTTTGTTCGTTTCGAGAGAAGTGCAGACACCTCTACTATGCACACCGCCCTGCCCACAGCCTCCTCTGAGCACAGCCCCACACATTTAGCCTCCAAGAACACCAGGTTTGCAGTGTGTTCAGAGAAGTAAATCAGAGAAAGCTGCTGGCCCTGACAGAATACCTGGGAGTGTGCTGACCAGCTGGCTCCTGTGTTCACCAGACTATTCAACCTCTCCCTGTTACATGTCACTGTCCCTCACTGCCTAAAGTCAGGAACAATAGTCCCAGTCCCCAAGTCCACCACCATCAGTGGCCTCAGTGACTACAGACCCATGACTCCAGTGCAGGTGTCAGGGTCCTGGGTCGCTCCCTGAGCACTTATGGACTAATATTATAATATATATTTATTATTGCTGTCCCTCGTTATCCCTGCTTGTGTGTGTATGTGTTTCTGCGGGCGCCTTCAGGCCTGGTGGGTGTGGCCCTGCTGGCGGACTGGCCACACCCGAAGCCACACACCTGCTGCTGATCAGGCCTCGTTGGGGGAGCTACTTAAGAGAGTCTTGGAGCTCCCACCGACACGGGATCATTTCGTGAGACTTCCCGTCAGTTCTCCAGCTGGTCTGTTTGTGAGTGTGAGCTTACCAAGTGAACTGAGGGTACTAACTACTGCCTCTATTTTCCCAGGAAGGATTGCTGGATGAGAGGGCAGCAGACACAGAGTGCACTGGCACGAGGGAGCAGACACATGGGCACAAACACTGGGAGAAGACACGGAGTGGAAGTCGGGAGCACACGGGGATGTGTTATTGTTGTGTATCAGTTCCATCACTGTAAATAAACGCACTGCTTGTACATAGAGCACCGCACCTGGGTCCCCCTTCCCCACACCCCCCACGGTCTGCCAGTCAGACCGTGACAGCAGGGGTGGCAAACTCCAGGCCTCGAGAGCCGATGTCCTGCAGGTTTTAGATCTCACCCTGGGTCAACACACCTGAATCAAATGATTAGTTCATTACCAGGTTTCTGGAGAACTTCAAGAAATGTTTGGGAGGTAAATTAGCCATTTAAATCAGCTGTGATGGATCAAGGACACATCTAAAACCTGCAGGACACCAGCTCTTGAGGCCTAGAGTTTGCCACCCCTGCTCCAGTAGTTATAAAGTGCTTTGAGAAGCTGGTCCTAAAGCACATAAAGGACTGCCTCCCACCTAGCTTCGACCCCCACCAGTTTGCCTATAAGGTAATTTCCACTGCCCTTCACTCTGCTCTGCATCACCTGGAGAATCCTGGGACTTCAGTAAGGATGCTCTTCATTGATTTCAGCTGGGCTTTTAACACCATCATCCCACCTGGTAAAACTGGACCCTACATGTGCATGGATCAGAAATGTTCTTACTGACCGAACACAATCAGTCAAGGAGATCATCCACCCTGTCACTCAGCACTGGCTCACCACAGGGATGTGTGCTGAGTCCTCTCCTATACACCATCTACACCAGTGACTGCATCCCCACGCACCCTGCAATATCATCATCAAATTTGCAGACAACACCTCTCTGATGGGGCTCATCACCAACGATGATGACACCGCCTACAGAGATGAGGTCCAGACAGTTCATCTGACAGAATGGTGTGACTACAATAACCTCACCCTCAACACCAGGAAAACCAAGGATGTGGTCATGGGCTTCCGCAAAACAAGAACTGATCCCCCTCCCCTCTCCATAAAAGGTGGAATGTGGGAAGTGTGCCCTCCTTTAAGTTCCTCGGTACCCACGTATCCGAGGCCCAATCTTGTACCACAAACACACCAGCCCTAATGAATAAATCCCAGCACCGCCTCCATTTCTTGAGGGTTCTGAGATGGAACAGGCTGCAGACTGACCTACTAGTGTCCTTCTATTGAGCCACAACTGAGAGTGTGGTGGTGCACACCATCTCTGTGTGGCACGCTGGTTGCACAACAGCCAATAAGAAGAGACTCCAGAGGGTCATCAGAATTGCAGAGAAGGTGATCGGCTGTACACGCTCCTCCCTGGACTCTATTGCTAGTTTGAGATGTCTCTCCAGAGCCAGGGCAATTATAAAAGACCACCTCCATCATAACCACCACCTCTTCAACATCCTGCCCTCTGGAAAAAGATTCAGATCCGTCAGTTGAAAAACCAACAGACTGAAAAACAGCTGTCAGAACTTTTAATGCAAACTAAGAGTGTGAGCAGACCTCTCTCATACAATCACACTGTCGCTGCTATTGCCAGTGCAATATTTTGTTCTTTCCTTGTTCTGTGCAGTATTTTCTGAGCAGTATCGAGGCTCCGCCTACTGGGCAGGTACCGGAGATAAAATAGGAAAATGGTGGAAAAACACTGGATGCTCACTCATCTTTAAAGCCAGCCTTAAAACACATTTTGTAAAGCTTGCCTATTCTGTTTGATTTTCATTTTATGATGTGATTTTATCCATACTGTGATTTTGTTATTTATTTGCGTCTATTTTGACAGATGCCTATAAATAAAACATATTAATATTATTTATTATTATTATGTTCAGGGGAATATTTATGTAAGTCATGTAGAAAGAGAGCTTAAGATTTGCTAACAGGTCTTTGGAGGTTGAACATATATCTGCTGAAATACACGTTCATTATTGTGGATAAATGTTCACCTGGAGCTGCTTGTCAAACATAAATCTTGATATAGTTTAGTGCGACTGTGTGCAAATTTGTGCAGTCCTTAACATTAAATAGCAGTGGGCAGTATGATAAAAAATACTGCATTTCTGTGTTGCTTTCTGTTTCGATCTGTTTGTTATTCGATTAAATGTTTTAGGCATTTGTTAAGCTAAATGAATATAACCTACTAAATCCCTAGACTAAACCACACATCACAAATATTTTACAATGCTATAAAGCATTTTTTGGCAGGTGAGAGAAACCAACTTCTCTTTTTTCAAAACACGGATGCAATGTCAGACATTTCAGCTCTACTGCAGTTTAATAAACGTGTACATAGAAACAAAGAAAGAGATCCAGGGAAACAGAGATTCCTGGGAGATGGAGGAAAAAGTGAGAACAAATTGTGTAAATGTGTGTTACAGAGATAAAGCTCTGCACTATTTATGGCTAAATAAAACCCACCATGCCAAAATGTAAATCGAAACGCTGTGCTTAGCTGAAAAAAATGAAAGAATGTAATTCTGGTCTTACAAAGAGATGAATGGCTGCTTGTATTAGAAATATGAAACAGAATATGAGAGTGAATGAGTGAAATGAAGTTCAATATGAGGTAAAGTACAGTTCACATAAATATTCTGCTGTTCCACAACTAGGATTTCTTTTCTGCGATCCCTCTGAGGTGTCCTTAGATATTCACACTTTGTATTAATGAGCATCTGTGCCTGAGAACATTTTCTCGCTTGACACATCGAGGACAAAATGGTTTAAAAAGAGTCAAATCCAGACCGAAGGGTTGATGCAACTGTGTGATTGTCAAATCTCACAACGCTCTGAGAAAAAATTCACTTTGGTCACGCCGCTTAATTGTCCTACAGATACCACAGTTTGTTAATTTGTACAAACCAGTACTGAGCAAACAGGAGTAGTTAGCTAACAGCTGCTACTTTTGCTCTTCACTCTTAAAATGTTGGATGTTTCTTGTGAAAATAATGGAAATCACCATGTGACAGTTTTTCTCCTTTTATTTGCAGCAGGACAGAAAAAGGACAGGGCTGTGGAATATTTAGTTGTGAGAAAATTTCACAACTCGACTCGATGCACAGGTGGCGTCCTGTCATGGTATCATGCAGGAATGCAGTGAGAGCAACCCATTCTTTCATAAATGTTTGCTGAAGGAGCATGCTTGATTTTGTAGACGTGTGCTTATGAAAGTAATGTGGTGGATACTTTTGGCAACATAGTTTATCTTAAGGATCTCACAGTATCGTCACTGTATTGTTTTAAAAGTAGAGCCTTCAGTTTTCAGGCCCCTCTCTTATAGAATCAGCTCCCACTTTAAATTTGGGAGACAGTAACCCTTTCTACTTTTAACATTAGCTTAAAATGCGCTTTTTGATGAAGTTTCCAAAGTGCTTTTTGAACAGAACAAAATATTTTCAACAGAAAATTTCTAAATATACTAGTTTTCTTGAGAAAGCATAAATTATTTCTATTTGCACACAATAACAGAAGTATTCCAGAAAAAAAAAACAATTGTCAAGTGAATGACTTAGTCAAGTTGGGATTTGTAGTTTCAAAGAAGACAATCACTACAACTAGGGCTGCCACAAACGATTATTTCGATAGTCGACTAGTCACCGATTATTTTTGCGATTAGTCGACTAATCAGATCATCATCCATTGGACGTAAAACTACAGCTTATTGCACCAGCAGCATCTGCTCTTATATAACTATCATTAGCTTACAGCTTTAAGCTTTTAAGGTGCTAACTACAAATAAAGACAAGATGATAGTTTATTAAAGTTTAATGAAATTTGCAGATTGTTTCGGTGAAGTTTAATAAACTCCTTCTATCTAAAATATAACAGGACACCGGAGTAAACTCTGAGCATCTCACACTTCTGATAATCAGCTGTCTGCTTGACATTTATTCAGCTGTGTAAAAACTTTAATCTCAGCCAAACCGATTTACTCAGGAACAAATAAAATACTAAAAAAAGCCAAACAATAACATTTTTAAGTTATCTAAGTGACTCATATATCATGTTTAACCTGAGTAGCGAAAGACGGCGGTGGGTTTGAAAACGATTTGCCGGGAGTCCGGTGTTCTCACGGCTCTAGTGAGCCTAGCCCCCGGCTCGCTATCGAGCTAGTGGGTAACAGACGTCTCCGAAAACGTCGGAGCGCTTTTGAAAATATGTGGTGTCCTGATAAACTGAGCAGATATTTGAGGTTTACACAGCTACATTCTCGCCTGAAAATATGTTAAACGTTTATTTTGTGACCCAGAAAGAATAATAAGAGTAATATTAAAACTAACTAGCTACCGCCATTGTTGGAAACTGCGCTGGGCTGCGCTATGAATTCTGAGACACAGCTTCTTCTTCTTCGGGGTTTAACGGCAGCTGGCATCCTTGTACATGCAGTGCTGCCATCTTCTGTTTCAGTCCGTTATTACACTCTTAAATCCTGCTACTTATTCCTGCGTCTTTCAGGATCTTACAAAGCTTCAAACGACGCGTCGACTATTAAATTAGTCGTCGACAATTTTGATAGTCGACGTAATCGTGACTAGTCGACTAATCGTGGCAGCCCTACCTACAACTCTGCACAATAAAGGGCAAACTCCACTAATGCAGAAGATACACAAACTAGACTGAAGGATGACCTGCAGAAAGATTATAAATACTGGAAGTTTGTCATTTGGTCAGATGAGATGAAAATAGAGCTCTTTGGAGAGATGCTGCTTATGTTTGGTGAAAGAAAGGAGAGGCATACCATCCCCACACTGAAACACAATAGTGTACGTATCATGCTGTGGGGATGCCTCAGTGTGTCCCGGGCTGGGATTCTCATCAAGGTGTGAAGAGTCATGAAGAAAGAAGAATCTGTGAAGAATCTGGAAGAAAACCTCAAGCAGTCAGCTGCAAAACTGGCACTGGGTCTGGGTCATCACTTTGTCTTCAAACATGTCAGTGACCCAAAGAGCTCCTGGTGAAGAGCTACCTCCTGAAGGCCAAAGTGAACATTACTGACTGGCTTGCACAAAGCCCTGATTTGAATCCTGCTGAAAATCTTTGGGACAAACTGAAGACAAAGGTTTTTGTGAGAAGACCACCAAATCTGGAGGAGCTGGAGAGATTTGCCAGAGAACAGGCTAGGACTACTCAGGAGATATGTGTGAGAGCAAAACAAACAACTGAAAACAAAAAGGACACATGGTTGACCAGATGACTAATAAGAAGTAGTAGTCTGGAAATAATTGCATCGCAAGTCTGTGTGTAAATTAAATGTCTCATTTAGTATTTGAAACTAAACTCTCCCAAATCCATCTGTATACAAGCTGCTGTGGGAACATGTGGATTTAAAAAAAAGTCCTTATCGACAAGATTTGAACTATTAGACCTTCTTAAGACATTTCTATTATTACCATTCCTTCTGCAGTTTTGAACCACAGGTTTGAATTTGTGCCTCTATCTCTGGGGAAAATTGTTACTCTAACCTGGCTCTCCTCTCTGCTCAGTTATAAACAAGTCTGGGTCACTATTGGACCTTATATTCAAAAGCTCACAAACATCAACCTGACCTCAGGCAGGGTACCTGGAAGTTGTAAACATGCAGGGGTACAGCTCTGCTGAAATGCCTTTGTTGGCTCTTCAGTCTTAGACTAGTAGTGGCCTCTCAGGTGCTGTATTTTTAAACACTCACAGCATTTTTGGGTGTTTCAGTTAATTTTTAAAGCTTTCCAGAGCACAGTCTGCACTTTTGAAAGTTTGAAAGATATTTCCACCAAGCTGGCATTACAGGCACTGCCATGTTCAATTGGTACATCAGAATCAGAATCAGAATCAGAATACTTTATTGATCCCTGGGGGAAATTATTTATATATTTTATATATATTTATATATTTATTATACATGACTGACAAAGGGGTTTCTGTCTCTCTTGGTCATTTCTGTTCATCATGCTCCCTCCTAAGTTGAGTGGTTCAAGGTTCCATCCTTGGGCCACTTCTTAGTATTTACTTCCTTCCCATTGGGATCACTTATTTAAAAAACACAATGTCTGATTTCATTTTTGTGCGAATGACAGTAAGGTTTACGAAACACAGTGACCCTGGCGCTCTCAGGCCTGTGTTAGAATCCCTGAAAGACAGCAGAGTGGCTGGCTTTAACCTTGTTACATTGTAAAGAGAATAGCACCGAGGTTATTATATTTAGGCCTTGGACAGCTTTTACAACAGCGCAATAGCCCTAATCCATGCTAACAGCTGACCTGATTGGCTACCTCCCTGGAGTTTTGGGGGGTCTAATAACAATAATAATGATACTATTGTGCAATAAAAACATACACTCATTTTTATTTGTTAAGTTAAGTTACTATTTTGTGTTGTGTAGTTTTGTGCATAGTGCCGACGTGGGACAGTTTCCAATTTCGTTGTACTAGGTATGACTGCAATGACAATAAAGAGTTATCTCTTATCTCTATTGGTCCAGGTGTAACACCTCCCCACTTGGTGCTCTTGCATGTCAGATCAGTTGTCATCAACTTTGGGGTGAACATTTAAAAACAAAAATAAAGAAACACATAAATACAAACTGCCAAAGCTTTTTTAGCTGTTTCGTTTGTTTCTTTTAGTGGCTTGGAGAGAGGCCGTTCCAAGCATTTGTGACCACTTGTCTTCAGTACTGCAATGGACTTTATGTTGTTACTGTTAAGGCCTCACAGTCACACTTATAAATGGTCCAGATTTAAAAATGCACCTTTTCTTCTCTGCATTTCAAGACTGGTACCAGAGTTAGCATCTAGTCGGTTTTAATCATTTTTTGGTTTTTTAGTATTATTTATTGTAAATATCATTTTCAGTTTTTATGTTTACTTTTCATATTTCATTGATATGAAATATGAAACTATGTGTTTTTGTATTTTATTGCTGTCTTTCAACTATGTTGTTTTTAAAGTGCTCTCTAAGTAAAGTTACATTGGATTAGATTTGCAAGCCAGTAAGGTATGTTGAGAGGATGTCTTCCTCACCTACATCACACTGCTAATGCTTTGACTGGTTGCCACCTCGACTCTCACACTAATGACTAATGCTGTCATCAGCAACTCTATTGATGACTTCAGTCATCAGAAGTGTAGATTAGGCCACAATTTTATAAATGGGCTGAGTTGTACATTATGTGTATCAACATGCATCGTGGGGAAACTTAGCTGCCCCGGTTCTCATTTCATAAAAAGCTAATGTATTATTATGGCATGGTTACTCTGAAAAAGGAACAGTTGTGAAAAATGGGTCTGGCATTATGGCTACCATCGCTCTCCCTCCCTCATGAAATGAAGAGTTGTTCATTGTGTGTCAATAACTTTCACAGTTCATTTGTCTAGTTTGATCAAATGAAGACTCATTTCAGACTGCGGGAGTTTCACCATTCGCTCACTGTGAGTCTCTGTCGTCTGTAATTGTGCTTAACAGGTGGGTTTTTTTATTTAACGCTGACTGATGCTCACTGCTTTTTTAAGGCCCCATGATTCCAAAGGTGCTTGATGACATGCACAAAGCTTTAACTGTAAGCATGGCTCTTAACCACGTACAGTCATGTGACGAAATTAGCGCAACCTATGAAAACATGTTGTTTAGCATATTTGGACATGTAGATATATATCTTTAATATAATTGTCACAATATTAGGGGACTCCAGTACTTACATAAATCAAAAGTGAAGAAAAGACTTTTCCGTAAAATGTAATTCTTTAAAACGTGTATTTTCTGGTAAACAGTAAATTAGGACATTCCCACTTAAAATACCTAAATTCACACAGAGGCGTTTCACATCGGGTGCAAAAGATTAGAACATTGTTACTCATTGTCACGCATTTTGGGGGAGGATTGCCTTCCATGTAGGACTGGCTAAAATCCAAAACATGGAGAGTTCTGGAAGAGCCAGAATTAAACCTTCACCAAGAACAGAAACCAGGAACCATAAATACAATACAAACAGAAAAACATAATTCAAAGAGTATAACTTAAACAAAGAACACAAACACTGGGTTACCAGACATTGATATGTAAACTGTGAACTTACTGTGTGTTTATGATGTTGTATCTTACTTGGCAGCAATGGTCAGCCCAGTTGTTATATGTTGCTGTATTTATTTGGGGGTTTTTTGTAAGTCTGTTTGGAACGACTTTTATATGTCAATTGGCCCGTATGTGGAAAAGTAAAATATTCTGAACTTTACTAAATGTGTTATTCAATATTCAAATGTTTCATCTTTATAATAAATGTATGAAAGCAATGTTTAGTAACGCTACATCTGGGCATAACTCACCCATGTTTTGGGCTTTACTGGGAAAGTTTACTTAGAAAAAACAACAATCTGCACTGCAACAGTAAAGCTGTCTGAGGAAACTGGTTGGTGATTCGGGGACAGCCAATATCACTGAATTTGAAGTCGTGCTGCTTTTGAATTGTTTGCTTTGAAGACCGGGAGGAGATCTGTGTGAAGACGATGGAATCAGTGTGCTCTCAGTCTGTGATTGAGTGCAATCAGGTTGGCAGTTATTTGCCATCTGTTTGCAATAATAAAGCAATTAACTTAAGAATGACAATTTAACTGCTAAATGATAGAGGTCAGTGGTCTGTCCAGCGGCCTGTTTTTCTATTGAAGACCACGGCAGTGTGCATGGTGAGCCGTCTCTCTAGGTTCCTCTGTCTGCTGTTTGTTCTTATGTTGCCCTGATGGCTCTGTTTTACTCATTTTTGAACACCAAACACTTCTGAGTCTTTGTCCAGTTAAACTGCAAAAGTTTGATCTGACAAATAAGCCAGGAAGTCTTCCTCGACTAGTGGTGGACATAACACTGTCTTTCTTGGAACACTTTCCCTGCGCTTGTTCATTTATTAGCTCTCCCTGGATCACTGGTTAAGGTGGCTGCTTCAGTATGTTGTTGTTGGCAGCTGTCACCTGTCTTCTAAACTAGATTCAAAGTACCACCAAAATGTGTCAAGGATTTTAATCTTGATTTTGCCAACTTGCTGGGGAGTCTTAGGATATAACTGTGTTTTAATAGTTGGTGAGTTTAACATCCATGTTTGCTGTGAGTGTAATAAAAGACTTTCTCACTCTTATTGATCCAACTCATGACAAAAGAAATACACTCAATCTGACAGAAAACTAAAGACTAGGAACTATAAACACAAAACCATGAAAAACAACTAATCAAAGAACATAACTTAAACCACATTACAATAATCTTTCCTTCAAGATGGTCTAACTGCTACAAAATCCAGAGCAAAAAGACTCAATCTTGAATCTCTGGGTCTAATCCAGTTGATCCATACCCCAGTATGGGTATGGATGATTTCCATTTCCACTCAAATCATTGCTGTTTTGACTTTACTATTCAAATTTAGAATAAATTTTTAATTATTTGATTATTCCTCTTAAAGCACAGCATTGTATTTAAACTTGATGACCATGAAGCCAATCTCCAGCAGTAAGCTGGTATCTTTGGTAAATGAATGCATCTAATTCCTGAGAGTGATGAGCTTATATTTTAGCTCTGTTGGCTCAAGCTGTGTGCCAAATGTACCAAAAGAAGCGTTCTTGCACGGTGAAATAATATGAAATTTACAAAAATATATGAATCTTTGTATGGAAATATTACAGCAATTACTCAAGCTTGTAGACATTGTAAACATAAACAAGAGTAGAAGAGAACACTGTTGAAGAGTGGATCATGCCACAGTGGACTTCTTTGGTTAGTGGAGGGAGGTAAAGGGGACAACAACCAGGATGCCACGTGAAAACTCACAACATTAAAAAAAGAAGAAAATAAAAGAGTTCATGCTGAAACTATAAAAACATACATGTGAATCAGAGATGCAGCAATAATGACACTTTATAACTATTTTCAACATACAAATGATTGTTTTTATACAAGATTAGCTCCTGCTTGTGTTGAAGCAATAATTATAATATATGATTCTGAAATGAGACACATTGTGTACTTTTAATTTAAACACTTTTTTACATTTAGGGTTTTAATTGCATGACTGTTTTTACTCTGCTGAATCTGTTTCATTTATTCCTCTTTGCCTGAACCATTGCATTGATGGTAATAATGGGATTTGTAGTGTTTTCCCTTAGTGGTGTCTCTGTGAAACACAACTACACAACTCCCCTTGATTCCTTACTGACTGTCATTAGCTCGTCTGTCTTACTGTCCTGCAGTCTCACATTGCCCATATCACGGTTCTGGTTCTGTGAGCCAGTGTTTGTGTTTTGGGACTTGTTGTTTTATTGTTTTGACCTTGAAGAATTAGTTTGCTTTTCTTATGTCTATATGTTTCTGATGATATTGTTTATCTTTAGTGATTCAGGTTAATGTTGAGGTTGTTTAGTTTCCTACAGCATCTCTTGTTTCCATCTTTGTCTCTCTCTCTCCGTGTCTCATATCCCTAAACTGTTCCCATGTTTCTCTCTTTTTCTTGTTCCCATGTGTTTCTCAGTGTCAAGCCGTGTGTTTTAGTTTACGTCTCGGTGTGCTTCCTGTGTTATTTTGACAGTCCCGTGTTCAGTGTGCTCAGTTCACTTCCCCCGTCTCGTTATGTCTTTCGTTCCAGCTGTGTTCCCATGTATCTCTATTTTTCCTAATCACCCTGCTGTGTTTATATTGTGACAGTTCCCCTTTGTCTCTTGTCAGGTTATCAGTTCTTCTCCCTTTGTGTTTCAGGTGTCACGTTCGGTGTTCTTAGAGTTTAACATGAAAAAGGCAACATGGCAAGAACAGAGAGAGCTCTTTCAATCAGCAAATTTAGACATGGCACAGTGTAAAAGGAGTCACCAACAATAAAGTAAATACGTGAGAGAAAATAAAGTTAAAGCAAAGGAAGCATTGGACCAGCTATTTCACTCTCGGTTTCAGCCTTAAATTAATATTTATTTATATCAAGAATAATATTAAATCTAGGAATCTATATTTCTTAAGGCTGAAGGAAGTGAGGTTCAGAGCCGAGGAGCAGAGTGACAGAAAGCTCTGTTCCCCACAGTGATGACACGAGCAGAAGGAACAACAAGATGAGTGGCAGACGAAGATCTGAGAGAGCAGGAAACAGTGGTGATATGAAGCAGATCACAGAGATGAGGGGTAAGGTTATGGATGCACTTACATATGAGATGTAAGATTTTAAAGTTTATCTTTGCTTCTATGGGCAACCAGTGAAGCTGTTGAAGAAATGGGATAATATGGTCTCTTAAGGGAGTACGAGTTATGACCCGAGCTGCAGAATTCTGAAGAAGTTGAATTTTATGGAAGGACTTACTGGGGAGACCAAATAAGAGGGAGTTGCAATAATCGATCTGGGAAGTAATAAGACTATGGATGAGGATGGCAGCAGCATGGGGAGTAAGGAAGGGACGAAGTCGGTTAATGTTACGTAAGTGATAGTATGCAGAAAGGGTTATGTAATTGATGTGAGACTGAAATGAGAGAGTACTGTCAAATATGACACCCAAACTCTTAACCTGCGGGGAGGGAAGGATGGGGGAATTTTTAATCTTAATGGAAAAACTGTGAGATTTTGTTAAGGTAGAGGCCGTGCCAACGAGTAAGACTTCTGTTTTATTACTGTTAGGTTTGAGAAAATTGGAGGAGAACCAGGATCTGATCTCCATAAGACAGTTCGAGAGGGAGGTAGGTGGGAGGGATGAATTAGGTTTGGAGGAAATGTAGAGCTGGGTGTCATCAGCATAACAATGAAAACTGATAATATATTATATTATATATATTTTTGGAATATTCAGCCAAGGGGGAGCGTGTAGATAACGAATAAAAGAGGCCCTGATACTGAACCCTGGGGCACACCAGCAGAAACAGGATAGAGACTTGAAGAGTGTGACTGAAGTTGGATAAACTGGGTGCGGTCTGAGAGATATGAGGTGAACCAGGTGTGACTAATGCCAATGGATGCTAATCTGCTCAGGAGGACATTATGAGAAATTGTGCCAAATGCCGCACGAAGATCCAGAAGGATGAGAATCAGCTGCCATCAGAAGGTCATTAGTAATCCTTAACAAAGCAGTTTCTGTACTATGATCAGGGGGGAAACCAGATGCAAATTGTTCGTAGAGATTATGGTCTTTGAGATGTGAGTGAAGCTGGGAGGCAACAACTTTCTCAAGGATCTTTAAAATAAAGGGGAGGTTTGATATAGGGTGGAGATTATTAAAATTATTGGGATCTGCATCAGGCTTTTTGAGAATCGGAGTGACAGAAGCAGTTTTAAAGGATGGAGGAAAAATCCCAGTGTTAAGGGAAGAGTGGATAATACTAGTTATGAGAGGAGCCAATGAGGGAACACAAGCTTTACTAGCACAGTGGGAAGAGGGTCGAGCTGACAAGTGGATCATTTAGATTTTTGAATACGATTTGATACATGTCTCACAGGAAGACAGTGAGGAAAACAGAAAGTCTACAGTTAGAAGCTCCTACAGAGTAATATTAAAATGGTTGTTTCAATTCCGACTGGTCAAATCCATTTGAGGCACTCGGGCCTCTCTCCACTGATAAGTTGTTTCAATGAGATGGAAGCTGAGGGGCTGTCAGCAGAACACTCACATCCACCTGTTAGCTGTGTCTGTGGGTTTCTTGCTGCAGACAGCTGAAGCATGAGCTGTATTTACAGAAAGCGATATCAGACGAGCACACACAGTAGAAGCATGAGCAGCAATGGTAGTTTCCATAATCTTACTCTGAATCTTTCATCAGACCCTGGTCACTGGGTGAGCACATGACTGGAGTTACTAAACAAACTTTGGGTGTTGTGTATATCCACCATATGGGGAAGAGAGCCAGCAGGCCTCTTTTTGGGCAGGCATGCTTCATGTTGTACATGATTTACAGTGAACCAAATATGTGTCAGATATCCAGTGACACATTTGGCTAAAGGTTAGTAGTCTTATTATCTTTGTTGCATTTAAAGTTTAACTTTAAACCCCCGCATTTCTAGAAATAATGAGTGCATACATATGACTAAGATGTGGCTTTTAAATTTTTTGCCAGGAAGTTTAAATCATGTCACATGAGTTTAAAATTTGATTGAAACAGCAGTTATTACACATTTATCCATTTTAATTTATAATGGCACAAACCTTGAGTCTGTCACTGGCTGGTATTCTAAATGAAAGATTACAGGCAAAGGAGGGTTGAATCAATTATTTAGGCTAAAATGAAAACTACAAAAGGCACAATTTCACTGCCTGCAGCAAGCCTTGAAAATTAGGTCAGTTTCATAATATTCTAGTGGGATCTAAGCTCTGCAGCTGCTGCACTAAAGGGAGCTTGGAAACAGCCATCGATAGACCTGAAGAAACTCCACTGCTGTCAATGAAAGCGTGTAGACTTCCACTATATATGTGCCCAGTCACTTTGGTTTGTTGTGAATTTCCCACAGGTAGTTACAATTTATAAGTACAGTTAAAGCTGTTTTATATAGCAGGCCAATTTAATTACATTTGTTCTAATTTGACCATAAAAATAATGATAATTCTGTGATAAGACTCAAACATCTATCAGGACTGTATTGCTTTCCAATAGTGCTGAAGAGTAATACAGTTTCACAGTCATTATATACTTTGGTTATTCACATTTCAAGTAGACATGGGATGAAATAGACGTGCAACACGTTGGATTGTTAAAGACAAACTAAAAGTGATACTTACAAGCAGTCACTTGCTAAACATATACAGTTTATCAAATTAGCTGTTTGTAGCGGGCGACCGTGGCTCAGGGGGTTGGGAAGCGCATCTGTAACTGGAAGGTCGCCGGTTCGATCCCCGTACTCTTTGTCCTGGTCGTTATGTCCTTGGGCAAGACGCTTTACCCTACTGGTGTTGGCCAGAGGGGCCGATGGTGCGATATGGCAGCCTCGCCTCTGTCAGTCTGCCCCAGGGCAGCTGTGGCTACAACTGTAGCTGCCTCCACCAGTGTGTGAATGAATAGTGGCATTGTAAAGCGCTTTGGGTGCCTTGAAAAGCGCTATATAAATCCAATCCATTATTATTATTTGTTTGCTGGTGAGTTAATAGAAGTTTTATAATAATAATGATTTAATGAATTATAAATAGAGGCTACATTCATATTGTTTCATGGGTAAATCAGCAACACCCAAAAAGGTTGATGCTGTTCATCTGGACGTTTTCAGTGGGAGAAACGTTTCATCATCATCAGGTGACTTCTTCAGTCTCAGCTGACTGCAGGTTTCTCCAACCTTATAAACAGGACATTTACACAATAACTGAAACCAGGCAGTAAAGCAGGCAGTTATTAGTCATACAAAGCATTTAAAAAATACTTTGAAACTCAAACAAGTCTTCTCAGCGGGAAAAAACAGACAAAGCACAAAATACTGAACATATTTATAATAATAAATAATAATAGATAATTTCCTTTGGGATTCATAAAGTATTCTGATTATTAGAAGATACAAATATAACTCACTTAGGTTCCCAGAATACTGAAATTTTAAACATGTTTTAATGCTGTTTGGGAAACATATATGGAAGTTCAAAATATAAACAGCAGGGCACTGTTAGCTGTTCTCTCTAACCTTAAGCTTATTCAACACTACAAACTTGCTTCATGAGTTTTAATCCCTGCTAGTCTACCTCTCAGACCTACGGTGGCTGGGAAGTGCAAATCACATTTACAACATCAACAACAAAATAACATTTCCGAAAACTTACATTAAAAAACTAAAAAAATTGACAACATGTTTGTTGTTGATGTTGTAAATGTGATTTGCACTTCCCAGCCACCGTACAGACCTCTGTATATGTACTGTGGATGAAGTTAGAAAGGATGCAATATGCCAGGATCATTCTGGACTCTCTGTTAGGCTTTTAATGAGTGCTCCTGTACCGACTCAAGGCCCTGGGGTTGCAATCAAAGAGGAGAGGGATTGGAGGCTGATTATCTTGTTCTCAAGTGCTGGATCTTCCTTTGATTTCAGTTGAGTACTTTGCAGCGTCTATCAGCACAACATTCTCTGTGCCTAACCGTGCATTATTACCTTTGTTAGGAAAGTAGTAGGAAGTAGTATTTCTGACACTATACTCTGGCTGGAACCTTAATTATGTGACTTCTCACAGTTTCCCACTGGTTTACAGTATTATCAGCAACATTTTAACAGCTACTGTTAGGTTCCATTATATACACCAGTGAGGCATTTTGAACACTGACAGGTGAAGTGAATAACATTAATTATCTCTTCATCATGACGCCTGTTGGTGGGCGGGATATTGAGTTAGGTCCATAAATATTTGGAAAACGTTTTTCTAATTTTGGTTCTTTGCTTTATGACAATAAATTTTAAATGAACAGAATAGAATAGCCCTTTGTAGGTGCTCCATGCCAGTAGTGCTATTTAACAGGAATAAATAGCAAACAGAAGCGATATATACAGTGGGGCAAAAAAGTATTTAGTCAGCCACCGATTGTGCAAGTTCCCCCACCTAAAATGATGACAGAGGTCAGTAATTTGCACCAGAGGTACACTTCAACTGTGAGAGACAGAATGTGAAAAAAAAATCCATGAATCCACATGGTAGGATTTGTAAAGAATTTATTCATAAATCAGGGTGGAAAATAAGTATTTGGTCACCTCAAACAAGGAAAATCTCTGGCTCTCACAGACCTGTAACATCTTCTGTAAGAAGCTTTTCTGTCCCCCACTCGTTACCTGTATGAATGGCACCTGTTTGAACTCATCATCTGTATAAAAGACACCTGTCCACAGCCTCAAACAGTCAGACTCCAAACTCCGCCATGGCCAAGACCAAAGAGCTTTGGAAGGACACCAGGAAAAGTATTGTAGACCTGCACCAGACTGGGAAGAGTGAATCTACAATAGGCAAGCAGCTTGGTGTGAAAAAATCAACTGTGGGAGCAATCATCAGAAAATGGAAGACCTCTGTTATTGCCAACAAAGGTTATGTTACAAAGTATTGAGTTGTATTTTTGTTATTGACCAAATACTTATTTTCCACCCTGATTTACCAATAAATTCTTTACAAATCCTACCATGTGGATTCATGGATTTTTTTTTCACATTCTGTCTCTCACAGTTGAAGTGTACCTCTGGTGCAAATTACTGACCTCTGTCATCATTTTAAGTGGGGGAACTTGCACAATCGGTGGCTGACTAAATACTTTTTTGCCCCACTGTAGATGCAGTCTTGTGGGACAAATACAAAACAGTAGACAGGCACACACTGGAAAACAACGTGTGAAACAACTCAGATGTAGCTGAAGTGAAGGTTGAACAAAAGGATTGCATAAAAATGAACTAATGCATTTTTAACACAATCCCTTCATTTCAATCTGTGTTATAACTAAGCAGATAAAAGGCCTGCAGTTGATTTGAGGTGTGGTGCTTACGTTTGGAAGATTCTGCTGTGAACACATGTTTTATGTGGTCAAAGGAGCTCTACATGCAGGTGAAACAGGCCGTACTTAAACTGTGGAAACAGAAAAAACTCATCTGAGAAATTGCTGCAATATTAGGAGTGGCAAAATCTTCAGATTGTACATCCTGAGAAAGAAAGAAAGCACTGGTGAACTCAGCAACACAAAAAGACCTGGACGTCCACAGAAGACAGCAGTGGTGGATGATCACAGAATCATTTCCACGGTGAAGAGAAACCCCATCACAACCAGGTGAACAACACTCTCCAGGAGAGGTAGCTGTATCGATGTCCAAGTCTAAATGCAGAGGGTTCACTGCAAGGTGCAGGCCGACCATAAGCCTCAAGAATAGAAAGGCTAGATTGGACTTTGATTTAAAAGAAAAAACACCCCCCCCCCACCCCCCCCACCCAAAAAAAAAAAAAAAAGCCAGCACAGTTGTGGAAAAACATCCTTTGGACAGATGAAACCAAGAACCAGAACGATGGCAAGAAAACAGTATGACGAAGGTGTGGAACGGCTCGTGATCGGAAACATATCACATCATCTGTAAAACACAGTGATGGCTCGGGTGTGCATGGCTGCCAGTGGCACTGGGACACTGGTGTCTATTAACGATGTGACACAGGACAGAGGCAGCAGCGTGAACTCTGAGGTGTTCAGAGACAGCCTGTCTGCTCACATCCAGCTAAATGCAGTCAAACTGAATGTTCCATAGTTCAGATGATACAGGTATTGATCAGGCTTACTGAAATGTATTTAACACACCACCTTTGTTGATGATGACAGCTTCAAGATACATCCCGTATAGAGTACCTAGTTGCATTGTTCAGGTGTTATTTTGACCCCTTCTGTGAACTCTGAGCATTAGTCCTTTCCTTTTATTTTTCAGTTGGATTCGGGTCAGTTGATTGGCTGGGTCATGCCTCTGCAGTGTTGGGAAGGTTACTTTTAAAATGTATTCCATTACAGATTACAGATTACAACTGTAGCTGCCTCCACCAGTGTGTGAATGCGAGAGTGGATGAATAGTGGCATTGTAAAGCGCTTTGGGTGCCTTGAAAAGCACTATATAAATCCAATCCATTATTATTATTATTATTATTATTATTATTATTATTACATGCCCCAAAATGTATTTTGCAACATATTCCGAATACGTTACTCAGTGACAGTAACGTATTCTGAATACTTTGGATTACCTATTATATTATCATGCTTTTTACAACTACATGAATGTACTATTGCTGTGTGATTTATTACTATTACTGAAGGTTACTCTCCATACCAACACCAGCTACATGTTTAAATCTTAATATAAATGAGTAACAGTAGGTGGACATTAGGTAAGGCTGCACTTTTTGCAGTGATCTCGTATAGAAAACTATTTCGCGCGTATATAAAACAGGTCCGCGGCTCCGAACCGTAGTAAAGGGACCTCTGGCTGATATGTCGGGTTCTTGTCGGGCTCGCAGCTGAAAACTAGCTTTGCTTTGTTGTCTGGGTCGACTTTGCTAGCGAGAGACAGAGAGAGGCGTTGAAAGGCTGCTGCAACGGAACTTATTGTTTCAGAGGAAAACAGGAACACAGTGTACAGTCGAGTCTTAACAGCTTACTTACAGCTGGACTCGTCAGGCTCTCTTTTTGGCTGCAGTGGTTATTATTATATTTACATGCTTCCAGCTCCCGTTTCTGCTCGGTGACAGCTCGTACTTTTCCTTTTTCTCCCTCTTAACCTTTTAAAAGGGTAACTGTAACGGAATACAGTTACTCATATTTTGTATTTTAAATACGTAACGGCGTAGTGGCAGTAGTCAGGCCTGCGCGTGGCTACTAAACTGAATTTCCAAAGAAAGTGATTTAAAGCAAATTCATGATTTAATTAACTATTTTTATTGTTATTAATAAATTTCAAAACTGTATTTAATATTCTTTATATTTGTAAGCTTAAGCTAGCTGTTATACCGGGGTCTAAGGGTATGGGAGCACAACATAAGGGTTAAAAAGAGACTCCTCGCTGTCCCCAAAACAAGAAGACCAGTCGCAAATTCAGAACCTAAGGTGAGGTTTACTGCTGCTCCAGTAACACCAAAAACTAAAAGCATAAACTCTAGGGTGAGCCAAGGCAATCTATTCCAACCACATGCTGCCTAAACCCTGAAAAAAAACCCAAACAAAACAAAAGTGCTACCCCGAACTCCCTCTCTATATAAACCAGAGAAAACTGTGAAGAAATAAATTAGCAGTTTAACAGCTACAACATTCAAATGTGTCAACCTTGCCGCTTTACAAAATATCTGTTGTTTCCAGCTGTCGGTTTGACAGGGCGTATCATTTCAGAAGATGTCACCAATTTAGCTTTGACACTTCCTTTCCCCTTGATCCTGGCACTGCAGCTGAATGACAAAAGGACAGAAGGCACCACCTGCTCATTCCTGCTATGACTGAACAACAATAGGGAAGAAGATGGAATAAATGTCTTGATGGATTTTCATCCTGGTATCACTGCGTGGAGCAGTGAGTTGTCATGCGTCTTAACTTCTCCATTAACTGTTAATCAAAGCAGGAGGTTTTTTTTGGTTTTGATTTGGCTTTTGAAGGGGGGGGGGGGAGGCATCAAGGCTGAGGAGGAGCAGCCTTTTCAGATGCTGCTGGTTTATGAGCAGCATCTGAAAATGCACACTAGAGCAGGGCAATATGACCAACAATATTTATCATGATAACGATAAATTTGCGATAACGATATAACCGACGACATAACTAACACTAGACAAAATACTTTACAACTCCACAACTTTATTAGTGCAAAAAACCCATCAATGTATTTTCACTTAAACAAGCAGCTGTTTTTTGCATTAAAGTTATATAAACTTTAACAGTGCAAATGCAAATTCTTTGCTGACAGTTTAACCAAAAGGCATTTCCAGTGGAAACTGGCCGACACATCCTCAGCATAACCATGTGTAATATCCACAAAACTTAAAAAGAGGTTATACACACACAATACGGTAATATTATGTTGAAGCACAGTACGTATCACTCCGCGAGGCTCCGCCTACGACAGCTGTAACGCTCCAACAATCCATCAAGCAGTGCAGCTTTGTAGCTTAGCAAAGTCGCACTGATTTTCGAGCGCCGTGCACATAAAATCGTTTCCAGGTCAGTAAACACAACCAGAGTTCATACATAAGGCACACGGGATTATAAGGGGCTCTGTCGACTTTCAGAAAAATCAAAGTATTGATTTTAAGTGCGCCGTATTTTCCAAACAATACGGTAATAACGACGGCCCGCTAGCATGCGCTACCAAAAATAGTGCTTTGTTGTGTATCTGACGGACGAAAGCCAAACCAGTTCCACACCAGTGAAGCTGCAGCATTTTTACAAACCAGTTCAGGTTCATCTGTTTCATTCAACGATCTGCTTTCGCCGCCATGTGTGTATGAAAACAAAGGCTCTGCACATGCGTGTTTTACCCATATTCTATCGCCATATTTCATTTTCTTATCGTTGCCCAACATTATACCGGTATTACTGTGAACGGTATAAAATGGCCCAGCCCTACTGCAGAGATCCTCTTATATTTATTACTGACTTTTAAGCTGCTACTATGTTACTAATAAACAACTATGATTTTCATTATTTGACAGTTTATTTAAAGCTAAAGTGTGTAGCACGTTTATAAAGAATTTACAAACATTCTAAATTAATAAAATAAAGAAGACCTTATCTAATTGTCAAGGAGAACGAGATCCCCCGATTCTACTCAGAAGTGGAATAAAATACTTCATATCAGCCCTTTTATGGTTCAAGTAATAGAGTGCTATAATAGAATATATCTATGTGTGATTCTGCTAGTAGTTAATTATGCATAAATCTAATCAATATATTGAATAAGGAAAAATAACCTGTGTAATGTAATGATTGACCGTTGCCCTAGTTTGTATTGTGTGTGTGTGTATTGAGATGAAACGAGGAAGTGCAGTAAAGTACTGCTGAAAGAGGTTGGGAAGTACAGGAGATACAGGAACATGTCCATGTACTGTAGGTTCTCAGTCATCCAGGTCATCGTACTCTAAGGAGCATGGAATGAAAAGCGTCTGGTCTCCTGCAAAGGTTTTCCTCAGTGTTTCACTTATAAGGATCCAGATGTTCTTGTTTTTGTTTTGTTATGTTGAGTAATAGTTTCATTGGTTCTCTAAAGGCCTTTCAAAGGGTTTCTTTGAATATTGGCTGCACTTCCATTCATTTTCAATCCTTTCCTTGTATCTGACCATTTTCAGACAAACCTTTTTTGTTTGCTTGTTAAGCCATTTGACACTGACCTACAAATCACTCAAACATTGCATCTAACTTGTTCAGCTATCGTGTCTCTACATAACAGAAAAGGTGGCAAAGAATACATTGTATAGATTATGTCCATATGCACTTTCTTAGCAAAAGCCTCTTGTAGAACCGATCATTTGTTTGCATTTCTTTAGTTAAATATATAAAAACGTCATGCTTAAAATTACATTTTTGTACCAACAAGATGATAAAAGCATATCAACACAATAGAACAGTCTGTCATGGATTGGCCTCACCATACCCCACACCTCAAGGTCATTGAAACAGGGGTCAATTTGACAGAGAACAGAACAAAATGCATCAAACTCAATGGATCAGAAAAGCTTTGCATTGTCCTCTGAAAAGCCTGGAGAACTATTCCTGAAGACTACTAGAATAAATTAAAAAAAAACATTTGCCTTAGAGAGTTCAGGATTTGTTGAAGAATAAAGGTGACTTTCAAGCTCGTTTGGATAAAAAACTATTTTTCTAAAAGAAATGCTAAACTTATTTCCCATTTTCCTGGCAAATATGGATGGCTGAAGAGCTAGAGGAAATGATTGTAATGTAATATAACTTGCTGATCTTTAATGATCACATTGAAAACATTGAACACACATGGAGCTCTCCTCACACAAGTCCATTAAGCCAGTTACAGCAGGGCAGGTGAGAAGGAGTCACGCGGGTGGATACAGTGGAGTCTGTAGTGCTCGCAGGAATCTGTCTGTGTGTCAGTATGAAATTTTAATGATGGTGGGTGGTTGGCCATGAGCACTGAGACATCTGTATTAGGAGCTGTACTGGCTGGCAAGCTGGAAGTCCTTGGAGAGACAAATGAGGAGCTCATCCAGGGAAGGGGAGCTTTGATCAGCTCCTCTTATTTCCATATGACAATACACCAACCGCTCGTCCCGCTAAATGAAAGACTGCATGGATTATGACTAACTGGGTTCAAGCGGCAGAACTGCATGCGCTCACTGCTTGGACAAAATTGAGAATGATGATCCATTGCACCGTTGAGTTCATCCTGTGCCACTTCAGCTTTATTTTCACAGTCCTGATCAAAGGTTTAAGACCATTTAAAAAATGTCAACAAAATCATATTTTGCATGGTTGGATCTTAACAAGGTTCCAAGTAGAGCTTCAGCATGAAACCAGAAGAAATGGGCGTGAGACAAAAATTTTTTTTGAGAATGCAATTTATTGAAAACAACTGAAACAGGCTGTTTTACAGCTGAGTATTGAACACTATTGAAGTGCTGAACAGACAATAAATTCATTTAATCCTTCATTCAAAAGCCTTTGTTGGTGATGAAAGCTTCAAGTGGAGAAACTAGTTGCATGCATTGCTCATTCTTCCACACAGTCTTCAAACCCTGAAGGTTCTGTGGGCCACTTCTATGAACTCTGATCTTTAGCTCTTCCTATAGATTTTCAGTTTGAGTCAGGTCAGATAATTGGCTGGGCCATTCTAGCATCTTACTGATGGAGTTAGATCAGTGGGAGTGTGTCTCACTCACTCCTGATATACAGCTTGACCTCATCCATCTACAGCAGGTGGCTCATGATCACTCTGCTCCTGAAGCTACATTCATAGCTGTTTTTATGAGCTGGCTTAGAGGATTGAGGCTATGCAGAACACCAGTGGGCACAATGCATTGCTTTGGTATAATAAGCAGCTGATAGTGACTTCTGCCATTGTCTTCCAGTTGTCTCCATTGTTGTCTTCCACAGTCCTACAGGGTTCCTGTTTAATGTTATCAGCATACTGTTAGTCTTGTACAGTGCCAAGCACTCCAGTATCCATGTGTGAGTCATCGGCTTTCTTGTAGCCAATCCAGGTGGTGCTAAGGTTGGTCTGTCTGGTCTTATAGTGCTGGTGTACTGTTCTATCAACCAGGACCTGGTGCTTTGACCCTTTGGTTTTATTTTCAAAGCCTTTCTGACCTGTCCTTGTGTGGATGCTTGTGTTGGTTGCTGTGATGCCCTAAAGGACCCTACATGTTGTATTGAGGCAGGGTAGTCGGCTGATAGTTTCTTGGTGTCGTACCCTTGTGGCATACTTGAGGTTGTTCTGTCCTGTCTTAGCTGGTCTCCATGAGTTTGACCACAGTCTTCATTATCAGCTCAGCAGATGCAGAATTGCAGGGCTTGAGAATTATTAAGTTCAATAGCACTCCACCTCTCTGGCAACTCTCAGGCCCTCCAAAGTATGGAGGCCTATCTCCCCTCACCACACTCCCTGCCGGTGACTGATGCCCTCAGGGGTCGGTGCGTTGGTGGTTCTTGGTGTCCGGGGATGGGCGCTCAGGTATGTACCAGCTCACTTGGCGGGGCCTGGCGCCTGATGCTCGGTCAGGCCTCTTCCGGGGCAAAGGGGGCCCTCGGGCCTCTGGGCCTGCGGCTCGGTTCACTCTGGCACAGCTGGCTGCCAGCAGAGCCGGCGGGCACGCCTGTCCGGCCCCCTCTGGCTTCTGCTCCGTAGCTACTGGGTGACCCCTCATCTGGGGCTCTCCTCAGCTCTTCCCAGGAGGGTGGCACGGATGCCCCTCCAGTGGTCCTCCTTGGGCTCTCGCACTCTGGGGCCTCTGGATGTCCTCCATGCCTGCTTCATGCCCTGGGGGACGGGGCTATGGCTCTCTACATCCTCTAGCAGACCATTACATGGGGAAACCTTTTGAATACGAGCGCGCTGATCCACACAGGTGTGCACACGGGTGTTCACTGTTCATAGACATAAACTACACCTTTATTGGCTGCTACTTCCAAGCACATTGTGCGCTGTCTGTCCTGCGTGCTACACAACAACATTCAGTATTTAGTATTTACTGCTGTTTACACTTAGCTAGATTAACGTGATGGTGTTGTGT
Organism: Maylandia zebra; assembly: GCF_041146795.1. Lineage (NCBI taxonomy): Eukaryota > Metazoa > Chordata > Actinopteri > Cichliformes > Cichlidae > Maylandia > Maylandia zebra. Next base: position 36,454,619 of record NC_135187.1, on the reverse strand, counting down.
TTAGTATGTTGCTCTCTTCTTTTTCTCTCAACAGCTGATCCAGGAGATTTTTTTCTCTTCTTTCTCTTTTTAAGTTTCCTTTCTCACTGTCCCTCTTCCCTTCTGTTTTTCTTGTCCTTCATCTTTCTTTCTCCCTTTCCTATCCCTCACTCATGTCTGTCCCGTCTGTAACAACTGAAAATAAAATAAAATAAATAATAACAACAAAGGTCGATCAAATGGACTACAGCTTTCTTGGCTGCTGCCTCAAAGCACATTGTGCGCTGTCTATCTTGCGTGCTGCACAATATCGTTTATTATTTAGTATCTACTGTTATCTACTGGTAGCTAGTTTATTGTGATGGTGCTGTTTTTCTTATTATGTTGCTCTTTGTTGTTTGCTTTCTCTTCTGTTTTTTTTCTCCATACAGGTGATCCAGGTGTTTTGTTTGTTTTTTCTTCCCCCCCTTCTCACCGTCTCTTCTCCCCTTTGGTTTTCTTTCTCTCCCTCTCTTTCTTTCATTCTTTCTCCCTGTCCTATCCCCCAGTCATGTTTGTCCCGTTTGTAGCAACTGAAAATAAAATAAATTCATAATTATAATAAAGGTCAATCAAATGGACCAATATGGCAAGGCCATGATGATCCACTTGGTAAAGTAAATCTGCTTGGCATCTTTCTTGGCCTTCAGACAACAATTCTGATGCTAAAGATCCAAACGGGACACAAAAAAAAAAAGAAAAAAAAAACAAAAAACAACAAAACCACTTTTAACCCCTGAGTTTGGCACACGTCATCTCTTTTCATGTGACACCCACTGGTGATTATTACACAAACCTTTCATGTGTTACTGTTTAGGCTCAAATCGGCTTCACGTTTGAAGGCTGGCAGCGATGACATATTAACTCTCCCAAAATGTGTCAAACCAAAATGCAGTGAGCCTGTTTTAAAAATGTAAGGAATAGAAAGTACAGATATTGTACTTAAATTGAACTTAATTACAATTTTCAGATACCTGAAAATTGGTATCTGAAGGGTGGTCTTGGAAGCATGGGGACCCTCAAAAATGTAAAATGTTTACACAATTTCTGTTTAATATTCAGCATCATATTCTACAGTGGGGCAAAAAAGTATTTAGTCAGCCACCGATTGTGCAAGTTCCCCCACCTAAAATGATGACAGAGGTCAGTAATTTGCACCAGAGGTACACTTCAACTGTGAGAGACAGAATGTGAAAAAAAAAATCCATGAATCCACATGGTAGGATTTGTAAAGAATTTATTGGTAAATCAGGGTGGAAAATAAGTATTTGGTCAATAACAAAAATACAACTCAATACTTTGTAACATAACCTTTGTTGGCAATAACAGAGGTCAAACGTTTACTATAGGTCTTTACCAGGTTTGCACACACAGTAGCTGGTATTTTGGCCCATTCCTCCATGCAGATCTTCTCGAGAGCAGTGATGTTTTGGGGCTGTCGCCGAGCAACACGGACTTTCAACTCCCGCCACAGATTTTCTATGGGGTTGAGGTCTGGAGACTGGCTAGGCCACTCCAGGACTTTCAAATGCTTCTTATGGAGCCACTCCTTTGTTGCCCGGGCGGTGTGTTTTGGATCATTGTCATGTTGGAAGACCCAGCCTCGTTTCATCTTCAAAGTTCTCACTGATGGAAGGAGGTTTTGGCTCAAAATCTCACGATACATGGCCCCATTCATTCTGTCCTTAACACGGATCAGTCGTCCTGTCCCCTTGGCAGAAAAACAGCCCCATAGCATGATGTTTCCACCCCCATGCTTCACAGTAGGTATGGTGTTCTTGGGATGCAACTCAGTATTCTTCTTCCTCCAAACACGACGAGTTGAGTTTATACCAAAAAGTTCTACTTTGGTTTCATCTGACCACATGACATTCTCCCAATCCTCTGCTGTATCATCCATGTGCTCTCTGGCAAACTTCAGACGGGCCTGGACATGCACTGGCTTCAGCAGCGGAACACGTCTGGCACTGCGGGATTTGATTCCCTGCCGTTGTAGTGTGTTACTGATGGTGACCTTTGTTACTTTGGTCCCAGCTCTCTGCAGGTCATTCACCAGGTCCCCCCGTGTGGTTCTGGGATCTTTGCTCACCGTTCTCATGATCATTTTGACCCCACGGGATGAGATCTTGTGTGGAGCCCCAGATCGAGGGAGATTATCAGTGGTCTTGTATGTCTTCCATTTTCTGATGATTGCTCCCACAGTTGATTTCTTCACACCAAGCTGCTTGCCTATTGTAGATTCACTCTTCCCAGTCTGGTGCAGGTCTACAATACTTTTCCTGGTGTCCTTCGAAAGCTCTTTGGTCTTGGCCATGGCGGAGTTTGGAGTCTGACTGTTTGAGGCTGTGGACAGGTGTCTTTTATACAGATGATGAGTTCAAACAGGTGCCATTCATACAGGTAACGAGTGGGGGACAGAAAAGCTTCTTACAGAAGACGTTACAGGTCTGTGAGAGCCAGAGATTTTCCTTGTTTGAGGTGACCAAATACTTATTTTCCACCCTGATTTACAAATAAATTCTTTACAAATCCTACCATGTGGATTCATGGATTTTTTTTTCACATTCTGTCTCTCACAGTTGAAGTGTACCTCTGGTGCAAATTACTGACCTCTGTCATCATTTTAGGTGGGGGAACTTGCACAATCGGTGGCTGACTAAATACTTTTTTGCCCCACTGTATAAAGCACATGTTTGTGGTGGTTGTCCTCTGAGGACCACATATCTATAAAAAAAAGAATTGTTGTTCATGAGTTCAGTCATATAGCCCCGCACCATAACCCTCCCACCCCCTCCATCAAACTTTACACTTGGTACAGTGTAAGTCAGAGTAGTACTGCTGTCCACACCCAGACTTGTCCATTGGATTGTCAGTGAAGTTTCACTCCAGAGAACACATGTTCACTGCTCTAGAGTCCTGTGGTGGCCTTCTATCCACTCTTCTTGAGCTAATCTAAAGGCCACATAACATTTGGAGGTCTGTAGTGATCCTGTCTGTAGAAAGTTAGCAAACTGTGCCCTACGCACCAGCTGACCCTGCTCTGTGAGTTCAAGTGGCCTAACACTTTGTGGCTGAGTTGGTTTTGTTCCCAATCACTACTTTCTTTTGATACCACTGACAGTTAACTGTGAAGTATTTAGTAGCAAGGCATATTCACAGGACTATCACTATTCCTCTCACTGTACCACTGGAATTCGCTGAGCTCCTGACAGCAAATGTTTATAGAAGCAGTCTGCATGCCTGTGTGCTTGAATTATGATTCCTGTGGCTGTGGAAGTGACTGGAACACCTAAATTCAGTGATTTTGGTGGGTGAATGAATGTGTCAGAGGCAAAGAAAGAAAAAAAGATTCCTATAGAATGTAACCTATTAGTAATTACATACAGGATGAACTTTATTGATGGTAAATACGGAGAAAACAATCAAACAACCCCTTTTGAGCAAACACTTGGCCACAGCTGGAGTGTGTTGCTATGTAAGGTTATCAAGATTTCTGCCCTTTACATTTTGTGGTTGTCAGATAAAGAAACAAAAATGTAGAGTTACAGTGCTGTGAACAAGTATTCTCCTCTTTTCTGATGACACAGGATGTTGAATATGGAGCTGCCAGGCAGGAGTGAGGAAGACCACAGAGGAAATTCATGAATGGAGTTGTCCCTGTAGGAGACATTACAAGTAAGTACATTTTGTAAATTTACATTCAAATAGAGAAGATAATCAATCAATCAATCAATCAATCAAGGCTTTATTCGCCACGTGCAGGTTGCCCTGCAGTGAAATAGGACCCCCCCCCCCCCCCCCCCCCCAACCTTAAACACACAACACAGACATCACATGGGGATACAGGTCGGAGATCGGTAGCGTTACAGAAAAACACTGAAATATACACTACAATGGGAAAGTACAAGAGGAAAAAAGAGACCTCTACTCATGCTGGGCTCCTGGGAGGACAGCATGAGAACAGGAAACAAAAAAACTCCTCTGCACAAAAAGCACATAAATGTCCACAGCACAACATTATGGAGCACGTGACCAGCCACAGGGTCGGGTGGGGGGTGAGGAGTAATCCGAAGCAAACACAGCAGCCATCCTGCCCAGCACTACCATTCCAGCGTGCGCTCAGACCCGCCGTGTTCCCCAGGAGGGAACAAGCATCGAAGGCGTTTGGAAAGGGAGGGGAGATGAGAGTGTGCATATCAGTGTATATGTATGTGTGTGCGTGTCCAGAGTTCAGCTGAGACAGTGTCCTTCGCCCTGCCAGGCTCAGTAAACAGTCTTCCAGCCAACCCAGGTGGTCTTGGATGGAACAGGAAGGAACAGACTAAACACAGTCGTTATCAGGGTGTTGTTGTTCAGCTCCAGCCTTGAGACCGCAGCTGGCGCCAAAGGGGTATCCGCATGAAGTGATGGTGCTTTTTACTTTAGTGCGAACAGCTCATATGAATTTCAAAGCAGTTCTACAGTCCAACACTGGTCTCTCAATCTCCCGTTGGAGAGCCGCGAGCTTCGCCATGATGTACCAACCTTGCGCTTGGTGATGTTGTCATTCTTGTGCTCAAAGAGCAGATTCTGAGAACTCACGACCACAGTGAGCCTCCCCAAGATGTCATCCAATTTGCGCTCAGAGATGTTATTCCGAGCGAGCCCCTCCAAGATGTATCCAGTCTGCAGTCAGAGATCTTATTCTGAGTATTCACAGCAGCCGTAGCCTTTCCAAGATCTTATCCGTGCTGACTCAATGAGCCCATTTTGAGAAACTCACGCCTCTTCCCATCATTTCAATCCCAGCGGGCAGCCTTGTGGAGGTTTGAATAGCCGGTTCCGCTTTCTTAATTCTTCGATAAGTCAGAACCAAGCCAGCTCCGATCAGCCAGAACCCTGTTACCATGGTTCCGAATAGGTAGATATCTTCAGCACTCAGGCTCACCCAAGCCCAGACTTCTAGTTGAGAAAGGGGTGTCAATTGCATTTAGGGACCAGTTGATCAAATCCATAATTCCTCTTTTAGGTTTTAGAGAACAGACTGTGAGAGAGTGTTCCAGGGAAAAGTAATACAAAAAACACAAGACTAGACAAGGACATAAGAGGCTAAGCAGGGAAGCTAAGGGAGGGGAGGAGGAGGAGAAAAGTGCGACCGCCTTCGTCAAGAGCAAGAGCAGAAAAATAAATCTGGTAATATAAAAAAAACCTATTAATTAAAACTAAAACTAATCTCACTTAAATTAAAATGATCTGTACTGCATGGTGTGCATCTCACAAGGATACAACATTTAATGGGGTGCAGTGGTATCTGCAATAAACTAGAAGCTCCGGTTTTTGTGAATATACTAAATTAAATGTTCAGATTTGAACATTTAATTTAATTTTAATTTTCTGCATAATCAAAATGAAATAAATTCTTACTACTCTCCTTATATATCTAGACTAACACTGTTAGTTTTTACAGGAAAGTAAACAAAAGAATGAGCACTCCTTACTGAATGTACTGCAGGGTGCAGAGCGGTTCTATCAAACTGTCAATTCTCTATGCACCATCTCGCTGTTTTTAATGCTATTTTTATTCAGCTTGTGCTCGGTGGCTGTGTGGTTTCTATCCACAGCGTATGAGTTATACTTCTAAAATTAAACCTCATGAATTATTCTTGCAGTGCTTTACCCCTTCTTTCTTCCCACAATGAAGGAAGAAAGTTGTCTTGAAGGAGACTGTTAAGAAGTTGCAGGATGCCTCTGCAATAGCCAGTGACTGCTGTGTGAATAACACTAACCTGTAAAGAGTAACATTGCCAACAATGTTAGAATCCTTCCCTCGAAGTTCAGGAGACTGTCTGTGAACATGTGTAATCCAGTTTACCCTGCCTCATGTCCTGGTTTGACACACCATTTTTAGCTTTTGAGTCTAAATGAAAAACCAAGTATCTTGATGACTTCTCAAAAACATCAACAAGACTTTAACATATTGATGAGTGAATGTTATTTGGATAATTAGGTAAATAATACTAATAATATAAACCAATTCATACAAGAAAAACTGATAAAACCCCAAAGAACAGATGACTCAGCTTACCTTTTCTAAAAAAAAAAAACACTGCATATAGTGCTTAGAAACATTTTCACCACAATGTTTACCTATGGTATGTTTTCCTATTAAAAGCTGCAAGGAAATGCCATGTCGACACAGGATAAGTAGAACCCAATTCCAAAAACGTTTGGATGCCATGTAAAATTTTAATAAACATGGAATACAATGCAGGAAGGCAGAAGCTTAACAGAAAAATAATGTTTTCAATGTTGATCAAGTTTGTGGGGTTAGGCTAACTAGTGATTCTAAACTGGTGATTTGGCTAAACTGGGATTCTAACAGGTGAGCTGTACACTTGGAAAAATTGAGAAAATGAGGAAGTGGCACAGAACAGAACAGGGGGATATGATGAAGTTGACACGAGGAGAAAACAGGCGGACATAGAGAAAAAGGTGGTACAGAAGGAGAAACAGAATGGAGCCACAAAGGGAATTAACTAAAGAGAGTAACAAAGCTAAGAACAGAAGAACAACTCAGCACATCCAAACAAAACACTGACAAACAGACAGAGGTACACAGACACTCAGTCCTAAAATATAACCTAAATTTTGTAGGACTGTAAAAATAAAAATGGAGATCTCTTGATAAACAATAATAAGCAAAACGAAGACAGTTATAATACATTTTAAGAAGGAAACAATGAACAGAATCACTTAACAAATTAACAAAAAACTCGATACTCAAACGTTTTGAGTATCGAGTATCAAAAAAAAAGAAAAAAGAATGAAATCATCATTTAAAAACAAATGGTCACAGAACTGGTTACTAGGCTGAAGAGACACACCAGACAAGCAGAGCCAAGGAGAACTAATGGCCTGCTCTCCAAGTATCCACACAGGGTGCACAGGAAACATAGAGCTTGAACAATACATGAAATACATGTATTGTTCATGAAAACCACCTGGGAGAAAGGAGTTCCATGACAACACAAAGTAACTGGTGGACATAAGAGCAGACCACAGGAAAAAAAACACCCTGAAGGGTTAGAGTCTGACCAGACATCCAATCTGGCACAGAGAGGAAGACAGTGTCAGAAACAAACGTCATTCAAGGCTTCTCTCTAAAGATACTAATGGCAGCAACTAAATGGGTCCATGGAAGGCAACAAAGGAGGCCAACTTGAAGGCAATGGCACAAGTCACTATCAAGTGCAGAAAATATTAACCGCCTAGGACCTGGGTTCACATATGTGGACATCACAGTTTGGGTTATTTGGAAAAAAAAACTTGATTTTGCTCTACAAGGGCCTGATATCCACTTACAAGGACATTATACAGCTACTGTTCTACTGAAATTTTAAATGAATATATGTGGCTCTCATTTTCTTAGAAACAAAAATCAGGTAAAAAAAGAAAAAGCCTGACGAGCCAGGAGTCAGAGCTCTGTTAGAGCCTTCCTTTAACCTGATCTAGTAATAACTGCATTTAGTTCAATTTTATTTACATAGTGCTACATCAAAACAGTCGCCTTCATTAATTTCTTTGAATAAAAATTTAACATTAAAAATAAATACTCATAACCACATCAGAGATATAAGCCGATAATAATCATTTCCTCCAAATCATCAATGTGTCTATAAGATCCCATTTCTTCAAGCCTGCTCAGACACGTCTTACCATTAATTAAGGCTCCAATCTTAAATATGATCAGTGTAGTTCTATTAATGGCTGCATACCACAGGCCTTCAAGCTGGCAGTAATTAAACCATTACTTAAAAAGATATCACTTGAGCTATTTTAGCTAATTATAGACCAATCTTCAACCTTCATTTTCTAGCTGAAATTCTTGAAAGAGTAGTTGTGCTCTGAAGAGTTTCAGTCAGGTTTCAGAACTCATCACAGTGTTAGTGACAGTGGACTCATCTCTGTGCTTGTCCTGCTAGAGCTCAGTGCAGTGTTCGATACAGCATGCCATACAAATGGAAGGTAATATACTTCAGTGGTAACCAGATGCTTACTCTAGATCTGTCAGATCTGTCAGAACCCACACGCAGGACTCTTTGAATGAAGACTGTTTGCTTACAGTGAGGTGAGTGACAAAGTGCAGAATATTTTCTTCTGGTGACGATGGCCCGTGTCTGCGTTTCCTCTGTTCCCAAAACCTGTGCGTCAGCTCGACCCACCTGTTTCCGAGATCCTGCAGGAAACACCACAAAAGCTGTTGTTAGAAAACTGCATGTTAGCCGAGAATCACACACTTCCTGATATCTAAATCAACTGGGAAACTGACAGTTTCTCAAACAATGATCCAGCGCTGATGGATGCTCAGCCGCTCTGCTAAGACTGCTCTCGATATGAGACTGATCAGCTGCAGGTGTGATTGCGTTCCGGTGTGGCGAGTCCCATGACGGGGACACCCCTCTATGGGCCCGGACTTGGAGGAAAAACTCCCTTTTAACAGGAAGAAACCTCCAGCAGAACCAGGCTCAGGGAGGGGCGGGGCCATCTGCTGTGATTGGTTGGGGTGAGAGAAGGAAGACAGGATAAAGACATGCTGTGGAAGACAGACAGAGATTAATAACAAGTATGATTCAATGCAGAGAGGTCTGTTAACACATAGTGAGTGAGGTAGAAACACCCAGTGCATCATGGGAATCCCCGGCAGCCTACACCTATTGCAGCATAACTACGGGAGGATTCAGGATCACCTGGTCCAGCCCTAACTATATGCTTTAGCAAAAAGGAAAGTTTGAAGCCTGATCTTGAAAGTAGAGATAGTGTCTGTCTCCTGAATCCAAACTGGAAGCTGGTTCCACAGAAGAGGGGCCTGAAAACTGAAGGCTCTGCCTCCCATTCTGCTTTTAAATACTCTAGGAACAACAAGTAGGCCTGCAGAGCGAGAGCGAAGTGCTCTAATAGGGTGATATGGTACTACAAGGTCAATAAGATAAGATGGGGCCTGATTATTTAAGACCTTGTATGTGAGGAGCAGGATTTTGAATTCAATTCTGGATTTAACAGGAAGCCAATGAAGGGAAGCCAAAACAGGAGAAATCTGCTCTCTCTTTCTAGTCCCTGTCAGGACTCTTGCTGCAGCATTTTGGATCAGCTGAAGGCTTTTCAGGGAGTTTTTAGGACTTCCTGATAATAATAAATGACAGTCGTCCAGCCTGGAAGTAATAAATGCATGAACTAGTTTTTCAGCGTCACTCTGAGACAGGATATTTCTAACTTTAGAGATGTTGCACAAATGGAAGAACGCAGTCTTACATATTTGTTTAATATGTGCGTTGAAGGACATGTCCTGGTCAAAAATGACTCCAAGGTTCCTCACAGTGTTACTGGAGGCCAAGGTAATGCCATCCAGAGTAAGAATCTGCTTAGATGCCATATTTCTAAGCTTTTCAGGGCCGAGTACAATAACCTCAGTTTGATCTGAATTAAGAAGCAGAAAGTTAGCGGCCATCCAGGTCTTTATGTCTTTAAGACATTCCTGCAGTTTAACTCATTGGTGTGTGTTATCTGGCTTCATGGACAGATAGAGCTGGGTGTCATCAGCATAGCAGTGTAAATGTATGCTATGTCTTCTAATGATGCTGCCTAAGGGAAGCATGTATAATGTAAACAGAATTGGTCCTAGCACTGAACCCTGTGGAACTCCATAATTAACCTCAGTGTGTGAAGAGGACTCTCCATTTACATGCACAAACTGGAGTCTATTAGTTAGATGTGATACAAACCACTGCAAAAAAAGGCAAAAAAGGCACGAAGCCTTTATTATGGCTGATCACAAACATAAACCAAATGAGGGAAACAACTAGAAGGGAACGAGTGTAAAACCTGAACTGGGAAGAACTAAATGCATGAAACCTAAAATAACTGGAAATACCTGGATGTGCTGAGACATGGAGGTACAGGGAAGGTTAACAGACGACCCGACAAAGCATGAATGACGACTCACACCATAAATACAGAAGAGGGTGACGAGGTAAGAGGAAACACACGGAGAACACAGCTGGGGCGAATAAACACGACACAGGAGGATGCAAAACTAAAGACACTGAACCCAGGACGCAAGACTATCAAAATAAAACAGAAAACACGCAGACTAAGGCACACGGACTTCACACTGGGACCAAAAAAGTCCCTTTAGAACAAAAAGGGAGAAAAGATATGAACACATCTAAGAATCAAACACAGAGGACACGACAGACTTGGATAGGACACAGAGAGTGACACGGTGACAGGAAAACATGGAAACAGAATTATAACTAATGTTCCCTCTAAGCTGCGCGCTTGCGCAATTGCGCACTGCTGGCACGGTCTCTGTGCACAGAAAATCTGTGTTGCGCACACACAAAAAAATAATCTAACCTGAATTGAAATTAAAATAAATACCTTAACAATTCTGTTTTGCAGTGTTAGTCAGTGAGTGACTGGCTGCTCCCGTATGGGATTAGAACGATGCCACCTTATCCCAAAGTCCAGCCAATGATGCGATTCACATTCGTATATACGCAGCTAATCAACGTGGTTGACAGGCTATGACAGCATCCTTATGTGCGACACCGGTGTTTTCTAAGCTTACTGCAGTAAGCTTAGAAAAGTGCTGAAAATAAAAAGTGCTGAAAACAAAATAATATTTATACACATACAGATACAGCTAATGAGGTGCTCCCATCTGAAAAGCACCAGCGGTGACATAATTTACATGTGCTGCAGATTCTTCTATATACAGTGATGGTATTTTGTGACTTTTTTGTTTCTCCAAGAAGTGTAGTATGTAGGTGCAATATTTTTGGCAATCTTATTTTTGCTTTTTCCCCCACCCGCCAATCCACAGTGCCACCCCTATTCATGGCCCAGTCCTGCCAATCATGACAGTAGACGTCAAAGACGCCATGAAGAAGGTGAAAAATGGAAAAGTACCTGGTCCCAAAGATATCCCGGCAGGAGCCTGGAAACTCCTTGGCCAGCAAAGTATCACAATTGTATTATCATGGGTGGCAAAGTGCCAGAAGCCTGGACCAACAGCATCACGGTAACAATTTGGAAAGCCAGTGGCGATGCCATCAACTGGGCCAACTACCGCCTAATCCATTTTCTATGCCATACCATGAAGATATTTGTACGGATCCTGGACGCCCATCCCGGGAGTCTCACCATCAACGTGGGTGTACCCCCGGGTTCGGCCCTTTCGCCCCTCCTGTTCATCTTTTGCATGGACACTAAGATTACCGATCTCCAAACACCTCACCCATGGTCACTCCTCTACGCCGACAACGTCTTCCTGGTAAATCCATCCAGAACAGACCTGCGGCACCATATGCAGCAATGGAAGACATGCCTGGCTGACTATGGCAGGAGACTCAACACCAGGAAGACCGATTACATGGACACCCAACAAGATGTTGATGAAGATTAAGAAGACCTAAAGAAGACCAATGAATGTAAGTACCTGGGACTGATGGTCAGTAGTGATGTGGATATCCTCCCTGACATGCAGGCAAGGGCCAAAGCCGCTTGGACGAATTGGTATCAAGTAACGAGTGTCAGATTGTAGACCATCTCGAGGCAAAGATCTACAAGACCATTATCTGCCCAGTCACCCTCTATGGATCAGAATGCTGGTCAGCCACCGCAAAAACATAAACAGGCTCCACATATGATGGAAATGGAAACCTTTTGCTGCAGGTGGGGATGAAGCAACCCCTCCAGAAGAGCTTGAGGTAGTTTCTAGAGTTGGGAAAGAGCTGGTGGCGGATGATGAATGTCCTGACATCTGACTGCATTTCAGTTAGAAGTCGAGCTTTTACACAGTCAACGTTTGTCACAGAATCCCAGGTTTTTAAATCTGTTGTCCAGGAAGGTGCAGACAGCAAAATCATAAAATGTTTCAGTAGAGTTGAAACGACGGTGACAATGCCCTGACAGCTGAGCAGCTTGCTTGCTACCTTGAGACTCTGAAGCTTTAGTGGTTCTGAGAAGCAGTGAGACCAGGGGAATCACCTTGGACACAGAAACATATTTTTCAGGAGACATCTCTCTGGTTGCTTCCTCAAATGGACAGAGTACATTTATGGAGAGACGGGTGACCATTCTTCCTCATTTAAACAAAGTGAGCTCTTCCCAAGGATACAGAGGCCTGTGTTAACTGCCTCCTTTTGCTCAAGCAATCTCTCTCACATGTAGAATATAGAATATAAAAATACTCTTCCTCCTCTTCAGAGAGGTTTAAGCCTGCTGTGTCTATGTTTTGGTTACAGTTGGTTGCAGGAAGAAGACACAAATGAAGCCTGTTAAGGCAACAGAATAAAGTGAAAACTAGGGATGGATTTGCCATTTCAAACAAACAAACAAAAAAACATGCAATGCATACTTATAATTATACACACACAGTACACTAAGAGAACAATAGCCACAGTTATAAAAGTGCAAAAATATCTGTTTTTGATTGTAAAGGCAAAGAAGCAGACAAGCAAGAGCGGCATGTTCTCTATGTGCAGAAGTGGTTCAATGAACTCATCACACCCTAAGACAGCTGATTGTGAGCACACAACATACTCAACAGATTTCCATTTGTTTTATAATTTTTGGGTTCTCAAACTAGCTGCACTCTTTTAGTTTCAAAAAGACATGAGACTTAAAAGGAGTATCAAAATAAAACGGACGACTACTTAACAGACTGTGCAGATAAGTGCTTTTGAGGTGGTGACGTGTATGAAGGTGTGTGTGTGTGTGTCAGTCCAGTCACTGAGTGTTGGAGTCTGACGGCTTGATCATGGGCGTAGGTGTTGATAGCCCAGATCTTGTTTTTACCATCCAGCTGACTCCTCAGGACTTGCCTGACCATCTGCAGGTACTTGGTGGTTGCAGCTTTCCTAGCGGCCTCTTCATGGTTTCCATTTGCCTGTGGGATGCGCAGGTACTTAGCTGTCCTCTATGTCTGCAATGTTGCCTTCCGGTAGCTCGATCCCCTCAGTTCTGACTACCTTCTCTTTGGTTACCATCTGACTACACTTCTCCTATACACCAATGGCATTAGAGTGTCATTGCTATATATCCTGGTGGCGTGGATCAGTGAACTGATGTTTCATTTACTCCTGGCATACATCTTGATGTCATACATGTACACGAGGTGGCTGACAGTTGCTCCATTCTGTATTCAGTATCTGTAGCCTAGTAATCTAGTAAATAATCTCTCAGATGGGGTTCAGGTCTATGCAGAACAGCAGACAGAGCATCTCTTCAATTCAATTCAATTTTATTTATTTATTTTAGAGAGACCTTACAATAATACATACAGAGAAAAACCCAACAATCATATGACCCCCTATGAGCAAACACTTTGGCAACAGTGGGAAAGAAATCCCCTCCCCCCCTTTATTTATAGAGTTTTTACATGTAATTTGACATATCAGGCCCAATAAAGCACCAACTGATACAAAGACATATCTCAATACAGATTAGGCCATTAAAATTTGGATGATACCAATAAAAAATAAAATAAAAATAAAAATAAAAGGAAAAAACCCCACACTGTCATGGTCCTGGGTCGGTGACCCAGCGCTTTTAGTTTGTTATCATTTTCTAGATGATTGTTTAGGTTCTGTGTTATATTCGGTCTGCCTCTGAGTCTGCGTCTGTATCTGTCTGTCTATGGTGTCTCCCCATCTGTTTGTGAATCTGTCTGTTTAGTTCAATGTCTTGTCTGGTTCCATGTGTCTGAGTTTCCTGTTTTATTGTGAAGGTCCGTGTCATATGTGAGTGTGATCAGTTTACGTTTCCCCTGTCCCGTCAGCCCAGATTCCTCCCAGCTGTGTTGCCCTCCTGTCTCTCGTCCCCTGATTACTGGTGTGTGTATTTAAGCCCTGTGTGTTCTCCTGCCTGTTGCCGGTTCGTCTGTGTTCCTCTGTGTCAGTCTGTTACCCTGTGTTCCACGGTGTCCTGTTCCTCGTCTGCGTCTCTCTGCTATTCATCATCCGTTGTCATATGCTCCCAGGTCTGTTATTTTAGTTCTCCCAGTTTAGGTGTCTTTAGTTGTTTGTTATGCCCCACTGTTTGTTTGCCACTACACCTCTGTAAATAAAACCACCGGTATCTCATCCACTGCCTGCATCTTGGGTCCTCCTTCTAAATCCACACGGCTCGCCTCGGCAGCCGTGACACACACACAGAACCCCCCCCAAACAAAAACCCCCCAAACAAAAACAAAAAACAACTTGTAAGTTGTACGTGTTTTCAATGAATTGAAGTAAATAATAAAAGGCTGCCACATCTGTGAGATCTTATTAACATTTCCTCTGAGTCTGAATGTTATTTTCTCAATTTTTAAAAAGAACATAACATCTTCCACTCAATGTGATTGGGCTGGAGGGTGAGGAGCTTTCCAAGACTGTAAAATTCTACACTGTGACAGCAGTGAAGTGAAAGCGATAACATCCAGCTGCTTATGACTAAGGTTTAGGGTGGCATCTTCAGAAACACCAAAAATGGCAACTAGTGGGCATGGTTTGAGTGTAACGCTCAAAACATGAGAGAGCACTTCAAAATAAAAAGTGCAGTATAACTGAAGTGTCGGGCACGTAAGAAACATATGAGTTAAATCACAGGGGGAGGTACTGCATCTGTTGCACAGGTCAGGATTGCCGGGGTATATTTTAGGTAGTCTAGATAAGAGAAGTGTAATCCGTATACCGTCTTAAACTGAATAAGGGAGAGTCTTACACATGAGGCATGAGGCTGAGGTATGAATTTTTTCAATTACTTTGTCCCAGTAACCTTCCCCAAACTTAAGACTATTAAGTTTGAGTAATTGCCCGATACCATAATTAAAGTATATATTCAAAGTTCAACGTTCAAGGTTCTTTATTTGTCACATGCATAGTTATACAAGTATAACACACAGTGAAATGTAACCTGACACGCTCCTCGGCATGTACAAAAATGGGGGGGGGGGGGTAGAGGAAGAACATTATATATATACAGTGTTGGGGGGTAACGGAATACATGTACCGCCGTTACGTATTTAGAATACAAAATATGAGTAACTGTATTCCGTTACAGTTACCGTTTAAAAAGGTGGTATTCAGAATACAGTTACTTTGTTGAAATAAATGGAATACACTGCGGTACTTTCCTGTTTCATATTGTCGCGGGTCAGGACTGTTTGGTTTTGTTTGACAGCTACGTTCTTTTGTTCCAGGCGGCAGCGTTACGGTTGCCATGGTTACAGGGCGACGCTCTCTCTCTCTGCGACTGTGTGTTTCCTGGGTGAGAGAGCGCCTTTTCGTTGTTGTTGTTGTTGTTGTGCTAAGCTAACAGGCAGAATGCTACAAGCATAGCTCTAAAGAATGTAGCATCATGTTCAGTGTAGTCCGTGTTGCAGGGAGAATGGACTGCCATACACGTTATGTGTCTGTGAGCGAGGAGGGAGGAAAAGGGGAGTGGAAAGGTATGAGCAGTCATCGAGGAAAAACGGGAGCTGGAAGCATGTAAATATAATAATAACCACTGCAGCCAAGAAGAGTGCCTGACGAGCCCAGCTGTAAGTAAGCTATTAAGACTCGACTGTACACCGTGTTCGTGTTTTCCTCCGAAAACAACAAGTTCCGTTGGAGCAGCCTTTCAACGCCTCTCTCTGTCTCTCGCAAGAAAAGTTGACCCACACAACAAAGTAGAGCTATTTTTCGGCTACGAGCCGACAGGGACCCCGCCGTATTATGCTGGGCTTACACTGTGCGATTTTTTCAGTCGCGCGATTCAGCTCCTGCTCAAACTGTACGATTGACTCGCAGGGGTTAGAAGTTCATAGGTCACGATGCAGGGTCTCACACTATACGGCCCGATGCTCTGATGCGACCTGAGTGCTCACACTGTGCGTCCATAAAAATGAAGGTTATAACAGAAATTCTGTCGCTCGCTCTCCCTCTCTGTCTTTCACTCACGCAGACACACCACCACCATCAACTTTACTAAATTGCTAATGAAAAACATTGGTCAGGCAGCTGTGATTGAGCAGCAGTGTCGATCCAACTATTTTCACGGTTGTTGTGGTCGTGATAATTTTGTGAGGCCACATCGAAAGGGCTCGGATGGTTCTACAGGTTGTGCCTCCATCGCTTGTGTCCAGATCACACGCTGCACTGCCGTGCTACGCCGTCTTTTTCGCTGACATTTGTGTTTGCGCGTGCGCAGTGTGGCAAACTGCGGGGACACCCTCACGACCAAGCGATTGATGATCGGGAGCTGGTCGTGAGGTGTCAATCGCTTCTCGTTACCCCACGTATACTACACGATGCACGACGCACGATGAAGGCCAAAATCGGGCCGATCGCCAAAACGATCGCACGACTCAAAAATCGGCTCAAAATGGGCCAAAAATCGCACAGTGTGAGCCCAGCATTAGTCAGAGGTCCCTTTACTACAGTTCAGAGTCGCGGACCTTCAGTAATAGTAATAAATCACACAGCAACAGTACATTCACGTTGTTGTAAAAAGCATGATAATATTGTAGCGGGTCAGGGCTGTTCGGGGTTCTGCTTGTACAGTTATGTTTTGTGTATGTTGCCATGGTGACGGGTGACGCCCTCTCGCTGCGACGGTGTGTCCTTCCGGGGTCAGAGGGCGCCCTATGTGTGTTGTGGTTGCCGCGCTGAGCAGTTAGCTAGTGGCAGTGTGTTCTTCTGCAAATGTAATAAACGGCTGTGCTCCCTGGCTAGCTCACGGGAAGCAAGACCAAACGATACCTCCGTCTCCTCCTTGTCTGAACTCGCCACAATATATTAAGTAATCCAAAGTATTCAGAATACGTTACTGTCATTGAGTAACGTAACGGAATAGGTTACAGAATACATTTTGGGGCATGTATTCTGTAATGGAATACATTTTAAAAGTAACCTTCCCAACACTGTATATATAGTATATACACTGGGTGAATGTGCAGTAGTAGCAGCAAGCAGGTGAATTCTGTACATTAATATGAATAGACATCTGACTATTTTACAGGATAGACAATATAAACATATTTAAAATTAAAGGAATTGAAATGTACATTGTGCCTTGGTTTAGAGTGTCTGGAAGAGTCCTGACTCAGTCAATTATAGATGATGTGAGAGGGCGGGTGTGTGTGTTTAGGGCACGGATGGCTTGGGGATAGAAGCTCCTCTTGAGTCTCTCTGTCCTTGCCCGGAAGATGCTGAACCTTCTACCAGATTGCAGAAGTTGGAACAGTTTGTTGCCAGGATGGGACGGGTCCTTCAGTATCTGCGCTGCTCTAGTCCGGCATCTCCTGGTGTAGGTGTCCTGAAGCGGGGGGAGAGCAATCCTGCAGCAGCGTTCTGCTGTACGGATCACTCTCTGGAGAGCTTTTTGGTCCTTCACACAGCTGTTCCCGAACCACGATGTCATGTTCTGTGTGAGGATGCTCTCCACAGCGCCTGTATAGAAAATCCTGAGGATCTTTGGAGAGACCCTGAACTTCCTCAGTTGTCGTAGGTGATACAGGCGCTGCCTAGCCTTTTTGGTCTGGACCTGAATGTGGGCAGCCCATGTCAGGTCTGAGGAGATGTGGACACCAAGATACTTGAAGGACTGCACCCTCTCCACTGGAGCTCCATTGATGATAATGGGCTTGTAGTCTCTGTGCTGACTCCTTCTGAAGTCCACCACCAGCTCCTTGGTCTTGCCGACGTTCAGCTGGAGGTGGTTGTCCTGGCACCATGATGCCAGATTCTTCACTTCGTCTATGTAGCCCACCTCATTGTTGTTGGAGATGGCACCCAACACCACTGTGTCGTCAGCAAACTTCACAATGGTGTTGGAGCCATGGGTGGCCACACAGTCTGAAGTGTAGAGGGAGTAGAGCAGTGGCGAGAGGACACATCCCTGAGGTGCTCCTGTGTTGATGGTGATGCTGTTGGAGAAGCACCTGCCCACCCTCACCACCTGAGTTCTGCCAGTGAGGAAGTCCAACACCCATGCACACAGACGGCTGTTAAGTCCCAGATCCCTCAGCTTTGTGAACAGTCTGCAGGGCACTATTGTGTTAAACGCTGAACTGTAATCAACAAACAGCATTCGCACATAGTTACCCTGTTTCTTGGCCACGTGGCTGAGAGTGGTGTGTAGGACGTGGGCGATGGCATCCTCTGTGGATCTGTTGGATCTGTAGGCGAACTGCAGCGGATCTGTGGTGTCTGGGATGGAGGAGGAGATGATGTTCTTCAGCAGCCTCTCAAACACCTTCATTACTACCGAGGTCAGTGCAACTGGCCGGTAATCGTTCAGGGATGAGGGTTTGCTGTTCTTGGGCACAGGGATGATGGTGGATCTTTTGAAGCATGTGGGGACCACAGACTTCGCCAGGGACTCGTTGAAGATGGAAGTGAACACACCTGCTAGCTGGTCAGCACAGCAGCGCAGCAGACAGCCGGTGATGCCATCTGGCCCTGCCGCTTTCCTTGTGTTCACTCTCCTCAATTCTGCGCGGACGTCATGCTCCGTGATGGTGGTCACTGGTCTCTTGCTGATGATGTCACTGTCCTCGGTAGTCAGGCGGTAGATAGCATTAGCCGCCTGGCTAACCTCGAAACGGGCGTAGAACTGATTCAGCTCGTTGGTGAATGCAGAGTCGGCGTTGATCGGCACAGTGTCCCTGGCTTTGTAGTCCGTAATGGTGTGTAGTCCGGGCCACATACTCCGTGTGTCGCCCTGGTGGAAGCGGGACTCCATACGCTCCCGGTACCGGCGTTTGGCATCTCTCACCGCCACTTTGTAGGCGCTCATATCGCCAGTGGCGAGACCCGCGTTGTAGGAGGCGGTCCTGGCGTTTACTGCAGTGCGGATCGATCTGTCCATCCACGATTTCTGCTTTGGGAATGTGGTGACTCTCGCAGTGGGGATAATCTCCTCCACTACCATATTGACAAAGTATACTGCTACTTCCGTAAACTCGTTGATGTCGACTGCGCATGCTCTGAACATGTCCCAGTCGACGTTGTTGAGTGCGTCCTGTAGCGTAGCTTCTGATTGGGCAGACCACCGTTTCACCTCCCTCATGGTTAACTCCTCCCTCCGTATGTTTTGTTTATACTGGGGAATGGGGAAGATGGCGTTGTGGTCAGACTTCCCAAAAGCCGGGTGTGAGACAGCTTTGTAGCCCTGCTTGTATGGCGTGTAGCAGTGATCCAAAATCCGATCCCCTCTCGTTGGACACGAGACATGCTGGTAAAAGTTTGGCATGACTTGTCTGAGGTTCGCTTTGTTAAAGTCTCCTGCTACAATGAGGGCTGCGCCCGGGTCCTTGTTTTGAAGCGAACTCAGCACATCATGTAATTTGGACAAAGCCATACCTGTGTCCGCTTGGGGTGGGATGTAGACCGCCGTGGCGATGACCGAGGTGAACTCACGGGGCAGATAGAAAGGGCGGCACTTAATGCTCAGGAATTCCAGATGTGGCGAGCAGCCGCTGGAGAGAGTAGAAATGCTCCTGGCATCACACCACTTTCTGTTTATCATGAAACACACTCCTCCACCTTTGGTTTTGTTCGACTCTGCCGTTCTGTCCGCGCGGAGCACAAAGAATGAATCCGACCGAGTTACGGCCTGGTCCGGCATGGTGGGGGTCAGCTATGTCTCCGTGAAGCACAGAATGTTGCAGTCCCTCATGTCACGTTGGAAGGTGACTCTTGCTCTTAGGTCATCGAGCTTGTTCTCCATGGATTGTACACTGGCCAGTAGGATACTGGGCAGTGGTGCGCGATGCGCCTGCTGTCTCAGTCTGTTCCTAATGCTAGCCCTATATTTGTGATATTAGAGCCTTACTGTGAAGCTTCAACTGGAATAAGTCTTCCCACCAAGGCTTGAGAGGCTGACTTGGAAACTCTGGCAAGATAGAAGATGCACAGTGTCTTACTTGAAAGTAGCGGAACAAATGATACGAGGTCAAATCATACAAAGAAGAAAGGTCACTAAAGCTGAGAAAAGTGTTATCTTTAAAATATTTTTAGAGAGGCAATTACAACAGGGTTGTCTGTAAATTGTAACAGGGAAACAGGAAGGCATGAAAATAATAGTGCTGAAAGTGAGGAAGAGAAACATGATTGAGCCTCAAGGCCACACCAAGTAGCCTGAGGATTATTCAACCAATAGGTATACTTTATGTTGGCTGCCCAATAGTAAAACATCAACTTGGGCAGAACAAGCCCCACACTAAGCTTACCCTGTTGTAGTGAGGTCATACTAATGCCGGGGGTCTTATTTGCCTATATAAATGATGAAATCATTTGATTCACAGATTTGAAGAAGGATTTAGGTAAAAACAGTTGGACACACTGAAAAAGATAGAGAAATTTGGGTAGAATATTCATTTTTATAATATTTATCCTGCCAAGAAGTGATACAGGAAGGTTTGCCCACCTTTGAAAAGCCAACCTTACATAGGTGAGTAAAGGGTTAAAATTTGCAGTTCGCAAAGCTTTAAATGAACTGGCAATATGCACTCCTAGATATTTAAAGCCTGAAGAAGCTAAGTGGAAATCAAAATCGGTTTGTCTAAGCTCTTGTGCAGCTGGGTTTATAGGAAAACATTCACTTTTTTGTATATTAATCTTGTACCCAGAGAAAGAGCCAAAATTTAGAAGTATTTTCATAAGTCATCTGCATATAGAGTAACCCTATGTTCCACCACAAATAACCCCTGAAACAGAGGAGGGGTTCTTGTCACGGCTGGGGCAGCAGTCGTGTGGTGGAAAGAATGAGGACCCAAGACGCAGACAGCAGTGGAGATCCGAGTGGAGATTT
This sequence comes from Maylandia zebra, assembly GCF_041146795.1. Classification (NCBI taxonomy): domain Eukaryota; kingdom Metazoa; phylum Chordata; class Actinopteri; order Cichliformes; family Cichlidae; genus Maylandia; species Maylandia zebra. Next base: position 36,433,781 of record NC_135187.1, on the reverse strand, counting down.
ATTTACAGTGAAAATAACAAAGGTGAGGGCAGAATTGAACATAAACCTAAACTAGGAAAAACTAACAAACAAACCTGAAACATAAGGACAGCGGGAGATGTACAGAGATGGCAGATGAGGAAGGCTGGGCAGAGAGATGCGGAGGAACACAGTGAATGAACACAGACGACGCGACGAGGAACACAGGCAGACACACACTATAAATACACTGAGGGACACTGGGAAATCACACACAGGTGGGAGACACAGCTGGACCTGATTAACCTGACGAGACAGGGGAACCAACAGAGGGAGCACCAACCCAGAAACCCAGTATCCAAAAACACCAAAACACAAACCATCCCAAAACAGTCCACAAATAATAATGATAATAATAATAACAACAATAAATACACCAAACACAAAATCACTGAGTCCAAGGACCATGACAGTTCTGAAAGTCACAGAGAGAGGCGTCATTACTAAAGTGAAAAGTAAAGGTGAGAGTGGGACAGTTTAGCCGGGAAGAGGAGCGCAGGTTTAAATCCCCGCTTATAAAGTTCAGACATCAAAGTGCATCTTTAAACTTAGCTCAGTTTTTCACCACCTTGGGGCTGTAATCTTCATATAGCCGGATCCTATGGCCATTGTAGCTGAGCTCGCCGCAAGCTCAGCTACGAGCTTCACGGATTACCAGGTCTTTTATTTGGTACCGGTGAAATTGCAAAATAACCGGCCATGGTTTCGCCGATTTCGGAACTGGACTCCTGTGCGCCCTGTCCAGCCCGGGCGGTGAGGGAAGCACCTGCGCTCCGAAAACAGGAGCTAAGAGAAGAAAGCTGTGCGGCGTGGACCTTCAATGTCCTCAGGTAATCCCACAAGTCGTATATTCTGCCTTCTCCTGCGACCTTCCAAGTCTGCCACCTTGGATTTTAGCCAGTTGTTGTTTTTGCGAAGCGTAAAGCATTCCGACTCTAATTGATCCGGACGTTGGTCAAATTCGATGTTGACTCGAAAGAGTTAATGCGTTGACCGTGGTCCTGCACTGCAGACTGCACATTGTCTAACTTAGAGGACAAGTCCTCAAAGGATGACTGAAAGTTCACTAGCAATGCAGCTCTATGCTCCTCGAGCATTAAGCTAATCTCGGCTGCAGTTACAGGTGCCGTAGGTATCAAAGTTTCTCGGTCTCGGTCTTGTTTGCCTTTTGACTTTGACATTATTTGGATCTTGGGTAGTCGACAATGGTAAGGTAAATCCTGAACCGTGTAGCGGAGCAGACCTAAAACACGTCTACTCAGTAAACACCATTACCGGAAGTCCCTAAACTCCCTTTTAACAGGAAGAAACCTCCGGCATAACCAGGCCCAGGGAGGGGCGGGGCCATCTGCTGCAACCGTTTGGGGTGCGAGAAGGAAGACAGGACATGCTGTGGAAGAGAGCCAGCAGCCTACACTGCATAACTAAGGAAGGATTCAGGGTCACCTGATCCATCCCTAACTATATGCAACATCATCATCTCTTGCCCACTTATATACTTGATGGTGACTTGTGCTATTGCCTTGACGTTTGCCTCTAGTGTTGTTCACCACATCCCCAGTGAGTTCCTGATGAAGGCTCTTTGGGCCCTGTTGATCTTCTACAGTTCTCCAAGGCATTCCAGGATCCATGTGTTGAGTTCTTGTAGTCAAGCCTAGGGACCCTTACTGGATACATACGCCCTGGTTGGGAGTCAAACCCCCAACCTGAATTTCCAAATGTGTGTAATATTACCACAAAAAAAGGTGTACGGTTTAAGCTTTATGCCTTTATAAGAAAATGTATACCTCTGTTTGGAATTATGCAGGTCGTGTCTCTGACTTTGTTTCAGATTAGTATTGTCAAAATGAGGGAATAACCAAATTAGCTAACTGGTGTCTTTGTGGAGATGGGTAAAATGGTAAATGGCCTGTATAGCGCTTTTACTAGTCCCTAACCCCAAAGCGCTTTACACATCCAGTCATTCACACACTGGTGATGGCAGCTACATTGTAGCCACAGCTGCCCTGACAGAGGCGAGGCTGCCGGACACTGGCACCACCGGGCTCTGACCACCACCAATGGGTGAAGTGTCTCGCCCAAGGACACAACAACAGAGACTGTCCAAGCCGGGGCTCGAACCGGCAACCTTCTGATTACAAGGCGAACTCCCAACTCTTGAGCCACAATCACCCCGATGGGGTGAATATTTCAGCGTTTCACAAAACCTTGCTTTGCCCCTCACTACTGAAAACTCACTTTTTTTAAACTGATGGAAAAATTAATAATCCATATAACATAGCCCATAAAAATGCAGAAATTCAGGCAGGGAAGGCACAAGAAGTGAAAACAAACATTGTGACAAGGACTGAGGGAAAGACACCACTAAATACACATAAGAGGGCACTTAGGGGATGTAAACAGCTGGGGTAAATGAGACTCAGGTGAGTAGAATCTAGGAAACAAGACAAGAAGACAATATAATTTAAAACAAAGTACAAGTGAGAAAGGAGTGTCAAAATAAAACAGGAAGTAACAAACATGGGACAGAGACGAAGACTTAACAAGAAACACTGGGGAAACACTATGCTAAACTGAAACACAGAGAAGTAAACACAAACCAAAAGCAATTCTCAAGATAACAAAAACAAAGAATAGAAAACTAACCAGAATTAAAGACTAAAACCCCTCAAGATAACTATGTAAGCAGTAAGATCTTGATTCATTTATACCTATAGGAAACATTCAGCAAGGACACAGGAAATGATTAACAGAGAAATGCAGACTGGACCGCTCCACACCTTGTTCATATGTGTCTGTGTTACAGGGTTAGTCTCTGAGTCAACCTGGATGACACTAAACTCCACCACCATGCATCTTCGGAGTGCAGAGGTGGTACCACACCTGCTCCAGTTACATTAACTGCAACCAGGGGCTCATACGATGGTCTCCCATTTTCTCCAAACCTCTGACCATTCAGTGCTCAGCACGTCATTTGATCATCACTGTGATGAAGACGGCCAGCCGTGCCCCGGCTCGCAGCAGTTCCCCACTGACCCAGATGAAGCACTACACACCTGGGATCTACTCTTTTCTTATCCCATCAGTCATCAGCCCCCTGCCTCAGGTGCCACCACAATTAACTCAGAGACTTCAGATTCAGCACCTATCCAGCAGTGGCAGCACACCATTGCCTGTTGGTGAGTTCTCCTGATTCGCCACTTATACATGTTATAAGGATTTAAAGGTTTTCTATGTGAAACGAGTAACCAGCTAGTATGAAATAAGATTACACAGCTTGTTTGGTTCTTCCTGTCATTCCTGCCTTGAACCATATAGCACAAGTACCTACCTTAACTTGTGTCACTTGGCTGGTAGAATCATTAGTATATAAAATTCTATGATTGATGGATCATGGTGACCTAATATGGAGAATTTTGTTACTTACATATGTTAATAAAATATGCTTCAATTTTTAAAACAGCTTTTGGCTGTGGATTGATACACTTAAGACACGTTTAGATTGAGAGGTCTAGGTGCAAAAGAGTTGTGAAATCCACACTGTTGCTGAATGATAAAGCAGTGGATTTATTGGTAATGCTTGCCCCGTGTGTGTTTAGTTTTACTCTCCCCGGTCTCATACAGCTGTGTTCCAGGAGTGTCTATTCTCCCTAATTACCTGCTGTGTCTCCCATAGCCTTTGTCACGTCATTCTGTTTCTATGGTCCCTGTTATTATAGTTTCTGTTTGGTGGTCCTTGTTTAGTATTGCTTAGTTACACGTCTTCCCTAGAATTATTGCTTTCTTTCGTGGATTATTATTGGATAAAAGGCTGTTTTAGGTTTGAAGTCTGCCTATGAGCCTGCATTGAGGTCCTAGCTCTTCCTGAAATATGACAGAATGACACGACCACACACAGACTCCCAGACTTCTTGGAGGAGCAGTTGGAGCGCATCGAACAGCAGATGGAGGATCAGATGGGTAGTCTTTGAAAACCCCAGGCTTGTAGGCTTTTTTCCAATCTGCCTAAAAGTCATTTCCACCCTCAGTCCTCCGTCAGATACTGCCTTGGATTTTGCATCGCTGCATCTCACTTTGCCTGTTGTCTCCTGCCGTTCACCCGGAAGCCCCTCTCCAGTCAATATTCAGCCTCTGTTCCCCTGCACTCAAGCCCTGTTTGCCAGTGACTCCCTGTCCATCTCTTTGCCATCACAGCAACCTGCTTCCTGTTTGAGGAAGTGTGGGCCTCAGTGGTGGATGCTAGAATAATATGCCTGAGACATGCATCACCTTAGCGTTCATCCACCCTATTAGATCTTGGACACAGAAGTATACCTTGCTGTCCAGCCTCTTATCCTCGATGCAGTTGCCAATCAGTTCCCCAGGCTCAGTGCTGCCATTTCCCAGATTGTCATAGGTCAACCTCTCTGGCCCATCGGTAAAAGGCTGACTGCAAGTTCTGCTCACTCTATGTCAGGTCTAGACTTACATGAGGAAACAAGGACATTCAAAGTTCAACCCTCTTTCTTCTGAGCCTGTTCACAGCGTGAGGGTGGATAGTGCCCAATTTAACCCTGCACCCAAGGGACTGGAGTCAGGGTAGCCAGTGTCTAGCCTGCCCCTGCCCCTTACGCTGTCCCCAGGGTCAGTATAGCTAAGTACCATGTGCAGCTTCATCCACTGAAGGCTGAGGGTCCTTGCAATCAAAGGGGTTACAACAATCCTGTGGGTCTCCAACCTGGAGCCGCTGCAGTCCCCATCTCCAAATCTCCCCCTGGTCAGTTGAGTAGCCCCAGGTTTTGTGTCCCTGGGTTCCCCTCTCTCTGCACCTGAGACAGAGAGTCCTGAATCCATGGGTTCCAGGATGTCTGTATAGAATTATTTTGCTGTCAATAGTCAGGCATGAGAAAAAACATAATCCTAGCAAACAATTTCATTTCATGTGTGCAGGTATTCATTGTCACTTGTGCAATTAAATTCTTCCCATAAATTTAACAAACACATGTAGAACATTGTAGCCATGTGCACAAAACTTTTACCAGCATGTCTCGTGTCCAACGAGAGGGGATCGAATTTTGGATCACTGCTACATGCCATACAAGCAGGGCTACAAAGCTGTCTCACACCCGGCTTTTGGGAAGTCTGACCACAACGCCATCTTCCTCATCCCCCAGTATAAACAAAGCATACGGAGGGAGGACGTGACCACGAGGGAGGGAAAACGGTGGACTGCCAATCAGAAGCTACGCTACAGGACGCACTCAACGACGTCGACTGGGACATGTTCAGAGCATGCGCAGTCGACATCAACGAGTTTACGGAAGTAGCAGTATGCTTCGTCAATATGCTAGCGGAGGAGATTATCCCCACTGCGAGAGTCACCACATTCCCAAACCAGAAACCGTGGATGGACAGATCGATCCGCACTGCAGTAAACGCCAGGACCGCCTCCTACAACGCGGGACTCGCCACTGGCGATATGAGCGCCTACAAAGCGGCCTCATACGGCGTGCGGCGTGCGGTGAGAGATGCCAAACGCCGGTACCGGGAACGTGACCAGCTTAACAGACTTAACTTAAGACCCAACCTGACATATAGACACAGACGAACAGGCACACGCGGACACAGACGTGCATTCCCACCCCATATGCACAACCAAATACTCGGCACTCACCCAACGTGTAGACAGACACAAATAGACACTGCACAGACAGTCGCACTCCCCAAACATACTCTATATCCCAGGTCCAGGTATCCCCGCCCTCAGAGGGGCAAGCCGCACCTAGACCCAGGAGATGTAACCCTTCTCCCTGGGGTGGAGGCAAGCGGACCACCTCCTTATCTGCAGTAGCAGGGAGGCCCCGCATCCCAGACCCCAGTCTGACGGCCAGCACCTCCTCTCAGCCCCCCAGCCCGGACGGCTAACAGAACCGGGGTGAGTGAAGACCTCAAACCTCCCTACGCCCGCTCATATGTAGTGTTGCTGCGTGCTGTTCTAAAGTGCATTTAAAACTCAGGAGAGCATGGTTCCTGCTTCCTCTCAGAGAGCAGCACGGCTCCTCCCGAAAACCCTTAGTGTCTAAATGCATTTAAAATTGAGGGTAGGGCACCAGCGCCAGAGGTGGGTTGGAGTACACCGACCATCCTCTGGATGCTGTAAAACGTGCCCACCCCCAAGGCCCTATATGTATGTGTTATGTGAGAGTGTGAGTAATGTGGATGTCTAGGTTGCAGAATAGAATTGAGGCACAGGTGGCCAGAAGGGGACAGAGGGGGAGTGCCTCCCCTGCACCCTGGTGACATACCTGCACCCCAAGCCCTGCGTGTGTGGGTGGGTGTGGTGGAGCGGGAATAGGGAGGCAGCTGAGGATGGGGAGGGAAGAAAGGGAGGGGCAAGCGGCCCCTCCCTGGGGCCAGCTCCCCCGCTGACCCCAGTAGGCACCCCCACACTCTGGAACCCACCAGGGCAAGGGGGCCCAGGCCCATCCGAACCGGGGCCCGCTACAGCAGCACCGCCCAGCACCACAGAGTCCGGGGCAGCCCACCCGACTCCACCCCAGAGAAAACTGCACCCACCCCATCATCCAATCATCTCCCAAACTACACAAGACAATAGACGCCCAGTTCATTCTCCACCTCTCCTATATCTCTCCCCCCACCTACAGAGTGAGCTCCTGTAGTGAGGAGACCACCTGCAAAGATATAAAAACCTCCCCACCAGTTAGAGAACCCTCCAGTTGGGCCGATGCACCAGAGGTCCCCTGCACTGGGGCTGAGCCCCCATGCACCCACCCGCCCACTGCTCCGGCGACACAACAGCCAGACCCCCTAGCCTCCACGCCCGTCCCGGACCCTCCCAGGGGCAGCCAGGCTACCAGGCCAGTAACCAACGTCCGCCAGCACAGACCCTGCACAGACCCTGCACAGACCCTCCCCCATCTCCGCTGTACGCAGCCACAAGGAAAACACCATCTAAGAGCCCCCAGAGCTCCTAACCAGGTCATGGCCACATCCCGCAGGTTAGGCCCTCTAGGGACTCCCCAGACGCCCTAAGGCCGTCCCTATCCCCATATCAACCACAATAGCGAATGCAGGACCAAACCATGACCCCCCACCCCCACTAGGTGATGAAGCCGATCAAAGGAGCCCAAAGGGATTGATCAAATGTGATGGCAGGGGCTGTATCAAGACTAATGTGATCTATTAGATGGTTTTTATATTGGTTAGAATTAAGATTATTTATATTTTTCCAGTTAATGAGGACCATTTTCTTGGCAATGCATAGGGCCGTAAAAACAATGTGGGCTGTGTTTATTTCTGCAGTGACCTCATCCAAGTTGCCCAGCAAGCATACTAAAGGGGAGGCTGGAATGTTACATTTCAGACACTTTGATAAGTCTTCACATATCTCGCGCCAAAATTTCTGAACTGGTGGACAGAACCAAAGAGCGTGGATGTAATTGTCCGGTGTATTTGCTGTGCAGTGTGAGCAGTTGTTGGAAGGCGTATAGCCCATCTTGAACATCCTATGACCAGTATAGTGCACTCTGTGTAATATTTTGTATTGTATTAATTGCAAACTGGGATTTCTGATCCATTGAAAGGTTTTTAAGCATATCTGAGACCAAAGGTTTGGGTCTAAGCTGATCGATAAATCTGCTTCCCATTTTGCAATAGGAAGGGATATTGATTCATCTATTGTAGAAAGTGTTCTGTATACAGGGAGTGCAGAATTATTAGGCAAATGAGTATTTTGTCCACATCATCCTCTTCATGCATGTTGTCTTACTCCAAGCTGTATAGGCTGGAAAGCCTACTACCAATTAAGCATATTAGGTGATGTGCATCTCTGTAATGAGAAGGGGTGTGGTCTAATGACATCAACACCCTATATCAGGTGTGCATAATTATTAGGCAACTTCCTTATCTTTGGCAAAATGGGTCAAAAGAAGGACTTGACAGGCTCAGAAAAGTCAAAAATAGTGAGATATCTTGCAGAGGGATGCAGCAGTCTCAAAATTGCAAAGCTTCTGAAGCGTGATCATCGAACAATCAAGCGTTTCATTCAAAATAGTCAACAGGGTCGCAAGAAGCGTGTGGAAAAACCAAGGCGCAAAATAACTGCCCATGAACTGAGAAAAGTCAAGTGTGCAGCTGCCAAGATGCCACTTGCCACCAGTTTGGCCATATTTCAGAGCTGCAACATCACTGGAGTGCCCAAAAGCACAAGGTGTGCAATACTCAGAGACATGGCCAAGGTAAGAAAGGCTGAAAGACGACCACCACTGAACAAGACACACAAGCTGAAACGTCAAGACTGGGCCAAGAAATATCTCAAGACTGGTTTTTCTAAGGTTTTATGGACTGATGAAATGAGAGTGAGTCTTGATGGGCCAGATGGATGGGCCCGTGGCTGGATTGGTAAAGGGCAGAGAGCTCCAGTCCCACTCAGACGCCAGCAAGGTGGAGGTGGAGTACTGGTTTGGGCTGGTATCATCAAAGATGAGCTTGTGGGGCCTTTTCGGGTTGAGGATGGAGTCAAGCTCAACTCCCAGTCCTACTGTCAGTTTCTGGAAGACACCTTCTTCAAGCAGTGGTACAGGAAGAAGTCTGCATCCTTCAAGAAAAACATGGTTTTCATGCAGGACAATGCTCCATCACACGCGTCCAAGTACTCCACAGCGTGGCTGCAAGAAAGGGTATAAAAGAAGAAAAACTAATGACATGGCCTCCTTGTTCACCTGATCTGAACCCCATTGAGAACCTGTGGTCCATCATCAAATGTGAGATTTACAAGGAGGGAAAACAGTACACCTCTCTGAACAGTGTCTGGGAGGCTGTGGTTGCTGCTGCACGCAATGTTGATGGTGAACAGATCAAAACACTGACAGAATCCATGGATGGCAGGCTTTTGAGTGTCCTTGCAAAGAAAGGTGGCTATATTGGTCGCTGATTTGTTTTTGTTTTGTTTTTGAATGTCAGAAATGTATATTTGTGAATGTGGAGATGTTATATTGGTGTCACTGGTAAAAATAAATAATTGAAATGGGTATATATTTGTTTTTTGTTAAGTTGCCTAATAATTCTGCACAGTAATAGTCACCTGCACACACAGATATCCCCCTAAAATAGCTAAAACTAAAAACAAACTAAAAACTACTTCCAAAAACATTCAGCTTTGATATTAATGAGTTTTTTGGGTTCATTGAGAACATGGTTGTTGTTCAATAATAAAATTATTCCTCAAAAATACAACTTGCCTAATAATTCCGCACTCCCTGTATTTTAGACAATAGTTTGGGGGGTTTTAGACTAAAAAATTGTACCACACTTGGTGGTGTTTGTAATTCAGCTTCACTGGGATTAAATTTCTTTTTTACTATGGATTTAATTTGTTGATATTCCAAAAATCGTTTCTTGTTGATCCTATATTGTGTAACTAGTCTGTCAAACGAAATAAAGTCTGTTCCTGCCAATATATGTTCCAAGTATGTAATTCCTTTGCAGCTCCAGTCTGAAAATTTTATCATATTATTGCTTTGTAATATGTCCGAATTGCTCCAGATAGGTGTATGTTTGCATGGGATTAATGAAGACTCTGTCATTTTTAGAAACTCCCACCATGCTGTCAGAGAAGAGCTGCTGTTGATGCTTTTAAAGCATTCATGTCGTTGGATGTTTGAGCTGATAAATGGTAGGTCTGAAATTTCTAGGTTATTACATAGTGCCTGTTCTACATCTATCCAAGGTTCATCTAAGAGGGTGTGTTTGAACCATCTAGAGATGAACTTAAGCCTGTTGGCTAAAAAATAGTGATTAAAGTTAGGCAGATCTAATCCTCCTTTATCCTTGGTCTTTTGTAGTGTTTTTAAGCTGATACGAGGGGGTTTATCTTTCCAAAGGAATTTAGAAATATACGAGTCTAGAGATCTGAACCAATCTTGTGATGGCTTATTTGGGATCATTGAAAATAAATAGTTTATTTTTGGCAAGACCATCATTTTTATAGCGGCGACCCTTCCCATGAGTGATATGGGTAAAGATTTCCATCTAGCCAGGTCACCTTCTACTGTCTTTAAAAGCGGGATGTGGTTTAATTTGGTTAATTCTGAAAGTTTAGGAGAGACATTAATACCTAAATATTTTATATTTCCACATTGCAGTGGGGAAGGAGAAGAATTATGGAAGGAGCAATTAATCGGAAGAACTGTTGATTTCGACCAGTTAATTGAATAATCTGAGACACTTGAGAAAGAATTTATCAATGCGATTACCCCAGAGATATTGGTTTGTGAGTTTTGGAGAAAAAGTAACACATCATCTGCATAAAGGCTGATTTTATGTTCTATATTCTTATACATTTTATGCCCTTAATTGTTGTAGCCTGTCTAATTGCTGCTGCTAGTGGCTCAATAAAAATTGCAAACAGTGAAGGGGAGAGTGGGCATCCCTGCCTGGTGCCCCTCAGAAGAGAGAAGGTGGACGATGTTTGGTCATTTGTTCTGACACAAGCTGTTGGGGAGTTATATAATATTTTTAACCAGCTTATGAAAGCGTTTCCAAAACCAAATTTATGTAAAGTTGCAAATAGAAATTTCCAGTTAACTCTGTCAAATGCTTTTTCTGCATCTAAAGAAAATATTATGGTTTCAATGTTTTTACTGCATGAGTAGTCTATTAAATTAAGTAATCTACTTGTATTTGTTGATGAGTGCCTACCTTTTATGAAACCAGTTTGGTCAGGATGAATTAAGAGGGGGGTCATTTTCTCTAATCTTTTTGAGAGAGCTTTGCAGATTATTTTAAGGTCTACATTAATAAGGGACATTGGACGATAGCTTGAAGGAAATACAGGGTCTTTGCCTGGTTTTTGTAAGAGACTGATATTTGCAGAGTTCATATTTGGTGGTAGTCTACCATTTTCTTTTATTTCCTGCAACATTCTGTGAAAATTAGTGCCAGAATCGTCCAGAATTCTTTGTAAAAATCTGTTGGAAAACCGTCTGGACCTGGAGCCTTATTATTGGGCATACTTATCAGAGCTTCCTGGAGTTCACCTGGTGTCAGTGGCGACTCCAGTGCCATTGCTTGGGTGTCTAATAATTTTGGAAGAGTTATGTTGTCGAGAAATTGATCAATTTCGTTTTTAGATGGGTTTATTTGTGGTGTATATAAAGTTTCATAGAAATCCCTAAAAAATTTGTTTATTTTTTTAGGATCATATATTGTATTCCCAGATAAATCTTTAACAGCACATATAGTTGTTTGTTCTTTATTGATTTTTAACTGGTTAGCAAGAAATTGTCCGGATTTGTTACCGTGTTCATAATTTTGCAGGCGAAGTCTTTGTACTAAGAATTGAGTCTTTTTATTAATAATTTCATTTAATTCTAGTTTTGTCTTGCGTATTTTGTTTAATATTTCTTGATCTTGGTGGGACACATAGGCTTTTTCTAAGGATTTGATGTTTTTCTCTAGTTCCTGAATTTTTTTGTTTTCTTCTTTCTTCTTATGTGATGAGAAAGAGATTATTTTACCTCTCATCACAGCTTTCCCTGCTTCCCAGAGGACAGATGCTGATCTTCCAGGAATGTCATTAAAGCCTAAATATAGAGTCCATTCTTTTTTGAAGTATTTGATAAACTCTTCGTCTTTGAGCAGCGATGTATTAAATCTCCAGTTTTTTCTTGGTGTAGTATTATTCATCTGTATTAGTGTTAAAGATACAGGAGCATGATCGCTGACAGCTATAGGGTGAATCTCAGTGTCTGAAATGTCATTCAGCAGTGAGCTGCTGACCAGAAAATAATCCAGACGAGAGAAGGAGTGATGGACATGTGAGAAGAAAGAATATTCCTTACTGTTGGGGTGAAGGGAGCGCCATGCATCGCAAAGACCAAAGTCGCTCATATACTGTTTGATTATATTTGTGGATTGCCAGTTACGCTGAGTTCCTGCTGTATTGAGCCTATCCATTTCTTCATTTAGTCCCAGGTTAAGGTCTCCCCCAAGAACAATTGTGCAGTCTAGGTGTTCGGAGAGTGTACTAAAAAAACCGTGGAAGAATGAGGGGTCATCAACATTTGGACCATATATACTTACAATACCTAGCTTTTGGTTAAGTATAGATAGTTTGACAATTAGGAATCGGCCCTCTGGATCTATAACTGTATCGAGTACTGTGAATTTAATATTTTTATGTATTAAAATTGCTACTCCACTTTGTCTAGAATTATAACAGGCTGAGAACACATTAAGAAACTCAGGTGTTTTAAGTTCATTCAAGCCTGTGACAGGCCTGTGAGTCTCTTGTAATAAAACAACGTCTGCCTGTAATTTTTTAAGTTGGTTAAGTATTTTTTAACCTTTTTTCTCTGGAGCCAGCTCCATGCACATTCCATGTGACAAATCTTAGCATGCCCATAGTTGTGTGTTTGTGGCTAATGATGTACGCTGTGTGTCTCGCTTAGACAGGTGAGGAAAATGGAAACACGTCATTTTTATTTATTTATTTTTTTGTAAGTAAAGAGAAGAAAATGCGCGGCAAGAAGCTCCATAGGTCTTACTATGTGTGTGCATAATAACTAATATGAGCAAATGTGTGCGTGTGTCCTATATCTGTGTGCGCTGTGTGGCTGTTGTAAATGTGTTGCCTGTAAACGCATGTGTGTGCGTGATCGTGCAGAGTAAGCATGTAGAAATAGACAGTGTCGCTTGTGGATGGATAGGGAAACAGGTGATCGACATAGTGATAGAAAAGAGAAGCAAATAAACCAAAGAGCAAGGTGAGCGACAAGAGAGAGAGAGGGAAAAAGAAATAAAAACGGAAACATTCCAATTAAAGCGGTGACGTTATACTAAATTAGCAAACTGAAATTACATATTTAAGCAAAAGTTAATACAAGAGAGTGTGAGTGAAGAGAATAGTGTAGCGGATTCTTATCTGGTGTGCGGTCAATACAGCCAAGGAGTGGTGCCAGGGTCGCGGTAGAGCTGTCCGTCCACGTAGAGCCGGTCCACGGCGATGACAGCCTGGGAGCCTTTCTGGATAAAACTACGTCGGACTGGGAAGAGGACCCTGCGTAGTTCCAGGATCTCTCTGGGGAACTGATCGTTCTCGCTGAAATCCGTTCCTTTCAGCTCTCTGCCGCGACTCTTCACCTGCTCCTTCTGCTTGAAGTGGCTGAATTTGGCTACAATAGGACGTGGTCTCCCGCTTCCTGTCTTCGGAGCCCCTATGCGATGCACTCTATCGAACCCTATGTTTTTCACCGTGTCCTCCGGCAGCTTCAGGTGGATTTTAATGAAGCTTCTCACGGTCGTTTCCGGGTCCTCTCCGGCAGACTCTGGAATACCAGAAAACGCCAGATTATCTCTCATGCTACGGGCTTGTAAATCTATAATGGTCTCTTTTATTTTTTTATTTTCTATGTTTAATTGGGTCACATTTTCGGTTAGAGATTTGACCGAGTCCCGTAGCGTGGCGTTTTCCGCAGCAAGTGTTTCCACCTGCTGCTGGCTGAACTCCAGGGATTCTTTTAGAGATTTAAATTCCCGGTGTAAAATCTCCACCAGGGACAGCCTTGCATCAAAACTGGACAATCGCTTATCGATTGACTCCAGGATGTCGACGATATCTTTGCCGGCAGGCGATGTTGTGCCGGGGGAGTCTGCCGGGCGATATCTTTTAGATGACGGCGTCTCAGCTTTGGCCGGGGAAGAAGCGTTCTGGGCCTTCTTCATTACTAAATCTTCGAAGCACCGGTCGATGTATTCTTGGAGAGCGTCTAAACTCTCCTCATTGTCCTCCAGGGTGTTAGAGATGATAGGACAGATGTTGTTAGTTATGTGACAGTTGGTTAGTTTATTTGGCAATACTGAAGTTTAAAGAAACTTTGTTAAATTCTATGCTACCATTCGCTTTTTTTTTCTCCGCCAAATCTCCAGCGTCTGACGTCACCTCCAACATGGGTCGCTTACCTTAAAAAATGTTATTAAAAAGACAACAAATTGTGTCTCTTCATTGATCTTCCTTTAGTTTGTGAAACAGACTAATAATAATAATAATGGATTGCATTTATATAGCACTTTTCTAGGCACCCAAAGCACTTTACAATTCCACTATTCATTCACTCTCACACACACTTGGTCGACCGTGTTTCAGGGGGTTGGGAAGCTGATCTGTAACCGGAAGGTTGCCAGTTTGATCCCCCAGCTCTCTCTGTCCTGGTCATTGTGTCCTTGGGCAAGACACTTTACCCTACCACCTACTGGTGTTGGTCAGAGGGGGCGATGATGTGATATGGCAGCCTCGCTTCTGTCAGTCTGCCCCAGGACAGCTGTGGCTACAACTGTGGTTTGCCTCCACCAGTGTGTGAATGTGAGACTGAAGACTCACGACAAAGAAAAAAAGACTACATGTAAGCCTATCTGATGCTGATACTTTGTGTCTGAACACATCTGAATTCCTTCTGTTTTAAAAAATCAAAACAGAAGGAACAAACATTAAGATAATGGCCACTGCTGTTGAGTGTCATTTGTAGATCCACACAATTGATTGCTGTCACAGCATCCCCAGAGGACACACTCAAACACAAACTGTTGTGAGTCAGCCATCTGGTTGGCCCTGTCTGCTTGCACTTCCACCGTAGGATTCACAAAGGAAATTTAGTGCTACTGCATAAATCATACACCTTCTGGGAATTCCAATGGCCAAGTAAACACCTGAGTTGTATGTATGTGTGTGTGTGTGTGTGTCCATGTTTATCCATTAGAGAGACAAAAAGAAGAAATAACAACAAAAGAAAAATAATGCAATTAACTGAAGTTTATATTCACACAGATATTTAACTAAATCAAAAGAGTTATACAGATTGGATTGTCTGAAAGCCAGCGCTGACAACTGTGTTAACATCTTATCACAGAAATACACAGTAACATTTTAACCTGGTTTTCTGTGGTTCTTTTGAAGGGATGCCCCCTAAATTGCCAATTCATAGGCTACGTTTTTAGTCAGTTGTTGTGTTCCATAAGATTTAAAACACCTGCATTCTGTCTTTTGTTATCTGGTTTGTCCAGTGTAGTTTTGGTACCATAGACTGTGGTACATAGAAAAAGAAGTACTGCCTCATTTTCAGACTTGATAGTGTCATTTTGGCAGATGACTATGTAGTGAATGTTGGTTTTTGTGAAGCATTAGAATATTCCAGATGTTAGAAATAGTTAATATGTATGGTAACCAATATAATAAAAGGAAAAAAACATTACAGCATTAAAGATCTGAAGGTATCTTTATATTATCAGATATTATCAATATCCCACATAGCAAAATTGGTATGGCCCGGACCTTGCCCACACAATGTGCTTACACATGGCCCACATACTGCAAAGAATGACAGCCATTTGGTGGCCCAGATCTGGTTTGCCAGAGGTGGCCCACACATGGGCCAGCACAAGGCCAGTTGCAGACACACTGGTGGTCCTGTGCTGGCCCATGTGTGGATTACCTCTGGCAAAACTGATCAGGGCCACCAAAGGGCCATCATTCTTTGTGGTATGTGGGCCATGTGTAAGTTGTGTGCAGCCACGGGCCTGTTGCAGACACACTGGTCCTGTGCTGGCCCAGGCAGTTTCAGCTCTGGACCCAGATGTCAGCCTAATGTGTACCTTAATCAAGCCATGTAATAACAACATGTGCTGGAACATAATAGTGCAAAAGTAACATGACGAAACTCTGTTCAGATAGTGAATGGACTGATTTTTATATAGTGTTTTTCTACTCTCCCAGATTAATCAAAGTGGTCTAGGCAACATGCTGCATTCACCCAGTCACACAATTTTTCTAAACTGAGTGTTTCCTAACTACATCCATACATATTCATACTCTTGACAGTGGTAAACATGAGGAAAATCCAAAACCTCACTAGGTTTTGGATAAAGTGTACACTCACAAACCTGTCAAACCTGCATTTGAAACGTTGGCTACCATAGCAGTATAGTATACAACATAGCATTTGGGTCTTCTAACTAAAATAGGAAAATAGGAACATAAATAGTGCCATCATTGCCAGACCTGGCCCACATCTGGTTGACAGACACCCTGCCATGACACCGGTCAGTCAGAAGTGCCAGCTTGATGCCGAATCCGGGCCAGACCTGTTTTCTATGAGCCTGGGCCACATACCAAACCATTATCGGGCCAGATGTGGCATGCCATCACATAAATAGTGTCATCTACACCAGGCCTGGCCCAAAACTGGATGACATACAGCTTACCATGCCAGAAGTCAGCCAGCAGTGCGGTCTGCTATGTGGGATGACAAGTTCAGTTCAGAGTTAATATAACATAACAACATCACAATACTACAGAACTACTATTTTCAGTATGAATACATTTAAATCATTTTAAGTTCATGGCAGAGAGAAATAACAGTGACTTTATATGACACTTAAAAAAAAGATTACAAATTAATACATATTTTGAATAACATACACATTAAAATGTGAACATATCCCAAATGCTCAGTCAAAGATAGGTCTTATATGTATTCAGTTATTTAAATACTTCCATACACATATTAGATGTGAACTAAAGCCAAAAAGTAATGTTGTTAAGATTAAGAAAATGTTCTGGACGGAGACCTCTGATGTTGGGGGCGATCGTGGCTCAAGAGTTGGGTGTTCGCCTTGTAATCGGAAGGTTGCCGGTTCGAGCAACAGTCTCGGTCGTTGTGTCCTTGGGCAAGACACTTTACCTGTTGCCTACTGGTGGTGGTCAGAGGGCCCGGTGGGGCCAGTGTCCGGCAGCCTCGCCTCTGTCAGTGCGCCCCAGGGTGGCTGTGGCTACAATGTAGCTGCCATCACCAGTGTCTGAATGTGTGGATGACTGGTTGTGTAAAGCGCTTTGGGGTCCTTAGGGACTAGAAAGGCGCTGTACAAATACAGGCCATTTACCATTTGTGACTGAAATCTGCTGGAGCCACTCTTCCAGTTTCAGGGTTATTACTTCTAATGCTCCTGTGACCATTGGGACCACTTTTGACTTTAGCTCTTTCTTCACTCTGGTACTTCTCTGTTTTATCAGGCTGCAGCTGTGGGCTGCTGGGTTTCCCACATTATCACAACGCTCTTTTGCTCCTTGTCAGTCACTACTATGTCTCTGACTTAAACTAAAGTCCCACAGGATCTTAGCCGTGTCATTCTCAACAACCTTTGGTGGTGTATCCTATTGAGACTTGTGGACTTGTAGTCCATATACAACACAAATACTCCTGTACACTGTCCATACCATTTCTCGGCGTATACAGTTCCAGCTTCTTACATCCTGCAACTATGTGCAGGACAACACCTTTGCACCAACTGCCACTTAGGTCTATCAGGTGTGGTAGACTCATGGATAGGTCCTGTTCCTCATCAGTATCTGTTTTCAGGTGCCCAACACACTCATCTTGTGATGGTTCCTCTTGGATTATAGCTCTCACACTCTTTAATGATCATGCTTCCTCTTTCTGTTGCTTGTAGGGCACCTACAAATGAAAATGCTTTCCCTTTCTGCAACCATTAAGCCACACTTATCCAGTTTGACTGACATTTTAATGTCCTCAATGTAGATCCCAGTGAGGTAAATGAGTGCCAGCTCACTCCTGGCATGCAGTTTGATGTCATCCATGTACAGGAGGTGGTAGATGATCATTCCACTCATCTACCAGTTTTCATAAATGTGCTTTGCAATGATCTGGTTTAGTGGGTTGAGTCCTGTTTAGAACAGCAGTGGGGAACATGAATCACCTTTGTATATGCTGCACTTTATGGTGACTTGTGCAACAGTCTTAAAGTTGGCCACCAGTTATTTCATCTCTGGCATTATTTCCAATGCCCATCTCAGCTGCAATCATGTTTTGATTAATGTCCCTACTCATCTTTGTTGCCATGATACCTGAGAAGCGCTTTAAATTTGTTTAGGGGCAGGTCATTGGCTGGTGGTCAGCCTTGTTCTGCCCTGTCAATCAATCAATCAATCAATCAATCAATCAATCAATCAATCAATCAAAGCTTTATTCGCCACATGCAGGTTGCCCTGCAGTGAAATAGGACCCCCCCCGACCTTACACACACAACACAGACATTACATGGGGATACAAGTCGGAGATCAGTAGCGTTACAGAAAAAACACTGAAATGTACACAACATCGGGAAAGTACAAGAGGAAAAAAAGAGACCTCTACTCATGCTGTGCTTCCATGGTAGGACAGCACGAGAACAGGAAACAAAAAAACTCCTCTGCACAAAAAGCACATAAATGTCCACAGTACAACTTTGTGAAAGACATGACAAGCCACAGGATTGGTTGGGGGGTGAGGGGTTATACGAAGCGAACACAGCAGCCGCCCTGCACAGCGCTACCATTCCAGCGTGGCACACAGACCCGCCGTGTTCCCCTGCAGGAAACAAGCATCGAAGGTGTTTGGAAAGGGAGGGGGATGAGTGTGTGCTTATCAGTGTAAGTGTATGTGTGTGCGTGTCCATAGTTCAGCTGAGACAGTGTCCTTCGCCCTGCCAGGCTAAGTAAACAGTCTTCCAGCCAACCCAGGTGGTCTTGCATGGAATGGGAAGGAACAGACTAAACACAGTTGTTATCAGGATGTTGTTTTTCGGCTCCAGCCTCGAGACCGCCGCTGCCGCCAAAGGGGTATCCGCATGAAGTGATGGTGCTTTTTACTTTAGTGCAAACAGCTCATATGAATTTCAAAGCAGTTCTAAAGTCCAACACTGTTCTCTCAATCTCCCGTTGGAGAGCCGCGAGCTTCTCCATACTTGTGTTCTGTGATGTTGTCATTTCTTGTGCTCAAGGAGCCGATTTCTGAGAACTCACGGCAGTGTGCCTCCCCAAGATGTCATCCAATTTGCGCCCAGAGATGTTATTCCGGGCTAGCCCTTCCGAGATGTAATCCAGTCTGCAGTCAGAGATCTTATTCTGAGTATTCACAGCAGCCGTAGCCTCTCCAAGATCTTATCCGTGCTGACTCAATGAGCCCATTTTGAGAAACTCACGTCTCTCCCATCATTCAAATCCCAGCGGGCAGCTTTGTGGGGGTTTGAACAACTGGTTACGCTTTCTTAGTTCTTCGATAAGTCAGGGCCAAGCCAGCTCCGATCCGCCGGAACCCTGTTACCATGGTTCAGAATAGGTAGATATCTTCAGCACTCAGGCTCACCCAAGCCCAGACCTCTCGTTGAGATAGGGGTATTGTTGAGTCTTAGCTCTGAGTGGGTCTGCCCTCGTATTATTGTCCCCTTGTAACTTAGGGGAACACCCTGGATGGATCTTTGGAGAACAGGCTGTTTATTCTCTTGGGCTCAGCTTCACTGGTGTATCTCTTCACCTTAGTAATCAGAGCTGAGAGGCCTTGTTTCGCAATTTCTACAGCCTCAGTTAAGTCTGTAATCATTCTTGATCTTTCTTCCCAAATGTTTCCAGGAGTGCACATCTGAGCTCATTGATTTCAGAGAAACAGTAAGTGGAGATGTTGAGTAGAACACCCGTAGCTAGCCAGGCCCCTGTAGCTGGTGCAGCCGAAGATAGCGTAGGCCCCGCTAGCTGTTCCCCGGCAGACCCCAAGCAGCTGGGGAAAGAGGGCGGCTGGGTGATGGTGAGGAGGAAGCATAGTCCTAAACAGAAGCCCCAGGTACACCACCAACCCGTTCATGTGTCTAACCGTTTTTCCCCACTCGGCGACACACCCGCCGGGGGTCAAACTCTGGTAATTGGTGATTCTGTTCTCAGACATGTGAAGCTAGAGACACCGGCAACCATAGTCAATTGTCTTCCAGGGGCCAGAGCAGGCGACATTGAAGAAAATTTAAAACTGCTGGCTAAGGGTAAACGTAAATTCAGTAAAATCATAATTCACGTCGGCAGTAATGACACCCGGTTACGCCAATCGGAGGTCACTAAAATCAATATTGAATCGGTGTGCAACTTTGCCAAAACAATGTCGGACTCTGTAGTTTTCTCTGGTCCCCTCCCCAATCAGACCAGGAGTGACATGTTTAGCCGCATGTTCTCCTTAAATTGCTGGCTGTCTGAGTGGTGTCCCAGAAACGATGTGGGCTTAATAGATAATTGGCAAACCTTCTGGAGGAAACCTGGTCTTGTTAGGAGAGACGGCATCCATCCCACTTTGGATGGAGCAGCTCTCATTTCTAGAAATATGGACAAATTTATTAAAACCCCAAAATATGACTATCCAGAGTTGGGACCAGGAAGCAGAGTTGCAGTCTTACACGCCTCTCTGCAGCTTCTCTCCTCCTGCTACCCCCCCCCCCCAAAAAACCCATCTACATAGAGACTGTGTCAGCTTCCAAAAAGACAAAAAACAAACTAAAAACCAGCAACAAACAACTTAAACATAAACAATTACAAAGAAAGAACAATACAGTATCCACATCTGAACCAAAGAGTAAAACTGTCATGGTCTGGCTGGCAGACCGTGGGGAGATGGGGAAATAGGACCCAAACGCCGGACTCTTCAGTGCAACAGTGTTTATTTACAAGGTGGTGAAGTAAACAACAATAAACCCCCCGTTTCCCAGACTCCCGTGTAGTGTCTTCTTCCAAAAGTCCCCATGTAGTGCTCTCTGCCCCAGTGTCCCTGCGCTCCTTGTGCTCACTGCTCCTTCTCGTCCCACACTCCTCCTGAGGGGAAAACAATAGAGGCAGCCATTACACACTTGTCCCAGCAGGCATACACTAACACTTGACTGTGCTAGAAGACTAACGTGTAGTCAACCGCAATAATCCCGCGTCGGTGGAAGCTCCATCGCTCATCTAAATAGCTCCCCCGACGAGCCCAGATGAGGAGCAGGTGTGCGGCCAGGACTTCGGGTGTGGCCAGCCCTCAAGTTAGGCCACGCCCCCAGGGCTGAAGGTGCCTGTAACTTGGCCCAGCAGAAAGGCAATACACACACATATACCTGCCTACATACAGATGTGCACAGGGGCAGTGCAGACAACACACCTAATAATAATAATAATAATAATAATAACAACAACAACAACAACAGTCATAGTCCCCACTGCCCACGGACCCCGAGTCCCCAGAGCCGGGTCGGTGACAAAAACAGTGAAATGTGGATTATTAAATATTAGGTCTCTCTCCTCCAAGTCTCTGTTACATGACTTAATAATTGATTAACAAATTGATTTACACCCCCGAGTCATTCTAACTACCAGAAATCTCGAAGCACAGGCCGAGGGGGAGGTGTGGCAGCAATTTTTCACACCAGCCTATTAATTAATGAAAGGCCAAGACAGACTTTTAATTCATTTGAAAGCCTGATGCTTAGCCTCGTCCACCCCAGCTGTGAAACTCAGAAACCAGTCTTACTTGTTATCATCTATCGTCCACCTGGGCCTTACACAGAGTTTCTGTCTGATTTCTCAGACTTTATATCTAATTTAGTTCTGAGCTCAGATAAAATAATTATTGTGGGTGATTTTAACATCCATGTAGATGCTAAAAATGACAGCCTCAACATGGCATTTAATCTGTTATTAGACTCAATTGGTTTCTCTCAAAATGTAAAAGAACCCACCCACCACTTTAATCACACTCTAGATCTTGTTTTAACACATGGCATAGAAACAGAACATTTAACAGTGTTTCCTGAAAACCCTCTGCTGTCTGATCATTTCCTAATAACATTTACATTTACAATAATTGATTACACAGCGGTGGAGAGTAGACTTTATCAAAGTAGATGTCTTTCTGAAAGCGTTGTAACTAAGTTTAAGAATATAATCCACCCACTGTTATCATCTTCAATGCCCTGTACCTGTCATGATCCTGGGTCCTTTTGACCCAGCGTTTTGTGTTTTCTCTTCGTGATTTTGGTTCTGTTCTTCCTCTGGTTAGCGTTTACTCTGTTCTGCCCGTGTGTTCCTGTATCTAGTCCGCGTTTCTTAGTTTGTGTCCTTTCATGTGTAAGTTCCTGTTTTATTGTGAAGGTCTGCGTCTTATGTGAGTGTTTTCAGTTTGCCTCCCTAGTCTCGTCATGTTAATCACTCCCAGCTGTGTTCCCACCTGTGTGTAATCTCCCTGTGTTCTCTGAGTGTATTTAAGTTGTGTCTTCTGTCATAGTAGTTGCTGGTTCGTCTGTGTTGTTTCCCCTCGGTCTCCCTGCGTCTCTTCATGTGTATTTCCCCGGATCTCCCTGCACCGTCATTCCTGGTTTGTGTTGTTAGTTTACCCAGTTTAGGTTTTCGGTTTCATGTTCACACCCCGTTGCTGTTTGTACCCACTGCTGTAAATAAACACTCACCTGCACCAGAGCTGCCGCCTTTTGGGTCCTTTCTCCACCTCCACTGCCCCGGCAAACCGTGACAGTACGAACCAGCCACCATGGACCCAGCGGCAGTAAATCCGTCCGAGGAGCTCCAGGACGACATCGCGTATAATGTGGAGATTCTCCTCGGGCTATGGCTAGAGAACCCTCCAGAGGAGCTTCGTCGTGCCGTGGAAAGTCGGCTACAACGGCTCTTTTCTGGCCTGCCATGGCTTCTGCAGTTGCTTCCTCCGACCATGCAGGCTTTTCTCCGGCTCACACCGCACCTTCTCTCAGCCGCTCCTGCCTCGCTGCCCGACTCGCCGGATGTGATCTTGCCCGGCCCGTCGGAGCCGTCTGCGGGGAGGAAACGCAGATCGCGCCGCCGGCGCGCCACCCCACAGCCGGACGTTCGGACTTCTAATTCACCGGCTGTGGTGAGTGAGGACTCTGTGTCTTTTCCAGACTTTTTGACTGTTCATTCAGGGGCTGTGTTTTGTGTGGCGGATGTCAACGCGAGCTGCTTATCGCCTGTGCAGCTACCGGCAGCTCAGTTAGCTCCCCCGCAGCCATTCTCAGCTCGGTTAGCTCCCCCGCAGCCACTCTCAGCTCGGTTAGCTACCCCGCAGCCACTCTCAGCTCGGTTAGCTACCCCAGTGCCACTCTCAGTTCAGCCTCCAGAGTCACCCTCAGTTCAGTCTCCAGTGCCACCCTCAGTTCAGCCTCCAGAGTCACCCTCAGTTCAGCCTCCAGTGCCACCCTCAGTTCAGCCCCCAGTGCCACTCTCAGTTCAGCCTCCAGAGACACCCTCTGTTCAGTCTCCAGTGCCACCCTCTGTTCAGCCTCCAGAGTCACCCTCAGTTCAGTCTCCAGTGCCACCCTCAGTTCAGCCTCCAGTGCCACCCTCAGTTCAGCCTCCAGAGTCACCCTCAGTTCAGCCTCCAGAATCACCCTCGTCCCTTTCAGTTCAGTTTCCAGAGCCACCCTCGTCCCTTTCAGTTCAGTTTCCAGAGCCACCCTCGTCCCTTTCAGTTCAGTTTCCAGAGCCTCCAGTGTCCCTTTCAGTTCAGTTTCCAGAGCCTCCAGTGTCCCTTTCAGTTCAGTTTCCAGAGCCTCCAGTGCCACCCAGTAGCACCAGTGCCGCCTGTAGCGCAGGCCCCAGTAGCTCCAGTGCCCCCGCTACCCGTAGCTCTGGCTCCAGCATTACCGGTTTCACTCATTCACTCCATGCAGGGAGAAAGTCTAATTCCAACTCAAGGTGCTTTTCATGGTTTAGCCGCCATTGGCACAGTTTGCCGCTCCAGGGCTTCCCCAGAGGCTAGGTCCCAGTCCTCAGCTGATTCTGTACCCCTGGAGTTTAAGCAGCCACCCGAGGGACCGCTCCGGCCTTCGTCTCCTGTTTCCGCTGGAGGGTCCGAGGGGCCCGTCCGGCCTTCGTCTCCTGTCTCCGCTGGAGGGTCCGAGGGGCCCGTCCGGCCTTCGTCTCCTGTTTCCGCTGGAGGGTCCGAGGGACCGCTCCGGCCTTCGTCTCGTGTCTCCGCTGGAGGGTCCGAGGGACCGCTCCGGCCTTCGTCTCGTGTCTCCGCTGGAGGGTCCAAGGGGCCCGTCCAGCCTTCGTCTCCTGTCTCCGCTGGAGGGTCCAAGGGGCCCGTCCGGCCTTCGTCTCCTGTTTCCGCTGGAGGGTCCGAGGGACCGCTCCGGCCTTCGTCTCCTGTTTCCGCTGGAGGGTCCGAGGGACCACTCCGGCCCTTGCTTCCTGCCTCGTCAGCTGGGGGGCCCGAGGAGCCCGTCCAGCCGCCAGCAGCAGCTTCCTCATCATCCTCGCCTGCTGCAGCTTCCTCATCATCCTCGCCTGCTGCAGCTTCCTCATCATCCTCGCCTGCTGCAGCTTCATCATCATCCTCGCCTGCTGCAGCTTCATCATCATCCTCGCCTGGCCCAGCCTCCGTGCCTTCAGCCTCGCCTGGCCCAGCCTCCGTGCCTTCAGCCCCGCCTGGCCCAGCCTCGTTTGGGTCTGGAGCTAAACGGCCGTTGTCTAGACCACTGGCTAGGCCACTGGCCGGGCACCATTGCCGTCGTGGGCGGCCCCCGGACCGCCTTCGCCTGAGCGGCCGCCGTTGCCTTCCGCACGGCCGGCCCCCGGCCCCTCTTCGCCTGAGCGGCCGCCGTTGCCTTCCGCACGGCCGGCCTCCCGAACTGTGTCCACGTCGCCGCCGTTGCCGTCCGCACGGTCGGCCCCCTGAACTGTTTGGACTCCTGTGCTGTTGGCCCCCTGGCCGGCCCCCTGAGCTCTTCTGTTTTGGACTCCTGTGCTGTCGGCCCCCTGGCCGGCCCCCTGAGCTCTTCTGTTTTGGACTCCTGTGCTGTCGGCCCCCTGGCCGGCCCCCTGAGCTCTTCTGTTTTGGACTCCTGTGCTGTCGGCCCCCTGGCCGGCCCCCTGAGCTCTTCTGTTTTGGACTCCTGTGCTGTCGGCCTCGGGCCGGCCCCCTGAACTCTTCTGTTTTGGACTCCATTTTTCTTGGGCTGAGGTGTGTTTCGTTTCATTGGTTGTTTTGGGTTGGGACTCGTGTTTTGTTTTTCTTTTTGTCTTTTGGCCTTCTGGTGCTCCTGTTTTGTTTTGCCTCGTGCCCTCCTTCCTGGACCCCCTCCGCCCACCCTGGTCGGGTTGTTTTCTGTTTTGGGCGGTTTTCTTTTTTTTGTTTTGGTGTTCTTGTGTTGGGCTGTCTGGGGCCAGCCCTTGACGGGGGGGTACTGTCATGATCCTGGGTCCTTTTGACCCAGCGTTTTGTGTTTTCTCTTCGTGATTTTGGTTCTGTTCTTCCTCTGGTTAGCGTTTACTCTGTTCTGCCCGTGTGTTCCTGTATCTAGTCCGCGTTTCTTAGTTTGTGTCCTTTCATGTGTAAGTTCCTGTTTTATTGTGAAGGTCTGCGTCTTATGTGAGTGTTTTCAGTTTGCCTCCCTAGTCTCGTCATGTTAATCACTCCCAGCTGTGTTCCCACCTGTGTGTAATCTCCCTGTGTTCTCTGAGTGTATTTAAGTTGTGTCTTCTGTCATAGTAGTTGCTGGTTCGTCTGTGTTGTTTCCCCTCGGTCTCCCTGCGTCTCTTCATGTGTATTTCCCCGGATCTCCCTGCACCGTCATTCCTGGTTTGTGTTGTTAGTTTACCCAGTTTAGGTTTTCGGTTTCATGTTCACACCCCGTTGCTGTTTGTACCCACTGCTGTAAATAAGCACTCACCTGCACCAGAGCTGCCGCCTTTTGGGTCCTTTCTCCACCTCCACACGGCTTGCCCCGGCAAACCGTGACAGTACCAACATAGAGCAGAGCAGCTATCTGAACGCTACCCCAACAGAGGTCGATTATCTTGTTAATAATTTCACCTCCTCACTACGTACGACTCTGGATACTGTAGCTCCAGTGAAAACTAAGGTCTCTAATCAGAAGTACCTGACTCCGTGGTATAATTCTCAAACACGTACCCTAAAGCAGATGACTCGTAATCTGGAGAGGAAATGGCGTGTCACAAATTTAGAGGATCATCATTTAGCCTGGAGAAATAGTTTGCTGCTTTATAAGAAAGCCCTCCGCAAAGCCAGAACATCTTACTATTCATCACTGATTGAAGAAAATAAGAACAACCCCAGGTTTCTCTTCAGCACTGTAGCCAGGCTGACAAAAAGTCAGAGCTCTTTTGAGCCAACCATCCCTTTAACGTTAACTAGTAATGACTTCATGAACTTCTTCACAAATAACATTTTTATCATTAGAGAAAAAATTACCAATAATCATCCCACAGATCTAATATTATCTACAGCTACTCTTAGTACCATTGATGTTAAGTTAGACTCTTTTTCTCCAATTGATCTTTCTGAGTTAACTTCAATAATTACTTCCTCCAAACCATCAACGTGTCTTTTAGACCCCATTCCTACAAAACTGCTCAAAGAAGTCCTGCCATTAATTAATGCTTCGATCTTAAATATGATCAACCTATCTCTAATAATCAGCTATGTACCACAGGCCTTCAAGCTGGCTGTAGTTAAACCTTTACTCAAAAAGCCATCTCTAGACCCAGCAGTCTTAGCTAATTATAGGCCAATCTCCAACCTTCCTTTCATATCAAACATTCTTGAAAGAGTAGTTGTCAAACAGCTAACAGATCATCTGCAGAGGAATGGTTTATTTGAAGAGTTTCAGTCAGGTTTCAGAGCTCATCACAGCACAGAAACAGCTTTAGTGAAGGTTACAAATGATCTTCTTATGGCCTCTGACAGTGGACTCATCTCTGTGCTTGTCCTGCACTAGACCTCAGTGCAGCATTCGATACTGTCGACCATAATATCCTATTAGAGCGATTAGAACATGCTGTAGGTATTACAGGTACTGTGCTGCAGTGGTTTGTATCATATCTATCTAATAGACTCCAATTTGTGCATGTAAATGGAGAGTCCTCTTCACACACTGAGGTTAATTATGGAGTTCCACAGGGTTCAGTGCTAGGACCAATTCTGTTTACATTATACATGCTTCCCTTAGGCAGTATCATTAGAAGACATAGCATACATTTACACTGCTATGCAGATGACACCCAGCTCTATCTGTTCATGAAGCCAGATAACACACACCAATGAGTTAAACTGCAGGAATGTCTTAAAGACTTAAAGACCTGGATGGCAGCTAACTTTCTGCTTCTTAATTCAGATCAAACTGAGGTTATTGTACTCGGCCCTGAAAAGCTTAGAAATATGGTATCTAACCAGATTCTTACTCTGGATGGCATTACCTTGGCCTCCAGTAACACTGTGAGGAACCTTGGAGTCATTTTTGACCAGGACATGTCCTTCAACGCACATATTAAACAAATATGTAAGACTGCGTTCTTCCATTTGCGCAACATCTCTAAAATTAGAAATATCCTGTCTCAGAGTGACGCTGAAAAACTAGTTCATGCATTTATTACTTCCAGGCTGGACGACTGTAATTCATTATTATCAGGATGTCCAAAAAACTCCCTGAAAAGCCTTCAGCTAATCCAAAATGCTGCAGCAAGAGTCCTGACAGGGACTAGAAAGAGAGAGCATATTTCTCCTGTTTTGGCTTCCCTTCATTGGCTTCCTGTTAAATCCAGAATTGAATTCAAAATCCTGCTCCTCACATACAAGGTCTTAAATAATCAGGCCCCATCTTATCTTAATGACCTTGTAGTACCATATCACCCTATTAGAGCACTTCGCTCTCGCTCTGCAGGCCTACTTGTTGTTCCTAGAGTATTTAAAAGCAGAATGGGAGGCAGAGCCTTCAGTTTTCAGGCCCCTCTTCTGTGGAACCAGCTTCCAGTTTGGATTCAGGAGACAGACACTATCTCTACTTTTAAGATTAGGCTTCAAACTTTCCTTTTTGCTAAAGCATATAGTTAGAGCTGGACCAGGTGACCCTGAATCCTCCCTTAGTTATGCTGCAATAGACGTAGGCTGCCGGGGGATTCCCATGATGCATTGAGTTTTTCCTTTCCAGTCACCTTTCTCACTCACTATGTATTAACAGACCTCTCTGCATTGAATCATACCTGTTATTAACCTCTGTCTCTCTTCCACAGCATGTCTTTTATCCAGTCTTCCTTCTCTCACCCCAACCGGTCGCAGCAGATGGCCCCGCCCCTCCCTGACCGTGGTTCTGCTGGAGGTTTCTTCCTGTTAAAAGGGAGTTTTTCCTTCCCACTGTCGCCAAAGTGCTTGCTCATAGGGGATCATATGATTGTTGGGTTTTTCTCTGTATCTATGAAGCGCCTTGAGGCGACTTTTGTTGTGATTTGGCGCTATATAAATAAAATTGAATTGAATTGAATAGAACCTTGCTCACATCTACAAGCAACTTCTCTAATAGGTAGCGAGTTGAGAGTAGTGACCTTGGTTTTACGGTTACTGTCTGTCCACAGTGTTCATCCGCAGCTCAATATACGTATCTGGTTGGATATCATGTAGTTAGTTTCACTTCTGTGTAACACTGAAACACCTACACCTACACACACACACATACACACACAGAGTCACATACCACCAAAAATGAGCAAGCAAACAAATAAATAACAACAGTAAGTAAGTCAGTAACAGTAATAAGCAGCCAGTGAGCTTTGTTGTACTGAACACCGCCTGTGTGCTTTGTACTTCCTGTTGGCAGACCAAAGGTTTTTCATATTTCCTGTTTGCATCTCCGGGCCGAGCGAATCTGCTTCATAACTCGAAAGACGTGAGACTGAACCCAAATTTAGTTTTGAAAATTACACCAAACACAAACAAAAAATTCTAGCCCAATTCTGCTTTCTCAGTGAATCTGGTGTCAGACATAAATATCCAAATGTACATTATAAGATATAGCCTTGTCTGCCTGAATAGTCTTCATGTTGATAAATCAAAGAAATGGCTCCTTTTTGCATGTTCATTAACAGGCACAACATGCACTCTTACAGATCCTCAACTATTCTTTGAATGGACTTTGACTGAAAGCTGGCCTTATTTAACAATGGCATTGTTATTCTCGGCCTGTAGCAGCTTGTCTAGCTGTCTGAGCGCTTATTTTTTACCCATTGAAGATGAAACAATGAAAACGCAGTTCTCAGAGATCTCTTTGAATGTAGAGAACTGCAGCACAAAGCAGCTAGAGAGCATCTCATTGTTTGACGAGGCCAGCAGAAATCAGGCTTGCTTCTTTTTGGGTGGTGGGTGTTAAGGGAGTGGAGGAGGGGCTCTGAATCTATCACTAGGAGCAGATTTCATCAGAACAAAGAAAGGAAGGCTGTAGGAATTGTGAGGTGGGGCTGGAGATTCTCAATCAACCAATCAATCAATCAATCAAGGCTTTATTCGCCACGTGCAGGTTGCCCTGCAGTGAAATAGGACACCCCCCGGCCTTACACAACACAGACATCACATGGGGATACAGGTCGGAGATCAGTAGCGTTACAGAAAAACACTGAAATATACACTACAATGGGAAAGTACAAGAGGAAAAAAAGAGACCTCTACTCATGCTGGGCTCCTGGGAGGACAGCATGAGAACAGGAAACAAAAAAACTCCTCTGCACAAAAAGCACATAAATGTCCATAGCACAACATTATGGAGCACGTGACCAGCCACAGGGTCGGGTGGGGGATGAGGAGTAATCCGAAGCAAACACAGCAGCCATCCTGCCTGAAGTCAAATACTGGCCACTGTGAACTTTCATGTGCTAAATTTTACTCACTTCTTTGGGAGTTTTACTGCACTTAGTTTTACCGTAATCCCTCCAGAAAAGCAAGCACTTTGTTTCCTTTCAGTTCATCTAGACTCAAAAAAGGGGGTTGGGAAATTAATGTGTGAAGCCATTTAGCATGCATCCATGAGTTGTCTGTATGAACCTACAAAAACATGAGGCACAGAGCCCAGGTCTGCACTCAGAGATAAGTTGGATGAATGTACACTGTCATTCACAGAGAGCCAATGTGCTTTTTCTGCTAAATGGGCTAGGGATACATCACAAGATGAGGCTTGACTCTGAAATACACACAGGGATGATGGAAAACTATTTTTAATTTGCAGGTAAGATCTGGATAGCGTTGCTGTGTAACACGCGTAGAGTGTCACATTTGGGTACAGTTGCCACACAGCAGAAGAGTTCTGGGCTAGAGTTTTCTGATCAGCTGAGGCCTTTTTGTGCGGAGTTTGGATGGCAGGCGTAGGTTATCCACAGAGATACATATTGATTCCAGATATTATGGTTTACTGGTGGTGGAATGTAAGTATCTCTGAGTTTTCACAGTAATAGATATGTTGCCTATCTCAGGTGTTATCCTACCCGCCCTCTATTTTAAGTAGGACGGGCTCCAGCCACACTGCAAGCCCAAGCTGTGTATAATTGTGAGAGTTTTGTTCACTATTCCCATGAGATCGTCAGACTTATCGAGTCTGAGAATCTGTTTGAGAATATAAACTTTGTGAATGTTACCATACAAAGCTCCTCGGCACAATGACACATTCGCTCAAATGTCTCTACAGTTATCTGACATGCTGTGGCCTAAACACTCAGTCGCTGTCTTTACAGTGTACCCGCCTCTGTTGGACCCTTTCTGTAGCCTCTGGTCACAACCTAGAGCCAAACTCCTCAGTTACATTAGAACAGGGGTGTCAAATTTATCCGGCCCGTGAGACAATTTCTTGTGTCGGTATGTAGGAACTGAATCTTCAGCCCTGCTGAGAATCCATGCAGGGTGGGAACTTTATTTTGATGGACAAACCGGGCGGCCAATCACATGCAAAGAAAGACTGGGATCATACGATTATGTGAAAGGAGGAAAAGGCTCAGGTGTTCTGTAGACAGCAAGCATATTGTCACGGCGAGTGGGATGAGCCATGTGGAGAAAATAAAGGAGGCAGGCACTCGTGGAGGTGCAAAAGAGGTTTACTGTAAAAATAAAACACAAGTTGAAAACGGCAAACGGAACTGAAGATAATCTAAACTGGGTAAACTAAACTACTAAACATGAACAAGAACACGAAGGAGGGTGAGCTGAGGCATATGACCGTACACAGCAGGGAGAACACATGGAATGAAACACGGTAGATTTACAGACAGACCAGCAACTAGCACACAGTTAGACACGACTTAAATACACACAGGAGAACACAGGGAGATTACAAACAGGTGGGGAACACAGCTGGGAGTAATAGACAAGACGAGACAGGGGAAGAAAAACAGAATACACTGACATCAGACGTGACCCTTCAAAGTAAAACAGGAAACGAGACAATTCACAAGACACAGACTAGACACTGAACTAAGCCTACATTAAACATGAGACACAAAACCTAAGAACTAAGCTGTCACCAACAATAACTGAAACATAGATTTATAATAATAATCGACAAAACACCAGAGAATCAGAAAATACTCCACAATACAAAAATAAACCAAAACATAAGAAACTCAAAATGCTGGGTCAAAATGACCCAGAAACATGACACATATATGCAACTTTTCATTTTCTACTTGGCTGCTGGTCTTGGCCTCCTCCAGCAAATGCAACCCATAGACAGACAGGGAGGGGGTGGTTCATTAATAGAGTAAGATGGGTTCTCTGTTTCTGTTTGTTGTGCAGGCTTTGAAAGCCGCTAAGCCACACCCTCCTGGGTTCTGCAGAACACTGGCAAAACTGCAGAGCTCTAACAATTGATTATCAAACGCTGGATATTTGGCGTTGAGGTAACAAGACAAACTTATAGACTGATTATAATGATGAGATTATACCAAATGAAGTTAAGGAAATGAATGCAAAGAAAGAATATTGATTGATTTTTACAAATGCAACTTTTATAAAGAATGTCAGACAATTGTGCAGAAATAGTTTTTGTCATCAAGCAATTTTCTATAGCAGAGGTATTAAGTCCCTTTGGTTATGTATTTTTCCCATCAATAAAGTTAGATGACAGCTCTGACCCATTGCTCTTTGTACACTCATGAACGTGAAATCCCTAACAGAGAATCTCCAGGGTGGGCCATTTATATGGATACACCGTAATAACATGGGAATGGTTGGTGATATTAAAGTCCTGTTTGTGGCACATTAGTATACAGTGGGGCAAAAAAGTATTTAGTCAGCCACCGATTGTGCAAGTTCCCCCACCTAAAATGATGACAGAGGTCAGTAATTTGCACCAGAGGTACACTTCAACTGTGAGAGACAGAATGTGAAAAAAAAATCCATGAATCCACATGGTAGGATTTGTAAAGAATTTATTCGTAAATTAGGGTGGAAAATAAGTATTTGGTCACCTCAAACAAGGAAAATCTCTGGCTCTCACAGACCTGTAACGTCTTCTGTAAGAAGCTTTTCTGTCCCCCACTCGTTACCTGTATGAATGGCACCTGTTTGAACTCATCATCTGTATAAAAGACACCTGTCCACAGCCTCAAACAGTCAGACTCCAAACTCCGCCATGGCCAAGACCAAAGAGCTTTGGAAGGACACCAGGAAAAGTATTGTAGACCTGCACCAGACTGGGAAGAGTGAATCTA
This sequence comes from Maylandia zebra, assembly GCF_041146795.1. NCBI lineage: Eukaryota > Metazoa > Chordata > Actinopteri > Cichliformes > Cichlidae > Maylandia > Maylandia zebra. Next base: position 36,401,413 of record NC_135187.1, on the reverse strand, counting down.
CAATAGGCAAGCAGCTTGGTGTGAAGAAATCAACTGTGGGAGCAATCATCAGAAAATGGAAGACATACAAGACCACTGATAATCTCCCTCGATCTGGGGCTCCACGCAAGATCTCATCCCGTGGGGTCAAAATGATCATGAGAACGGTGAGCAAAGATCCCAGAACCACACGGGGGGACCTGGTGAATGACCTGCAGAGAGCTGGGACCAAAGTAACAAAGGTCACCATCAGTAACACACTACAACGGCAGGGAATCAAATCCCGCAGTGCCAGACGTGTTCCGCTGCTGAAGCCAGTGCATGTCCAGGCCCGTCTGAAGTTTGCCAGAGAGCACATGGATGATACAGCAGAGGATTGGGAGAATGTCATGTGGTCAGATGAAACCAAAGTAGAACTTTTTGGTATAAACTCAACTCGTCGTGTTTGGAGGAAGAAGAATACTGAGTTGCATCCCAAGAACACCATACCTACTGTGAAGCATGGGGGTGGAAACATCATGCTATGGGGCTGTTTTTCTGCCAAGGGGACAGGACGACTGATCCGTGTTAAGGACAGAATGAATGGGGCCATGTATCGTGAGATTTTGAGCCAAAACCTCCTTCCATCAGTGAGAACTTTGAAGATGAAACGAGGCTGGGTCTTCCAACATGACAATGATCCAAAACACACGGCCCGGGCAACAAAGGAGTGGCTCCGTAAGAAGCATTTGAAAGTCCTGGAGTGGCCTAGCCAGTCTCCAGACCTCAACCCCATAGAAAATCTGTGGCGGGAGTTGAAAGTCTGTGTTGCTCGGCGACAGCCCCAAAACATCACTGCTCTCGAGAAGATCTGCATGGAGGAATGGGCCAAAATACCAGCTACTGTGTGTGCAAACCTGGTAAAGACCTATAGTAAACGTTTGACCTCTGTTATTGCCAACAAAGGTTATGTTACAAAGTATTGAGTTGTATTTTTGTTATTGACCAAATACTTATTTTCCACTCTGATTTACCAATAAATTCTTTACAAATCCTACCATGTGGATTCATGAATTTTTTTTTTCACATTCTGTCTCTCACAGTTGAAGTGTACCTCTGGTGCAAATTACTGACCTCTGTCATCATTTTAGGTGGGGGAACTTGCACAATCGGTGGCTGACTAAATACTTTTTTGCCCCACTGTATGTGAGGGGGCAAACTCCTCAAGATGGGTGGTGACCATGGTGGCCATTTAGAAGTCAGCCATCTTGGATACAACTTTCAAACTTATTGGTAATGTCACAAAACAATGGTGTGCTTGGTTTCAACGTAACTTTATTCTGTCATGAGTTATTTACAAGTTTCTGACCACTTATAAAATGTGTTCAATGTGCTGCCCATTGTGTTGGATTGTCAGTGCAACCCTCTTCTCCCACTCTTCACACACTGATAGCAACACCGCAGGAGAAATGCCAGCACAGGCATTCAGTATCCGTAGTTTCAGGTGCTGCACATCTCGTATCTTCACACCATAGACAATTGCCTTCAGATGACCCCAAAGATAAAAGTCTAAGGGGGTCAGATCGGGAGACCTTGGGGGCCATTCAACTGGCCCATGACGACCAATCCACTTTCCAGGAAACTGTTCATCTAGGAATGCTCGGACCTGGCACCCATAATGTGGTGGGGCACCATCTTGTTGGAAAAACTCAGGGAACGTGCCAACTTCAGTGCATAAAGAGGGAAACACATCATCATGTAGCAATTTCAAATATCCAGTGGCCTTGAAGTTTCCATTGATGAAGAATGGACCCACTGTCGTTCTACCCCATATACCACACCAAACCATCACTTTTGTTGTTCCAACAGTCTTGGAGGGATCCATCCAATGTGGGTTAGTGTCAGACCAATAGCGGTGGGGGTTTTTTTGTTAACTTCACCATTCACATAAAAGTTTGCCTCATCACTGAACAAAATCTTCTGCGTGAACTGAGGGTCCTGTTCTAATTTTTGTTTTGCCCATTCTGCAAATTCTGTGCGCCGACCTGGGTCATGCTCGTTGAGATGCTGCAGTAGCTGGAGTTTGTAAGGGTGCCATTTGTGAGTAGCTAATATCCGCCGAAGGGATGTTCGACTAATGCCACTCTCCAGTGACATGCGGCGAGTGCTACGCTGTGGGCTCTTGCTGAATGAAGCTAGGACAGCCACTGATGTTTCTTCATTAGTGAAAGTTTTCTTGCGTCCACATTTTGGCAAATCCAACACTGAACCAGTTTCACGAAACTTAGCAAGCAGTTTGCTGACTGTAGCATGGGAGATGGGTGGTCTCGTAGGGTGTCTTGCATTGAAATCTGCTGCAATGACCCGGTTACTGCGTTCACCACATATCAACACAATTTCGATCTGCTCCTCACGTGTTAACCTCTTCGACATGTCAATGGCTGTGAACAAAGAGAAACTTGTAAATAACTCATGAAAGAATAAAGTTACGTTGAAACCAATACCATCATTGTTTTTCTTGTGACATTACCAATAAGTTTGATGTGTCACATGGCCCTCTTCCTATTGAAAAAACTAAGGTTGTATCCAAGATGGCCGACTTCTAAATGGCCACCATGGTCACCACCCATCTTGAAGGAGTTTGCCCCCTCACATGTACTAATGTGCCACAAACAGGACTTTAATATCACCAACCATTCCTGTTTTATTACGGTGTATCCATATAAATGGCCCACCCTGGAGATTGCTTTTTGGCACAAGCTAAAGCCACCTGCTGTGTTGCAAAGATCCTGTCATTTGATACATATGATACAATCAAGTCCAAATGCATAATATGAAAGAACGCTGCTCTGTGCTGTGTATTAAATAGTGGTCATAACAGCTGTTTCCAAACTGTTACACTTACTGACTCTTAAAAATAAGCAGACTGTGGTAGCGTTTTTTCTTTCCTTTCTTCTCGTCTTATCCCTTAAACCCAATAAGAAGTCAATTATATCTTTAATATATAAACAACTTATGGATTTAAATGTCCATTCAGTTGCTAAAATTAGGGGGGCTTGGGAGCGGGAGTTAGGAGTAATTTTTTCGGATCAGCAATGGGAGAAAGCAGTATCCAATGTCCGTTATAGTACGTCCTGTGCCAGGTTACAACTTATCCAGTTCAAGGTGTTGTACAGGGTTTACTATTCAAAGTCTCGTCTGTCTGAGATTTACCCACAAGTGATGGATCAGTGTGAGAGATGTCATGCCACCCCATGTGACCTAGGCCATATGTTCTTTCTGTGCCCAAGACTCCATGGCTTCTGGAGTCAGTATTCAGTTATTCTTTTGCAAGGCTCTTGGGACCCAGATCTGCATGGACCCTTTTCTAGCTGTTTTTGGGCTTCCAGTCAACACTGGTCTAACCGACCCAACACACTTCAAAATATTAGCCTTTACATCACTTTTGGCTAGACGTTGCATCTTACTCCTTTGGAAATCTTCAAAGTCACCTTCAGTTTCTTTTTGGTTTAGAGATGTGATGTCATTTCTTAAATTGCAAAAGATAGGCCTTGTGGCGAAGGGCAAATACAGATAATTTTATCGTATCTAGGGCCCCTTCATAGACTATTGCAAGCCATTAAATGCTCTACCAGCTGATTAATATCATATCCCCCCCCCCCCCCCCCCCCCCCCCCCCTTTTTTTTGTGTGTGTTTTGGGGTTTGTTGTTTGTGTTTGTTTTGGGTCTCTTATTAGGTTTTCTTTTGTTCGTTTGTTTGTTTTTTCAATTTTATTTAAGCGTGTGTGTGTGTGTGTGTGTGTGTGTGTGTGTGTGTGTGTGTGTGTGTGTGTATTATCGTATCTGTTCATGTAAGAAAAACTAAAAAATATGTGAGGGGAACAGATTGTATCCGGTTGTTCAGTGATGACGTGACGAATCCTACTTCCGGGTCTAAAGTAGTCTGCGTTTAATATGGCTTTTGTGTTGTTAACATGTTTAATGTTATGTATTTTCTTCTATTTGATCTCAAAAAGCTCCTAAAACAGTCAGTGATCACTGTTGACCTCCCTCGGCTTTTATTACCACTAATCATTTATTTAAGCTCAGTTTTTAAAACCTTAGGATGTAACTACAGCCCAGCCCATGCAGCAGTATATGAATGACTAACCTCGTATTGTGGATGGATTATCTCAGTTGTTCTCCTGGCTGAAGTTTGGTCCTTTTACAGCATCCTGCCATGCGATTACATTTGTTCCTGACCACCGAGAGCACTCACGTTAACTTTTATCAAGTGGAAAAAAAGTTAGCTTGTTTATATTATGCTAACATAGCTGTGCCGCTAGCGGTCACGTAGCACATCATTATATACCAGCTAGCCCAACTTCAGTAACCCTACAAACGTCACTGCTGTTTAGTTTTCTGTCTTCATTTATGTTGGAAGTGATAACAGAGCTGTACGTTTGAATTTGTTTCCAAAACCCCGCAGCCAGGACATGCTATATTGTATTTAGATAGAAGCTAGCGAGCTAACTCCCTGCTAACTTCTAACTCCGTTAAATGTCATAAATTCCGTTTTCATGGATGCCTGGATGTTAAACTCAATTGTTACACCCGGTAGAGCAGAACGCTGATCATTTTATTAAAGATGAAAGACTTTAGACAGTTTTTCAACTCTCAGTAATGCCACAGTGATCGTTTGATATATGGACCTGCAGCGGAGTTTAGACCCAGACATGGCTAGTGACGTCAGACTGAACAACCGGATTGTCATTGTAAACTAATGTACATTTGTCTCTCAATAAAAATATGAAAAAAAAGAGTTCTACATGTGAACTCTTAAAATCAGGACTTTCCTTCATATTCCCTTTTTTTTTTACAAGCTCTAAACTTCACTCTGATATTCAGATGTTTTATTGTTTTAAGGCATTTTAATTTCCTGTTCTTATTAAAAATCTTTACATTTGTATCTGTACTCTGCATTTAAATGCATAGAAACTTTAAAACAATTAAAATCACAATGTCATGGTGAGCCAAAGTAAAGACAGGTGAAAAAACTGTAAGGAAGAAGAATTTTTACAAAGCAGCAAACTAGTGAGGAAAAAATGAGCACAGCAGAGGAAAGTTTCAATGTTAAAGCGGCGGTGACTGGATGTCAGGCACCATTTCGGCAAGCTTCTAGTCCATTGACCAGGAAGGCCCTTTTTAATTGTTGTCCTTGGGGCGATCCCTGCTGTGCAAGACTTATTGGAGTAATCTGCCCCTTGCAGCACCTTCATTATGATGTATGAACTCCAATAAATGCGAATGAGATGTGTGATAGCAGCTGATGAGATGTAAGTTTGCTTGTATTTAAAGGAGTCCATCTGAATAACAGTTTTTAGATGTATAAAACTGTGTAAAAAGGTGTATACGAAGATTGTGTGTTTGGAAGATGTAACACATGTAGCTGATGCCATTTCAAGAAGGTGAGATCCTTTTTGAAAAAATGAGCATGAGGTGGTTCAGGCATCTCTATAGTCTGTCTAATAGACTCCAGTTTGTGCATGTAAATGGAGAGTCCTCTTCACACACTGAGGTTAATTATGGAGTTCCACAGGGTTCAGTGCTAGGACCAATTCTGTTTACATTATACATGCTTCCCTTAGGCAGCATCATTAGAAGACATAGCATACATTTTCACTGCTATGCAGATGACACCCTGTCCATGAAGCCAGATAACACACACCAATGAGTTAAACTGCAAGAATGTCTTAAAGACATAAAGACCTGGATGGCCGCTAACTTTCTGCTTCTTAATTCAGATCAAACTGAGGTTATTGTACTCGGCCCTGAAAATCTTAGAAATAGAATAGAATAGAATAGCTCTTTATTTTCATTGTTACAAAAACAATGAAAGGCAGTTTGGCATCTCTCCATGTTTGTGAAGTACACAATAGCATAAGTATTTACAATAATACAGACAAAGTTACATTTACACAATAAAGATACTGTATGTACAAGTTATACATACACCCATGCATGCATATATGTATATATACATATATGCATGCGTACATATGTACACACACATATTTCCACATACACGCTCACATATATATATATACACACATATATACATATATACACATATAATAAATATGGTATCTAAGCAGATTCTTACTCTGGATGGCATTACCTTGGCCTCCAGTAACGCTGTGAGGAACCTTGGAGTCATTTTTGACCAGGACATGTCCTTCAACGCACATATTAAAACAATTATGTAAGACTGCTTTCTTCTATTTCCGCAACATCTCTAAAGTTAGAAATATCCTGTCTCAGAGTGACGCTGAAAAACTAGTTCATGCATTTATTACTTCCAGGCTGGACGACTCTAATTCATTATTATCAGGATGTCCTAAAAACTCCCTGAAAAGCCTTCAGCTAATCCAAAATGCTGCAGCAAGAGTCCTGACAGGGACTAGAAAGAGAGAGCAGATTTCTCCTGTTTTGGCTTCCTGTTAAATCCAGAATTCAAAATCCTGCTCCTCACATACAAGGTCTTAAATAATCAGGCCCCATCTTATCTTAATGACCTTGTAGTACCATATCACCCTATTAGAGCACTTCGCTCTCGCTCTGCAGGCCTACTTGTTGTTCCTAGAGTATTTAAAAGTAGAATGGGAGGCAGAGCCTTCAGTTTTCAGGCCCCTCTTCTCTGCTGTGGTTTTTGAGTTTTGTAGAGTTTCTACTGCCTTTTCTGTTGTATTGTTCTTGTTATTTTTATGTCTTTTATAATTTAGCTCCATTTGTTATTATTCCTCCCCTGTGTCGTATTATTGTTCCATTATTGGAGTCTTGTGTTTTAGGTTTTCCTTTAGACCAGTTCATACTATATTCGTAGTAAGTTCTTGCTTTATTAGTCATAGAAATTACCATTTGTTTCTTTATCAATTAGTTTACTTCTTTCTTGTTTTTGCTGATATTTGTTTAGTACCTGTCAGCATTCTATCCCATCTTCTATTCTATTGTATTCTTATTTGAGTTATTTTATTGAAGTTTGCTTTTACGTAGTCGTTTCTCTCTTGTCTGTTGTGTTTAGTTTTACTTCCTCCTTCTGTGTCATTGATTGGATTCACCTCTACCTTGCCTTTGTCTTTGTTCTTTGTCTGAGTATCTCTTATCATCCCCTGTCTATTCCTGCCCCTGTGTTTAGTGGATTTAGTTTTGACTTTTGTTTTGGGGGTCCCAAATCACAACGCGTGAAATATATGTGGAAAAAAAAACAAACTCATATGATTCTGGAGAGTTTTATAACCACAACTTCCTTTCTTTGTCTGAACAACTTCATGGGCTCCTAAAATGTGGGATAAATAATAGGGATTCAGGTTTAAATATAATAAATTATTTGTACAACATTGAACATCTTTCCTTTGTGTCTCATGACTTGAATGAGCCTGTGCTATTTTCTTACTGTACCTTGATGCTTGTGAGTTCTTTTATTCAGGCACATAGAAAAAACTACCAGTGACTGAAAAGTATTGATTTTTCCTGCACTGCCCTGTGCCGTTCGTAGATTAAGAAATGCCAATACAAGTATTCCACTCCGACTCTCTGGTTCATGTCAAGTTCACTTGTCATTTTCGATAATTCTGACAAGCTCAAGATGCTTAACCATGATGTAGTTAGCAATGCTGGGTGGCCCTCAGGGTTTCTGATTGAATTAGCCGTCTGTGTTCTGCCATTTGGTACTAGTCTGAAGAATCCCCAACACTGAGATGGGAGAGACACCCCTTGAACCAAAATGTACTAATTTATAGTACTCACTGAGATGCAGTAACCAGTGTTTTCACTGCCCAGTAGTTGGATACAGTTTAAAAGTCAACTGAGCCAAAGCCAACCAAACAAATGACATGGTTATCCACAGCATATCCCTGCAGAAAAAACCCACGGTAGCATTGATGATGGTTCTTTTCCATTGAGATGTCTTTATGTTAAGTTATGGTAATTTTTATGCACAATAACTAGACCCCCAAACAAAGGAAGGTGCATGGAAAACTTTCATCATATCATTTACACCAAATGTCTGTCAAAAACAAATGTACAACAGATTTTTATGAATCTGGGATTAGTACTTTCCAGATTTGTGTATACTATTCCTTTAAGACTTTTGAGATCTGTTTTATTTAAAGATATTTGCTGGTAAGTTGTCTTCTGGAGTTACTTTTTTGCAAGTTGTTGGTTATTACGTTCTCGTGTTTGTACATAAAGGAATGTGATTGCCAGTATATGTATGCATTCATATCTGAGATAGCTATCAGTAGAAAGAGAAAGAGGAGGGAGAGATTAGGCGACTTTGTGTGCTAATCCCTGTGAAATCATTGCCCCAGGGGTATAAGGTGGGGAGATAGGAGAGTGCTCCACTGATCAGAGAGGCTGTGGCTCACTGTGTGAAGCTGTCTGTATCCTCAGTAATCTCTCCCCAAGCCACAGAGAAGACTGCCTGAATGATAGGCAGCTTCCCTGTCTGCAAAACCAGACTTCTGCCTCTAAAACTGTTCATTACAGCCAGGACTGTGAAGACTACAGCGGAGTTAGGGAGGTGAGGGCTGAGGTGACGCATTAAGGAGAAATTTGATTTGGCTGTGAAATAACCAGGGATATCAAAAATATGGTTTTGTTGGTTTCGTACAACGGTTTGGAGATATTATGACCATGCATACATGAGGCAAATAATGTTGATTGTAGTCTGCATGTCTGTGGGTCTAAAAGGGCAAATTTAAAACCAGTGTTGATGAAATCATTATTAGACTTCTTGGTTAGAAAATCTCCAGGTGAGCTGGAGTATTCCTGGTCAGCAGTGGTGAGTACCTGCCAACAGCAGTCAGAGAAGGCCTGAAACAGGAAACCTGGTCTTGGATGTTGAGGTAACTGTTGGAATAAATTTCATTCACATCAAAAACTGGTCATTTGTTAAATTCTCCAATGCCAGGGTATTCATAAAAGATAGCAAGCTGCAATTTGAAATTCAACTTGTTGTTTGACAGCTTTAGCCACTAAAAGTATTTTAATGTTCTATTTTGTAAGATTTGTAAGAACAAAATGTCAAAAAAGAATAATAGTACATTTTTAAACATACTATAAAAAATAGCAACCTTGGTATGTTATTACCTTTTTATTATTAGCTTAACTTAATTTAACTTAGGTTAGCATGCAGCCATGCCGGGACCTCAGATAATTTATAACTTAACATTAAGATTCAACAGAAACAATTCTCCAAAGCTGTATTTTTAAAAGTAGAAACAGGAATATTATGTTAGCAATGCCAGATGTCCACTTTATTTGTTGTTATTCGATTAGCTATTCACAAGCTACATTGTCCAAGCTCGGGTCCTCTACAAGAGGTCTGGGAGCTTGAGGGTCCTGCAGTATCTTAGCTGTTCGCAGGACTGCGCTCTTCTGGACAGAGATCTCCAATGTTGTTCCCGGTATCTGCTGGAGCCACTCGCCTAGCTTGGGAGTCACTGCACCGAGTGCTCCGACTGGGACCACTGTTACCTTCACCCTCCACATTTTCTCGCGCTTCTCTGAGCCCTTGGTATTTCTCGAGCTTCTCGTGTTCCTTCTTTCTGATGTTGCTGTCGTTGGGAACCGCTACATCGATCACTACGGCCTCTAGTGTTGTCCGCCACATTCCCATTGACTTCCTGATGAAGGCTCTTAGGGTCCTGGTGCTCTTGCATAGATCTAGGAATTCCAGGATCCAGGTGTGGGGCGTTGAGTCATAGGCCTTCTTGTAATCAATCCAGGCAGTGCACAGGTTGGTCAGTCTGGTCTTGCAGTCTCGGCTGACTGCTCGGTCTGCCAGTAGCTGGTGTTTTGTGCCTTTGGTATTCTTGCCCATCCCTTTCTGTGTCCCGCTCATGTATTGACCCCTGTACCTGTTCATCTCACCCGCTATGATGCCTGACAGGAGCTTCCATGTAGTACTGAGGCAGGTTATTGGTCGGTAGTTGGATGAGACCGGTTCCTTCTGGGGGTCCTCGGTTAGCTATTCTGGGTGTCTCTTGTCAACTGGTTCATGTGTGCTACCAGGAACTCGTGGAGTGCAGTCAGCTTCTTCAGCCAGTAGGCGTGAACCATGTCGGGCCCTGGTGCTGTCCAACTCTTCATACTGGAGACCCTTTCTTGGATATCTGCCACTGTGATGTTTACTGGACCCTGTTCAGGGAGGTCGCTGTGGTCTGCTCCTAGATCTACTAGCCACTGAGCATTGCCGTTTTGGGTTGCGTCCTTCTCCCATATGCTCTTCCAGTATTGCTCTGTCTCCAGCCTTGGTGGTGCTGTTCTCATATTGTTCCCCTGCCACTGAGAGTACACCTTGGCTGGTTCTGTGGAGAACAGCTTATTCTCCTGCCTTCAATCCCTCTGGTGTACCTCTTAAAGTGGCACGCCAAGACTGTGAGTCTCACCTGGCAGTTTCAGGTATGGAAAGCTTGCTGTATTTCTTAGGCACCTTCTTCATTGCACCTTTCTGCAGCTCCAATAGTTGGCTAGTAGCCAAACATCTCACTGATCACTGCTGCCGTTGTGTAGATCAGCTTGTTCGTCTTGGTAATGGTGACGGTGGGTATCGTCCATATGTAACACTAATGAAGCTCTATTGAATTAATACATGTCAGGTATTAAGCAGAATATTGGGCTATTGTTAATCAGAAGATTTAAGAACGGCCACTGGAGCTGATTGTCAGTAATTAATAAATACACATAACACAAAATGCTTTTGCAGGTACCATGTATTTCAACAAAACCAAAGGAAACTAACAAAGAAAAGGGAAAACTTAAATAATCATTCCTGCTGCAGCGGTTCGATTAATCAAAAACCCAGTTGGGGTGCACAAAGATAACTAAATAATCCTGTAGCTTATATCAAGCAATATAGATTCTCAAATTTAAAAAAATGTTCCCCATAAGTAACACACATCAACATCAAAAGCACTTGTCCACACAGAAGAGGGAAAAGTCCATGAATTTTATCTGAGTGTCCATGAGAGATGTCCAAGCGCTATTGTCCATAAACGGGGGAATGGTGTGTATGATTGTAGAAATCAGTGTAATTGAAAAATGGTTTCAGAGAAGAGCACAGAGCATCGTCTTTGATAACTTCCTACCAGACCAGTGGAAGTGGAAGCTTCAATGCAGAACGATTCCTGTTCCTAGCCGTTCGTTGGCTCGCCATCCTTTTTTATACCCAAAAAGGGTCACCTGGCCTGCATTAAATAAACAGAGCCAATAACAAATCACAAGAATATGAAAATGTCAGCCAGTTGAGCTAAATACATTAAGTTATTCTTGTTCCTGTGTACACAATTTATAAATACATAAATAAATAAATAAATAAACAGTATATTTAAAGTATATTTAATCAATAAGGATTTAACTAAAACAGTTCAACTGCTATATACAGATTGTATAGCTTCAAAACATTTGTTATCCAACAAATAGACAACAATCCTTCAAATTGTTTGGACTGGCAGCAGCCAATTAGCATCAGCTGCTAGCATCACAAACAGTCAATTAAAAGTTCAAACTCACCAGTGTATGACAACACTATATGGCTCTTGCTCACAGTAGTCGGTGTCTAAGTCACGTAAGGTTATAGTTGGTGTTAAAAAAAAGATGCATTAAAAAACGGAAAAAGCAAGTGTTAATTGATTTTTACCCACTATTCAGTGAATCTTGAGTGTTCTTTCTATCACTATCTTGTAACAAACTGGCTCAAAGAATGAGACTAAGAGAGAGAGTCAAAATGTCTATTAAAATAATAAAATCTAATGATTTATTTACTGGCCATTAAAAAGAATTCAGGTTTGACATTTTCATGTGTATGCACACAGCAAATAAATTTTTTTACAACTTTAAGTAAACTGCAGTAACATAATATACAGTTTTGGGAAGGTTACTTTTAAATGTATTCCATTACAGATTACAGATTACATGCCCCAAAATGTATTCTGTAACGTATTCCGTTACGTTACTCAATGACAGTAACGTATTCTGAATACTTTGGATTACTTAATATATTATCATGCTGTTTACAACTACGTGAATGTACTATTGCTGTGTGATTTATTACTGTTACTGAAGGTCCGCGACTCCGAGCTGTAGTAAAGGGACCTCTGACTAATACGTCGGGTTCGTGTCGGCTCGTAGCCGAAAAATAGCTTTACTTTGTTGTCTGGGTCAACTTTGCTAGTGAGAGACAGAGAGAGGCGTTGAAAGGCTCCAACAGAACTTATTGTTTTCGGAGGAAAACACGAACACGGTGTACAGTCGAGTCTTAATAGCTTACTTACAACTGGGCTCGCCAGGCACTCTTCTTGGCTGCAGTGGTTATTATTATATTTACATGCTTCCAGCTCCCGTTTTTCCTTGATGACAACTCGTACTTTTCCACTCCCCTTTTTCTCCCAACTCGCGCTCATAAGAGACATAACGGGTATGGCATCCATTCTCCCTGCAGCAGGGACTACACTGCCTATGAGGCTACATTCTTTCAAGCTTATTCTCTTGCTGGTCGTGCGATCGAACATTGCAGCTGACCACACAGCAAATACGAACCATGGCTGTTGTGTGTGCCTTTGCTCCTTTTTTGCTTGCGCTTTGTTTAGACCCTCAAAATGGCGGCAAAATCCTTTCCACGCCCACCCCCGTGACATCACGCTCCAAAGCCCTATACCTGTAGCATTCTGCCTATTAGCTTAGCACAACAACAAAAAGGCGCTCTCTCACCCAGGAAACACGCAGAGAGAGAGCGTCACCCTGTAACCATGGCAACCGTAACACTGCCGCCTGGAACAACAGAACGTAGCTGTCAAACAAAACCCAAACAGTCCTGACCCGCGACAAAATGAAACAGGAAAGTACCGCAGTGTAATCCATTTATTTCAACAAAGTAACTGTATTCTGAATACCACCTTTTTAAACGGTAACTGTAACGGAATACAGTTACTCATATTTTGTATTTTAAATACGTAACGGCGGTACATGTATTCCGTTACTCCCCAACACTGATAATATGTAATATATATACTGGAAACAGAACTTTTTTCTGTGAATATCTTGGAATCCCCTTGGCAGAGCTGAAAACACAATATCAGGGCTATGGGTTTTATGGACAAATTAGTACATTTATTGATTGTTTTTCTGAAATGAGAGCTTCTTCTTTTTGAACATCTTTTAAATGTTTTTAAATCACATGCAAAGGTGATCAATGCCAAGAGAATGAATAGAGTTTATTTCTATACTATAGCACTATATCCCTTTATTTTACAAAGATAACTTTATAAAACTGTTAAAGAACCAATTGTTGACCGTAATAGATCAATTTCCACAGAAAGGTTTGGTTCTATCACAGTTTGAAATGTTGCTGCCATGATAGCTAAAACCAAAGCTATCATGAGACATGAGCCAAGTAAATATGGACCTGTCAAAACAACATCTAAAACCTTTTCTTATAGGACAGTGGATGTAGCAAATGAAAAATTAATAGTGTTTTGCTCACCATTAAAATACACTAAAGTAAACTAAAAACAGATTAAAACATTAACAATTTTGTAAGAAAGCCTTTGCTGTAGGGCTAAATGAGAAAATTGTCTTAGATGGATTCGATTGCATTGTGACACAGAAAATACGCTCATACACATGCATATGGTGACAAGCAGATACACACATGCCCTCACAAATTGGAAATGAAAATGATCCATCAGCCAGTGTTTGGGAGACAGAAAAGTAAACAATTTAGGCAGTCACATTAAGACACTTAGAAGTGTAATTACTGCTCCTCCATCGACCCAGATTTCCAGCAGGGGACCCATTGCTGAATGTACTTAGGTTGTTAGGAGTAAATGAGCTCTCTTTATTGCAGTCTCGTTTCTAATGGGTCTCTCTTCTGCACCTCTGGCCAGCGGTACACATCTTTAACCACTCACAATCAGCCCTCACAATCATTGTTTATAACCTATTGTCTTGTACAGAGCAAACAGTAATGTGCATTTAACTTGAAATACCCTGTCAGGGGAGCCTTGTGCTTACTTTAAGTCCAGTGTGAAGGTTGAACTGTGTTTGGTTGACAAATATGGTGGAGAATGCCATAAAATATTGCAAGAAGTAATTTTTCCCAGAGGAGAGATCCTATTGGTAGTGCTATTTCCTGAGTCTCTTAGTGCTACCAACAGGTTAAGAAATTGTTCTGGAAAACACTGAAGCATTTTTTAGACGACATTTGATCATCAAAGTAATGACGTACCATCTACAAAGTAATCAATCTTTCAGTCTCCAGTTGATCTTTCTGAGTAAAGTTCAATAACTTCCTCTAAATCATCACCATCTCTATTAAACCCCATCCCTGGAAGACTACTCAAAAAAAGTCCTGCCATTAATTAATGTTTCGATATTAAATGTGATCCATCTGTTTCTATTAGTGGGCTAAATACCGTGGGCCTTTAAGGTGGTGGAGTTCCATGCTAGGATCATTTCTATTGATATTATACAGCGTTCTCCAAGACAGTATTATTAGATGGGATAGTATACATTTTCCTTGCTATGTCAATGATTCCAGGCTGTATCTGTCTATGAAGCCAGGTGACACATACTACTTAGTTAAACTGCAGGAATCTCTGAAAGACACAAGGACCTGGATAGGCTCTAATCTCCTGGCCTAAAAGTCTTAGAAACGTAGTGTTTAACCAGATAACTACTCTGGAAGGCATTACAGTAAAAATGTGCGTAATCTTGGAGCCATTCTTGACAAGGATAGTGCACATAATCAATAAATACTGTGCAATTGTGAAGAAAAACATTCCTAAAAATCTTAAAATTACAAAATTAGAAACAGCTCAAAGCGGGAGACATGAAAAAACATACTTATGTTCTGAGTTGGATAACAGAGTTGGGTGGGAGTTTCTTAGATTCTTTTTTTTTTTTGCCGCCTGTCCCGTTTGGTTCTTTATTTATTTTATTTTCAGTTCTTACATACGGGACAGACATGACTGGGGGAAAGGAACGGGAGAAAGAAGTAGAGGGAGGGAAAGAAAAACACCTGGATCGAGCAAAAATACAAAAGGAAATGGGAAAGGTGAAAACTAAACTATAACCTAAACTGGGTGAACTAGGACTAGACACAAGAACCTGTAAAAATGAACATGGTCTGAATTTCTACGAACATTATTGCTAAGGATTGTCTTATTGCATTGGAGTCACACTGGGTTAAATATGTACACTTGGGTTTTAAGGGGTATTTATTATTTTCTTCTTTTTTTGGGTTGTATGGAAGCCCCAAACGCAATTTCATTGTTCTTGACAATGACAATAAAATAATACTACTACTACTATGGTGTCATGGACCCAGTGTTTTGAGTTTTAGTCTATTTTGATGTTTATTGTTTGTTTAGGTTCATTAAGTTATTCTAGCTCATTTGTTATTATATTACCCTTGTGTTAAGTCTCCCTTGCCCTTCATGTGTTTATGTCTGTGTGTCTTATGTTGTCAAGTTCATGTTGTCGTTTCTGTCATCTTCCCCTGTACTCGGTCTCCCTGGTTCGTGCGCTTACCCGTTATGTGTCATGTCTGTGTGGCTCTTGTTGTCTAGTTCGTTTCATGTCTATGTCTCCGTGTTTCCTGTTTTATTTTGAAAGAGTCTGTTCTTTGTTCACTGCATTTAGGTTACTCTTTTCTGTGCATCATTATGTATATCCAAGTCAGCTGTTTCCTCATGTGTCTCCACTTCCCCTGATCGCCTCATGTGTGTATTTAAGTCCTCTGTTTTCTGAATGTCATTGTCAGGTCGTCTGTTATCCCACCATTGTCATTGTTATAGTCTTAGTCATAGAACGTCATAGAACGTCATAGAACGTCATAGAACGTCATAGTGTTTGTTTCTTAGTGTTTTTTAGTTTGCTTAGGGTTCCATGTTTAACTCCTGCTATCATCCAAATAAAGGATCGCTTTCTGTTTAAACCTGCAACTCCTCGTCCACATCTGCTTTTGGGTCCTGTTTCAAAAAACACAGCGGCGCACCCCGCCGTGACACATGGAAGAAACTGAGACTCGATTGTCTCATTATGAGCATGCCCCGACATCGTCAGGCATGCATACAAGCATGTGGGAGCCACACAAACTACCATTGTGAGTTGCTTGAAACATATTTCAGCAAAATGCTGCATCACTTTTTTCGGGGTGTCTTCAGTGGCCCGTCCAGAATGTTTCCATACAGTGGTCACTAAAAAGAATCTCCAGTTTTATTATACTGTTGTCAAATAAAGGGTTACTTGAAAAATGTGGCAAAAAAGAGAGAAGGAAAAGAATTGTCTAGTTAATTTCCTGCTATTAAAGTTGATATCACTGAAAATAGGTACATATGAAAACCAAATAAGATTTTTAAATCCGTAATAAACAGTCATGTTAGAATTATTGCATACATAGGACAGTGCTGCCAGAGGAGCCCAGAAAAATTTGGTTTCCTTGTTTTTGACTCATAATTTTGTACTTTGTTTTAGTTTAATAAAGCCATCTTTTAGTTTATCTCTTCTGTTTCCAAGTCTTGCATTTTGTTCCAACTCTGTCAGCCACACAGCCAGCTTTGGCATCTGGTGTGTTTTCAAGTGTTGCTTAAATTTTTGGAGCAGCGTATACTTCCTGTTATTGGCCAAGTTTCTGCTGTAACCTCTGTGAGGCTGCATTGATACATTTTTCTGTGGCAGTTTGACATTAGTTCATTTTTGCTCTCTTTCATAAAAAAGTTTCTGATGTGTGCATCAAGAAATGTTTCGGGACTGGACCCGAGCTTCTCTGTTTTTATCAGATGAACAAAATAAACACAATCAGTCATCAGAACACAGACGTCCTGAACTTCATAGCACATGATACATGAAGTAAACTCAAACCATGTAAAAGGAAATATAAAGTATTCCAACTCTTGATTACTTCTAATAGTCATGTAACTAGAAGTCATTTTGTTGGCACATTTGCCACAACACCGCTCTTCTTGGACCGCACAAATCATCCATCCATCCGTCTTATTCCATTTATCTGGGACTGGGCCCAGGTCGCGGGGGCAGCGGCCTAAACAGAGAAGCCCTGACCTCCCCCTCCCCGGCCACCTCCTCCAGCTTGAACACCAAGGGGTTCCCAGGCCAGCCGAGAGATATAATTTCTCCAGCGTGGACAAATTATATAAAATCTATATGCAGCAGATAACACTATACTGTGTGAGATTTCATCAAAACAATTCTAAAAATTGAATTTCCAGCCCTTTCCCCATCTGTGGACCCAACCACAACCATCTTCAAATGTTTATTTTGATCCCAACTGCAGACCTGAAAAGACTACCCTGACTCTGTCTTACTTAGTCACCACACTGCAGTCTTGACAGAATCTGCACGCAGACAGGCATACCAACAGTCTATCGATTGGAAGGTCATTACATTGAGACCCGACTGTCCAGTCCACAGGCAAAAGTATCCTGGGGCAAGATGCTGAATCCCAAATTGGTTTACTTTCACTCTGTATCAGTTTGAAGCTCAAAGGTATAATTTCATGTACTGAAATCGTGCTCAGGCACGATTCATGAGTGGAAAATTACTTTCCTGCTTCATGCAGGTTCAATTAAATTAACAATAGATTAAGTGCAAATGTAACTAAATATAGCTGTGTGAACGGGTTTTGACCCATGAATGAATTGTGACTACCAAACTGACTAGTTCTCATAAGTACTTTATAAAATAAGGATTTCTTGTGGAGAAAAAATAGGATTTGAAAGTAGCTAAAAACATCAGCTGCTGTATGCATGTTCCCTTGAGGCTGTCAGACTTTACTCTTCCTTATTAAATGATCAGCTACACTGCTTATAGTCACAGTAGAGTGAGTTTTGGCAACAGCCATGAACTGCGGAGCAGTGATGCCAAAAAGTGGCTTATCTTGATGGATGGGTTCATTATCACCTTCTAATTACAGGTGGATTGTCAAATGTATTCATTACCTGTGCTGACCGGGGTTGTGTGAATGTGTGTCCAGGAGTTAGTGTTACACCTGCTGAACTCCAAGGGGTCAACTCGTGTGTGTTGGGGAGGGGCTTGGGGTGGGACTGGGTTCCAGGGGGTTTTGTTTCAGCTTTGCTGTAGGCTCTGTGCAATATTCATGAGTTATGTGGGGATCAGTGTGCTGTGTGCTGTGTACCACTCAAACTGGTTCTGCCTCTGAAACTGCCTCACTTACTCTGTGATCTATCTATCTATCTATCTATCTATCTATCTATCTATCTATCTATCTATCTATCTATCTATCTATCTATCTATCTATCTATCTATCTATCTATCTATCTATCTATCTGTTTTCCTTGTAAATCAAGTAAAACTATACCAGAGAAGTGGAAAAATTGATTTTATCAGCATTTAGAACAAACGCTTTTTTTTCAACAATCTTGACTTATAAAACTATAAAGTTTAGAGATTTGCTGTAGATAAAAACAATGTTTAGAATTGTAGGTTTTTGTATTTATTGTGGTTCCAAAAACACTAGAACATTTCCCATAATATGACTCAAAAGTATTTCTTTATAAGCACCACTGGTGACTGTTTGTTACAGATACGGCCATGCCCTGCAGAGCCACAGATAACTTTGCTTGTTTATACAGGCTTCACAGGCTGCATGGTGCCTTTCATAATGACTGTAATGATGAAGATATGTGATATGAATAGATAGAATGTCCTTGTGTCAGATCTAGTTGAAACCTTGAGACTCGTTTTCTGCTCTTCATGGTTTTCTCTGGTATAGTATGGTGTCGGGTAGCAAATTAATGGTGTTAGTTTAGATGAATGAGTATCTTCTTTTGACACTTGATTTTAATAAGGCTTAAGCATCCAAATATGTATGTAATATTTCTGCTAGACAAAGATTTAGAAATGGGACAATTCGGGAATAAACCAGTTTGGCTGGTTTATTTAAACCAGTGGAAACCAGCAACTCAAAAAATAATTTCTTGCTGTTTGGACCTTTATGTTAAGGTGCAAGCACCAAAGGTAAGTGGACTCTAAAGCATGACTAAGTTGAGACTAGAGAGTAGTGCAAATGTATTTACTTTGCACAAGAAGTAGAGAACTTGAAACACTGAATGGTTTGCACTGGGAAACTATGTGCCAGAGAATACGGGCACAAAGGGGAGAGCATAGATGGGTGAGCTTCAGAAGGCAGAACCTGAGCCTGGGATGGCGGTCCACTGGGAGAGAGGTGATGGGTGTTAAATCCCGAAAATGTACATGGGTAAAATAACAGTTCCAAGTGTTGTTAAGATTAATGTTCAGGTGTACTTGTGAATAGTGGTCCAGGAGGGGTGGACTGGTTTACTCACAGGAGATCATAGGCAGGAGGGCAAGCAGCTGGTGGAGCGGAGGGTTTTCCAGGGGCGATTTTTAATGGAGAACCAGCTCAACAAAACAGATGAAGGAATACAAAGGCAGAGATTGCTTAGGTCCACTGGGAGAGAATCAGAAACAGGGAGCAAAGAGGCCTCAGAAGACAGGAATATTTAGCACTGGGGGCCCTGACACCCAAAGTGCTTCAGACTACAAGGCACATTTTCAAACGTACATTCACACAGCACTTTTATCTACTTTACATCCATGACAAATTTCACATCACCAATTACCTTACATGTGTTTTTGGAGGAAGCCAGAGAACTTGGATGAAACCCAAGCAGGCGTTGAGAGAACATTCAAACTTTCACACAGAACCAGAACTAACCCAACCAGGAGATTTAGACATGAGACATTACTATGATGCAGTAGAACCAACCACAGCACCAGCATGAAAGATTTCCTCTGACACAACTCAAGCAAACATAACACAATATCACAATGTGCTGGTGTGGAACAGCTACAAGGCAGGAATAATACAATCACAGGAATCAATAACAAGAATGATATTGACAAAACTTATACACAAAAAAATCAAAGAACTTTTTTTTACTAGAGCAACTGTAGAAACTGACATTCACTAATGTAAACCAAGAGTTCAAACCACAAAACAGAGATGATAAGAATTAGAGACATTTACAAGAAAATACAATTCTGGTTTTAGGTGATTGTTTCGGTGTTTGCCTGGTCTGTCAGTAGAACATGTAGAGCCTGGTGGCCAGCAAAGAATATCACAGTAATTTAGTCTTAATTTGAAACCAAACACAGGCACAGGGAGAGTAATTATTAGATAGAATATACTGAGCTTAGTTCAGAAAGCAGCACTTCTTGTCTAATTAGCACATGATGCTATTTAAAATAAAATATTTACAGGACTGTGTAAAAGTCTTGAGCCATTTAACTTTGATCTATAAATCATTAAAACATCAAAAGGCACCTCACTAGGTGAATAAACTAGTGTTGTACCTACACCTACACACCTACACAAAACCAAGTCTATCTTTAGTCTGGTCGCAAAAACACAAAATCTGTTCTCATTTCTTTAGTTGAATTGACAAATTTCCAAAAATGTCAAGGTTTGAGAGACATACAATTGTATCTTTGAACCAACGAGGTGATTCCCACAGAGCTATCAGCTGAAACATTTGTCAAACCTCAATGTGGTATGGGATTTGTCCTTAAAGAAATGTAAGAAAACTGCGTAAGTAAAAGAAGTGTCTATAGCATATATATGTCTATAAACAGTATCTAAAAGTCATGTCCTTAGGAAATGGGGGTAAAATCCCAGCAAAGAGTCTCAATGGAAGAGAGAATTGAAATGAGGAGAAAAGGCTGAGCTATTTCTAACCACACACGTACTGGACTGCAACTTGTTTTAATCATTCATTAATCCAAAGTGGACATTTTGGGTTCAAATTATTGTTTATATGTACGGTCTAGGTTAGGGAAGAAGTACATCAGTGAGCGGTTTTAGCCATCTGTAAAATACACCTTAGGTGTCGTCATGGTTTTTTGGGGACCTTGTAAAGTTAAAGGTATTGGAACAGCTTCATTTTTCCAAATTACAGTGATCCCAACACTGCAAGTGCAGTAAAAGCATACCTGCATAGAAAAACATACACATGGGAACACGATCAGTCATGGATTGGCCTCGTGAAAGCCTGTACCTAGACATTATTGACGTAGTGCATCTTAACAAAGATTGGAACAAAAGGCAGCCAACTCAAAAAAAAAAAAAAAAAACCTATGAAATGCCCCTCATGAAGCCCAAAGAAGTACTTCTGTTCCTTTTTAGAAGACCTACCTGCAAACCTGAACGACCTTCAGGTACCATCTCAAGCTACCAGTAAGTGGTCACGATGGTTTTTGTTTCCTAACTGAAGTTTATCTCTCTTTGTGTTTGTGATCAGCAGCTGTTCCCTTAATGTTGTTTTGAGGATTTGTATATAAGATTTCCCCCTCATGCATATTCCTAAATGTGCGAGAGGGCAAATAATTTATGTTGATTGATTCTCTTATTCATATGATTTCATGTTTGAAAACAGATAAAGATTCATCTGCCTGGAAGATCAACAGTCAGATGAATCATGTTGTTGTCAATAACAGATCATAAGAAACTAATGCTGTGTGAAAATGCTATACAAAGAACACTTTAAATAAGGAAGATTCTCGAAATAATACATTTGTTCCCTCAGCATGTAAGCCTGTAGGCTTAAATGTGTTCTACTTAATTCATTTCTTGGAATGGCAGCTGCACTGTAGCCAAAATAAATAAGAGTATTTAGAAGAACTCTCAGTAAAGTGGTTCAAATTATTATGCTAAAGTTTCTTAATTTTTTTTTTTTTGCTTTAATCTGCTATTTTAAAATTAAGTCAAAGCAACTTAAATCTGTATTCTGGGTCTTACTGAAACTCATGTTTTAGAATGCAGCCATTTAATTATTCAGATATTAAATGCTACCAACATTGTGTATATATGTTCAGTATATCAATATAACAACAAAGTCAGCAGTTTTCTAAAATGTTGCCAATCACAGGTCACAGTTTAGTTTATAAGCCCTTTATATCTTTTACTAATGCGCACAACTGTGAATATGCTTATCGTTGTCAGTGAAAAACATGGTTTTCATGTAAAACAAGAACGCTTACTATTAACAAAATAGAGTATTGTTTTTTAATTCAAAAATAAAAGATAAATAAAATGACGATAAAGTTCTTATCACTAATCAAATAAATAATATGACCTCACGACTGATCTCATGGTCCAACATTCACCAACAGTGAGCGTCGTGCGTAAAAAGCAATATGCCCATCACAGCCAGAGAGATGTGAGTGCTGATACTGTATAATGACTAATAACAATAATAACAATAACAATAATACAATTGATAATAATAACGACAATAAAAAAAACCTCGTTTCAAATTTTAGCTGCGTGGGTCTTCTTTCCCAACTGAAGAAAGTATTATTTTCCCTGCGTTTCTTCACTTCGCCTTGTTCCGCGCTGCGGAGCTGCAGTGATGTCAGCCTGCCTGGGTGATTTGAAGGTCAGCCGCCTCGGAAGGGTTCATACAGAGTTCACCGGCATATATTAAGCATTTCAATCTTTCACTCTCTGTGGCAAAACTAGTTGGAAATGAGTTGCGCGGGGGGGGTGGATAACCCATTCGTCATCGCAGAAGAAACGTGAGCTTTTAAACGCCGTCCGTGGTTCTTTTTTATTATTATTATTATTACAAGAGACAAATTCTCCTGTTCGCGCGTGTTTTACCACCGCTCCCAATGCGAGACGGGGCGATTTCCAAAAAACAGGTCGGATTATTGTTATTATTATGGAGTCTTCGGAGGTTCGCGGCAGGGCGGAGAGTAGACTCGGTGCAAGAAATGAGGATTTAGAAAAAGCGGCGGAGCGTTTCGGACTGAAATAATTAGTGATTCCAGTGCGGGACGAAGGAGAAGAAGAGGAACGAAACCCGCCGTGCCAAGGAGAGGGGGAGGGAGGGGGAGAGGAGTTCGACGGAGTTGCTTGCGCTTATGTCGGCGATTTTTATCCATCACACACAAGAGTAGTTGAACGAAGAGCCTCTTATCATGTTTGACTGCATGGACATGCTCACCGTAAGTCCCGGACAGATGCTGGATTTCTACACCTCCAGCCCGTCCTCCTGCATGTTGCAAGAGAAGGCTCTGAAAGCATGCATCAGCGGACTGGCGCATAGAGAGTGGCAGCACCGCCGGAGCGCACACTGTAGGTCCAACTTCTCCACATTCTCTCGTATTCATGCTGTCGTTCTTGTGCTTATTGTTTCGCTTTGAGTCGCAGAGGTGAGCTTGAAATAATCATACAGGCGGAGTCCGGCATCTGTTCACAACAAGTTCTAATGAAAGGGCCTGCAGGTGGCAAGAGTGACAGTGGTAAACACGATGGAAACTGCTGGGTAATTATTTGAGAGTTTTACGCTGCCGCATAATTAAATCTTCCAAAAAAAAAGGTATTAAAGATTCAAAGGGAGACCATTTGTGGAGCATCTTTGGAGCAAAATCAAATGTTTAGATTATTAAAAACAAAGAAAAAGTCTCCGAGCGCCTCACGTGCTTCCCAGCAGAGCCGATCTACTGAATGAATGCTGATGGCTTCCAGCAGTTCAGTTCAGAGAGCAGCACCCTAGCTGGAGGAATGTAGACCGTAAACACGGGCGGTGTTTCCACACCTCCCTCCCCGGGCTGCACATGACAGGAGGGGGCGGCCTGGCAAACCGCGACTTACGTTCTCTGACACTAATGCAGATAAACGAGCGCGCGGACTTCATTGACTTTAGCGGCAGCTCGCTGCTGGAACACGAACTGACCAAAGCTAATGAATGATTTTGTGCTAGTTTTTATCCAGGAGACCAAGTCGACGCTTTAAGGGCACAGAGTGTTGCGTGTACTGTTGACATAAAGAATAAATGTAAGATTTAACAGTCCACAGTCAGGACTATATCGAGAATGAGCACTGTGTTAATTATTATTATTATATGAATTATGACTCGTTATTTGTGGATCTGTTTAGATTTTTGTTACAAAACTAGCCTGCATGTTACTGCACGACATTCGAAACAGCCGATATAATATCACACTCACAACTGAGCCTGTTGTCATGAGGCAGTTGTCAGTGTTTGTTTATGGCTGACGCCCTGTTGCTGCTCTCTGATTCATCTTAATTTGTTAACGACCTCCTCATGTGTCACTGCTCAAAGGCAAAACCCAGTGAGCAGAAAAGTTTCGGCTGAAGCCTTTAACCAGCAGCCGACTCCCACAGCGCTGTGCTGCGTGTCATTTACCTCAAATTTACATCTAGTTCTTATTTTCGTAATGACTGTATTTTCTGCTAACCTGTCAGAAACCTGTTCCTGGTGGTCAGGGCTCTTTAAATGATCAGCATGCCAAAACTCGATTGTCTTTAAGAGCTATGCTTTTTCTCCTAAAATTTATATCCAGTTGACATAAATTTGTGGTTATCTACAAATTATTGCTCTAAATAAAATAACAATAATAAAAAAACAGCGATCAGGCCGTTAAACCTGTTAAATATTTTCCCATTTAAAAATGTTTTCTATTACATTATGTGCTCAGTCAGAACTATGTAAACGTTTTAAATATGTATTTAAGATTAAATGAATTATTGTTTTTTATTTACAGGTATTCTGTATAGTTTTTCAATTATATGCTTTTTTATTTTTGTCCATTTATTTATTTAAGACACGAGCAAAACCAGAAAGCGATGATAGCATGGTGCTGTGAAAGGTTTACTCCAGCGGGTAAAGTGTCCGCATTAAGAATGTAAATGTAAAGACATTTCATTACTTGGAAAAATAATATTTTTTTTAAAAGGTAAATCTTAGTGTGTGTAGCAAGGAGCATTAGTCCCACGAGTTCTTGGATA
Source organism: Maylandia zebra (assembly GCF_041146795.1). Classification (NCBI taxonomy): domain Eukaryota; kingdom Metazoa; phylum Chordata; class Actinopteri; order Cichliformes; family Cichlidae; genus Maylandia; species Maylandia zebra. The sequence goes on along the minus strand of NC_135187.1, from coordinate 36,376,602 downwards.
TGTCCATGTAAACTCGTCCTGTCAGCTTTGAACAAAAGGCCAACATGGACTGGATTTTATTCAGACTTCTGCCGTGTCCAAGTGTTTTTTCTTCCACTAAGTCCAAATGACTTTTTAAGCATTGGTCTATATTTATGCAGTTTTACATGATCTCTTAATTTGCAGTGAGCCTACTAAACAGATTGCGTAAATTTACTTTGTCTCACTGGCTTGCAGGGAGGATTTTCTCTGTCATCAGAGCAGAGGCCTGTTCCAGTGCATATTTATTTCTTTATTTCATGTATCTACTATTTCCTATTCAGTTGTTCCCTTTTTGTTTGAAACAACAGTTTTTGCACTTGATTTACTTCAAATAGAAAAGTGAATGTTTTTTGTTTGTTATATTTTGCATTTCATAATTTTTTATGGTTCTGTGATTGAGTGAATTCACTCTTATGTTCCTCATTGACGATGCAAAATGTCCTTAATCTTTTATATGAACCTTCAAAATGAACTCAGTACTTTAATTAATAAGTTAATTAAGTAAATTAAATTAAGAATCGATTGATGAAAATAGTGTAGCTTGTGAATATTTTAATATCTGTAGGGCATGTAAAACTGCTGTTGGTGACTGGGCAATGTTTCTTTTATCAATAATTCTATTCTTGATAAAAGTTTGCAGATTAATTTTTAAAGTAAGGTAGAAATAAGGAAATGACTGGGAAAGCCTCCCCTGCCCCCATTTTTTTAAATATGCCATTATTTTTGTGCAATCTCTCAATGTCAGATCTCAGTGAACTTGAAATAGCCGCAATGCTAAAAATGAGGAACTCATGAGTAACACTTTGGCCTGTGAAGCCCAGTGTGCAGGTGACAGGAGGCCTTCTAACTAACACATCCCAGTAAGCTACTGTTTAAATAAGACCTTGATTTGAAGAAGCATGTCTTGTGTTCACTGAAACATCGGTTTTATAGTTTGTTTTTCCAGGAAAATGCAAACCTCCTGAGTATTAATTAGCTGCAATGACAACAAAGCAACCATTAATGCATTTCCTCGTTCAGTTCAGATGTTAATTAAGAGTGAAAGAAACTCTTACACTGATGAAATGGACTATCGAATGGCTACACATGATGTCAATAATCTGGAAACAAGCAGCTGAAATGTTATCATGAAAAGACAAAGCCAAAGAGACAGCCTGGTATGGATTGTAGATCTGACACATGCTATGAAATAATGAGTCTTTTGTCTTTAAGCCTTAGCATCTCTGATATGGACATGAAAGGCCACGACTTGCCACCAAACTAATTGACTGTGTGAAATGACAGGTGAACGGGGGGAAATAAAACGCTGTGTACAACAGTGAAATGATTAGGGTGGCATTAAGGCTGCCCTGGGCTCTGCTGACACTGTGTGTTGATGAAAATACCTGCCTTTAAATAAATATCATATATTAGCGAGCTCATAAATGATCATAGCTGCTGATACATGCAACTTTTAGATTTCATATTATAAAGAATGACTCATTTTCACACTTTCTATAGCTGATGTTGTAGTGGTAATTAAAAAATCCTAGATGTTAAAAAAGGTTTATGATGTTGAAAATTAGATTTTTTTCACAGACTTTTTTTTAAAAATAGCCTGCCCTGAGCTTCATGTCATCTTTAAATGTATAAAATGGACAGTTTTGTTTAAAACTGCAATAAAAAATAAAGAAATAGGATAAAACAACAGAGCGAACAACGGGAAACCTCAGTACAAACCAATAGATAATAATTTTATCGACTATGTTAAAAAATATGAGGAATTTTTTGTTGTGTCTTTTGCAGTCTTATTAGAGTTTTAGAGGAGTTTTCCCTGATTTGTCATTAATTACTTGACTATACATTAGAATTTCTCCTTCTGAAAGTATATTTGCAGAAGTGGAAAATATACATGTTTTAGGCTACTACAAAACACTATATATGGACCTCTCCCATCCCAACAATGGCCTCTTCTCAATGTTGAGGTCTGGCAAATGCTTCCACTCTCTTAAGGCCAAAACAGAGAGAATGAGGACGAGCTTCTTCACTCAGGCTATTCGGGTCTTGACCCAGGGATACTCTGAACTGTCATGCATCATGTCACTGCACACACACTGTTTATTTGCACACTTCTTATAATTTCTTTCTTAAATATTTTATTTGCATATTCTATTTTTCATCTTATAATTTAGCTTAGTTCTTAGGTTAAATTCCTAATTTATTCTTCAAATCTGTTAGACCTTTTTTTTTACTGTAAACTTTTAAAATGTAAATTTTGTAAATTTCTTTACTGTAGTTTAATGGTCGGATATTGTACAGCAATAACGTTTCACTACATGTTGTACTGTGTACGACAGAATTTGAATGTACAAACCTGAAAAATACATTAAAATACATTATTGAAAATATACTGAAAGTTTTTCAGTCTGCTCTTAACACACCGTCACAGACCTTCTTATTAGGGTCCCAGTGATAGTTTCATAATTTTTCACAGTTGTGTGTTTATGTGATTTTTCATGATTTTTGATTTCCAAAAAAATAAACGTTGATTTTCTAATATAATCATACAGTTTTCTGAAGCTGACGGGCAAACAGTGAAATGTTTGGTTGTAAAGTAAAACAATTATTCTTTTATCAGAATGATTGCTGAATAACAATAACACACACACACACACACACACACACACACACACACACACTCACTTCTGAGATATAGTAGCGGATATAAATCAGTTGAAGCTTGAATGAAATTAAGAACAGAACAAACATTTTCACTCTTTATCTTTTCTGTTTTTTCATTATTTTGCATTTGGCTAGGGTCAGTGACCCTACGAGCAGCGCGAGGCAATAAATGAACCCTGCAGAGGTTCCACAGGTAGTCCAACGTGTCCAGGATGGCACATTAAGGCCACCTGTGTATGTGTCTTTAACTAAACAATCAGAAACAGACTCTATGAGGGTGGTCTGGTGGTCCTAACTCCTGTAGTGGGCTTTGTGCTCACTGCCTGGCACCATAGCCCAATTGGAATTTGCCATAGGATACCAAAACTGGGAGGTGTGAGACACAGACCTGTACAGGCTAGACCAGGGATGCCCAATCCCAGTCCTCGAGAGCTACCATCCTGCAGCTTTTAGATGCATCCTTGTTCCGTCACACCTGAATCAAATGAATGGCTTGTTATCAGGCCTTTGCCAAACTTGATGGCACGCTAAAGAGGTAATCCAATCGTTTGATTCAGCTGTGTTGGAGTAGGGATGCATCTAAAAGCTGCAGGACTCTTGAGGACTGGGATTGGGCACCCCTGGGCTGCACAATGGCACCCTGACTGCCTTTAGGTACTGGGGTGAAATCCTTGGCTCTGCGGTCATATCCTACGCTTCCAAAATGGGTCCTGAAGTCTTCCTGATTCAAGACGATGCCTCATGTGGGGAGAGTATGCAGGCAGTTCCTGGAGGATGAAGGAACTGATACCACTGACCTGCCCCCACACTGACCTGACCTAAATCTGATAGAACAGATCGGAACATTATTTTTCCGTCCATTTGATGCTGCCAGGTTACACCTCAGATTGTCCAGGAGCTCAGAAATGCCCTGGTCCAGATCTGGGAAGAGATCCCCATTATCCGTCATCTCATTAGGAGCCCATGTTGTTGGGCAGACATACAAGCATGTGGGGGCCATACAAACTACTAAGTAAGAGTGGACAGAAGAGTGCAGAATGGACTAGTCTCTCACATCAGTTTTTGCCTTTGACTTTTGGTCTTTTGAATTCAGCACTCGAGGTTGATTTTTACTTCCATCAAAAGATGTGGCATTCTTTTGTTCCTAACACATTACTATGTAATGGTATCGATACCATGCTCATATTAGCACAGACATCCAGCATAATCTTTTCCCATTGAGATCTGATGTTTTAACCCCCCCCCCCCCCCCCCCCCCCCACACACACACACACACATATATGTGTGAGTAAAATATGCAATATATTCCCTCATGCTACCAGTACTGACCAGAACTGACATCCATCCATCCTCTTCCACTTAACGTTGTCAGGGTTGCAGGAGGGCTGGAGCCAATCCCAGCTATCATAGGGCGAGAGGCAGGGTACACCCTGGACAGGTCAACCAGTACTGACACTTGTTTGATCTGCTGCTCACAACAAAATTAGCTTAAATGCTTTGAGTATTTTAAGCTCTTCTTAACCTTGCTCCCTCTGGCACACATTGTAAGGCCATGCAAAGCTGCTTCTAATGTGGTGCACACTTTGTGAAAACCTGAACAAAAACACACTCCCATACAGAGGAGTGTCAGTATTAAGAGTGAGCTTCCTTTCCACAGCCACTCAGGTTATGCCTACGTCTCCACATCAAGATCACCACAGCTTAACACAAACCAAATACAGAAACATCTCTTTGTCAGGTTTAATTAAATCCTGTGATTTATGATAGTACCACTCAATTGATTTTTACTTAGGACATACATTTTTAGCGCACCTTCCCTTCTGCAGCATAAAAGCAGCTTTGTCCTCCAAAGCTTCATTGCTGTTTGTAGCGACAGGCTTTGCTTCATATTCTTTGCCATGTGTCTGTTTTGTGGACCGTGTGGACAGAGTTTCACAGGCTACTTGTTTTCCATCCTAGAGAATTGGATATAAGGATGCAGAGAGCACAGAACGAATCTCCAGATTAAAACCTAAAAACCTTTGTGTATGGAATTGACATGCTCTCCCTGTAAATAGGTTTCCGTCCACAGTCCAAAGATAATCATGGTTAGGTGTGGTCATTCTAAACTGGCTGTAGTGTGCTGTGAAAATGAAAACACTGGAGAAAAAAATGGTTTCCTAAAAAAATAAAATGTAGCATTAAGGGTGAAATCTTTCATAAAATAAAGGATGTGCAAAGATTCTTTGAATGGCAGAGATGTAGCACAGAGCCATGGCTCAACGTCTCACAGTGAAGCCATTTATAATTCTTAACTTGTTTGATCTGCTGCTCACAACAAACAAACACAAGCAGAATTTGTAGACTTTTAACTGTATTTTCATAAACTTTACAGCTTTTCCTACTGATAAAAACCTCCCTTATGGCCGTTCATTAAACAATAAATATATGACAGAAAAGTTTCTTTTTTCACCTTCTGCTATAGAAATTTTAGTTTTTTCTTTTCAGTTTTTCTTTCTTTGTCACAGCAGCTTTTTCTTCATCATGTAGAAAAATAGTTTAATATATTAATATTAATATTATATAATTATATATTATGTATAAATGTATGTAAATATCCTTTACAGTGACACAAAGGGGAGTGTCACTGCTCCGGCCCACTAATATCAAAGTGTGCTGCATGTGGCCCGCCGTGTAAAATGAGTTTGACAACCCTGCCTTAAACTGTGGCAGCGTCAGCTCCAGTGGAGCTATTGTGTTATCAGTCTTTTTGTTGAAAAACTGGGGGCTGCTGGGTTTAATGTTGTCAAACTTATTATTCACACACTGTTGTGGTGCAGGTCTATTTTTAGTCACGAATGTGGGTTAAACGCTCCCGCTTACATGGTGACGACGGTGCACTATGGCACTGTGCGATAAAAAAAAAGCATTGAAGCAAAAAAATGTGAAGATTTTTTATAATTCTTTTTCAAATTACTTGGTGAATGGTTGCAGCCCTATTCTGAATTATTTTAATTTCTTTAAGGGGGAGGTATATGGTGTCAGTTCTCCATTCCAAGAGAGAAGAACTTCTCAGTCAGCATGTTCTCTTACTGGCTGGTTGTAAAAGGCAGTGTGTGTTCATATCAGCATTCTCTGGTGTCACTAACCACAGTTCTCATAGATAGCCAATCACAGTCCCTCCCCTTATTCATCTCGCAGACTCCAGCAGGGAGCCTGTGCTTTTTTACCCAACCGGCAGGTTCAGCCAGAGGGTAAGGGTTGAGGAGTCGCTCATTTTTCTCTCCCTGTTCGTAAGCCACACTAGCTGTGCCCACTTGTCTGTCAATGGCCTTTATTTCTCTGAGCTTTCTGTATATGTTAACATGCAGAGAAGCCGACTCAAAGTTTAATCACGCAGAAAATGGAAAAAGGCTCCCCCGCAACTGATGCCCATGTAGCTAACTGATGACCACACCTCCACACATACATGTAATGAGGGGTGTAATGCATCTATGTTTATACGTCCCATCTGTCTGCAGGTGGTCACACTGCCTCTTAGAAGCAGCCATGAGTTTCAAATAGGTAGCAGGGCTAAATTGTTGTGGCTGCCTCTCTTCAGTGTGTAATCGCCCAGCCATCACAAATGCACCAAAGTATTTTTCCTCTAGATGTATGTTGAAGTGTGCTGTACCGCCTGGTGAAGGCTAAGGCACATTAATTCTGTGCTTCAGTAGCCCTCACCTGATGCGAACACCTTGTTTCAGTTATTAAGTGTTTGATACAGAATATTACACTGTGGTTATTATATAGGGAACTGTTCTTGTGTAGAATGCTGCTTCCATATTTTAAGTCACAACAACAGACTGAACTATGTAAGAGTAAAACGTTATAATTCAATACAATGTGCTGAAAAAGTAAAATTACTTAAACATTTATTACTTGATGTATGTATAACATACATAATCTATCTAAGTAGGCGGTAGGTGAAGTGTCTTGCCCAAGGACACAAGAGAGTCCGAGCCGGGGCTCGAACCAGCAACCTTCCGGTTACAAGGCGAACTGCCAACTCTTTGAGCCACGACCGCCTTATGTTATGCTAACTTAGCTGTGTAGCTAGCGATCAAGTAGCACATCATTATATAGCAGCTAGTCCAACTTCAGTAACCCTACAAACGTCACTGCTGTTTAGTTTTCTGTCTTCATTTATGTTGGAAGTGACAGCAGAGCTGTACGTTTGAATTTTTTCTCTCAGGGCTTTCTGTTGCTCTGCCTCCCGTCTTTGGAACTCCCTTCCTCCTGAGATAAGAAACATCACTTCCTTCCCTCTTTTTAAGACTCAAAACTCACCTATTCACAATAGCCTATTTCACGGAAACTTTTCCATCCTGCTACTTTAATTTATTTTATTTATTTGCTCAATGTTTTATCCTTTTTTTTGTAAATTGTTATGTTTGTTGTTGTGATCGCTTGTGTACAGTGTCCTTGAGTGTTTTGAAAGGCGCTTTCTTAAATAAAATGTATTATTATTGTTATTATTATTATTATCATTATCATTATTATTATTATTAATCACTGCAGCAAACCCTCCTGGCACCGGGTTGCAAGTTCTTCTCACCTCGGCTTCTCTTTACAATATTTCAGCCTACATTCCTACTACCAGGTATCCAACTATATCTCCTCCTAACCCAGTTCTTTTTCCTCCTTCCGTCAGAGCAGCTCCAAGCAGCACATGGCCAAGTTTTTTAGCCCAGGACCCCTCTTTTCAAACTAATATTGCTCAGTTTTCGCTGGCCTCTTCACCTCCCTCTGCAATTCCTCTTCCCAGCCCACCAGCTCCAAAACCTTCCCCAGTATCTGCTCACCTTCGCCAACAAATCGTTGCTGGTAAATATATAGATCTAGCTGACCTCATTCTACTACCACTCAACCAGCCCACTCCACCCAGGTTGATCGACAGCCACGACGGTCCCATCATCATGTGCGGCCCCATCTCGGGCAAAGGAGCTCACTGCGCTTGAGTTTGCTTTCGCCTTTTCACTATACAGAGGTGTTCTCTGCACCGCTTTCCCCTTCCAAACACAAGAGCTCGATACGTACTTGACTATAATACTTGATCTCACCCTATGATTCGGCGGCACCGGCTTTAACTAGTACCACATCCAGTTCGCTTCTCATGCAGCAGTTTGCTTACAACAGTTTGATCAGGACACATTCAGGGGCAGTCTCAACCAGGAACTCTGGTCGCATCTTTGCTGCCCGTTTTTGTCTTTCCTGCAAGATATGCGGTGCTCCTGTATCATCCTGTATCGTTTGAGCCCAAAATAATTCACAGCCCATAAGCCGCACATCCGCTCTTAACTGCTTGGCCCCAACATGTACACCAGAAATTTCAAAACACACAGAATCCATTCCTAGCATGCCTTTGCCACAAGGTACAGATAGGAAGGGCAGACCCGTCATGCATCCAGGAGGCCGCACCATTTGCAATAATTTCAACGATTCTGGTTGCCTCAGGTGTTAGTGCCGCTATCTCCACTCCTGCTCCTGTTACAACGGCGGCAATTCCCGCTCAGCATGCCCCCCAAGCAATGACTAGCTTTACCCGTTTCGACACGCATTCAGAATCCAAGATCAAAAGAAGCCTTAAAAAATCACTCTAACCCAGACTTTGTTAACTTTTTATTCAAAGGTTTTTCAGAAGGTTTCCACCCAGGCATTGTCACCCAGCCATCAGTTTCTTGTACCTGTAGAAACCTCCAGTTGACAGCCAAAGAAGTTAGGGAGGGTTTCATGATTGGACCCTTTTCTAAACCGCCTTTTCCCCTCTTTTGCATCAGCCCACTTGACATCACAACAGAAATTATTCAGGCAAAAAGCGCAAAATCGTTGAGTTATCTGTGCTTCATGGTAGTCATATTGCGTGCATAAATAGCCTTGTTCCCAGCGATGATTATTCTCTTAAATACTCTACAGTGAACCATGCCATTTCCCTTGTTAAGATCGCTGGCAGAGGTGCATGGCTTTTAAAATGCCTGCCAATTCACCCTGACTTCAGGTGCCTGTTCGGAGTCAAGTGGAGGGATGTCTATTATTTCGCCGTCAGGCTAACCTTTGGTTGCAAAAGCAGCCCCAAGCTGTTTGACTCACTCTCTGAAGCTCTATGTTAGTTCCTTTTCTACAACCATAAGCTGCCATTTTTAGTTCATCTTCTTGACAATTTCCTAGTCATATCCCCTTCCATGTCACCGCCAGCTCATGAGTCTTCTCCGAACTTGGTGTTCCAATTTCAGAAAAAAAGAGGGCCTATTGAAAAACTCTTGAAAACTCTTGAAAATCACTTTTGTCCTTCAAAACTTTCTCCTCGTTGCCACATGTTCCAAACGACAGCTAGCCTCCCTTACTTAAACTTTGCACTATGGATAATTCCTCAAGACCGCTCTTTTATCTCTCACTTGCTTTCACTTGCAGCATCTAAACCATCACTCCGCAGCACTATCACGCTAGAAAACTCTTCCAAAGCCAAACTGCGACTCTGGCAACTTCTCCTTGCTAACTGGACTGGCATTTCTTTCTTTTATGACATTCAGCTTTACACAGATGCTGCCCCTTCTGCCAGCTTTGGGGGTTATTATGGCAGAAGATGGTTCACTTCAGCATGGCCTCCTGAGTTCTGCCACTATATCCAGGAATGGTTCCTGCCTTCCTCAGCTGTTTTCGAAATCTACCCAGTGGTCATCTCGGCCTTACTGTGGGGCCACAAATGGTCAAAAAGATCCATCCTCATTCACTCAGACAACCTCACTGTAGCTCACATAATCAACAAAGGCCAAAGCAATTCCCCTTCCATCATGCCCCTCATGCATCTGCTCATGCATGGCTGTCAGCTCTGACACTAGTTCTCCATTTTCAGCCACAAAATGCGTGATCTAAACCCTAGCATCGCAGAGCTCATCGACCTCTCCCAAGAAGCTATAATCAATAGTCTTGCCGCAAGCAACTTGGAACATGTTCCGTTTCTTCCACAATCACTTCAATCTTCCCTTCCCGTTATTTGACATTGCAATCACGTCTAGGTTTGTATCTTTTGCATTCCGATTTCTGGGCGGCATCAATTTCTTTGCCAAAACACTCACAGGTTCGCCTTGCTTGACCATTTCATCGCCTCAGCTATCGCTACTCATCCAAGGTCTCAAACGGCAGACACCCTCTGCAACCCCACGGGTGCAACTCAATTCAATTACACTATAAAAATGCAGTCGAATTGAACATATGAGTCTTATAAGTTACAAATGAAATGAAATTCTCAGCTGTTGGTAACAATCTATCCAATCCACAGATGCAATGAAATCAAAACATGGATGTCCATGGGTTAAGTTATGAGAAATGACATAGGGAAATAGTCTTTAACATGCTTACTGAAATATATTTAATACTTTGTGTTGGTGGGGACAGCTTCAAGATACGTGAAGAAACTTTGCATGCATCAGGTGTGGTTGTGGCCCAATTTTCAACTGTTCTGATAATTCTTTATACTCCTCTGTCTAAAATCTTGCGGGGGGCATCTAATTGTGGTTTATGGTGAAATGATGATCTTTCCACTTCCAGATTATGGCCCCAACAGTGCTCACAGGAGCCAGTGGCATCAGTAGTTTTTGCAACAATAAGGTTATGAAGGTCTTGAGAGAGCTCATTGTTTTTACCCATCATGAGATGTTTCTTGTGTGACATGTTGGTAATGACACGTTTTTATTGGCCATCAGTTGGGACTGAACCAGCTGATATTAATTTGCATGACTGCTTTCTAATTACTGATAGATTTCTGCTGGTGTCATGACTGTCCATGCCTTTTTGCACCTTGCCTTCTTCATGTGTTCAATAGTTTTCCCCTGTTTTATTTCTTATTAATACACAAAACTTATGGACATCTATGGTTAGATTTCTGTGCATGTGCGATTTGGATTTTTTGTTACCGAAATCTGGTAATAATGTCAATAGCACCTGTTATGGGCTGGTGATTTGTTACACAAGACACACACATTGTGCTGAACAGACAACATTATTACAATTTATTCTGTCTGATATTCTCATATCATGTAAGTACAAGTATCTAGAGATTTGGACAAAATAGACCACCTGAAAATCAGCAAAAAAATTGTTCAGCGTAGTATGACTAGTTATAACTTGTATAGACATGCTGCCACACAGTAGAATGATGTATGTAAGACAACTGCATTAATGCATTATTCCAAGTATCTATATGTATTATCTGTGGTTTGGTTATATGAGCGAATTTTGCAAAAAAATGGAGATAGAAAGTTCAAAATTCTTCCTTAAATAATTTCCAACCCAGGCTGGTCTTTAACTCATACTGTAAATATATAAGAGCATGCACAAGTGTCTGTTTTCTTGATCCTCCTTTATCAAGTGGCTTTGTGTGTCAGACCACTGGCTCATCTCCAGCAGATTGTCTCAACGAACATCTGCTTTATGTGCAAATGTTTTAACCTGCTCTCTGCCAGCTTCACAGGGAAACCATCTGGAGCATTGGAAGCAATGAAATGAAAATCAGTGCTTGTCTCTCTGTCCTTACCAAGTTGGAAGTGCATTGTACATTGGCACTATAAAAATGCAATTGAACTGAACAAAGTAATAGTAAAATGCCCAAATATAAATAGTCAAGAGTACAGCTAAATATAAATACCCCAAATTGTATAATTTGGAATAACCTTGTAATTTGTAAGTAAACGGTGAGTGTGATGGAAGATCAGATTAAATCACCAGGGAATTCCATACAGGGACAAGGGTCCAGTAATTATAAGAGCTGGTCTCTCAAGATTGGTAATTGGGTTTACCCTGATGAACTACAGAAGAATGTAATCTTATCTGCTGGATGGAATGCTTCCCATTTCTATGTAGAAAGGTTGTGTATGTGTGTGGACAGCTGCTTGGTCTCTACAATCATCATGGTTTTGGTGCATTTTTATTGATGGTGCTAAATTCTCTCTTGTAGCATTGTTAGTGGTATTTTATCTGCATGTTACATGCACATCTCCCATAAACACTGCTGTTTAATGATTAATGCTTAACATTTATTTTATAGCCATCTCTTTTCTGTGTGTGCTCAGCTAATTTACTGGACCCTCCTTCATAATTATCTGAAAATGAAATAATATTTTGGAGTAAATTAGATGGATGTTTCCAAGAAAGGCCTATGCTGTTTGTTAATTGTAATAAGAGGAATTTGTTAACAAGTGTCTGTTTGGTGGATTCAAGTTTGACTAAAATAAAATGGGAAATTTAACTTGGATTGAACCAAAAGAACTTCCTATTTTTTCACTATTCTGGTTGTAAATCCTTGTAACCCGTTTTAGTCCTGGTTTTCAGTACACAGTGAACATCATGTATCAGTTAGTAAGTTTCTGTTCACATACGCACGTTGGTTGGAAAGATATTCATGAATATGAGCTTCAGTAACTTATAAGAAATTAAGTACAAATACGAGCAGTGCCTATTTCTTATTGTAGTAGACAATTAGTTTTTTATTCTAAAACAATAGTGACTTTTACTCAGTTGTATCACCAAAATCATTTCAAATATCTTCATTTGGTTATACTTCATCAAGCAATTTGATAAATGGTTATATTTTCTAGATCAAAGACTTGGCTGAGAAGGTAATTTAAATGAAAATGAACCATCCCTGGAAATGCATTAAGCATTTTGACCAAGCAACACACACAAACTAATCATGAGAAATACTCGAAAGCAGAATGTGATGTATAAAAGTTTATATGTGGAATTTGTAGCTAATGTTTTCTCTGTGTACCCAAAGAACCTAATTGTAGTGAGACCAGTTTAGTTTCCTGTAGGTTAAAATTTAAAGTTCTTTTCTAGTTCCAAATTGTTCAATTATTTTAGTTATTTTAGCAGAACAACCTTCTTCATCTCCTTCTTTTTGTTTGCAATCCCTGCAGCCATCGAAACACAGAGCACCAGTTCTGAGGAACTTGTCCCCAGCCCACCATCCCCACCACCCCCTCCTAGGGTGTACAAGCCCTGCTTCGTCTGCCAGGACAAATCCTCTGGATACCACTATGGTGTCAGTGCCTGCGAGGGCTGCAAGGTAGGACTCTTGTACTTTGTCACACAAAGTAATGAGCTTTTTTGTTTCTCTGCCATGCTGAGACCAGGGTTGTTTTTGCTGAAGAGGATTACACACAATTGCCTTTGTTTTTGCCTTCTGAGAACCTTGTGATGGAATTTTTGTTTCTTAATTGTTAACTTTTAAACCTATTTTTTCCATTGTGGGTGCCATGTTGCCTCGTAAGTAACAGCAAGACTGAGAGACAATGATACAGTGCTATGAAAAGAAAGTATTTGCCCCCTTCCTATTTTTTTTATTAAAATATTTATTTTCTCTTTTCTTTGTGCACATTTGTTTCAGATCATCAAACAAAGTTTCATGATAGACAAAGATAACCTGAGTAAATAAAAAATGCAATGATTTTTTTGTTAAGTGAAAAAAACTACCCAGGACTACCTGGCCCTATGTGAAAAAGCAATGGTCCCTTAAGTGATTGTGCCACTCTTGGCAGCACGAACTGCAGTCAAGCATTTGCAGTAACTGGACATTGTTTTATTTCTGCCACATTTGAGGGTTTTCAATACAACTTGTTTAAGGTCATGTCTAGGCAACTCCAAAGCCTTTAAGAGGTGGATTTGCTGGTGTGATGTGTTCATGCTCCTGCTGTATAACCCAAGCACGCGTAAGTCTTTGAGGAGTTTCTGGTAGAGAGCAGAATTCATGGTTCCATCACTTATGGCTAGTTGTTTAGGCCCTGTCCCAAATCATCATGCTACCACCACCATGTTTGACTCTTAGTGTAATGTTCTTTTATGATATGCTATGGTCATTTTATTCCTGATAGAATGGGATTCAAACTTCCAAAAAGCTGCTGTTGTCTTTTCAGTCCACAGACAATTTTCCCAAACGTCTTAGAGATTATCAAGATTTTTTTTCTTGATTCAAATGTGCGACAGCAATGGTTTTCACCTTGGAATTCTGTCAATATCCCAGTCTCTTTCTTCTTGCTGAATCGTGAATGATGACTGTGACTGCTTAACTGAGACTGAGGCCCTTGGATGTTGTTTTGGTTCTTTTGTGAGCTCCTGGAGGAGCTGTTGATTTGCTATTTGAGCTCTTTGTCTTTAGGACAACGACTCCTGGGAAGATTCAACACTATTCCACATTTTCTCCATTGTCAGATAATAACTATCATGCTGGTTCGCTCGAATCCCCAAACCTTCTAAATGGCATTCCAGATGTCAGTGACTTTGTTTCTCCTCTGTTCTTTCGTTTCTTTAGATCATAGCGGGATGTGTTTTGCTTTTTGTGCTTTTTGAGGGAACCACCTGACTTTGTCTGAATGTATTCCTTGATTCAACAGGTCAGGCCTGGGTGTTTCCAAATTATGGTCGCGTCCAAATTCATGGGCTGCTTCCTCCTGAGGACGCATTTGTAGACCGATTACGTCACAGCGACGCGCCGAAGGCTGTCCAAAGTCGTAGACTCCTCCGAATGCAGCCGACAAATGCATCCTTCATTTCCCCGAATTTGAAGGATGGGTCGGGTGTGTCCTTTGTGGCCCACCATATCCCAGAATTCATAGTGCGGCCCAGACAAAAAAAAGTTTCCGGCAATGGCGTCCGCTACTAAGTTTTAAAATTACTCATACTAATCTTTCTGGGTCACAAAATAAACTTTTAAAATATTTTCAGGTGAGAAAGTAGCTGTGTAAACATCAAATATCTGCTCGGTTTATCAAGATATCCCATATTTGCAAAAGTGTGCCGACGTTTTCGGAGACGTCTGTTACCCACCAGCTCGATAGCTAGCCAAGAGCTCGAGGGTCACTGAAGCCGCCGAGAACGGCACAACTCCCAGCACATCATTTTCAGATCACCGCGGAGTTTTGCTAGTCAGGTTAAACGTAATATATAAGTCACTTAGACAACCTAAAAATGTTATTGTTGGGCTTTTTATGCACTCCATACTGTACAGTAACGCCACTGTTTTGCACATGTCTCACTCTGTATATTTTATTTTATATATTTTATTTATTTGATTTTTCAGTGTTTTATTTGTTCGTGAGTAAATTGGTTTGGCTGAGATTAAAGTTATTAGATTAGATTAGATAAAATAAAACTTTATTAATACATCGGGTGGGTTCCTCCTTGGTTTTCACACAGCTGACTAAACTTCAAATAGACTACTGATTAAACAGAAGTATGAGATGCTCGAGAATTTACTCCAGTGTCCTGTTATATTTTAGATAGCACGGAGCAGACGGCCGAGTTTATTAAACTCCACCGAGACAGCGGTGACCCGACCTTCTGAGGATCCGGCCCACGTAGACCGCGAAGGCCGGTTCCTCAGGAGGATGCAGCCCGTGAATTTGGACAGGACCTATGTGGTTAATCAAAGTTAATTTGTGATTTAACAAATGTGTGAAAAAAATAATTTCTGTAGTGTATAGATTTTTAGTTTTGTTTATGTTGGTTTTCAAAGCCTTAAACGCCATGAAGTAATTTTTTTATATATCTGCAGGAATAAAAAGATGTTAAGTGAGAAAATCTGATTGTTTTCCTAATTTGAGTCTACCACTCCTTTGTTACACAAGTGTATTCGTGCCCCGTCTCTGTCTGCCACTGTTCTACTTTTAGAAACTCCTCCCAACATCGGCTCTGGCAGCAGTTTCATATCTGTTGCTAGGCAACTGCTCACACCTGCATGCAGATAGACACGTATACAAACAATATTCAGTAGGCCTGTGTGGAGTTTGGTGTGCTTCTTTAACGTTTTTAATGGATTGGTGTACAGTACTGTTAGTAGGAGCAGTAACAGAGTAATATAATAATATTTTCTGAGGAATCCACATGTATTTGTTGAAGGTGGGCTGTACTATTTCTTGTCAAGTTCTGCAGTTTTCCTTTCCATGCAGTCCAACTACGTGATGACCTCTCCCCCTCCTCTCTTTGTAACTGAAGCAGTGGTATGAGAAGGATTTTTGGACTTAGAGAGGCGGTGATCCAACATGTCCTCATCCCAATGTGTAACATACCGACGACAGTGAGAAATCGTCGGTTACACGCTGGGAATGATAATGCTCTGGGTCAAACTAAGTGCTGTGTAGGCTCCTATTACATCTATGTCTCATCATAAAGATCTGTCATGACCTCTGACCTTCTTGCTGTGACCTTGATTTAAGGAAAGCTCACATTAAGTGCGGCATCACACAAGAAGTATGGAAAACAAGAAGAAACAAAAGAAAAGAAAATCAGGAATGGAGCATATCCTTTTTCACAGTGTTACTAACTCTGATGTTAAAGATGTTAAAATCATGGCCGCATGTTTTGGGGGGTTTTTGTATTCTATTTGTTACAATGAATCTTTCTGTCTCAGTGACAAAAGCTTTTTTCCCTGCAGTGCATGGGGCAAGCCCCCTCTTATAGGCTGGTGCAACAAGCATGCAGTACAGCTGCAGGCTTCAGGCCAACAAAGAAGATGTTTTACTGCTCAGTGAATGTGCCAGTTAGAGCCACAGATACAGTCAAAAGCAGACAGTGGGAGATTCTGTGTGTAGGCCCGGTGGAGAAATGTTTGAGTAAACTTTTAAAAGTCTTCTATGAAATCTGGGAAACAGACACTATCTCTACTTTTAAGATTGGGCTTCAAACTTTTCTTTTTGATAAAGCATATAGTTAGTGCTGGATCAGGTGACCCTGAATCCTCCCTTAGCTATGCTGCAATAGACTTAGGCTGCTGGGCACTTCCCATAATCCACTGAGTATTTCTTCGCACACCTTTTTCATTCACCATGTATTGTGTATACACTAGTGGTGCAACGGATCATGGTTGATCCGATATCCGAACCGATATCGGATCAACTCCACGGTTCGGCACGCACGTGATCCGAAGAAAAAGAAAAAAAGTATCTGTATGGTGGCGTGGTGGGTCTGTCAAGCGATAGCTATGGTCAGCGCTAGAGGTCCAAGTGGAGGAGCAGAGGAGTTTGCGGCATTTAAGCAGCCCTTTGGTGCCCAGTCCGACCGGGCTAAAGCTATTACAGAAGCTACTGGGTGTTTAGCTGCAGATGGGAGGCCGTATTCTGTTGTGAAAAACAAGGGGTTTAAACTATGATGAACGTGCTTGAGCCACGCTATGATATCTCGTTGCGCGTCCGCTTCAGTGACAAGATCGTTCCAAGCATGTATGAGCAGGAGAAGTTTAAAGTTATGGCTGAACTGTCCCAGGCATCTTCTGTTGCCCAACTACGACCTCCAGGGCAACGGAAAGCCACGTGACCGTGACCGCTCGTTATATCACAGCGGAGTGGTAGATACAAAGCCCTGCACTGCCCTATAGATTACATTAGATTAGATGAAACTTTATTTATCCCTCGCGTGGGTTCCTCCAGGAAATTCAGTTTCCAGTAGCACAGCACCGACAGAAGTTACAGAATGTGAGCAGAAATATACCAAATATGCATTTATAAATACAGAGAATACAAAAGGGATAAATAGAATAAATAGGAATAAGAATACAAGGGAACGGCACATTTCAAGTATTGTGAGTCTATTACACCTTTGGATATTAACAAAAACTATTGCACAGTGAAGAGGCACTACAGCTACTTGTTCCCCCTCCTTTGTCCCTGTTTCCCCTCCCTCTCCCCTCCAGAGAGGAGTTAAACAGTTTGATGGCGTGTGGGACTTTTTAAGTCTGCTGGTCCTTGACTTTGGGCGAAGCAACCTGTCACTGAACAGACTCCTCTTGTTTATGGCCGTGTGCAGAGGATGCAGAGGCTGCCCAACATGGTCCATAATGTCCATATTGCACCTTAATTTGTTTTTATATAAGTGTGTGGAATGAGTCTTCAGTTAAATGTTTTTTAATAGGCAAAAAAATACTTAAATAAGTAAATGGCAAGTTGAAATTTTGTCTTTTTTTTCTATTTTTAAGGATCTGAAAATTGATCCGATCCGTGACTTAAAACCGTGATCCGATCCGAACCGTGAGATTTTTGATCCGTTGCACCGCTAGTATACACCATTCTGAATTTATTTACTTGATCTTATTAATCGCTGACCCTCTTCCACAGTGTGTGTTTGGCCTTGTCTTCCTACCCTCACTTGAAAATTGGTTGGGCCAGATGGCCACCCATCCCTGAGGCTGGTTCTCCTGGAAATTTTTTCCTGTTAAAAGAGAGTTTTTCCTTCCCATTGTCACCAGGTGCTTACACAAAGGGAGTCTTTTGACTGTTGGGGTTTCTCTCTGTTGCTGTAGGGTCTTTACTTTACAATATAAAACCCATTGAGGCAACTTTCCTTTTGATTTTGGTGCTATGTAAATAAAGTTGAATTGTGTTGAAATTGTCACAACAGCCCTGTACATGCTCTCCTTCTCCTTTCTCCTTCCAAAGATTACAAAGTATATTTTAGGTGAATTGATTTTTGTTAGAATTATTATTATTATTAGTTGTAGTAGTAGTACAAAAACAGAATTTTATTGCATTCTGTTTTTGCTTTGCTCCTACTAAATTTCTTACAGTTAAAGTCTAAATTGTGGACATTTACTTTTTAACCCTTTGTGAAACATTAAAGGTAACAACAGAGTATTAATCCATTTTAGTGTGAATAGCTGGTCCAGGTTACTCTAGCCCATTAAAATGAACAGAGGCCTGGGGCCGATTGGCCAGGCCCCTAACTTTAACCCAGTTATTACCAGGTGCCCCGATCTAGGGGGGAGCTACGGAAACAGGTGTGGGTGATAGATACTGGGCTTGCAAGGCTACTCAGGTTCCCGGCTTTTATTAGAGCAGGCTGGGTAGACACCTGTGAGAGAGAGATAATTAGAACTGGGCGAGTCCCCTCACCCATCCATTGGCTCTATTAACTCTGCATTACCTGCTGGGTAATACTCATAGGGTCAGATTAGGGTTAGTTCAAAACAAGAGCCGATCCAGACTTGCTGCATTGGGGTGCTTGTCCCACCAGATCAGACACCACATTTCTTAATGTTGTCTGTGATCTTCCTCTTTTCCTCTTACCTGGCAGCTCCATATTCAACATCATTTTCTAACACATCCACCGTCCCTTCTCCACACATGTCCAAACCATCTCAGCCATGCAGGAAAAAGATCCAGTATTAAAACCTGAAGCAGCTTAGGTCCTCAGCTAAGACAATATCTTCATTTGACACCTGTTCACTGTTGATGTCATGTATGTGCACATGTTTCAGTGTTACTCTCAGACTAATGTTCAGTGGACAGAAAAGGTTGTTGGTGCAGGATAGGCTGCACACCCATCTCTAAGGTTTATAGAGATTGGTCAGAAAAAAGAAAAATATGCAGTGAGTAGCAGTTTTCTGGGCGGAAATGACTTGTGCATGCCAGAGGTCAGAGGGGAATGCACTGTTTATTAAAACAAATGGTTGCAAATGTCCTTGGTGATATTGGTAACATGAGATGGTACAAGCAGTCCATTAAAGTCACGCATGTAGTCCAGTTCAATCAGGAAGTCCATAGCTACAGTTGCAAGGTTTGCTGTGTCTCTAAGCACAGTGTGGTAGAAACAGTAGGAGGCAACTACACAAGGAGAACAGGAAGAACAGGGCAGGAACGATCTTCATGTTATATGTTAGAACTTCTGATGTCTAGATTTTTAATCATACTGATTATTTCGTAGTTTACGTAACTGCAAGTTATAGTTTGAGAATATTTCTAATAACAGGTGTCAGTTAATTCGTTGTTAAAACTTTTACACTACATTTTAACACCAGACCAATGAACATGTGTGGGAAAACAACGTTAATAGATGGTGGTTGTCCTTCTTGCAGTGTGTGATTGTGTTATAACTGAGTCAGTGTGTTGCTCTGTCATGGCAGGGCTACTGTGTTAGCAGAGCTGATTTGAATTGTTAAAATCGGGTGCAGGCATATGGGCTTCCAGAAGCACATGCATATGCAAAAGATGACAATGTCTTCTGTATTGACCCAAAGTCACATTCAGTCACTCCTTACACTCCCTGCTGAGAAGGGACATGTCCTTCTGAAACTGAAGGTGAAATATCTACAACTTTCCAAGAGTGTTAAAGTGCCGACTGTCAGTTTTCCTTTACATGCAAACCCTTATGTTTAGAAATGTGAGCCCTTTTATTTATAATCAAGTACCACGTCCTTTTCATGGAACAAGAATCTTTAAAGGATGGTCACAGAAAAGGAAATAGGTGCAACACATGTTGTAATTACCGTGTCACATAGGAAAACAACAGTTTCTGTTGAAGTAGTTAAAGAACTATTATTATTATTATTAACCTTTATTTAACCAGGAAAAGTCCCATTGAGATTAAAAACCTCTTTTGCAAGGGAGTCCTGGCCAAGAGGCGACAACACGTTGAAATTACAAAGTTACATACATATTATAAATAACAATTACATTTTAAAAACATTTTTCTCTGGCTCTCTCAATCTGGACTTAAAAGCATTTAATGAAATAAGATCTGCTATCTTCCAGTCTTTTTGCATCATGTTCCATGTGAAAGGGGCAGCATAAGTAAAAGCCCTCTTTCCCAGTTCAGTTCTGGCAAATGGAACATTCATATTTACATATGAAGAGAATATTTAGAGTTTTCAAAAGTAGAATGGGAGGCAGAGCTTTAAGCTATCAGCCCCCTCTGCTGTAGAGCAATCTCCTAGTTTAGATTTGGGAGAAAGACACCCTCTCTACTTTAGAGG
This sequence comes from Maylandia zebra, assembly GCF_041146795.1. Taxonomy (NCBI): domain Eukaryota; kingdom Metazoa; phylum Chordata; class Actinopteri; order Cichliformes; family Cichlidae; genus Maylandia; species Maylandia zebra. The sequence goes on along the minus strand of NC_135187.1, from coordinate 36,356,168 downwards.
CATTAAACCTTCAGGTGATCCTGAACCATCCCTTAGTGGTGGGTGCTTTTATTCTGTCTCTATTTAATATGTTTAACTTTTTTATATTTTCATACAGTGTTGAGCTAGCAAAATGTTGTTCTTTGCACACTCAGTGTAGTAAAACAGTTCTTCCACCCTTTCCTACTCAGTTTTCCCTAACGTTCCTTGGAATGCTCTTGAAGTTCTGCCTGAGGTGGGAGTTAAAGATCTCACGAACTGGGGCCTCTGTCAGGCGCCCTCAGCTCACCTTCACAATACATTTACTGAAGGTTTGCCAGGTCTGTCCAGCATCCTCCGCTGCCACCTGATCCAACTTATCACCAGGTGGTGATCAGGTGATAGCTCGGCTCGTCTCTTCACCTGAGTGTCCAGAACATACGGCTGCAGATCAGATGAAACAATTACACAGTTGTGGACCTGGGTGTCCTGGTGGCACATGCATTTATGGAGAGTCTCATGATTTAACATAGTCTTCATTGTGGATATTAGTTCAAATTTTATTAATATTAATAATATATAGTTATTAATATTAGTTCAAATGTCAAATATGTATTTTTCATGAAATGTTATCTTGACTTTCATTGTATTAATTGTAAGAATCAAAGCCTAGATAAATAAATCCTAAGACACAAATATGACCAGTGAACACAACAGTTAAATCAGACCGGATGTATTCTCAGTTCGCCATAAAGAAAGATGGGTTGAACTTGTAAATGCGTCATGAGTGCTGACAGGTGTTTGGGGATGAAGGTCAAGGTCAAGGTAACTTTATTTATACCCAAAGGCAAGGTAAATTTGCTTTACAGAAAAATGACAGCATTTGGCATCCCTTTAAAAACACACATACCTAGTAAATATATAAAGCTCACTGTGGCACATATATAGTAATTTTAATATTTCGAATCAAAAACAGTTCTTATTTAATTCAGTGACAGCAACGGGGACAAAGCTGTTTTTATAACGCTTTGTCCTGCATCTCGGAAATAGAAACCTCCGTCCTGAGGGAAGAAGCTGAAATTCACCCCTTAGAGGATGGGAACCATTTTTAAGGATTGATAAAGCCATCCTCTGTACCTGCTCAGAGTACAGGGAGGCTAAACAAGACTGTGGCTCACCTATCAGACGACTGGACCATCTCACTATCTGATTTAGAGAGTTTTTCTCTGTGACAGAGGTCTGACCGAACCATGCCACCAAACAAAAGGATAAAACAGACTCAATAAAAGAACGATAAAACAAAGTTAACATTTTTTGGTCAATGTGGAAATGAACAAGTTTCCTAAGACAATAAAGGTGCTGGTGACCCTTTGTACAAACTGATTTGCAATTTTGATCAAAGTTCAGTTTTTCATTTATTATGGTCCCAAGATATTTATATGATTGTACTTGCTCTATTTTCTGACCTTTAATTAAAGTGACTCCGTGCCCATTGTGTTGTTTCCTAAAATCAACAACCATATCTTTTGTTTTAGATATGTTCAGCTGGAGATAAGACTCCTCACACCACTGAACAAAGTCATCAATGACTGGACCGTGAATGAAGACAAAACTTTGAGTCGTTACACTGCTCACCCCGTCCCTTCTGTTTGTTGGGTTCTGGAGCGTCGACACAATAGGATGTTTGATGGAACTGGTTTGACAAGCGAGAGACCTTAACCTCATCTCTTTATGAACTCTCTCTGCTCTGTGTTTCACCTTCAAATCCACAGAAGGGAAGAACCTCACCCACAGCTATTTTAGATTTTTAGGTTCAAAGTTAGGACTCAGCTTACTATCGATTTTACTGGATGTATGCTGACTGACATGCCAGCGTGGCAAAACCCAGGAAACCCTCCAGGCTGACGCCTAAAATCGTATTCTTTCGTAAGTATAACAGGTGTTCACATTCATCCATCCATCCATACTCTTCCACTTATCCTTATCAGGGCGTCAGGTATGAGCTGGGATGATCAAAATCAATCTGTCTTTTAATTTCTTTACGTGGTCTTGAAGAATATTTCTTCAGTCTTTATGGAGGACACTCCAGAGGTCGTCTTTGGATGCTACAGTTTGAATCTATTTTGGCATACCTCAGCCTTTTTCTCCTATTTTCCCTCAAATGGCTTCTTGACAGCCAGCTTTCCACTGAAAACACTGCTGCTGATGCCATGGCAAACAATGAGAGATGCATTTCCCAGGTCTTGTGATGGGTCGATGCTGCATTTTTTCCTGCTTCTTGAAGACATGATTTTCAAATGCTACTTATCTGCATTAGAGTTTTTTCTAGGCATTCTGTTGTCTTCCCCTTTTCCAGTTTCCTCAATTTTCTTTAAGACACACTTCATGCCGTGCTAATATATGGCAAGTTTTTGGCTAATATCTCTTTTGGGACATATCTTGTTATTGCAAAAATACAATTGTATTCCCATTAAACTGTCTTATCTTTGGGATTTTCATACATTCAGCTAAAGAAATGGGAACAAAATATATGTTTTTGCAACAACAAATTGTTTTTTTCTGCCATTAAGTCAAGTGTGTTCTTTTATCCATCCATCCATCCATTAAATAATTCATATGTCAGTGTTCAGTGGTTCAACAAATGGTCAGGTAAACACTGGACTGAAAATAAATGAAAAAGAAGTTCAAAGAAAAATGTAGAATTATTGCCCGCGACCACTGTTGCACAGTACTATGAAACATTTATTTGTGTTGTAAACGTATATCTGAGGTACTGTGAGTGACACAAAACCCTGCTCTTTTCAGAGGGTGTTTTGCATATTGGGGTGGCTGTAGCTCAGGAAGTGCAGTAGTTTATCTAAGACTGGTGCTTTGAACCCTGGCTGCTCCATGCTCAGAGTATCCTTGGCCAAGATACTGAATCCCAGGCTGCTCTCCGATTTGTTCACTGGAGTTTAAATGTCAGATAGGCAACACCTAGGTGCAAAAAAGTGTTTGTGTCAATGGGTGAATGAAGCATGTTGTGTAAGTGCTTTGAGGAGAAAAATGCTTCAGAATAACCAATCCATATTTGTGGTTTTAGATATCCTGCTGACTAACAAACACATAAACAGGAGTGATGGATGGATGGATACATGTATATAAATGTGGTAACAATACTGCATCCGTGTATTTCTTTACCGATTTCGAATCAACACTCTTAAATCTGCTTATTAGTTAACTGTACACTGCTAATCAGTTGTGTTTGCTTTGGGGTTAATGAAAATAACAGGTGCACTAGGGGAACAACAATGAGACAAACAGGAATGGCTTTACAGCTGGAGACCACTGACACACTTTCCTTTTCTGTCTGTTTTTTTCACTAGCTTTGCATTTGGTCAAGGTCAGGGTTACTACTAGTAGCTTGAGGTGATAGAATAACCACCAGTAAGCCACTTGTGTAAATGTCTCTGACCAAGCAATCAGAAATATACTCCATGAGCGTGGCTGAGGGCCTGACATCCTCTAGTGGGTCCTGTGCTTATTATCTGGGACCGTAGTGCCCAATAAAGCACCAGGTCCAACACCGGCTGAGTACACATGGCAGACGTGAAAGGGTTATGTTACCTGTAACATCGTTCGCAGTGATTGGTTTGGTGGCGGGTTAGTGATGGCCTGGGGAGGCATATCCATGGATGGAAACAAAGACCTCTACAGGCTAGGCAACAGGACCCTGACTACCCACTGCTTCACTGAGTGAATGGGTCAAATGCAGAGAGAGTAATTTCCCCACAGGGATCAATAAAATATACATTATTATTATTATTATAATCTTTGACCCACTGTCAGACCTTAGACCGGCGGGTTCCTTATGTGGCTAGAGCAGGGGTAGGCAACCTTTTTGATGACGAGTGCCATCTAAAATTTCCTCAGAAGTCAATGTGCCATATAATTGCATTAGCAATAAATTTAATTACGATCTATATTAACAGCTGCTGTGCTGAGTGGACAGCTGCTGAAGCATTTGAAGGGTCGGACTGTGGAAATTTCAACATCGTTTGAAAAAACTGACAGCTAGCAACGTCCCTCTCACCGGTAGGCTAAGTGATTTTTAGCCAATTACAAGTTGAATCTGGTAGTTTGGGGTTGTTAGCTAAGATCCCATCATTAAGAAGTGGTACAACTAATGTGTCTATGCGAGCTAATTTGCGATGTGCTCCGCTGGCCCGGCCATTTGCTTTTTAATGCACCTGCTCAGATTAATTCACTGCGTGTCGTGTCCAGGGCTGGACTGAGACATAAATGGGCATTTTGACTAGAGACCGGCCCACCAGGTATTTATAGGAAAAGCCATAAAGCCTTTGAATGAAAACAAACGCTGCTGTGACAGTGATGTACAGTCTTGTTGGTATATGTATGATTTCTATACATTTTACATCAGATAAAAACTTTGGTTGTAAGATTCAGATAATTATTTAATAAAAGCGAGAAATTTTAAATGAGAATCAGAGAGAAAAGTATTTCTTTGTGCCCCGCCCCTGCACAGTTACCAGCTGTCAGCTACTTAGAAAAGGATCCTGGTGTTATTTGTCTCTCAGAAACAGTTCATAACTTCAACTCATTCCTGTCACCTAAAAGGTAAACCTGTTTCTCCATCACAGCTCTGATGATTCAGTAAGGACATCTCCTGGTTTCATCTTCATGTTTCCCTCTCACCACATATTCAAACCGACATCATGACCAGCAGCTTTACAGCTGTGGCTCCAGCAAACATCAGCTGATACTAGAAATTAATATTAAATAAATTCTAACAACAGCTGATCGAGCTTAAACGTGCTGCTGTTGTTTAGCGCGACATCCGCTGGTTTCCTCTTTCGGCGCAAAGTGAGTGATAAACAAACAAGAGAGCCAATCAGCTGATCACTGATCAGTTTTCATGACTGAATTAGAGATGAAGAGGCAGCTGACAGCGTAAAGGTGCAGAATAAATCCAGCTTTGTATCTTTTTTCATCGTAGCTGAAGTCCGGGACAAACTGTGTTCCTTTTCAGCTCAATAGGAATCGCGTGACATTTTCTCTGAATACGGGACGACTCCATTTTTTACGGGACGGTTGGAAACTCTACTAACTAACCTTATGAATTAAATAAAGTTCACTATCAGTAAAATCATAGCACCCACCCAGCTGTATATAAACTCCATCATGCTAGCTAGTAATATCTAATATCTAATATCAGTAGTATATCTGACCCAGATAGACTGCAGGTCATAACTTCTTACCTGAAGTTCAGTTCACCTGACACTTGGACCACCCCAGCTCCGCCATATCCGACACCAAACAACTGAGTTATTCTTACACATCTGCCAGCATCTGGCCAGTCCAACATCTTTCATTGTTTATTAAATCGTTACTAAAAAAAAAAAATCATCATCGGCCCATAAAAATGAAAGATCACCATCGATGGCCAGTCCAGCTATGGTCGTGCCATCAGTTAACCCTTCGCGTGCCAACTGTGGCACGCGTGCCCAGGGTTGCCGACCCCTGGGCTAGAGTATGCAGGCACTTCCCGGAGGATGAAGGATATTTGACCCACACTTGCCTGACCTAAATCCAATAGAACATCTCTGGGACATCATGTTTTAGTCCAACTGACGCTGCCAGGAGCTCAGTGATATCCTGGGCCAGATGTGGGTGTGTCCCACGATAACATCTGTCATCTCATCAGGATCACGTCCTGATATTGCAAAACAGACTAGCCTGCTGCATCACTTTTTCACTTTGATTGGTGAGGTGTCTTTGAATTCATCAGACACTTGGGATCCCATGTGTTCTGAAGTACTCCTTTCTTATTATGACTGCTCTGCACTGCAGCCTCTTCTTCCAATTTCCTCTTTATATCATTATTTACTCCCTGCAGTCAGCTTCTGTAGCAGAATGGAGATGAAGAGGTCAGTTGTGTCAATAGTTTACTGCAGAGCCAAAAGAGGACATGAATCTGCTCGGGCCTTTCTCTGCCTGTCACCATAATCTCTCTCTTACAGTCTCTCTCACTCTGCGCTAACACACACTCCATAATGTGATTTGTCAACGTTGTATAACATACAATAAGCCCAGGCAGTAATAGAGAGGAAGAAATAAAATGGAGAAGGTCAAAATGTCAGAGCTGTGACAGGAAATAGATGCAGTGGTGTGAAAAAATGTTTGTCCCTTTTTTTGTCACACTTAAATATTTTAGATCATCAAACAAATGTAAATATTAGACAAACACAAGTAGACACAAAATGCAGTTTATAAAAGAAGGTGTTTATTGTTAAGGGGGGAAAAACCCAAACCTGACCTCAAACATTTAAGTGTAATAAACATTTACATTTTTACAAGACCGCATGATTTATCTCTCCTCTCCTTAGTGCAGCTCACTTCTTGTCTGCTCGATCTCTGGCACTGTGTGAGTACACACACAGGCTGAGACATTTATTCTGGTAACAACATAATGACATCAGGTCAGCTTCAAGCTAACAAGTTCTATAAAACAAAGAAAGAAACAGCAATCCTCCTTATATGTGACCAGTCTACAACAGCAAACACACTGTGAAAGAAATGAACTGCTGCTGGTTAACATATTTATAACAGGATATATCAGTAAAATAATGAAGTATGCATGGACATATCCTGAAGTGAAGTTTTTTTTAGGTCTTCCAACTTTCTCCCATAGTACATAGTACATAGTTCGGTTAATTGGTGATTATGGCCATTGGTGGGTATGTGAGCTGGATAAAGTGGTTATAGATAGTATGTAGAATATTCTGTGTGTATTTATGTGTGAATATGGGTCCTTCTCTCAGTGACCAGTAAGAATGAAAAATATATAAAATGCAGGTCCGTTTCTAATTCCTTTTAATGGGCAGCACAATAATAATGCATCCATCCATCCATCATCCATCCATCCATCCATCCATCCATTCTCTTATAATAAATACTTGTTACTATTAATACAGAAGCTAACTGATTTCAAGGTGTAATTGCATCCTTATCAGAAAATTAAATCAAATTTACAGCGTTTAGTGGAACTGACCAAAAAACACAAGTCTTTCAAAATTAACTGCGCTTTGGTTTGCAAACAACATCTGTCAAGAAAAGAACCTAAACCATTTGATTGTACTTTCATTCCATATTCAAATATATTTTCAAGGTAAACATTTTTCTGTATTAATGAATTAATACAGTATTTTATATAATTTCATTTTAAATATGAAAAATATTATAATAGCCTTGAAATGGTATGGTCTAGTACACTTCGTTTCTTTGTGTTTCTCTGTGTAAAACAAACAATGCTGGAGCTGCTACAAAGTTTCAAAGATGATTCCTGCTAACTTTGTCCAAGTAAAGGTTTTAACGGTGATTAAACCCACAGACCTACAGTAATACATATGAATACATTAGATTCATATGTATAGGACTGTAGCTTTCACAGCATCTTTGATATTACTTGGATATGGTGGTTATTACTTTGGTAATTGCATAGTGATAACTTTACCACATTATTACGCTCCTGTTTTCCCCTTGTTACTGTACTATTACCCCTTTATTACTGAGCAGTAATAGAAAGTGTTACCATAATGTCTATATTTGCTAAAGTTACATGTGTCCTGGTGTCACATAATTGAGTTTGGTCATTATTTTGCGTTCATATCAATATTAATGTGGCAGAATGTTAAACCTACGATAGTCAATAATTTTCATACTAAAATACTAAAATGTCTCAAATAAGTCTATTGAGCTCAGACAGGAATTAGATCTTTGGTTGCTTTGGTTAGTGTACACTTTGTGGGTAGATTCTCATTAGGAGAGATATTTTTTTATATAAATTAATAACTAAAAGAACAAAATAAAATAAAAACTATCCTGTTCTTTACCTAACTAGAAGCGAATGGCAGACAAAGCTAAGAAATAAAATAAAAAACATATTTTTTGGAAATACATAGATTAGTTGGTTAGATGAATCTGAAAGTCTTTAAGATGTTTTATCAAAGTGGTAGGTGTGTAAAGGCATAATCTAAATTATTATCAGTTAGAATTACCTAGTAAGAAAAATTTAAATCTGTCACCACAACAAAAGTACCAAAAAGATTTGGCCTGTTATTGTAAAGAAGTACGTTGGACAGGTCGGCAATAGCTTTGTACACAAATAATCTAATCTAGTTTGAGTCTATGCAGAGTGTGTTTATGTGTAACTGAGCACAGCTGAGAGTGAGGTAGCCTAAAGATGGCTTCTGATCACTATTAGGGCCCTCGGCAGGTCCAGGCCGAAAGACAAGCCCAGAATGACCAGAACAGTAGGGCCACAGTGGGATGTCTGTGGGACCGGGTGATCTGAAACCTCTTTATTCTCTCTGTTGTCTTTTGATGGCTCACGCTTAGTCTCTGGTTCTCTGTTGCAGCTATTCAAAGCAGGCTGGGTGAGTCACACGGGTCCTCTGCCGAGGACTCCAATTAACTTTCTCTCCTTTTTCCTTCCTGCTCCTGTTCCCGTTGTATTTCTTGCTCTTTCTTTGATTTGACCCTTATTCGGTTTCCTGTCTCTACTGTATCTCCTGGTCTAATTACAGTTCTTGGATGCTCAGGTGGATAAATATGCTCTGATTGGGTTGGCAGGTGTGGTGTGGAGATAAATAGAAGAGCAGAGGCTGTGCCCTTTTTCTGTGTTAGTTAGTGACTGGTGATTTGTCTGTGCCTTATCTGTTTAAGTTTCGTGTTTTCCACACTAACAATGCAGGTCTTTGTGCTCGTGTACCTTTTCTGTCCTCTTGTTTTGTATTTTCAGTTGATATGGCTGATGAACAAAGACAATGACTTTGATGCACTGTACTTGTAATGTCAGGTTAATTTTACAGTGGCAGTAGGTGTTGATGTGATCGTGAATGGTTCTATGTAACTGATTTGAAATCCAGTCAAGGTTTACCTTGACTTCTGCCCAGTGGTAGCTGGGACAGGCTCTACAGAGTTATGATTATATGATCATAATATGATTATAATATGCCCATAATTTTAGGCAATTAGTTTGGAAGGGAATTAATTAAACTACACATTCTCAAAGCTGCAACAGTTCAAGGACCCAGTGGTTGGTGAACCCAGATGGTGTGTGTTCAGTAGAGTCTCAATATGGACCTTATGTGATCGTAAGCCTTAGATAGGCAACAACGTTTTGCATAATAGCTTTAAAGACATGAATAAAAACAAATTGCAGACTCAAATTTAGTTGAAGCTCTTCATTTTTGACCAAACATTGACCCCAGGTTAAAAACAACCACAGAAAGAACTCAAAGTGTTTAAAAGAAAACAGCTACAAAAAGGTGGCAATGCACTCTCTAGACAGCCACAGAAAAACACAACATAATTTCTTGTCTTCTTACTTTGAGCCAGCCACAGTCCGTCCCTAAAATCAGTGATGTGTGTCACCCCTACACACACACAAACCTCCCTTCTCCTCATTTTTCAGGAACCCCCTGGGTCTCCAATCCCCTCACGTTTTCTGATAGCTGTAAGATGCTGACATGATTAAACATGAATCCTAATACACTGCTGTGCCTCTAATCCCAACAACCCACCCCCACTTATCCCTACCTCTTGACTGTACTGGATGCTCAAGCAACACAAAACACCATGGCCCAGTGAGGCAAGTGAGATAAACAGCCAGCTGAAGGTAGAACCAGTAAAATAAAGAACAAAAAAGGGAGAGTAAAAGATAAAGCAAGAGTAAATGAGAGGTTGCGCATGAGTGAGAGAAGGGAGAAGGGGTAGGCCAGGTGAGCAAGGGTTGGATTCTATCTAAATATTTAATGGGCAGCACTTTCGTTTTTTAATCTGTAAATGAGAAGGCCTGAGATGTTGAGACCATGGCTGTGACACCCTATCCCTGGCCCATTAAAATAACAAGATGCTCGATACTGATCTTGGTTAAGGTGCAGTATATCAGTCCAGGGGGAAGTGGCCTTGTCTCCCAGGTGGCTGGGTCTCTGTCCCTTGTACTCAAAATTATTCATCTCTGCATGGCCTTATCTACCGAATAAAGAGAGCTCTGGTGTGAAGAGGGCCGTTATTGGCATTGCAAACACATTTACCTTTGGAGTGAGTGTTATTTATATCTGTTCAATCAAGCTTAAGGTGCAAGTTATGACATTAGAGCTAAGCTGTTTTTTACACAATAGAATTTTATGTTGCGAAGAAGCCGCTGTTAGTTTTTTGATTTATGGTTATTTCTGACACTGTGGATTCCTTCGGGTCAGTTTGGATCTTTCTGTGGTAACTTTGCATTTTGTGGAGATACTTCTTTGTGCTTTTGCAGCTATTTGTGTTCATTTTATGTTATTTGTTCTGGTTTCTTTGTATCCCCTTGTGGTAATAATACAGTTATTGTGGGGGGGGGAAGACTCTCTTTCTGTTAATTTTTCACTTTTAAAGTTGTTTTATGCCTTTTTTCGGTTGTTTTCATATGTTATAGTGCTCCTTTGGTGTATGTTTTTGATGTTTTTACAAAATTTCTATAGATGCGAACATGGCCATGGAATTTTTGAATTGTAAATGTCCTTTACAGTCTGCTGCACACGTTTCGGTGGTGCATGCAAAAAAAGATTTAAGATTATTTACTGACTCATTTTGGACGATTGCCTGAACAATATATGTAGGCGTGGGAATTTAACACGTTAATTGCGATTGATTAATTAATTTGAAAAAATTAACGTGTTTTAAAAAATAATGCATTTAATTGCACTTTGCATTCCAAGCAAGGGGGAACATTTGTCAATGCACGATTTTTTGGTATACTGATTACACTGAATCATAAGAAAGCGTGTTGCTTGGACTCATCGAGGCAAATTTCATTTCAAAAGACTACCCAACAGAAGCCTTGATAAAAGCGTGGTTTGCATACCACCGAAGCATTTCAACCTTACGGTAACATCTAAATGTAAAACATTTAGATGTTACCGTGAGCACAGAAACTGTGGGAGCTGCCCAAACTTGATCAAATGACTGCCTTGATGACCAAAATTATTAAGTCAACGTCAGACAAACTTACAAATTCTCTTGCAAAATGGATTGCTCTGGACTGTAGACCACTATCACTGGTAGAAGATTGGGGGTTAGAAAATGTGCTACAGTTAGAGTCAGGTGATCCAACTTTCTTCAACTGCTGTGCTGAAAAACTATTTCAAATATAATTCAACAGCTTTATGACACTGAAAAGAAAGCAAAATGAGATGCATTACAGACAACCCTACTAATATGGAGGAATTACACCTAGAGCAAACAAGACTGGGGCAACGCAAAGAGCCACTCATACAGGATGTTTCCACACAGTGGAACTCAACACGGGATATGGTTTCTCTCTACTAAAGAATGAAGAGGCTGTTTTTGCTGCTTTAGACAAATAAAAGCACAAACTAGTCATTTTAACTCCATCACAGCTGGTAAAACTTCAAAAGCTGGCAACTGTTCCTGAGCCATGCAGGTAAATTAAACTTTTTTTTTTTTAACTTTTTAAACTTATTGTTACTGTAACAGCCCTACAGAGCAGAATCCACCATCAGCAAGACAGACTGCCCGCTGCAGTGGTGGTCCAGTCGAGCAGGGACCCACCCACAGCTGTCTGTCCTGGCCTGCAAGTACCTGATTAGTCCTGCCACTTTCCAATGTGAGAGACTATTCTCACTTGCATGTCACATAGTAACAAAAAAGAGAGCTGCCTTGAGCTCTGAAAATGTGAGCAGGCTAGTTTGTCTAAATACATGCTGAAAGAGAGGGACAGTAAATAAGCATGAAGGTATTGTGAGTCCAATGGGTTTGTTATATTTTGCACTAAAATGTTCGATGATCACACTGTTTTAGCCTAATGTGCAAAATAATTTTGGCTAAGGTTATTTTAAAGGTTAAGCTGGTCAAATAACCTTTATGTTTCTGCCTTGTTTTTTTTTTAAAGAAGAAACACTGTTGAAATTTTCATTATTATTTTTATTTAAAGACAATACCATTTTGAAAATGTACTTCAAGTACTTAAAATAGCACTTTGTCTTTAAGTCTACCCAACGATCTGTGTTAACTATATATATAATATATATATCTGTATATATATATAGATATACATATATATATATATATATATATATATATATATATATATATACACATATATACACATGCTGGATAGCATAGTGGTAAGACTACATGACTTTGGAGCAGGAGAATTAAGGTCTGCGTCAGGTGTTGAGGAACCAGGGCACCCTGATGAGAAGTGGGCTACTGGAATAAGGCGGCATCGGTAGGCGAGAGATGAAAATAGGGCGGTATTGGAAAGCTACTACGCAAGTAACCCCAACGAAAGGGGCTACATGAATATCTTCGATACCCAACATCCAAACTGACAGCTCAGTGTTCCAACATTCAGAAAAAGGGACTGCTCTCACAGCTAGACATTGACACATTCTACGGAAAGGGGGAGCCAGGACAACAGGTCGGGGAGGAGATATCATCACCCCCACCCAAGATTGGGTACCAAGCCCCAAGTGCGATGGAAGAAGGATTGTTGAGTGCGAGAGGAAATGACCTAAAAGATAGGACCATGGTGAAGCTTGAAACTTGGAGCTTGATGATGTGAAAGTAGCACTATGGACAATACCCACCACCACCATTACCGAGACTAACAAGCTGATCTACTCCACGGCAGCAATGATCAGTGAGATCCTGGGCTTCAAGTTGAACAGACACAAGGAGCAGAACACTCGATGGAGAAGGAAACTGGAGGCTAACATCTAGGTAGCACAGAGGGAGATTAGCCAGCTTTTGGAGCTGCAGAAAAGTGCGACAAAGAAGATGACTAAGAAGTATAGCAAGCTGTCTTTACCCGGCCAAGCAAAGACTCACAGCCTTGGCCAGCCACTAGAGAGATCGAAGGCAGGAGAATGAACCATCTGTTCTCCACAGAACCAGCCAAGGTGTACTCTCAGTGGCAGGGGAACAATATGAGAACAGCACCACGAAGGCTGGAGACGGAGAAATACTGGAAGAGCATATGGGAGAAGGATGCAACCCATAACACAGAAAGGAAATGGCAAGTATACCAGAGGCACAAAAACTAGCTACTGGTAGACAGAGCAGTCAGCTGAGACTGCAGGACTAGGCTGACCAACCTGTGCACTGGCTGGATTGATTACCTACCAACCTAGATTTCGGCTTAAGACCAGAGGTGACCGCGCATTCGCCTCTGTTGCACCCTACCTCTGGAATAATCTCCCTCAAGATATTGGCGCGTCTGATTCAATTAAATTTTTAAAATTATTAATATCAACACTTCACCGAGTTCTTTTGATTCCTCAGAGGCATCCGATGGAAGACAAAACACTGCTCAGTAGACCATTTAACACTTTATTTCACTTTCACAATACTTCTAGAAGGGAGATGCGTCCTGCAAGACACGTTGCCGCGGATCTCAAAATGGTGACGGGCACCTGACAGTTTTATTACCAGGCACCCTAGTCTAGTCTAAACAACAGTATTTTTCAGTAACAAGATGGTTCCCTCTTATCTACTGCTCTACAGGAAAACATGGGTGAGAGCCTACGATTGAAGGACACCTATTCTACTGCCTTTATTATTTAGGGCTGTGTCCACTTAACACCACTTCTATATGATTATATGGCAGTTTTGATTAATATGAGATTAATATAAGGCACAGTAATAAAGCACTTCAGGTACAATCATTCCAACATCCCCTCTTACTGCAAGTCATCAAACATAAGATCAGCAGATTGACCCTCCTCATCATTTTGGCTATGTTCACACGCGCAGCAAATCCAATTTTTTTGACCCTATGCGACCCATATCCGATCATGGTCTGACAGTGTGAACGGCTCAAATCCGATCTGGGTCACTTTCGTATGCGGTACTGAATCCGATACATATCCGATGTTTTAGAAAGCGACTGCTGTTTGAACAGTCATGTCGCATTAAATCCATCTTTTACGTCACTGACGCAAGACAGACGCCAATTATCAGCGCCGGAGAAGCGCCCGAGAAGACATCGCGAACGCTTCCTGGCCATCCAGTGTAGATGTCAGTGAAACTGTTGGGAAGACAATGTTGGAGAAACGTGAACATTTTATTTGTACTGTATAATCTGCAGATTCTGACAGAAATCTGCAACTAACCTTTGAAGCACCGCTCCTCTAAAACAGCAACAAGGATCATTATTAGGTTGTCTACTTTATTATGTAAATAACAAAATAACTTAAAGCAAAAATTGGGAAACGTAAAGTCCGAAGTCTTTATATTAAGGGCCATCAGTCAAACAATACTGTTTGGTCTGGGTCTAAACAGAGCGCGTTGTGTGTGACGTCTTCTTTTGTGCATGCGGCCACTTTGAGCGTTCACACTAGAGCGCGTTTGCTGTCGTATTTTATTTGTAGTGTGAACAAGCAGACAAAAAAATCGGATTTGATCAAAAAATCGGAATTGAGCATTAAGACCTGCAGTGTGAACGTAGCCTTTGTCTGCCTCGGCATCAGACCCTCCAACAGCCTGATTAATCACTCTTACCAATAATGTTCTGAGGCAAGGCACACAACAACAGCCACATGTTACCAGAATAGCTGTTAAAGTAGATAAAGAAACCAAAATAGACATAATAAAACTCTTCCATTGCCCAAAGACAGAGGTCATCCACTCTCCCAACGGATTATTGACCCCCAAATGCTCATGCATGGTATTGGACAAAGTCTTCAGGCCCAACGCTCTGGTCACAGATCCATCAGGGGCTGTATTATTAGGAATAAAAGTGCAGCACATATCGCCAAACACTGCGCAAGTGCCCCCTTTTTCCGCCAACAACATATCTAATGCCATTCGATTCTGCACAGTCATAAGAGAAGTGGGTCTTAATTGTTCCGCAAACCCTCCTACAACATCATGGGTTAAATTAGCCAATCTAAGGATATTATAATGGACGTAGTTAATACAATCCACATTCTTATTTGGAGTAATTGGGATAATTCCTGCAATCAAAGGCAAATTCTCAAACCCAGCCGCAATTGGGTTGGCCAACTTATAGTGGTCTGGCACCCCTCTGGGCGCACCAATGCAATCTATGTACGTTGGTGAACCTATAGAACGGTCAAATGAGCTTGTCGAACGCTTCTTCAAAACATGACGTCTACATCTCGCTGTTAGCTGGGCAGTGCCGGGTTTACCCAGTTGCACCCTCTTTTCACCCACCAGTATTAACGGGGCTCCCCACCACACTAAGATGCACAAGCCAGATGTTCCCCTTGGAATTCTCACAAACAAACGATATTCCCCACAATAATAATACAAACCAGATCACGCCCATGTGTCCTTCTCCCTTGAGGCGTTCCCCCTGGCTGGCTGGAAAGATTTCTACACACCAGTCAGCAGGAATCTCGCCGGCGTCATGCTTGTGGCTGGAAGGTTCAGAAACAGTAAAGTTAATACAGGTGTAATTTGCTTTACTCGGTGTGAACGGTCCCACTACAGTTTTATTATCAATTGGGGGAAACAGACTGGCCAACAACGTGCAGTTGCCCTCCGAAACCACCTCCCTAGTGAGTCTAAGCATGCACTTAAACCCCAGTGGTCCACTGGATACAGGGGTGCCGGTTCAGTGAACAAATTTGGTCTGGCCGCCGCACAGGCCACACAATCAGACACATTTTGCTCTCGGGAGTTTTGAATTAACCAATCTAACCACACATGACTATCCCTCTAGCCAGTTGCCATAGAGATCAACTGTCTGGGCTTCAATTTAGTGTAATCCACTTCCATAATCCCTGTAAAATTTTCAAAAAGTGGTGCCGGGGTTGGGAACAAACCTTGTAATGAATTTCTAAAGTTCACCTTGACCACTCCATACGGGTCCTCGCCGACCACATCCACTCCTAAGGTAAAATAAACCACGCTATTGGCAATCCCCGTGGGTGGAGCCGTCCATTTCCCCAATGACAGAGTCACTAGATTCTGTGGGATCCTAAAATCTCGCTGTGAATAAAACCTGTCTCCCCAACCCTCTTGATTCTGGCTCTGTGGTTTCCAGTTTCCAGTATACCCCACAACCTCCGACCAGGCACATCTCCCACGCCCACTTCGCCCCGGGCACCGTCTGCTCCTGTCCTTGATCTGCGGTCACCTGTGATGCAAAACTTGAGACAAGAGCCTTGTGTGCTTTAAATTGCTTAACATATTCTAACCCAGGTCCCTCCTCCCTCAAAGCTGGGACCCCCTGCGGTGGGCCCTGGAAATTGTCTTCCTCTGAACAACTCATAAGGAATGAACCTGGTAGATTGATTGACAGAGCATCTAATGCTCATCAGGGCTATGGGGAGTGCATCAACCCAATCCATTTTTGTCTGTGCACAGATTTTTGCCAATTTGCTCTTCAAATTTTGGTTCATTCTTTCCACCCTGCCCTGAGATTGTGGATGATAAACCGTCCCAAATTTATGTTGGGGTCCCAACATAGATTCCACCTCCTGAAGGTGTTTATTTTTAAAATGAGTCCCAGTATCTGATCTGATTCTTTCGAGGAAACCATGCCAAGGAATATAATGGTTCACCAAACACTTAATCACCGTCTTAGTGTCTTCTCTCCTCGCCAGCCATGCTTCTGGCCACCCCGTCAGACTATCTACACAGCGATCTGAACCCCTTTGCGGACATAATCATGTCCGTGTAATCGATTACAATCTCCTGCCCGGGTCTTTGGAGCAGAGGAAACTTACCCATCTCTGGCTTCACTGTTACTTTGGAGTTGTACTGTCCACAGATCAGGCAAGTCCTCACATGCCCCCGCACCATTTCCTTCAAATATGGGTGCCACCAATGACAGAGATTCCTCTCCATCTGGGTCACCTCCACATGTCCTAGGCCATGAGCCTCTCTGATCTTCCTCTCTGCCAGACCCGCAGTTAGAACCGGTCTCCCGTTGGGTCCTCTCCATATTTCCTCCACTTTTCTGGCCCCCCTTTCTCTCCATACTGATTTCTCTTCCAGCAGGGCCTTCTCCCGCTCTTTAACCTCCTAGGACCTGGCGTCCATATGTGGAGAGTAAAATACTCAATTTTACTCTACAAGGGCCTGATATCCACTTACGAGGACATTATACTGCTACTGTTCTATCAAAATTTTAAACGAATATCCTCATATGTGGATCTCATTTTTCTTAGAAACAAAAATTAGGTAAAAAAAAAATAAAATCTGGTAATTCTTTATTTTTACTTTCATCAGGTCCCAATCAGCCCAAATATCAAAGAGAAATTAAAAATGCATGCTGTGGAAGAGTTCGTGTCTCAGGAGGTTAAACCTCAACAGTTGTTCTTCAAGTTCCTCTAGATCATCTTTCTTTTTCTCTTTCTCCAATTTATACTTATTAAGATGGTGCACCAAGTGTGTCTCCCAGCGATGTGAATCCGCCCCCTTTAAATCAGGGTCATCCAAAATTTTCTCTCTCACCTCCTCTGGAACTCTTCCCAACACTGCTTTCCTGAATCACTCTTGATGGAGACCCCTTGTAGTTGGGTTGTGGCCAGTTTGCTGCAGCCACTTCTCCTTGCTCTTCTCTATATAGTCTCTGGAGTTCTGATCAGGTTTCCAGTCCAATTTAATAATTGCAGCAGCATTTGGGTTTGGGTACATCTGTCTAACGGCATTCCCTACTCTCTCCTGCACACAGCAGTAAGGTGTGGCATCAGGAAGATCCACCACCCTTGCTATCACCTGCACCTCTTCTAACGATGTTATAGTGATGCATCTTCCAGCTATGGCCCTGAAGTCTCCCAGAGCCAATTGGGTGCCTGAAGTCACTTTATCCAGTTGTCTCAGCCACGCTGCTCCTCCCTCAGTTATTGGAGGCAGCATCTGTACTAACCCAGTGACATTCCCCACATTAAAAGGCTTGTACCTTCTATCCCTGCCACCCGTAGCCACAATGGGGTACTGTCCAGGACTCTTACTCTCGGTGTCCCAATGGACCTTTCCCCCTTTGGATTGGCTGCGCAGACGAATATAACAACCTTGCTCTTCCTCCTCATGTAGTTCTCTCTGTCCTCGCCTATAAAATCCTTCATACTCTTCAGGTTCTTCAGTCTCACTGAAATTCAGTCGTTTTGTAGGATTCTCATGATTCTCATCCTCTTTCACTGCAGCTTTTACCCAACCACCCCACGAATCGTCATCCAACTCTCATTTCTCGCTCCATCACTGGAGTAAACTTCTGACATTTCTCCCGACTCCCCTGCTCCGGACCTCCCTCTAAGTTCTTTACCAGTTTCTTAGGGGCCAGGAGCACAGCTGGGGTACTCCCTTTCCCTTTCAAATTCTGCAGCCGGCTCTTAAATATGTCCAAGCTCTCTTCTTCCTCCTGTGCTGGACTGCGCTCTTTGTCTTCCTTCTGTGTCTGAGCTGGAGTGGGTAGTTCTGGAAACGGAACTGGCTCTTCTCCCTCTTCACTTACCTCTCCCTGTGAGGCCTCCTCCGGGCCCCCGCCTGTGGCCATTCCCACTGTAGTGTTGTCTGGGCGAAAAGTCGTGGGTGAAATTTTAAATAACGTTTGGTTCAAAGGCCTAGGTCACTTAGTCGGCTCATAATCACAGTTGATGGTCCCCGAGTTGAGCCTCACCACTATGCCATCCTCTTTCTCCATACTTCTGTCAATAACCACGAAAGTTGGGAAATTTCCTGGACACTGTGGCAGAGCACACTCCACAGGGGGCGCAGTGGGCTGGAATGGTGGAGAGGGGAAACCCTGCTTACCTTTTTCCTCCACCGGCTCCCTCATCCAATGCTCCACCCCCTGGCACCAAACTCCCCATTTCATTAGCTTAGCTCTTCTCTCCTCCTCCTCCTCAAGTTGTTTCTTAATACCCCCTTTCTTCCACACATTTTCCCCTTTCATCTCCTTTGTCAAATTCTTTCCCTTTTCTTCAGAAGCTTTTGCAGCTTCTAACAGTACCTTGCCCAGTGGGCGGCGCGTATCATCTGTCACCTCTTGCTCATCACATATTTCTTTAATTTCTCTTCGTATTTCCAATATTTCCCCATCCTTACCTGTATTATTTCCAGAAATCATGCTCCTCAGAAATTTTCCCAGTTCTTCTCTCTGTTTTCCAATGGTTTTCCATATGTTTCTGTAAGGCAGTGACTGGAATAAGTCACAAGGTGTCGCCGTTGAGCTGCATATGTATGGTAGATCTAAGCAATTTTGACCATTTGTCCTCTGCAGGACACCGTAGTTCAGATTTCTCGTTCGCACAGGCGCCATCTTGGTTCAGTGTTTACTGTGATTTGTGAAGGTAAGCACTGTCAGTGGTGTACTGCATTGGTTTTGTTGAAAATGAAGTGTTCCACTGTGTAAAATAGCGGTTTGTCATTTAAGCCAAGCATATATTTTGTTTATTGAGAGGTTCATGTACTGTCTGATGAGAGTATGAGCAGTTTGTGTGCATGTTCCATTTTGTAATATCTGCCGCAATTTCGGGCTACATTCCCGCTTGTTAGCAGAGCACTCATTCGGGCAAAGTAATGCAAGATGAAGCATTAGCTTTTCAGCTACAGTTTGCTGGTAGTCCTGCTATGTTAGTTTTGTGTCATGCACATTCCTGAGACAGAGGAATTTTGACATGATTATTTTTGTTTAATGTGTTTTTTTATATATTTGTTGTTGGCTTTCACTATGTGTTGATAATCACGCAGTTTTTACTGTGATTTGCGAAGGGCCAGCAGCAGAGTTGGAGTGGTGTTTGCCCCAGCATCTGAATAAACGGCGCAGTCCGAGCCACAAATTGAACGCCTGTGTCCGACTGGTCAACACAAACTTACACAACGCAGAGTCCGGGGTGTAGGGAGGGCCCTGCACTGGTTGGGTTACATCTTTGGTGCCCCGACCCGGATTTGTGGCACTTCAAGACCGAAGAGAAAGCAATGCCGACACCCCCCAGCTATGCTGCTGCAGTAAGAGGTGTTGCCGTCTGATGGGGTACTGAACTAAGTTATAACTGCCTGTGCAGCTGTATTACTGGGACTTTCACCTCCCCAGGCATATCCTTTGAAAGTGAAATCTTGGGGTGGTTTTATTTGAGGGTTTTCTGTCCTTGAAAAAAAAAGACTCAGAGAGTTGAATTGTAGCGAGAATGTTAAATGATGTTCCCTGTCTATAATGATAATCACTGAATACGGTTAAGCAATTGCTGCTGATTTGTGTCATCCACAACCTCTGTGCTGAAGATAGTTGTTTAACTGCACTCTGAGTTTAATGCTGTTTTTTTGTGAAGTCTTTTTTGCGTTATGAGATGATAGTTGTCATACATCTGTGTTGTTCTATTTTACTAGAAATAGATTGTACTTACTCACAGTTAAGCATACTACAAGTAACCCACACACATTTTCTGGTGCAGCTAAATTAGAGATACAGGACAGTGAAAATGATGAGACAGATGATGCAGACACTCCAAAGAGGGCACAGCCTCACCTTTTGAATGAAGGGGCAACAGCTAGCGCCAGTACAGTGGACCAACAGTCATCAGTGAAGTCGAAGCTGGTCACCCAGTTCCCCAGCTTCACTGGCCAGCGGTTACAGTACCACACCCCAATCAGGGACCTCACTGACTCTGGGCTGAGCACACAACAGACCCCACCACCAACCATGCTTTCACCCCAGACTGATCTTGGTGTGGCTCCAGCTCATGCCCCACCACTGCCAGCCTATGGAGGCCAAATGCAGGTGCCCTCACACCTATCTGAAATTCGCCCAAGTTCAGTGCCAACCAATCAGACAAGCCAGTCCAATCGCAGCCCTCTAACTACAGCCCCTCCAGTGTTTCAGCCAGATGTACAGATAACTATGCCCCCTGCTTTTTCCTCTCAGGCCAGTGTCCATGGGCCCACTGCTACACCGGCACCCCATGTTGCCTCATATCCCAACTACCCAGTGGTGCAAAGTACCCAGCAGCCCACCCTGAACCAATCACTTAACACTCCTTACCCAACGATGACCATTCCATTCAGCTCCCAAGCATACACCAGCTATCTGTATTCCACACCTGCCCCCCAAGCCGCCATGCCAAGCCCCCTAACACTGCAGGGAGTGGGCATAATGATTAATCCCTCTGCAGCCGAGCAGACCCTTGAAAGTTCAAAGCATGGGCTGACCCCCCGTTTGCCCCACATGCCACTAGTTGCTGTCCATGACTCTCGAGTTCCCCTCCACTCATCTGCTATAAGCTCGAACACTGTCATGCCCCCTATCGTGAATATGACCCATGCAGGTTTTATAGCCCCACCCGGCACCCATGCCTCAATGCACATACCAACCTCTGCTTTAGACCCCCAAGTTAGTGGACATCAAGTGAAAAATGTCCAAGCCTTCACTGGCAGTGCTGACAGCAAGGTGCTTGTAGAGGACTGGATTCGTGACATGCAGTATCTTCTTGAGGCAATAGAGCTCCCCATTCACCTCCGCTTTTCCACGGTGGTGCGTCACCTAACTGGTGAAGCCCGAAAGCTGGTGCTGAATCTACCTCTCCATGACCAAACACCTGAAAGGGCATTCGAAGAACTGAGAGCAGAGTACAGCGACACACAGAGCTCCTCAGATCTACTAGCGGACTTCTATGAGCATGTTCAGAGGTCTGGGGAGTCTGCCTGTTCATATGCTATAGCACTGGAGGCAACACTGCAAGCTGTGGAAGAAAACCAAAGAGGAGGCAAGTCTTTCCCTCACCGTGACAGTAAACTCACCCGGCAGTTCATACGGGGGATTAATGATGAGGATGTGTATGCGAGGATTTCGCCAATGAAGCCCCAGCTTTTGAGTTTCCGTGAGCTGCAGGCTCAGCTCCGAAATTTAGCAAAAGAAACAAAGAGATTCCAGCCTCAAAACAAGTCAAAGAAAACTTATGCCCAGGTACAAGTGGCATCAGAGTGTAGTGTGAATGTTAAGGCAGAAAAGGCTAAACATTTCTCAGAGTCGTCAGAGCTAGCAGAGATGGTCAAGAAATTAGCATTGAGCCAGGAGGAGCAGATGGCCAAGTTGACCCACCTTTAATCGAGAATTGATGCTCCATCCTCTGCCACTCCACTGAGAGTCCGACCACCTCCTGAGGTGGTCTCCGGCGGTCGCCGGGGCAATCATGGGCGAGCAGCAAGTCCCCACACTGCAGGTGAACAAAGGTGACGGAGGAGAGAGCACTCCCCTAGTTGGTCCCAGGAATGAGGGGGAGGTGGAAGTCAACGGAATGAAGTGCAGGGCACTCATCGACTCTGGCTCCCAAATAACCAGTATTACGCATCAGTACTGGCGCAGCCACCCCACCCTCCATAAACAAAAGCGACAGCCTTCTACGATACCCATAGTAGGTGCAGGGGGCCAGAGTGTCACCTACCATGGTGTGCTACGCATCAACCTGAAATTGTTGGGGAGAGAGTTTAAGGGTGTGCCTGCTTTTGTTGTCACTAACACAGAGTACTGCTCCTCTGTTCCTCTGCTTGTGGGAACTAATGTCCTCCGTGCCTCCAGAAGCCACCTCCAGGCAACCTACGGCCAGCAGTTCCTTCTCCAGGTCAAGGAGACTCATCCGGAGTGGTACACCTCCCTGCTAGAGATTGGGAGCACTGAACAGTGTGATATGGATGACACAGTGTGCCCCGTTGTTTATACTGGTCGTAAGGTACACATTCAAGCAGGGAAAGAGATGGATTTAATGTGCAAAATAAAAGCTGGACCACAAAGAAAGACTTATACAGCCCTAATTGAAGGCCACCCCTCCCTGCGGCTCAGCCAAGACATCCTGGTCGCCAGAGTTCTTGCTGATGTAAAGAAAGGATGTGATGAACCTTTCCCAGCATGCTATCACTATCAAGCCTCACACGCATCTGGCC
The DNA here is from genome assembly GCF_041146795.1 of Maylandia zebra. Taxonomy (NCBI): domain Eukaryota; kingdom Metazoa; phylum Chordata; class Actinopteri; order Cichliformes; family Cichlidae; genus Maylandia; species Maylandia zebra. The sequence goes on along the minus strand of NC_135187.1, from coordinate 36,333,299 downwards.
AAGGCATCTCTGGTGGAAAGTATTGTGGACTTTTCAGACAGGATGCAGGGCAGTCATCACATTCGCGGAGGCAGAGAAGCATGCCTGGGTATGGACCACATGGTGGCAAGCCAGGAAGTGGATTTAAGTGGAGCAGATGTCGAAAACAAGCACCAGCGTTCCCTTCTTAAAGAGCTTGTGGAAAGGAATGTAGGTGTGTTCTCACAGCATCCCATGGATTATGGCCATATAAAGACTGTGCAACATGAAATCCCTCTGGTTGACTCTTAGCCATTCCGACTGCCTTACCGTAATATCCCCCCATCACAGTGGCAGGATGTGAGAAGGTTGCTGACAGAAATGGAGGCAGCAGGAGTTATCAGGCCCAGCAAAAGTCCATATGCTTCACCTGTTGTGATCGTAACCAAGAAAGATGGATCACTAAGGCTGTGTATTGACTACAGCAAACTGAACTCCTGTAGCACGAGAGATGCTTTTCCCCTCCCCAGAATAGAGGAAGCCCTGGAGGCTCTAGGGCAGGCAAGATACTTCTCCACCCTTGACCTCAGTTCTGGTTATTGGCAGGTAGAGGTGGCGGAGCATGACAAACACAAGACGGCATTCAGCACCTCTATGGGGCTTTTTGAAGCAAATCGTATGCCCTTTGGACTGCAGAATGCTCCCTCCACCTTTCAGAGACTCATGACCTGCTGCTTTGGCGATCTGAACTTCCCCCATCTCCTAATCTATCTTGATGACCTCATCGTATTCTCTAAAACCTTTGATGAGCATCTGGAAAGACTGCAGCTGGTGTTTGATCGGCTTCGGGAGCATGGCTTGAAGTTAAAGCCTTCTAAATGCCAGCTTGTGAGAAAGGAGGTTCAGTATTTGGGTCAGAATGTCTGTGAAGGTTCTCAGTCATCCAGGTCATCGTAGTCAAAGGAGCTTGCAAAGAAAAGCGTCTGGACTTCTTTAAGTTACTTGAAGACGTTTCACCTCTCATCCGAGAAGCTTCTTCAGTTCTAAGGTCAAATGGTGGAGAGTCCCAGATATAAACCTAGTGGGAGTATCCCCCCACAGAGGGACAAAAGGACCCCCTGATGATCCTCTAATCGCCTGAGCCAAGGTGTGAAACTGGGTGTGGGTCCCAATCAGCCAGAGTTTCGGGTGAGTTCATTGTGAAACCTGGCCCCACCTTATCATGCGAATTCCTGAGATCAGATGGCACAGGATGTGAGTGGGCGTTAAGGCGTCTGGGAAGGGATCTCAAAACTGGATTATAGATGGCAGAGAGTTGGTGTCGTAAACCACCGCCTCTGTTCAAAGATGGTCGCTCACAGTGGACATAGATGGCTTCTTTCCCCATAGTCCCCTTGCCTAAGAAGCCCCACATCACCGGCCTGAATGACTACAGACCGGTGGCACTCACCCCAGTGGTAATGAAATGCTTTGAGAAGCTGGTCCGCAGACACATCACAGCAGCCCTGCCCCGCAGCCTGGATCCACACCAGTTTGCCTACAGAGCAAACCGATCCACGGAAGACGCTGTAGCCACAGCACTCCATGCTGCATTAACTCACCTGGAAGAGCATGGTAGCTATGTGCGGATGCTCTTCGTGGATTACTGCTCAGCTTTTAACACCATCCTTCCACACAAACTGGTGGCCAAGCTACAAGACCTGGGGCTTCCATACAGCACCTGCATGTGGATCAACAGCTTCCTCTCGGGCCGTAGACAGAGAGTCAGAGTTGGCCATCACACATCCTCAGCCCTGAGTCTCAGCACTGGCTCACCCCAGGGCTGTGTGCTCAGTCCACTGCTCTACTCTCTCTACACACACGACTGCACTCCTCGCCACCACAGCAACATCTTTGTGAAATTTGCAGATGACACCACAGTGGTGGGGCTCATTTCCAAGGGAGACGAGTCTACGTACAGAGACGAGGTGGAGCAGCTGACGTCATGGTGTAAGGCCAATAACCTCCTCCTCAACACTTCAAAAACCAAAGAACTCATAATAGACTTCAGAAGGAAAAAGGCAGAGATCCAACCACTATTCATAAATGGGGACTGTGTAGAAAGGGTGGCAAGCTTCCGCTTCCTGGGAGTCAATATAGAGGAGAACCTTTCCTGGAGTGTGAACACCTCCGAGCTGCTGAAAAAGGCCCAACAGAGACTGTACTTCCTGAGAATTCTCAGGAGGAATAACATCACACAGAGACTGCTGGTGTCCTTCTACAGAGCCACCATTGAGAGTGTTCTAACTTACTGCATATGCATCTGGTACACTAGCTGCACAGGGGCTCAGAGGAAAGCACTCCAAGGGATCATTAACACCGTCCAAAAGATCACTGGCTGCCCTCTCCCCACACTGGAAGTTCTACACAACGCCCACTGTTTTAAAAAGGCCCAAAACATCATAAAAGACACCTCACATCCTGGCCACTCCCTGTTCGAACTGTTGCCCTCAGGCAGACGGTACAGGGCAATCAGAGCAAGGACTAATAGACTCAAACACAGCTGTTATCCAACTGCAATAACACATCTGAATACTACAAAAAAATGTCCATCACGCCACTCTTGTGTTAATCTATGCACGGTCTGAAGCATGTGTGTGGGAATGTTTTACTGTTATATCTTATTAGTATTTTAAGTATTCTATCTATTTTATTTATTGAATTTTATTGTTTTATTTATATTTTGATATTGCTAGGGATGATGCAATGATCGGGGACCATTCTTAATTTCGTTGTTCTCATGACAATGACAATAAAGTTTCTGATTCTGATTCTTTCACTCCTCTTTCAAACCAAAATGTCCAAAATGTGAACATTGGCATCCTCGAAAGAGTGTCCTTTATCCTTAAGATGCAGATGGACAGCTGAGTCTTGTCCTGTGGAGGTGGCTCTTCTATGTTGTGCCATGCGCTTGTGAAGTGGCTGTTTGGTCTCTCCAAACAACAGGAAAGACCAAACAGCCACTTCACAAGCGCATGGCACAACATAGAAGAGCCACCACTGTGAGCGACCATCTTTGAACAGAGGCGGTGGTTTACGACACCAACTCTCTGCCATCTATAATCCAGTTTTGAGATTCCTTCCCAGACGCCTTAATGCCCACTCACATCCTGGGCCATCTGATCTCAGGAATTTGCATGATAAGGTGGGGCCAGGTTTCACAATGAACTCACCCGAAACTCTGGCTGATTGGGACCCACACCCAGTTTCACACCTTGGCTCAGGCGATTAGAGGATCATCAGGGGGTCCTTTTGTCCCTCTGTGGGGGGGATACTCCCACTAGGTTTATATCTGGGACTCTCCACCATTTGACCTTAGAACTGAAGAAGCTTCTTGGATGAGAGGTGAAATGTCTTCAAGTAACTTAAAGAAGTCCAGACGCTTTTCTTTGCAAGCTCCTTTGAGTATTTGGGTCACTTGGTGTCTGCTGAGGGGATCCGGACAGACCCAGAGAAGATCAGCAGGGTGAAAAACTGGGTGAGGCCCACAAACCGCAAAGAAGTGTTGCAATTCCTGAGATTTGCTGGATACTATAGGCGGTATGTAAGTGGGTACTCTACCCTAGCTGCTCCCCTGTACTGCCTAACTGCTGGTGACCCCAGAAAGAAAAAGAGAGGGGGAAAGAAAAGTCTGGCCACCTTTTGTGTGGACAGATGAATGCGAGAAGGCATTTCAGACCCTCAAAGAAAGGCTGACAAGCACTCCAGTGCTGGGATATCCTGATTATAGCCTGCCTTTCGTTCTGCAATCGGACGCCTCAGGGGAAGGTCTGGGCGCCGTTCTAGCTCAGGTCCAAGGGGGAGCTGAGAGGGTCATAGCCTTTGCCAGCAGAGGTTTGAGCCCAGCAGAGACAAGGTATCCTGCACACAAACTCGAGTTCCTTGCTCTCAAATGAGCAGTCACAGACAAATTCTACAACCACCTCTATGGGCGTAGGTTCTCTGTCCAGACAGACAACCCTCTCAAATATGTTATGTCCTCAGCAAAGCTGGATGCTACAGGCCAGCGGTGGGTGTCTAGGCTGGCTGCTTTCGATTTTGATGTCCAGTATCGGAGGGCGCAGAGCAACACAAACGCTTACGCCCTCTCTCGCATGTGTAACCAGGAGGTCATGTTCATCCTACAGACATGCCCTCAGTGGGTGGGTGGGTGTCGACGAACAGGGGCATGGTGTGAGACAGGCTACTCAGGATACTCAAAGCCTCGCTGACCATGGCACGTCTGCAGGGGAGGAAGTTGAATTCGGCCCCCCTACATCCACTGAGCCTTAGAGGGATGTGGGGATGGAATCCCTGCCCACCATGACCAAACAGGACATCCGTGCAGGGCAGAAAAAAGACCTTGTTATTGGCCCTGTCTTGCACTATAAGAGTATGAACCAGAAATCAAGCCGCAGTGAGCGGATCAGTGGTGGAGGGCACGTGGGCCTTCTCTTAAAGGAGTGGAGAAGGTTAGTGGTAAGGGATGGCATCCTGTACCGCTGCATGCAAGACAGCCAAAGGGGAGTAGTTGAGCAATTGGTGCTACCAGAGGATTTGCGTATATCAGTCAAGACTGCTCTCCACGATGACTCAGGCCACCTTGGTTTTGAGAGGACATTGCACATGATAAGGGAGAGATTTTATTGGCCACGGATGTTTCAGGAAATCAAGGCTTGGTGCGAGCAATGTGAGAGGTGCTGCCTTAGAAAATCTACAACCGCAGGGGTCAGGGCCCCCCTGGTCAGTATCCACAGCAGTGCCCCCTTGGAGCTAGTTTGTGTAGATTTTTTTAACTGTTGAGAAATCAAAAGGTGGTATCGAAAATGTCCTCGTTGTCACTGACCATCTCTCATGCTATGCGCAAGCACACCCCATTAAAGACCAAAGAGCCAGCACAGTGGCTAAGGTGCTGTATAGAAACTTTTTCTGTCGATTTGGCTTCCCAGCAAAATTGCATGCAGACCAAGGGCGCAATTTTGAAAGTGCTGTGGTGAAGGCACATGGTAAATGCACCGGAATCACTAAGACCCACACCACGCCCTATCACCCACAGGGCAACGGGACAACTGAATGGTTTAACCGCACCCTCATGAACATGCTGGGGACGCTAGAAGCTCACCTGAAGCCCCGGTGGCATAATATGTGGATGCAATGACATACGTCTACAACTGCACCCGCCATGATTCGACAGGGTACACACCATACTACTTAATGTTTGGCAGGCATCCCCGGCTCCTTGTCGACTTGGTTTTTGGGCTGTCAACCACTAATGGGTCGGGTGGATATAGCGAGTATGTCCAGATCCTGCATGACTGCCTGTCACAGGCTTATGCACAGGCTAATCAGGCCTCTCGCCAGGCTAAGGGTCACCAGAAAATATACTATGACCGACAAGCAAAGATTCAAAGCTTCAGCCCGGGTGACAGAGTCCTTGTTAAAGTGTGTCATGTGGAGGGGCGAAGCAAACTAGGAGATAAGTGGGAGTCACGTCCATACATTGTGGTGAAGAAACAGCCAGACATGCCGGTGTATGTGGTGCAATCGGAAAATGGTGATACGGAAGGAGTGGTCCACCGCAACTTACTCACACAGTGTATGTTTCTTCCCGTGGAGCAGGTGGGAGAGGAGACAAGGGAGGAAATGGAGCTCGACATGGAGGAGAGCTTGGAGATTGAGGACATAGAGGACAGTGGAGAGCAGGCTGGTGAAGTAATCAGACAGGGGGAAGAGTTGGACACAATCGAGGACGGGGAGGCTGATAGCCTGGAAGGCGGTGTGGAGGGAGTTTCACCTGAAACAGCAAATGGATCACTTGCCCCCACAGGACCAGAGGAAAGGGACACAGGGGCAGGACAAGAGAGTGAAGAATGGAGGGTAAATGAAATTGCCAGGGGCACCCACTCACCTCCCAGACCCAGTGAACCAAGGAGGAACTTGCCGAGGAGTCTGCATCCCCCAAGAGACTGACATGGGTCGAGAGTTAACAAACCAGTGGAGGATCAGAAGAAAATAGAAAGGGGATGGAAGCTGTGGCAGAGGGCCAAAGCAAGAAGCGCTGCAGGACACACGTAGGATGACACAGCCAATGTACCCATACTAATAGGATACACACATAGACATTTTCGCATTACACTGCACATCTTCCCACACTGTTATTCTTTTATACATAGTGAGACTGTTTTGTTTTATTTTGTTTTGTTTGATGACTGGGACGCCATCACTTAAAGGAGGGGCGGATGTAAGGTAGTGACTGGAATAAGTCACAAGGTGTCGCTGTTGAGCTCCATATGTATGGTAGATCTAAGCAATTTTCACCATTTGTCCTCTGCAGGACACAGTAGTTCAGATTTCTTGTTCGCGCGGGCGCCATCTTGGTTCAGTGTTTACTGTGATTTGCGAAGGTAAGCACTGTCAGTGGCGTACTGCATTGGTTTTGTTGAAAATGAAGTGTTCCACTGTGTAAAATAGTGGTTTGTCATTTAAGCCAAGCATATATTTTGTTTATTGAGAGGTTCATGTACTGTCTGATGAGAGTATGAGCAGTTTGTGTGCATGTTCCATTTTGTAATATCTGCCGCAATTTCGGGCTACATTCCCGCTTGTTAGCAGAGCACTGTAATGCAAGATGAAGCATTAGCTTTTCAGCTACAGTTTGCTGGTAGTCCTGCTATGTTAGTTTTGTGTCATGCGCATTCCTGAGCCCGAGGAATTTTGACATGATTATTTTTGTTTAGTGTGTTTTTTTTATATATTTGTTGTTGGCTTTCACTATGTGTTGATAATCACGCAGTTTTTACTGTGATTTGCGAAGGGCCAGCAGCAGAGTTGGAGTGGTGTTTGCCCCAGCATCTGAATAAACAGCGCGGTCCGAGCCACAAATTGAACGCCTGTGTCCGACTGGTCTCTCTACTGTGCACCCCAATCCAACACAAACTTACACAACGCAGAGTCCGGGGTGTAGGGAGGCCCTGCACTGGTTGGGTTACATTTCCATCTCCTGTTTTAACCCTAGGCTCTCCTCTAATCATTTCTTTTAATTCTGCCATTTTTATTTCACAAATGTAATACTTACCGCCGTCCACCAGATGTCACCCTTGTTCTCTTCTGTCCTCCTCAATGCTCCTCCTCTGTTACGCCCTCACGCTCAACTCCACCCCTCTGAGTTGGGCTGCTCGCTCCTCCTTCTTCTGTCAGTCTGCTTCACCCCGCTCTGGGAGACACTTCCTTCTCACACACCATACAGAGCATGTGTCGCGCTCTGCAAAACCCAAACACACATTTTTAGACGCAAATTCACTTTAAGCCTAATTTCTAACCCAACTTTAACCCAAACAGTCTATAGGCGCTACAGCGGCCAACGAACCCAGCTACGGAATCTAACCAGCGAAAGAACTCAGCCCCACTGTCAGGCAGACTGTCAACTGCAACAAATTATTTTAACTTTTTATACACACTCACAATCTAAAGACACTGTAGCAGGATTCCACAATCTCTTACTCGGAATCTAACCGGCTAAAGAACTTGGGCCCACACTCATACAGGCTGTAAACTGAATTTACCCACTCGATTTCAATCAAGACACAAGATGCAACCTCTCGCGCTTCACACACACAGCTTAGAAGCGCTGCTACAGAGACTCTGCCTCACTCCCCTCCGTGGCCCATACGTCCATAGCAGAGTACGTGGGGGGGCCTATTCTCATACACACTTCAGCTGTGGCAGGATCCCCAACCCTGACTGGTTCTTTAAGATGCCCTCAAGTCCAGGTTACAACCCTAGTCCTCCCGTCCCACGGGTCTCGCCCTTGCATCCGCGAGCGAGTGGGGCAGCCAAGCCCAGAGCAATTACTCTTACTCTATCACTTTCAGCCGTCATCCACAACAACCAGTTCATTTACTCAGCTTATTACACCCCAATTTAGTTGCTGTAACGCACTGAGACGGATGATGCTCACACACACCCTCTTTGTCTACTGTAGCAAATTGACACTGAGAATTCGATCAACTTAGCGAACAGACAATTTAAATAAACTCCAATATGCACACTTACAGGCGGTGACTACCTTTATTTAAGATGACCCGGGTCGCTGTTCGCTTCGCTGGTCGAACCCTCAGACCGCCCAATCCATCTTCCTTAGCCTCCTATTGGAATCCCGGACGAGCCCCCAATTATTAAGGTCAACAATTCACCGAGTTCTTTTGATTCCTCAGAGGCATCCAATGGAAGACAAAACACTGCTCAGTAGACCATTTAACACTTTATTTTACTTTCACAATACTTCTAGAAGGGAGATGTATCCTGCAAGACACACTGCCGCAGATCTCAAAATGGTGACGGGCACCTGACAGTTTTATTACCGGGCACCCTATTCTAGTCTAAACAACAGTATTTTTCAGTATTTGATCAAAAACTCATTTATTTAGCCTAGCCTTCCCGGCTTCCTAAAGTAAGTGTACTATAATTTATCTTTTTGCTCTGATTAATATTTATAATGATTTAACCTTCAGCCTTTTGGATTGTGCCTACTATGCCTGGTGTATTATTGGTTAGTTATGTCTCACACCTGTCAGCTTATCAGTATTTGTATCTGCTATTGCTCTTAATTGTTTCCTTGAAACACTTTGGCATACCTCTGGTTTTTAAATGTGCTATATAAATTGTATTGTATTGTATTGTACTACAAGAAGGCTTATGACTCAATGCCCCACACCAGGATCCTGGAATGCCTAGAACTGTACAAGATCAACAGCACCCTAAGAGCCTTCATCAGGAACTCAACGGAGATGTTGGATGTGGCAGTCAACACTAGAGGCCAACTTCAAGCCCATAGCACAAGTCACCATCAAGTGTGGGATCTACCAAGGAGATGCTCTGTCCCCACTGCTGTTCTGCATAAGCCTGAACCCCCTCGGTGAGATCATTGAGAAGACTGCCTACGGAATGGAGCATTTGTCAGCCACCTCCTGTACACGGATGACATCAAGATGTATGCCAAGGGTGCATGAAAGATTGATTCACTGATCCACACCACCAGTATATACAGCAACAACATCGGAATGTTGTTTGGATTGGAGAGGGAGAGGGAAGGACAGAGGGAATCTAACTACTACAAGGCAACATAGCAGACATTGAGGACAGCTACAAGTACCTGGGGATCCCACAGGCAAACAGAAACCATGAAGAGGCTGCTAGCAAAGCTGCAACCACCAAGTACCTGCAGAGGGTCAGGAAAGTGCTGAAGAGTCAGCTGAATGGTAAGAACAAGATCTGGCTATCAACATCTACGCCTGCCCGTGATCAGGTACCCTGCTGGGATAAAAAGCTGGCCAAAGAAGGAGAAAGGTGAGCATGCATTGGGGGTTTCACCTTTAGTCCAGCACCCTGAGGCTGTACACTAAGTGGAAAGAAGGAGGCCGGGGGACTAGTGAGTGTCAGTACCACGGTCTAGGATTAGACAACGAACATCCACAAATACATCAGGAAGATGGCCACAACTGACCGCGCGCTCAGTGAATACCTCAGGCAGCAGAAACCCAAGAAAGAGGAGGAAGAGGGGGAACCATCATGGAAGGACAGGCCTCTGCACGGTATGTTCCACCAGCAGATAGCGGAGGTGGCTGACATCCGGAAGTCCTAGCAGTGGCTGGACAAAGCTGGATGGATAGACAACACAGAGGCACTAATCATGGCATAACAGGAATGAGCTCTGAGGACAAGATCCATAGAGGCTGGGGTCTATCACACCAGGCAAGACCCCAGGTGCAGTCTGTGTAAAGAAGCCCTTCAGACAATCCAGCACATAACAGCAGGGTGCAAGATGCTAGCAGGCAGGCAGGCATGGAGCACCATAACTGAGTGGCCAACATAGTATACAGAAACATCTGTGCCGAATATGGAAAAAAAATGGAAGACGCCCCCTAGGGTGGTGGAGAATGACAAGCTAAGATCCTGTGGGACTTCCAGATACAGATGGACAAAATGGTGATGGCTAAATAACCGGACATAGTGGTGGTAGACAAACAGAAGAAGACGGCCGTAGTTATAGATGTAGCGGTTCCCGGTGACAGCAACATCAGGAAGAAGGAAGCCAGAGAAGTACCAAGGGCTCAGAGAAGAGCTCAAGAAGATGTGGAGTGTGAAGGTAACAGGGGTCCCAGTGGTAATCGAAGTGCTTGGCACAGTTCTAGGAACAGCTAAGATACTGTGCAGGACCCTCAATCTCCCAGGTCTCTGGTAGAGGACCTGAGCTTGAAGGATCGACCGCCCACAGGGGCGTGGATATTTAATGGTAAAAAACAACAGAGAAAATTATTATCTCATTTATCAAAAGATAGAGAGCAATAACACATCAGAAAATCTCTCAAGAAATTTCAACAAATTAAATAAAGAGTAGAAAAACACTTGAAACATATTTACGTATACCACTTAAAACAGGCTTAGGATCTTATTTTCCAGTGTCATCTCATATTGATTCTACAGTAATACAGAGAAAACATCAAAATCAGACAATGGCCTATGAGCAAGCACATGCCAAGAGTAAGAATGGAAAAACTCCCTTTTAGCAGGAAGAAACCTCTGCCAGAACCAGACTCAGAGAGTCACATCTGATGGGGGTGATGGGGTTGTCACATATTGTTGGCCATTTGGGATTTGGGCCCACATTTCCAATTGCCCCTACACCTAGAAGCTCAGGTGGTTGGACAGCTTTCCCAATGTAAACTTCAAAATTTGATCCTGTTGTGATTTGGCACAAAACAAATAAAGCTGGATTGGTCCAGCAAGGACTAATATCTTGAAACCCCATTTTCTTGGTGTACTGGGTAGCTATTCTTGTCCATAAATGGCACAATTTGCTCATCCACAATTTCTCTTGCATAGAAGGAGAAATAGTCTCATCATAGTCACCCATATTGAGATTGAGCAACTGTTGTTGCTGAAATGGAGAAATTTTTAATGCCCTCTCACTGTGCAAGAAGTATCACATCAGTATCAGCATGCGAAATGTGCACAAATCAACGTCTCCTTCAATATTGCACAGCAGGGCCCTGAGGCAATGAAGAGAAAAACTGAATTGCTTAACACGCAAAATAAAAAAAACAAAAAATCATGAAAACATCTCTACAGCTTCATATGCTCACGCTTGTTTTTTATTTACAGGTTATGTCATTTTAAATATCATTACTAGGGCAAATATTCTTACTTCAGTCTCACACCATATGTTCCTCCAACCATGTGTCAGAAAAAGGTGTCCCATCTTCAAATCATGCTTGATAGTGACTCCCACATTTTTTCTATTGGACTTTTTCAAACACTGATTGGTTGGCATCATACATTCACATGTAATATAGACATGTAATAGGCATGAGGCTTAAATAAACTTTCTGTTGCCCAACAGCAATGCTGTAAAGTCTATTTAAACGTAAATGAAACTTATAGTTGGACATTTTAGGATAATTTGTCCAATTGAAAGAAAATAATAAAATAAATACATCTCTTTTTAAAAATATTTATCCTTTTTGATTTACTTAAGCTTCTTAAGTCAAAAATATTCAACGTATTATTTGTTAAAATTATTCTTTTTCTTTTTAGTTCTAAATTAGTTTTCTCCACAGAAAGTGTCTGATTCTGTTGCTACTTTATGAAGGCCAAGTACATAGTTGCTAACTTAAAAATGATAAAATCTTTATTGAAATCAGTCCACATTTATCTATTTTAACTATTTTTCAATTTTATTTAACAACAAAGACAACATACATCACATAAAACTACAAAAAAGTATTTTTGGTTGCCCAACATTTTGTAATTTTGGGTAACAAAGAGTATATTTAAGCATCATGCCTCAAATTACTTTTGTAATTTTGTTATAGCAAGTTTCAAAATAGAGATATTGTGGTATAAAAACCACACACTCATCAAGGAAGGCATGAAAAGCTGACTTCAGAAATTCATGTCCATCTTTTATACTGTCTTTGACTTAATCAGAATTTATTTGGAACAAAGAGGAGGTATGCCAACGTGGAAGCAGAGAACGCTTGTTATTTTTCTCACAGAAGCTGTGTCTGAATTCAGCGGCTGTTAAATTCGATGGTCTAGCCTAGCAACTGTGACAGCAGCAGCTACAAAGGTTAATTCTAAATTATAATTATAATATATATGATATCTATATTTTATATTTATTTATAAGAAAGGTCAGTGGTTGAATTTAACTCAGCTGTCTCAAATATTGGATCATGTTTCAGATAAAATGAAGGGTAAACCGATGTGGCGGGTCTAACAGGAGAGAGGTTATACATGACACGTGACATTCTTACAAAATATTATGCAATGTTGTATATTAACCCAGAAATATATCAAGCATATACCAATCTACAGCAGTAATATGCAACACCCACATACAAGTAGCAGCAATATACATCCAAAAAACACCATGTTTCACTTAACTGGAGAAAGACAACACTGTTTTCCCTGACATTTATATTTTAAGTACATTTTGGTGCTAATACCCGCACAGTTTAAGTTTTTGAATTTACAACTTTTTGCTGTCCTTGAAAGACCTCAGTACTCATTCTGCTGAAACCACTACAATCCCACTTTGATAATAAAATATTGTAATATGAGCTAAAATTACTATTACTATAATATAAATTAAACCCTCATTGAAGCTGTCCACAGTTCCCTTTATTATTTCGTCTTTCTATAAACATCCTGTCCTGCAGGATAAACCTTAGTGATTCAGGTTGAGCAGAGAGGTCTTGACAGTCTCTTGGAGCTTCCCAGCGGGCACAGGGACATGGACAGGAGGGCTTTGTATGTATAGTAGCACCAGGGAGTCACTGCTCTGTTAGAAAAATAAAAGGATTCATTTTCCAAAATAAAAATTACTTTCTTTTTCAGCTGCTCAGCTAAAATAGATTTCCAGAAAAATGAATGTGAATGCACAGGCATTTGTGGGCCGCAACTGAAGGTGCCTTTAAATGTAGACAGCCTTCATCACCTCACTGTAATGTAATCAACCTTCACATTCAACCTTGGGATTCAGAGGGTTCAGGGACATGGGAAAGATGCAAGAATATGTGGAAACTCACCCATTTAAAAGGAAATGAACTGCTTTCTCAGAGAAAAAAAGGGGTTGAACAAGAAGAGTGACAGAAGATAAAGGAGGAATTAAAACTGGATATTAGTAACAGACAGCAAGCTATTATATACTATATATTTCTACTCAGTGAGTTAAAAAAAAAACCTCTGCATTTATAAATGCAACAGTAATTTCTTATTTTTGTTTCATGCTGCTTAGATATAGGATTGTAATTCAAATTGGCATTCTTAGGACTTTTATTTCTTGGCACAACCTTGGTGGCTACCTGTAGACATGATGAACTGTCTCCTTTGAACAACCACCAACTCTGCCGTGAGTGCAGTTTGTTTATCTTCACCGAGACGTGGCTAACCGAGCTCACGCCCCAGACTAACGTAGACCTATGTGGATTTACATCCGTGAGACGCACAGGCCAGCGGGAAAAATCAGAGGTGGGGGACTCATTGTCTACATTAACAACAGATACTGTAACCCTGGACACGTCTCCGTTAAAGTTTCGGTATGCCGTCTGGACCTGGAGCTGCTAGCTGTTAGCTTGCGGCCATATTATCTATCTCGGGAGTTCAGTCATGTGATCTGTGTGTGTGTTTACATCCCTCCGAGGGCTGACGCAACAGCTGCCTGTGAGGAAATACACACAGTTACAGCAAGACTGCAGACACAACACCCCAAGGCTTTCATTATTATATCTGGAGACTTTAATCATGTCATACTGAATTCTACTCTGGCTGCTGTTCACTGTCCCACACGGCACAACAGGACAATTGACTTGATGTATGCTAATGTGACAGATGCATGCAGAGCTACCCCCCACTAGGGAAGTCAGAACACAACCTGGTCTACTTACAGCCACAGTACACACCCCTCGTCCAAAGGCAGCCTTTGACAACGCGTTCCATTAGGAGATGGACCCCAGAAAAAGAGGAAGCTCTGAGAGACTGCTATGACACCACAGACTGGGATGTTCTTCTGAGCCCACATAGCGAGGATATAGAGGGGGCAACACACTGTCTATCTCAACTTTTGTGTGGATGTGGTCGCCCTGCTAAGACGGCATGGTGCTATCCTAATAACAAACTGTGGGTAACACAGGAAGTCAAAGCTGTCCTCAACATGAAGAAGAAGGCCTTCAGAAGCAAAGTGAAGGAGGAGATGAAAGCAGCACAGCGAGAGGTGAAAGGCTGCCTAAGGGAAGCAGAAGACACCTACAAGAGGAAGGTGGAGCAAAAGTTGGAGAGGAGGTCTGGAATGGTGTGAAAACCATCACACAGGCCACAACATCAAGAACAGCACAGTGGGGGGGCTGTGGATAAGGCAAACGAACTCAACAACTTCTTCAACCGGCTTGACCCCCCCTTTACAGAGCCCTCTCCCTACTTTCCTATGTCCCTCAATTCTCCCCCTGACACTATGGTAAATAATAAATTGACTGATTCTTATATAGTGCTTTTCTACTCTCCCGGAGTACTCAAAGCTCTAAGCTGTATACAACATGCCACATTCACCCAGACTGGAGGAGCCAGGGATCAAACCACCAACCTTCCAATCAGTAACTGATCAGCTCTACCTCCTGAGCCACAGCCACCCCCTCCTCCAACCACTCTCTCAACAGCATGACAGCCCCCCCCCCCCCAAAGTGTCACAGTGGACCAGGTCAGGAGACAACTGAGGAAGCTTCGCCCCAGGAAGGCAGCAGGCCCAGACAAGGTGTGTCCTAGGATGCTAAAGGCGTGTGCTGCTGAACTTGGGGAGCCGCTACAACGAGTCTTCAACCTCAGTCTGCGACTGGGGAGAGTGCCCACCCTATGGAAGACATCCTGCATCGTCCCGGTCCCCAAAAGGAACCGGCCCAATGAGCTGAAACACTTCCGACTGATGGCACTGACGTCACATCTTATGAAGACTCTAGAGCGGCTCTTCCTCAACCTCCTCCGACCACAGGTACAACATGCCCAGGACCCACTACAGTTTGCATACAAGGCGGATGTCGGAGTGGAGGATGCCATCCTGTACCCCCTACATAGATCCCACTCACACCTGGACAAGGGAAAAGGCACGGTCAGGATCCTGTTTCTTGACTTATCTAGTGCCTTTAATACAATCCGGCCCCGTCTGCTTCAGGAAAAACTGAACAGGATGGAGGTGGACCCCTGGCTCGTCGCTTGGATCTCCGACTACCTCACTGACAGACCACAGTACGTCAGGCTGAAGGACATCACGTCTGACACTGTGGTAGTTTGCAGACGACACGGCCATCATGGGGTGTATCTGGGATGATCAGTAAGAGTACAGGAGACTGGTGAGGAACTTTGTCACATGGAGTCACACAAACCACCTGCAACTCAACACCTCAAAGACCAAGGGACTGGTTGTGGACTTCGGGAAGTTTAGAGCAGGGCCACTGCCAGTTCAGATAGAGGGAGAGGAGGTGGAGGTAGTCAACATGTACAAGTACCTCTGGCTGTGGGTGGACAACAAACTGGACTGGTCATGCAACATGCAGCACCTGTATAAAAAAGGCCAAAGCCGACTGTACTTCCTCAGGAGGCTGAGGTCTTTTAACATCTGCAGGAAGCTCCTGAGGATGTTTTACCAGTCGGTGGTTGTAGGAGTCCTGTTCTATGCTGTGGTGTGCTGGGGGAGCAGCACAACAAAGGACTCATCCAGGCTGGAAAAACGAATCAGGAAGGCTGGCTCTGTGGTCAGCATGAAGCCGGACACTCTGGTGACAGTGGCAGAGAAAAGGACATTAAAGAAACTGCTGGACATTATGGACAATGCTGGGCATCCTCTGCACATGGTCGTAAACAATCTGAGGAGCCTATTCAGCGACAGGTTGCTTCTCCCAGAGTCCAGAACCAACAGACTTAAAAACTCCTTTGTCCCACACGCCATCAGACTGTTTATCTCCTCGTTGGAGGAGAGAGGGAGGGGAAACAGGAGGACAAATGAGGGGGGAACAACTAAGCTGAAGTGATTTTTTTCACTGTGCAATATTTGCAATATTTTTTCTTATATTCGACTGTGCAATAATCACTGGACAATAGACTCACTCAAATGTGCAATCCACTGGTATTCCCATTTATCCCTATTATATATTTTTTATTTATATATGTGTATATATCGTATATTTATGCTCATATCCTTGCTCTCATTCCCCTTGTTTTATCTTTAACATGCAACTTCTGTCGGTGCTGTGCTACTGGAAACTAAATTTCCTGGAGCAACCCACCCGAGGGATTAATAAAGTTTCATCTAATCTAATCTAAAATCTTTTTGGTCATTTATTTAAATAGCCTTCAGGGATCAAAGCTCTTCTTTGGATGTTGTCTGTTCTCTGTTGATGATACCACACTGTTTCAGTAAAACTGAGGTCTGGGCTCTTGGGAGGCATATGATAGCATGTTTGGGATCATTGCCATGCTGACAAATTTAGATTTTTCCAATCAAACGCATTCCAGATATTATTGCATCGTGTATCAAAAACTGACAGGACTTTTCTTTGTTCATAATTCCATCAGTTTTGACCTGACGTCCAATTCCGCTGGTGGAAACATAATAAACTTATAAACTTTATTTATAAAGTTTCCCCATATCCCCAAACTATCACAGAGCCTTCATCCTGTTTTACAGATAAACACTCAGGACTGAACCTGTCTCCTCACCTCCTCTGTACACAATGAGCCAAAAAGGTCAAATTTGAGTCATCACTCCATCAGCTGTGCTACCCCTGATTTTCAGTACAGTTCTTATGTACCTTGGCAGCCTTTTCTCCTAGTTTTTTTCTTTAAGAATGGCTTCTTGATAGTCACCATTCCAGTAAATGTACTTCTAATGAGGTTCTGGTAAATACTGTATGGATCAACTGAAGGGCTAGATGCATTTCTCAGTTCTTTGCTGCATTTTTTCCCCATGCTACTTAAGGATACACTACATACCATGCTGACATATGCCAACTTTTTCCAATGGCTCTTTGCGAGTACTCCTTGTTGCAAAAACAATGTTATGCCTGTTATAATGACATATTTATCTTTAGCATTTTTTGCAGATTCAGCTAAAGAAATTAGAAAAAATTATGTGTTTTTGATACAGCCTGCTAGTAACAAAGTAACTGAAGATATAGTTCTTTGCTAGGTTGTCAGATTCATTCCTTATGTTTGGTGCCATTTTTTATCTTTGAAAGATTAAAGCTGCTTAACAGAAAAAAAAGAAAAGAAAGAAAAACAAAAAGGACTCTGAGAAGTCCAAGGACTGAAGAACTGGACTGTAAATGAGTGAAAAAGTCCATGTCCAAAGAAAACGATTGAAATACTTTTAGAAAGTCCTGATAACTATTACCACTTTAATAAATTGGTTCCTTGGAAGCAGAATATTAAAAAATGAGTGGTGGCTCAAAAGCATAATGTAAATGACAAAAGTTAAGTGAAGAACATTGCAGTCCAGGCCTTGAACTGTCAACAAGCCTCTTCCAAGTAGAGGATCCCCCAAAATCTTGAGAAACATTTTATAGGCAGTACATAAAACATCACCTTATGCAGGTCCAACTTCCAATATACTATCACATACTATCTCACATACGCATAGACTTCCAAGGTTAAAGTGATCAGGATGCGCTTAACTTTGAATGACTTAAGTACCTGGGTAGCCTTGGATTCAGAATCCAACCTGAACACACTTATGCATCAGCTGTATGCGTGTTGCTCCCATTGTTATCCATCAGACCTCACAAGTAATTTTTACCAGCTCACTCAGCTTACATCATCCAATATAAAGGCTTCTATTAGAGAAATGAATAATATCAAATGAGCAAAGGTGACCTCGGTCTGCTCACGTGCTATCATGGCTCAGACACAATTGGCTGAGCTCAGCTTGTATCCGTGCTACCAAGTGTGCTGCTTGGTACTTGACAGATGCTTGAGTCTGAAGCAAGATGGGCAACAGAGACTGCAGTTTCAATCCTGTGATCTAATTTCTAACCCATCATCATCCCACTTCCCTAATGAAAGGAAATGCAAGGTCCCATCTGTCACAGGGAGATATTGCAAATGGAACCTCTCCATAGTGAAGGAAGTTCCTGAGGCAGAAATGCCTTCAACCATGTGCAAAAGGATTTGGATGATGTATAAAAATCATTTTAAGAGTTAAATTAATATCTGCAGACTAGGATATTGAAGACTCTTACTTTCTTTAGTTGCATCCCTGCTTTTTGCCACTCTGCATCAAAACAAACGTGTTCCTAAACCTGCTGTTGTGTCCCAGATCTTTCTGAGGATATGAATCATCTTCCTTATTGCTTTCCTTTAAGGGGGCAGTCCAGTGTGCATGCAGCATCATTCAACATGATTAAAAATCGTGCTCTCTCCTTTAGTTTGTGTTTTGTCCCATCTCCCTTTGCGCTCATCTTCCTGCCTCTTGTTTTCTTTTCCCCTCACACCCAATTGGTTGCCTTCCAATTGGGTTCAAACGCTCACTTTTAAAATTTTCTGTATGGAGGTTGCATGTTCTCTTTGTGCTTGGATGGGTCACTTGGTTAAATTTGGCACTAAAGTGTTCTGACTGATGAAGACACAGATGTTGGTCCACTTTCAAACTATCCACAGATTGTATTTATTTATTTTTCTCCATGCAAGGTAGAAGACGCTCTCAAACACACAACTTCAGAAACCAAAGTTTTTCAAAATTTCCAAATCCTACATGTTTTTAAAATTTGAGTTCCTTGCAATGGATCATGTAGACTGTAAAACAGTTTAGATTTTGACAGGTCACTAATTTGTAGTCAGTGTTGGGGAGTAACAGAGTACATGTACCGGCGTTACGTATTTAAAAAACAAAAAATGAGTAACTGCATTCCCTTACAGTTACCGTTTGAAAAGGTGGTATTCAGAATACAGTTACTTTGCTGAAATAAATGGTTTACACGGCGGTCTTTTCCTGTTTCATATGTTAGGCTAGGCCCTCTCTGTTTTTGGTAATTCCACGCTGGTGGAAACCCAAACAAAACACACATTAAGAGGCTCTAATGCCTGTGTCTCATCTCTACTTGTGGCCCGCAAAATGACGTGAAGAAATATTTTTAAAAATTATTATTCACAAAAATGATTTAATATGAAGGCAATATCAGAGTGTTACAAGCTTCACCCTAAACAATGTAGCCTCATGGGCAGTGTTGTCCGTGCTGCAGGGAGAATGGACTGCCATACCCGTGATGTGTCTGTGAGAGGGAGGGAGAAAAAGAAGAGTAGAAAAGTGCGAGTATTCACCAACCAGAAATGGGAGCTGGAAGCATGTAAATATAATAATTAGGGATTCACCGATACCGATACTGGTATCGGGTATCGGGGCCGATACTGTAAAATGTGTGTGTACTCATACTCGTAAAAGTTAACCGATACCATGAACCGATACTAACTTATTTCATTAATCAGAGGGAGGCTTGTGATTTTTGTTGTAGTTTTTTAGATTGGCCACTAGGGGGACATCCCGTGCTAAACAGGCACAGGGTTAGGCGAGTGAGACTGGCAGCTCCAGATAAAAAAAGAGAAACTGGAGGCTGCTGTAGCTAGGCTAAACAAAATGTCAGCAGTGTGGACCGGAACAGCCGACTTTAAATCAGGTTTTGGAAAAGCGATTAAAAATGTCAAGAGAAAATCCACGGGCAGTTAAAACAACAGAGGCTCTGACTCATTTTATCGCTCTGGATGACCAGCCAATGCCAGTCGTGGAAAACATAGGATTCTTCTCAGCATACTCGAGCTGCGATATGAAATTCCCAGCCGCCCACACATCAGGGAGATAATGGTGCCAAAACTTCCTAAAGAGGTAAAGACAAGCAGTGTGTGCGCGATGTCAGTCCTTGGTTTAACGGCACAGTGGACTGATGATCCACGGGCAGATGGGGAGTTCGTTCGTCAATGCCAGATACTTTCGTTATTTTGTTTGTTTGTTTACAATATGGACACTCTGCACTCTGCATTTAAAAGTTTATTTTATTCTCAAACCTAATTTGTATTTATTTTATTCCAAACAGAAGTGTTTATTTATTATTCCGAAAGCTCGAGACAGTGCCAATAGTTCAGTGATATTTTGTTAAATTACAACGTGGAGACTCTGCAATAATTTAACAGAAGTGCTTATTTTTCACTTGAAATTTTTTTGTGGTCATTTTTATTAAGATATTATTTATTATCGTCAGAGAATAAAATAAAACCTGTCTTCCAATTCATTGCATTTGTGTGTGTGTGTGTGGTAGAAGTATCGGTTTTTGTACTCTGTATCGGCAAGTACTCAGATCCAAGTATCGGTATCGGTTTGAAAAAATTGGTATCGTTGCATCCCTAATAATAATAGCCCAGTTGTAAGTAAGCTTACAACGCCTCTCTCTGTCTCTCGCTAGCAAAGTTGACCCAGACAACAAAGTAAAGCTAGTTTTCAGCTACGAGCCCAACACGAACCCGACGTATCAGCCAGAGGTCCCTTTACTACGGTTCGGAGCCGCGGACCTGTTTTATATACGCGCGGAACAGTTTTCTATACGAGATCGCTGCAAAAAGTGCAGCCTTACCTAATGTCCAGCTACTGTTACTCATTTTATATCAAGATTTAAACATCTAGCTGGTGTTGGTGTGGAGAGTAACCTTCAGTAATAGTAATAAATCACACAGCAATAGTACATTCATGTAGTTGTAAAAAGCATGATCCAAAGTAATCCAAAGTATTCAGAATACGTTACTCTCATTGAATAACGTAACGGAATACGTTACAAAATACATTTTGGGGCATGTAATCTGTAATCTGTAGTGGAGTACATTTTAAAAGTAACCTTCCCAACACTGTATGTAGTTTGTCATATCTCTCAGCAAAAAGCATTACTACTTAGATCATCTGCTTCCATCTCACCCTGTCCCTAGGGACCTCTTCTCAGACACCAACCCTCTGCATGTCCTTGTTTACTACATCCATGAACCTCCTCTGACGTCTTGCTCTTTTTCTCCTGCCTGTCTGCTTCATCTTAAACATCATTTGTCTAATGCAGTAGCTTTGCACGTATCCAAATAAGCTTTACCTCTCTAACTTGTCTTGTCTTATAAGACAAACAGGACAAATTGTCTTATTTGTCTTGTCTATCTCAGTCATTCTCAGTGAAAAAGAATATTAACATCTGACGTTTTTCACTCCCAACATCTCCAAACCATACATCATAGCAGGTCTCACTACCATCTTGTAAACGCTCGCTCTCACTCTTACAGCTGTCCTGTCTCAAATCACCCTTGGCACTCTTCTCTCCCCTGCATTTTCTCTCTTCTGTCGTCTGTTTAAACTCATCTCTGTTTATTAGTTGTTCACTTTTCCACCTGCCTCCTTGTCATTCACATACATATTCGGTCTTGCTTCTTCTGACTTTCATTCCTCTTCTCTCTAGGGCATGCCTCCACCTCTCCAGGTCTTCCACCTGCTCCCCAATCTCACCACAGATCACAATGTCATCTGCAAACATTATAGGCCACGGAGACTCCTGCCTGACCTCATCTCATCTGTCAACCTCTCCACCATTGCAGACAAGATTTCCATCATTATTGGGGAAATTTAAAAGTCAGTGTGCACTGTAAATCAATACAGATTTAAGGTCTGAGTCTTATTACCCACTGGAGCAGAAACTGGGTTTCATCAGGACGCTACAACACAGTACAAACATCCCCACAGACACAGTGGCCAGGAAAGCAGAAGAGCATCATTTCAAGACGGCCCAGAGTAAATGTGGTTATCCCAGGAACAGCTGAGGCGCATTTTCTCAAGCCATAACATTTCAGTGGCTTTCAACGCCCCCGCCCCCCTCTCTGGTCCACAGGAAGGACTAGGTCCCCTTGCACAAAAGGGTCATGTAGTGTATCCGGTTCAGTTCCAGGTGGATTACCATGATTTATATATTGGGGAAATCAATTTATAATGTACCACCATGGTACTTTGGTCAATGGTCACAAGAGTTTGCATATTAATGATGGTGAAATTGACCTCACGACCCATTGTTAGTCAGTTGTACCAGTTGCAGTCATGTAAACCTACAGTTTATAAGGTTAGGGAGACTGAGAAAGAGACTTGGATGAGTGATGAAAAGTTTCTCCCACTGAAAATGCAATGTCCACATGAACAGAATCTACTCTCTGGGGCCTCTTGGAGCCATTTCATAATTCATTTCATCAGTTCAAACAGTTGTACGTAAGTACTATTCATATATGTCAACACTTTGCCATAACCTGTCAGAAGACTCAGTTTCCACTATCAGATGAGTAGAAATTGGTTAGGATGTTCAGGAACAATCCAGGAATCACCAAGACTCAAACCTGCAATGAACTGAGAGCTGCTGAAACACCAGGGTCACTGTTCACAGTGAAGTGCAATTTACCTTGACATAGACTGAGAGAGTGCTGACCAAGAAGGAAGCCCCGGCTCCAATATTGACAGCTTCAAGTTTTACTGAGATTTACAGCTGCCCACATGGTAGGGCTGTTCGATATAACGATATATATCGGATGACGATATAAAAACGTCTATCGTTTCATTTTACGCTACCGTTTGTTTCGTGGTGTCGCAAAATAAACAGTTTACAGCAATATTTTTTCATTGTTTTGATGGTCACTGTAGTGGCTATATTCATTTCTTAAAGTTCTCTCTTTCTCTTATATTTAAAATAACCACACTACGGACGGACAAGCGCCTGTTTTTATGGGTTGTCGTTAGCAACAACGACGGTAAAACCATCGCATGTCCGCTTGTTTATTTTCCACATAAACCTTTCACAATAAAGCTCAAGATCCTGTTGAGACTTATGGTCAACCAAGACAAAGACTTGAGCTATTTGATTATATTAACAAGAGATATATAGGTAAATGGACTGGTTCTTATATAGCGCTTTTCTACTCTTCTGAGCACTCAAAGGGCTTTACACAACTTGTACATTCACCCAATCACACAAGCACATTTTTCTAAGTGCTTTCTAAGTAACATTCACACACACTTTCATACTCCGATGGATGCATCTGAGAGCAACTTGGCTAGTATCTTGCCCAAGGATATTTGGCATGCAGACTAGGGGAAGCCAGGAATCGAACCACCAACCTTCCGATCAGCAGATGACCCGCTCTACCACCTGAGCTACAGCAAGTGTTCATGGATTTCAAAGGTGAGGCTTTGAAATCCATAAACACTGTCAAGCATCGTGCTTTGGGGTTGTTTTGCTGCTAGTGGTATAAGCACAATGGAAAAAGTTGAGGGAATAGTGAAGAAGGGCGAGTACTTCCAGATTCTTTAAATTCACCTCATATCAATATCTTTACGATTGGGACACAACTGGGTGTGCCAACAGGACAGTGATGTCAAATGCATATCAAACTGGTTTGGGATGAATAAAGCAGGCTAATCATGAAGCTTCTGGAACTGCCTTCTAAACGCCATGACCTCAGTCCTATTGAATATTTGTGAACCATGCTTAACAGCCAGGTTAAGCATGGCCAGGAAACCAACCACTTTATATAAACTCTACCAAGCATCGTTTTCAAATATCAAACCAAATTATGCCCAAAGCTTATTGATGGCTATCAGAAGTGTAAATAACTAAAGGCTTTACAAGGAACTTTTAGAACAGCAAGATAATAATGTTTCATTTTTTTATGTTTGTTAATAACTGCATGCTGTAGAATAATATTATCACAAACTTATTTTGATGGCACCCAGCTGGGAAGGACTGTCTGTTCAGCTGCAAGTCAGAACAGTCCAAAAGCACTGAAGATGGTGGTTAGCCACTCTGTGGGAAAACTTTTAATTTAAACCAAAAATGCTCCTTAAAAACAAATTTGGCCTTTAGCTCGTTAACTTATATTTCAAACACAGCACAACACCAGTAATTTCACTGAGCATTTGAGCAGTAGTGTCCATTCTGTCCCTTCATTCAGTTTAGGAGGTCTCTTTGTTATTCACTTAAGATGCTCTAAGAGCAGCTTTTATGAAGGAACTCACTTGGAATTGTTAGTGCCATTTATGCAAGTAAATCATCTTCCTTTTAATCCAGCTCCTGTAGATCCCAAAGCAGAGTCTCTGAAATAGAAATGATCGTCTCCATCAACACACATCTTTCCACTAACCCAAGGTTTTTAGGCACTTTGTTGCCTAAAACTTTTTGGACAGACTCACAGATTGAGTTCATTTGAAATCCTCTAGTAATTAATTATTAGAACACTCATTTGGTCTTCTGCAGAAATTTAATGTTACTTTAAGTAACATTACTTTAAGTACAGATATGGCAAGTTGTTGGTTAAGTCTTTCATACTGTACGAGCAGTGGCGTGTCTAGAAAATTTTTTTGGGGGGGGGCCAGGTAGGGGCACAGATTTGTAGAAGGGTGGCACATGTAATTGGCAGATAATGTTAAAAAAAAATTCTACCAACCGTTAACCATAATTCAATAATCCTATAAACCTAATAACCGGATGCGCTTTTAACTTTTATTAGAATGAGATTTTCACCACTATAGTGAAAAATGTTTAGATACTGTGTTGATAAAGTACAAGAGATACAATCAGTGCTTTGTCAGTTTATTCAGCATTCAAGGACAAGTATTTTTACTGACAAATAGTGCACATATGTTTTGGGCTAAAACATTTTTGAACATTAAACTACAAACATTTTTAACATACAATTGGCAAATTAGCCAATGCAATGCAAAACTTATTTAACCCTTGGAGGGTCTTAAGGACATTTATTGTCCTTAGGCCTAAAGGTGGATGTCTTTTTAAGGACCCTCCAAGGGTTAAACTTATTAAAATATACTGAACTTTTAATAAGACTCTGTTACATGTTAAGAAGACAAGAAGTACAAAAACATTTGTGAACAGCAGCACTTGTAGTTGCAAAATATTTATTTTTTGATAGAGAACATTTACTCAAGTACCTACTCTATGCTTCATTAAATATTATCAATGACTTAGAATAGGTAGATCCGCCTGTTACAGTGACGGGTGGCGAAACGTGTTACAAAGTCATCCAGGCTTAATGATCTTGCCCTTTTCCTCTCAATACTCAAAACTCCAATATTGCTAAGCCTCTCATCAGTCATAGTTGTTCGTAGATGATTTTTTTATAAGCTTTAGCACTGAAAAGCTACGTTCACAAGTAGCACTGCTGACAGGTAAAGCTAAAGCTATTCGACATAAACGAAAAAGCTGATGAAACACCTCTTTGTAAGACTCTAGGAAGGTAGTAAACCCCAAAATACTGGAGAGTTCATTCCCACACCCTGCTCTCCTTTGAACAACCTTTCTAGCTTGATACAGCTCATGTTTGAGGTCTTCAATATCACAGTCATACAGACCAGCCAAGCTTACAACTATTTCCTCTGACAAAAAGCTCTTACTCTTGGGGTTTAGTGCCTGTATACCCCTCATAATATCACAATTGGTCTTGTTGAAGCGCTTCTCCATCTCTGCATGTACATGGTCAAGAATGGGGTAAAATACTTCCCTCTTAAACTTGTCCTTGTCATCCTCCTTACACCTGTGTTGCCCGATTGGAGAATCTACAAAATAACCCTTTAGCCTGAGGCTCTCTCTCTGCACTCTTCTCTTAACTGTCTCAGAGGCAACAGTACACTGTTCCGCAATATCCATTGCGTCTTGCCACAGCTCATCAAAACAGGATTCACTTCTATATTGGTCCAAGGTGTCTTGAAGTGCATGAATTAGGTCTACAGCCTTTGCTAGATCAAGAGATGGAGACTGAAGTACATCAGAAAGCAACTTAATTTCCCCTAGAATTTTTCTAAATGTGGATAAATTGCCAATAAATGTGAGGTCAATTTGTGCCAACAGACCCCGTGCCTCCACTGATCTGTCACCGCTGTTCTCTAAATCTATCTCATGTAGCACTCTTAATATAGCTGGTAATCTGTCCATTACAGTTTTGCATGCACTGTAACGACATGCCCACCTGGTATCACTGAGTCTCTGAAGCTCTCTAGGAGCCTCTGGATACATGTCTTTTTGAACTGTGATCCATTTTTGGTGAACATATGAACCTGACATGTAGACATACAATTTCTGCAACAATGAAAAAAAGCAGTGTGCTTCAGGGACTGATTTCACTGCATCAACGATAACAAGGTTAAGGCAATGTGCATTGCAATGTACATAAAATGCATGTTTTGCCTCTGTTTTGATCCTGGCTGCAACACCCCTGCATTTCCCTGCCATTACTGACGCCCCATCATATCCTTGGCCTACAAGATTGGATCTATATTCAAGGCCATACCTTTCCAGACACTGTATGATATTTTGAGTGAGCCCTGCTGCATCTAGCTGACTTGCTCTCTGGAACTCTAAAAAACTCTCTTGAACAGCCCCATTGTAGTAATACCTTAGTACTAATGACAGTTGCTCTGTTTTCTTTAGGTCTTTTGTTTCATCTGCAATCACAGAGAAGTACTCACTCTCCTTTACTTCTCTGATAATGTCTTCACGTACCATCTCTGACAGACATTCGATTACTTCATTCTGAATGGTGTTACTGGTATATTTTGCATTTCCTGCAGCTTTCATTTTTTTGCAATCAGTGGATTATGCTTAGAAAGAAGTTCCATTAACTCTAAAAAGTTCCCCTTGTTTTGTGATGTATCTGTCTCAAGATGCCCCCTTTGGGAGAGGTTTTGCATAGCTGTAAGGAGAACTACTTCAGCAACAGTTTTGATATATATGCGATTTTCCTCTACTTTTTTTTTATATGCCTTGTCCAAAGCATCACGCACAGATGAATCTGTCAAAATGTTTTTCTGATGTTCACTCCAAGCATACATGGCATTCGTATGACCTTCAGATTTCTCATGCCCCTTAAAACCTCCATCTTTATACATTGCCTTCTTCCAGTTTGAGTACCCTTCATGTGATGTAATAGGAGTTTCAGAAGCATTTGGAATGGAAAAGTATCTACATGCAAAACAATAGACAGAGTCCCGACTTTGAGAATATTCCAGCCATTTGTGTTGTGAATACCATGTCTTGCTGAAGGCCCTCCTCTTTTCACCATGTACTGTTCGAGGAAATATCTTCAAGTGTGGCTGTCTAGGTCCCTCCGCTGGATTTTGAGATATATCTAAGTGTGGGAGGATTCAATTTAAAAATCAATGAAGAATTGTTTTTGATCTAGAACAACATCTCTTGCAAAAGTGACAGTATCAATATTATAAAATATTTAATGCACAATTAAAGGCTTTCAATATTAATCTATGAAGTAAGATTGGAGGTTAAATACCATGTGGATGGCCCAGTGTCGTACATGATGTTGAAGGAGAAGATGTTTCAAAAGGCACCACATCCTGGTTATCTGGTGGATCATGAACAGGTGAAAAAGTGCCTGGGATAATATAAAAATATTACATTTCATTAAATAAAAAAAAACATGTTATTTAAAGCAGGATTTTGTTTTAATTTCCAATTATGTACCACAATACATATATTCACTTATTTAATTATTTATTCCCAAATATTAGGATTTGTCCCCTATGGATCGGTTGAACACTTGACAATATAAACATCCCTTCCTTGCATTTTCCTTATTCATTCTCACATACCTTCATTTGTAGAAATCACAGGTGACAATGATGACTGCTGCTCAGTCCACCTTTCCCTGACATTGCTCTCTGCTTCTGGCGTTATTTTAGCCTTCTTAAGGAAGAAATTCTCAATATTTTGAGATCTTTTCATTCTCCACTCCTATTCTTCTATCTATACTGGTTGGCCCTGAAGTAATAAAGCAAAAACTTATGTCACAAACAACAACTTTCTTGATGTATGACCTTGACTGAAAGTCAGGGATGTCAAATTCTTGCCCTTATGGACCCCTATCATGCATGTTTTAGATGTTACCTATACCAACATAGCCAATTCAAATCAAATAATCCCCAAACACCTAGTTGTGCACAAGTCTGTAAATGATTCTTTAAATCAGCTGTGTTGAAGTATGGAAACATCTGAAACCAGGAGGACCAGAACTGCACATCCCTGCATTGAACATGGCACAAACTTTGGTAATATTGATGTATAAAGAACAACACTGGCTGATGATGAAGTACAGTCAGCTGGCATGGCGACACTGCCAGTATTAACCTGCAACTTGGATTATATCTTATAACTAATAACTCTTATGCTAGCTCCGCGGCCGCCCAGTAGCCTACTGAAATATTCGGCGGTTGCAATAATTCTTTAAGTGTTATTTTTTCCTTGGTATTCTAATTTCACCGAAGTTTACTAAACTCAACAAACTTAATATTACTTACCAGGACATTTATTCTCTCATCATTTTCTTTTGCCGGAAAATAGCTTTCTGTGGTGCCGTCTTTCTCCTTCCTTTGCCGATGCTGCATTCACTTACACTCGGATATCTGAGCTTCACTACGAAAACGTAATCGTACATTTGATATTTAATTGAATTTTATTGTTTTAGCTTCGGGGTGGCACCTGGGGTGGCCAGTCTGGTTTGGGGGGTGGCCTGTGCCCCCCCAGGCCACCCCGCTGGACACGCCACAGTGTACGAGCAGCCTCACTTTTTGATACCATTAAATTCTTTAGTGTCTGTTCCTGCTTGTATTCAATTTCCCAGCTCAAAGCAGCATTTGAAGCTCCCAGCTGGGACACACTCTCTTTTTGCTCAGTATTAATGGCAATAAAAAAACAAAACATCCAGCACATTGTTATACACACTGTTGTGACGTTATGATATCCAGTGACCAGAGGATTTCAGTGGAGCTGTGTGGATGTTTTAGCAAAAATGCAGTTGCAGAAGATTAGAAGTGAAGTGAGGATAACTATGTGAGACGCTGCTTTTATAATGCATCCCCACCCTCCCCTGCCTTCCTATATGTATCTGTCTCTGCAGGGTTTTTTCCGCCGAAGCATCCAGAAAAACATGGTGTACACGTGTCACCGGGACAAGAACTGCATTATCAACAAGGTGACGCGGAACCGTTGTCAGTATTGCCGCCTACAGAAGTGCTTTGCAGTTGGAATGTCCAAAGAGTGTGAGTTTCTGACACAATTTACACAAAGTACTGATGTGAGCAAATTAAATACAGCTGTTGGTTTGAAATAAAGGATTTGTTGTGGTCTATATATTCCAAGCAATAGTAAAATCAGGGGTATTCAGTATTTATTTTTTCAAAAAATAAGAATTGCAACATTTAATTTGATTAACTTATGTAGAGGAGTAACTGTCTGCATTTGCATTAATATATAAAATGTCCAAAACAAGAGAAAATATGATTTTTTTAATACAGTGAAAAGATGGAATTGGAAACATTCTATCAGACACAAATTTTCAAAAGGATGTTTAGTGTCATTGTAGTTTTGTTGTTTGAACTTAACAGATTTAGTGCTGAGTAATCAAGCATTGTTTGTAAAAGATGGCTGTAAGCACTGGATCTGAGAACTGAAGTGCAATATCACTGGGAGCCGGCTATATAGTAGTTTTTCATACCTTCATAAAACATCTTGATCCAATAGTCACCCATTCCAATTTTTTTCACAAACCTCAAAATATTATGTTGAAATGAGCTAATTTGACTCCTTCTGCTCAGTGTGATGGTGGTCCTCGTGAAAATAAATTATTCCTTAATTTGATATTAGCCCTCAACCAGAAGTTTCACTCTTATGTTTCACTCTGGTTACCAAATGCAGTCACATCTTGGTTCTTAGTGCTTTTTTACTCTACCTGAGCACTCAGACTGTTTTATATAACACAACCATTCACACTAGCACTTTTTTCAACACCTAAGCACTCTCTATCTAACCTTCACACACATTCAAACTCCAGTGAACACATTATTGCCCAAGGATACTTAGGCATACAGATCAGAGCATCTGGGGCTCAAACCACCAACCTCCCGATTAGACTTATTCTACAAAGCTATAATTTATTATTTGATTTCTAAGATATAAACGAATACGTTTTAATTACAGACATGTGAAAATTGTGTTTTTCACAGGACTGTGAAAACCAGTACATACTTACTGCTTCTAGAAGTAAGAACTAAGTCCTGCTAATTTATCATCAGAACGTGTGACCATCTCTACAAAAGGTTTTGTCATGTTACTTGTCTGGAACTTATTTTCTCTAAGTTTATATAAAATCAGTGTTAGTACAAACAATGGCAGTAAGAAATATTGCTTTAAATAGCATTTTTATCACTTTGCCCATCAGAGCAGTCTAGTGATATTGAAGGAGAGGTCAGAGGTCAAATGTGATATTTTGTCAGTTTGACCATTTTTTGAATGAAATGCAATTTATAATCTTCTTTCTTCAATCCTCTAATCTACTGAACAAGACCAAACAAGGGTCAACAGCAGAATGAGCTGATTGGTGTTGACAGAGAAGAGTTGGAAAGCTTTTTATGGGCACAGCCCAAATACTCAATTCTGCTCTATAACACACAAATGCTTTGTCCTTACAAATGCAGCTTCATTTAAAGGGATATTAACAGGCTTTCCAATGGCATAAGGTTTCTTGCAAAGAAGTATTGTTATAAAAAAGATAGAATCCACCACAGACAGTGCAGTTTGTTTAAATGAAGGGATGCTGCTGCAGGGCAAGTATTGCTACTCTGGCTTTACAGAGTAATTCCATAGTGACCTGTATTTTAGCCAATTCAATTCAGTTCAATTAAAATTAATTCAGTTCAATTTTATTTATATAGCATCAGAACAGCAGGCACTTTTTATTGTAAGATAAAGACCCTACAATAATACAGAGAACACCCCAACAATCAAGAGACCACACTTGGTGACATGGGAAGGAAAAACTCCCTTTTACCAGGAAGAAACCTCGGCCAGAACCAGGCTCAGGGAGGGGCGGGGCCATCTGCTACATCCAGTTGGGGGTGAGGGAAGGAAGACAAATAGGCGCACTGTGGAGGAGAGCCAGAAGTTAATGATGAATAATGATTAAATACGGAGAGGTGTATAAACACATAATGAGTGAAAGAAAAGGTGAGTGAAGAAGAAACACATTATGGGAAGTCCCCAGCAGCCTCGGAGCAGGATTTTGAATTCTGGATTTAACAGGAAGCCAATGAAGGGAAGCCAATACAGGAGAAACCTGCTCTCTCTTTCTAGTCCCTGTCAGGACTCTTGCTGCAGCATTTTGGGTTAGCTGAAGGCTTTTCAGGGAGTTTTTAGGACTTCCTGATAATAATGAATCACAGTCGTCCAGCCTGGAAGTAATAAATGCATGAACTAGTTTTTCAGCATCACTTGTTTCTAATTTTAGAGACATTGTGCAAATGCAAGAAATTTCTTTAATCAAACTATCTGTACTTTATCACTTGCTGTTGTTAAGACCCTCAAGATCCTCTGCATCACAGACATTCATAGGAACAGTTTGCATTTCATAGGTTACTGGTGTCCCTTGACTGAATCAGAATTTATGGTTTAGGTCCACTTTACGTTCCATTAGTCTCAGTGGGGAGGGGGTCCATTCCCTTCTGTTATACACTCTAGTAGAAGTGGAAAATATGATATCGTGATTTCCTTAGG
Source organism: Maylandia zebra (assembly GCF_041146795.1). Lineage (NCBI taxonomy): Eukaryota > Metazoa > Chordata > Actinopteri > Cichliformes > Cichlidae > Maylandia > Maylandia zebra. Next base: position 36,301,659 of record NC_135187.1, on the reverse strand, counting down.
CTAAGCACCCCCACAGGGCCCCTGATTAAAAATAACTTACTCTATTTCCTATATTCCTGTTGTGATCCTCAGCCTCTTACCCTAACTACCCTAACTGTCTGTTTGTCAAATACAGCTGTCTTTTTCAGCTTGGTTTGCCAATACAAACCAAAAACTACGTTCTTTGGTTTGTATTGCCAACTACTAGGAAATGATACTGGTATATGGGGATTCTAAATAACAGATGTATCCAAATATCATGTCACGTTTGAGCTCTGATGTTGCATCTGCCTTTCTTTCAAGGTGACTCCAATATGCATAATATCTTCAAAGAAGGTATTATCAAGACAAGGATAATGAGCTGCCTAGTTAGTATAATATTTTATAATAAGGTTCTAATGTCATTATTCACAAGTCAGTACCTATTATGCATTACCTACTGCTGCATAATGTTTGTGTAATCAAAGTAACCTTCTGTCTGAGTTTTGTCTGAGTTTTACTGCTTTACAAACTTCTTAAAGTATGTTTTTTTAAAGAAAGGAAAAAATGACTACATACACAACACGATTTTCTTAGAGTTAAATACTGCCCAGAGTGAGAGCTGCCTTTACAGAGGTTTGCACTCTCTGGAAGAGAGTTCTTTCTTGGTTGATGGTTTCAATTAGTCTTATGTATGTGTGAATCATCACAGTGATATATATAAAATTACTCCCAGTGTTGATCTTGTTACAGGGAATTCTTACAAAAAGTTACGACTGGCATCTGCTGGATGTGCTAGCTTGCTTAATTGTCCACAGACAGGAGTGTTAGCTAATTCCCGTCACTACTAGCTACGGTTTGCTCATCTCTCCTGAACCCAAATTTTAACCATAGATCAGCTGTCATACCAGTTACCCTCCAGTATCTTATCTGCAAGACTTTATTTGGATTGTACTAAGGACTTTCAGAGTAATTACCAGCTTTTTAGGCCTTACAAGGCAGGCCCTCGTAAGAGCCATAAGCAATGGCTCTGACTTTGGATTGTGGAGGTGATTGCTCTTTGGTATACTAGCCTGCAGCAGCAGGGACCAGAATGCCTGCAGGCTTACTCCACTCATGGTCTGGCAGTGTCCTGGGCCCTTTTCAGAGGAATGTGAATCCAGGTATCTGTGCAGCAGCAAGCTGGTCTTCACCTCTCACCTTTGTCCGGTTTTACAGGCTGGATGTCTCAGCTTCAAGCAGAGTCCTCACCTATCCAAGTGCGGACCCAGAGCCCAAGCAGTGCTGGGCTCTGGGTCCGCACTTGGATAGGTGAGATACTGGCTATTTCTATGACTGCTTGAGATAAGCTTGTCTAACAATACGGGAGCCTCCATTTTTCCATAGTGAGAAATGCTAGGAATGAGAACCTTAGGTTACTTTGTAACCCCGGTTCTCAGAGTAGCATGAGTGAGATGTCTCACCAGACGGCCCTTCTTGCTGGGATGAAGCAAGAGGAGGGGCTTATCTTGAATAAAGACTATGCAATATTTATATTTAACAGTGGGTGGCTTGGTCCGACATGTTCATTGCAATCACCAGCCAATCAGAACTGGCAGAATGAGATACATGATTATGAGGAATATGCAGGGAACCGCATCCCATAGTGGACCCAGAACAGTATGTGAAGAACTACTTAAACTTTGCATAGGTTCTTTTTTGGGTACTCCGGCTTCCTCCCACAGTCCAAAGACATGCACAGACAGTGTTAGTCCTGCGACAGACTAGCGACCTCTCCAGAGTGCACTTTGCCTCTCGCCCTATGGCAGCTGCAATAGGCTCGAGCCCTTCAGCGACCCTGAATTAATAAGCAGAATAGGATGGATAGTTTGACCCCCACTGGATGGGATGCAGCTAGGCACCAGGGGGCAATTGAAGCATTTCGGCTTTCTAGAAGCCACTATAACATTTTATTCACTCTTTGCTTGCAAATAGGCAAGCACACAGATCTTCCCTTCAGCAGCTGAAGTAGTCGACATGTGAAGCCCTAAAAAACACTTTTTTGAGGATGTTAGCCGGCTTTGAATTGAACTGAAGTAAGGACACAGAGAAAGGTACTTTTATCTGACAACCACATTAGCAGTGTGTTAAGTTGTAATTATAATTAAGGTATAATTAATTATGACATTAATGTGGGAGATGGGCAGCAGAAGTTATCTGATGGGTAGGCAGGGGTTGGGTTCACCAGCTGGAGTCAAATGGATCTTGGTCTTATCAGTAGCAAAGCCTGTTAACCAATAGTGAGATCATCATAGAGCAATCTTTTATTTTTTAAGTTGTGTTCGAGTTGTATTTGACTGCTGAGGTGATTTGGTTTCTCTGTATTATTGTAGGATTATTACATGACAATATAAAGTGCCTTGAAGCAACTCATGTTGTGATTTGGTGCAATATAAATAAAACTGAAATGAATCAAATTAAATTGAATTAAAAATTTGCTCCAAGGTAATATTTTAATATTAATAATTTGTTATCCTGTAAGTCTCTTATAAAACCACTCTGCTAAGTGGTTTTATAGGACTTTTTCTAGGCTATTGAGAACTTGTGACTGAGGGAGGGCACGGCATATTGAGACACTTGTAACAGATCAAGAGCCCTTTGGGCAGACATTTCCTCTAATCCTTTGTAATACTTTCATTGTTGTAAAAAGAGCGACAGATTCAGACCTTGATTGGCAAATGCCTGGCTGGTTATTCAACCAGTTAGTCGTGGATGTGAGCAGACATGAGCAGACCAAGAGTAAACATATTTGTTGACACATAGATTCAGTAACATGACTATGAAGTGTCATATAACAAACTTATCACAAAATATATTTCAGAAATAATCTGAGGGACAGAATAATACTTTTTTAATAAAAAAGTAATGTAATAAATAATATACCCAATTACTTTCTCAAGCAAGTAATTAAGTAATACACTGCATTAATCTTCTTTTTTAATAAGGAGTTCAAAACAAAAGTTGCTGGAGTCCAGGAACACAGTTCAAAACCCAAAATCCTAGGAGCAGGAGTCCTAGGACAAACCAAAAACAGTCCAGGGACTGGCCATGTGCCCAGAAAAAACAGTCTGAGACTGAACAAGGGCCGACCCAGATGCCGACGGCACAACAGTCCATAACAGGCCATTTCAGGGGCCAACCGCGTGGAAGACTGCTGCAACAGAGCAGTTCTGGTGGCTGACCGCTTGGAAGGTGGCGGCGACAGAGCAGGTCTAGAGGCTGACTGCATGGAAAGCAAAGGCAAAGCAGATGTGGTTGTAGGCAACGACCTTGAGTTATACCGCAGCAGTATACTGTGTAGTAGTATACTGTGCTCGTCCCTGTTAGTTGTGCACGTTTCCCTTACACTTTTAACTAATATACAGTCAACATTCTCACAAATGACCTTTTGTTTTTTACCCCGTTTGTTGACAATGTTGATAATTGTCATCAGGACAACTGTCAAGTCAGCCGTCCTCCTCAGGATTGTGGTTGAATGTACTGAACTAGACCAAGAAGTAGAATTGTGGAAGTCTGCTGTCTAACATGTGTGAGCCCTCATTAGAAAACAATAGTAAATAACCAAATGCTGAGTCATTTTGGTGTTTTTTCAAGAAACTGGTCCTTCTGCTGAATATGATCTGCAGACAGGTGTGTGAAAGCAACACACGCATTATTACGGACAAATGTAGTTTTTGGACTTTACCAATTGTACATTGGTGACCAAGAAAGAAGCTCCTGCTCCAAAATCGACACGTCCAAGCTTGACTGAAATTTGCAGTTCATATTTGAGGTGTTCTTCTTTGTATTAATATTTAAGTAAAAGTGAATATATATGAGCCTCTGTGGGTCCTACAGTCTATACAAGTGTTTCTGAGATAGCAGTCCTCATTCGTCGTTCCAGTTGTTTGTTCATTGTGACAGAATATGAAAACATTGGAAGACGTGCATCAACAGAAAGCCTGTATATATGTGACATTGCTTATTCTAAAGGTAGCCAGATCAACGCCTACTCACACTGCTACTATATTGTAGGGATGTACAGTACTTCCAAAGATCGGACAGCAATCCTGACTTGGGACAAATACTCATTAAAGATGATTTACAGAGCAAAATATTTTTATACTTTTATGCCTTGATGAAAGCTTTGCACTTTTTGTGTTTCGTCTATGAACTGTCCCCCTTAGGGGTCACCACAACGCCTTTTTCCCTCCTGTCTGGCATCTTCCAAACTCTTTGGCCAATACGTTCACTATCCCGCCTCTGCACATGCCCGAACCACCTCAGCCTCACTTCTCTAACTTTGTCTCCAAACCACTTAACTTGATGTGCTCATTTTCCTGTCATCCCCAAATTAGCATCCTCAACTGAGCCTTGTGTCTTTTCAACTAGTGCCACTGTCTCTGCACTACTGATTATATCAGGTCTCACTACTATCTCGTAAACATTCACATTAACTCGTGCTGCTATCCTTCTTATACAAATCAGCCTGGACTCCATCTACTCCACCAAGCCATGGTTGGTGCCAGGTATTTAAATTCTCTCTACTCTTGCATGTTCAGCTTTTCACCTTCCTCACTCTCATTTACACACATATATTCTATTTTGCTTCAACTGACTTTCATTCCTCTTCTCTCCATAGAGTTCCTCCACCTCTGCAGGCTCTCAAAACAAATCACAGTGTTGTCTGCAAACATAACAGTCCATGGAGATTCGTTCCTGACATTATCTGTCAACCTGTTCATCACCACTGCACATGACACGGGGCTCAGAGCCAGTCCCTGATGTAATCCATCCCATGATGTGAACCCATCGGTCACTCCTCACCACTGTTTCACTGTCCTCACACGTGTCCTGCACCAGCCTCACATACTCAAATAACCTCACTACTCTGCCGCTCCTGCCTTCCTCATACAGTAGCACAGTTTCTCTTTTGGGACTCTGTCATAAGCTTTGGTTGGATCCACAAAGACACAGAGCAGCTCCGTCTCTGTACTTCTAAAAACAAACATTGTATCTGCTACTCACTGATCGTCACCTCTTTTCTTAACAACTCTTCTCCAAAGCTTCATGGTATGGCTCAATTCAATTTATACAGCGCCAAATCACAACAGCAGTCATCGCAAGGCACTTTATATAGTACAGTAGATCGTACAATAATAGATACAGAGGAAAAACCCAACAATCATATGACCCCCTCTGAGCAGTTTGTCATATTTGGCGACAGTGGGAAGGAAAAACTTCCTTTAAACAGGAAGAAACCTCCGGCAGAACCAGGCTCAGGGAGGGGCGGGCTCATCAGTTTTATAGTTATTATACCTCTTGAATATCATTACCAGTATACTTTTCCATTCCACAGGTATCTTCTGCCTCTTTTGTTGAAAACTCAGTGCCTTTGACTCTTCATCATTTTCATAGTTGCCTTCACTTCCTCCTTACTCATCGTCTTCCTGATTTCGCTAGCTGTCCTCCATCCATCATTCTCTACATTCATCATTTCCTCAAAGGACTCTTCTCAACACACTTTCTTCACTTGTTAGCACATTTCCATCTCATCAACTTGCTGCCAGAGATGGGCAGTAACGCGTTAATGTAATCCGATTATTTTTTTCAAGTAACGAGTAAAGTGAGGGATGCAAAAACAGTAATTAGATTACCGTTACTTTCCCGTAGGAACGCTGCGTTACTGCGTTACTAAAACAGTGATTTCTTTGCAAGAATGTCTCATGACAGTGACGTAGGCAAGTGTGACAACAGCTGTGCGCAGATCAACAATGGATAATATATCGAGTGCGGGAGAGAGTATGAGCGTGCAGCGTTTAAAGCTTAGAAGTACTGACCTTACTTTGAGTTTGATTCCATAAAAAGTGATAAAAACATTTGTGTCCGCTGTGCGTGGGAAGAAAACTTTTTACAGCGAAAAAAAACATTGAACAACTTCCAAGCAAGCACCGAGTAGCTACCACGTAATGGGAAACTCAGAGAAACTCGCGGCTTCTTCAACTGACCGCTGCAGCACACCTGCACCAGGGTAAACTTGCGCCTGCTTTACAGGTGAAAATAGAGCAACAGGACCGCTGAGTCTTTGACTTTATTTATTTTCTGCTGTGTTTCACTTGCATCTATTTGAAAGACTGAGTGTAAACACAAAAAACTATTTTATTTTATGTGCTGGAATGTGCAGAAAATACGTTTACATGTTAAACTAATTTATTCAAGTCAGAGAATGTTGCATATAATTAAATGTTTGCTTGATGCATAAAGTTAAAAGATTAAAACTGATAAAGTTAAATAAAAGAGAGTTTTCCATTTGATTACATTTTGTATGATGGATTATGCAGAAAAAGTAGAATTGGGCTGAAAGATCTATCACTTTATCACCTACTCAGGTTGTAAATCGTGTTTTTAAAAGTAACTAAGCAATTAATTACTTTTGAAAATAAGTGATCAGTAAAGTAACGGGATTACTTTTGGGGGAAGTAATCAGTAATTAGTTACTTTTTTCAAGTAACTTGACCAACGCTGCTTGCTGCACATTGTTTCCAACTCGATCTCTCTAACTATTCGATTCTGTCCTGATTCACATATAACTCATGACAAACCTGTTCCTATAGTTTTTGCCAACTCTCTCCTTTTGTTAGGTGTGGCTGTGTGCAGACAGGAATAGGACCCAAGGTGCAGACTCCGGAGACAGAACTTAAACCAAAACAGCTTTAATGCTGAACTCAAACATAACATAACTGGGGAAAGAAGGTCAAAAATAAACTAACACCGGCGGATTAACAAAACACACAGCAAAATAAATGGTAGATCGCGACACAGACACAGAGAAACACAGGGCTTAAATACACAGAGGGAGCAATCAGGGAATGGGTAACAGGAGGGAAACACAGCTGGGGCAAATCAGGCCTAACGAGACAAGGGGAAGCAAAACCAGACACATTAACATCAGACATGGACTTTCAAAGTAAAACAGGAAACGCATAACACAGACTCGCACGCACTGCAACAGAGGGAACAGAGACGTGGGACCAGGGCAGACACAAACACTGACTGGACACGGGGATATAGCCACTAAGGACACACAGAGACGCGAACTAGACAAGGGGATACAGCTGACAGGGGAGACAGAGCAGCTAGAGAAGACAGAGACATAAACTATAAGACAGAACTCAAAGAAACCAAAGACTAGAAAGTATAAATAATATAATAAACTCAAAACCCCTGGGTCAACGACCCAGGCATCCTAACAGTACCCCCCCCCCCTTAAGGGCTGGCTTCCAGACAGCCCAAACCAAAACATCAAAACAAAAAAAAAAACAAAACAAAAAAAAACAACCCAACCAGGGTGGGCGGCGGGGGAAACAGGATGGAGGGCTCGAAACAAACCAAACAAGGAGCCAGAAACAAAAAAAAAAGAACAAACAACGGAGCCTGGAAAGCAACAGAACAAAACACAGGAACAACGTCCAAAACAACAGCACCAAGGCCCAGGCATAGTCCAAAAGCAAACAAACAAAAGAGCTCACGAAAGGCGCAGAGGCCCAGGCAATAGTCTCAAAAAAGTTCAGGGGGGCCGGCCCGGAGGCTAACGGCACAACAGTCCAAATCCGGGCAGGTCAGGGGGGCGGCCCGGAGGCTGATGGTCCAATAGCCCAGAAAACAGGTCAGGAGGCCGGCCAGGCGGGAGGCACCGACGGCGACCGAGCAGATCAGGAGGCCGGCCGGGCGGGAGGCACCGACGGCAACGTAGTTCAGGGGGCCGTCCATGACAGCAATGACGTCCAGTCATCGGCCGGACAGGACGTGCAGGACGAGCAGGCCGGACGGGACGAGCAGGACGTGCAGGCCGGACGGGACGAGCAGGCCGTGCAGGACGAGCAGGCCGGACAAGATGTGCAGGACGTGCAGGCCGGACAAGATGTGCAGGACGTGCAGGCCGGACAGGACGTGCAGGACCAGACAGCATGGAGACCTCAGGAGCAGACGAAGCTGAACACTCGGAGGCCGGACCAGGCGGAGCTACAGAGGCTGAGGCCGGACCAGGCGGAGCTACAGAGGCTGAGGCCGGACCAGGTGGAGCTGCGGAGGCCGGACCAGGCGGAGGAGCCGGTGGTGGCTGAACGGCCTCGACAGAACCATCAGCAGACACTGGGACGTGCTGGCTGGGTCCTCCCGGACCCCCAGCTGACAAGGCAAGAGGCTGAACGGGCCCCTCGGACCCTCCAGCGGAGACAGGTGGCTGAACGGGCCCCTCGGACCCTCCAGCGGAGACAGGTGGCTGAACGGGCCCCTCGGACCCTCCAAGCAGGAAGAGACGGCTGAAGCGGTTCCTCGGACCCTCCAGCGGAGACAGACGGCTGAACGGGCCCCTCGGACCCTCCAGCGGGAACAGACGGCTGAGCAGCTAAGTGACCCCGTGGCTGAGCAGCTGATGCAAAAAATATAGCCCCAGAATAAATAGTCCCATGGCCCGAAGAAAAAGAAAAAGTGTCCTTATTGCTCACCACAGCCGGTTGTTTTGACATCCCGGGGTCCAGCTGTGGGGTGACACGCCGGTGGTGCGGCCGCCGCTTCCTCCTCGGTGATGGCTCCAATGGGCCGGGCAACTCCAAGTCCGGCGGGCTGGGCAGCACATCTTTCTCCGAGTTGGGTAGGTGAGCGGTAGCAACAGGGGGATGCAGATCAAGCTCATTAAGGAAAAACTCCTGTATGAGTGGGTGAAGTGAGTCCAAAAGCCAGGGGAGACCAGAAACCAGTCGCTGTAGCCGGTTCGCTACAGCACGCTGAAATTCCTCCCCAGAATGATTCAGCCACAGGTCACATAATTTATCCACTGAATAAATTATATCCTCCCTGAGCTCTTCAGACGGGGCGAGTGCTGCTGGGTCCATGTACTGGTCGCGATCTTCTGTTAGGTGTGGCTGTGTGCAGACAGGAATAGGACCCAAGGTGCAGACTCCGGAGACAGAACTTAAACCAAAACAGCTTTAATGCTGAACTCAAACATAACATAACTGGGGGGGGGAAAGGTCAAAAATAAACTAACACCGGCGGATTGACAAAACACACAGCAAAATAAACGGTAGATCACGACACGGACACAGAGAAACACAGGGCTTAAATACACAGAGGGAGCAATCAGGGAATGGGTAACAGGAGGGAAACACAGCTGGGGCAAATCAGGCCTAACGAGACAAGGGGAAGCAAAACCAGACACATTAACATCAGACATGGACTTTCAAAGTAAAACAGGAAACACATAACACAGACTGAACAAAGACACAGACTCGCATGCACTGCAACAGAGGGAACAGAGACGTGGGACCAGGGCAGACACAAACACTGACTGGACACGGGGATATAGCCACTAAGGACACACAGAGACGCGAACTAGACAAGGGGATACAGCTGACAGGGGAGACAGAGCAGCTAGAGAAGACAGAGACATAAACTATAAGAGAGAACTCAAACAAACCAAAGACTAGAAAGTATAAATAATCAGATTAGATTAGATAGAACTTTATTAATCCCTCGGGTGGGTTCCTCTGGGAAATTCGATTTCCAAAAAGCACAGCACCGACAGAAGTTTCAGAGTTACAGAATATTATATATATATATATATATATATATATATATAAACACCCAGCACGCCCCTGCGGGCGGTTTATCCTTCAAGCTCGGGTCCTCTACCAGAGGCCTGGGAGCTTGAGGGTCCTGCGCAGTATCTTAGCTGTTCCCAGGACTGCGCTCTTCTGGACAGAGATCTCCGATGTTATTCCCGGGATCTGCTGGAGCCACTCGCCTAGCTTGGGAGTCACCGCACCTAGTGGTCCGATTACCACGGGGACCACCGTTACCTTCACCCTCCACATCCTCTCGAGCTCTTCTCTGAGCCCTTGGTATTTCTCCAGCTTCTCGTGTTCCTTCTTCCTGATATTGCTGTCATTCGGAACCGCTACATCGATCACTACGGCCGTCTTCTTCTGTTTGTCTACCACCACTATGTCCGGTTGGTTAGCCACCACCATTTTGTCCGTCTGTATCTGGAAGTCCCACAGGATCTTAGCTCGGTCATTCTCCACCACCCCTGGGGGCATCTCCCATTTTGACCTCGGGACTTCCAGGTTATACTCGGCACAGATGTTCCTGTACACTATGCCGGCCACTTGGTTATGGCGTTCCATGTATGCCTTGCCTGCTAGCATCTTGCACCCTGCTGTTATGTGCTGGATTGTCTCTGGGGCATCTTTACACAGCCTGCACCTGGGGTCTTGCCTGGTGTGATAGACCCCAGCCTCTATGGATCTTGTGCTCAGAGCTTGTTCTTGTGCTGCCATGATTAGTGCCTCTGTGCTGTCTTTCAGTCCAGCTTTGTCCAGCCACTGGTAGGATTTCTGGATATCAGCCACCTCCTCTATCTGCCGGTGGTACATACCGTGCAGGGGCCTGTCCTTCCATGATGGTTCCTCGTCTCCCTCCTCTTTCTTGGGTTTTTGCTGCCTGAGGTATTCACTGAGCACTCGGTCAGTTGGGGCCATCTTCCCAATGTATTCTTGGATGTTCGTTGTCTCATCCTGGACTGTGGTGCTGACACTCACCAGTCCCCGGCCCCCTTCCTTCTGCTTAGCGTACAGCCTCAGGGTGCTGGACTTGGGGTGAAACCCTCCATGCATGGTAAGGAGCTTTCTTGTCTTTATGTCAGTGGCTTCTATATCCTCCTTTGGCCAGCCTATTACCCCAGCAGGGTACCTGATCACGGGCAGGGCGTACGTGTTGATGGCCCAGATCTTGTTCTTACCATTCAGCTGACTCCTCAGGACTTGCCTGACCCTCTGCAGGTACTTGGTGGTTGCAGCTTTTCTAGCGGCCTCTTCATGGTTCCCATTCGCCTGCGGAATCCCCAAGTACTTGTAACTGTCCTCTATGTCTGCAATGTTGCCTTCTGGTAGTTCAATCCCCTCAGTTCTGACTACCTTCCCTCTCTTTGTTACCATCCGACTACACTTCTCCAGTCCGAACGACATTCCAATGTCATTGCTGTATAGCCTGGTAGTGTGGATCAGTGAATCGATGTCTCGTTCACTCTTGGCATACAGCTTGATGTCATCCATGTACAGGAGGTGGCTGACAACTGCTCCGTTCCGTAGTCGGTATCCGTAGCCAGTCTTGTTAATGATCTCACTGAGGGGGTTCAGGCCTATGCAGAACAGCAGTGGGGACAGAGCATCTCCTTGGTAGATCCCGCACTTGATGGTGACTTGTGCTATGGGCTTGGAGTTGGCCTCTAGTGTTGTACGCCACATCCCCATTGAGTTCCTGATGAAGGCTCTTAGGGTCCCATTGATCTTGTACAATTCTAGGCATTCCAGTATCCAGCTGTGGGGCATTGAGTCATAGGCCTTCTTGTAATCAATCCAGGCAGTGCACAGGTTGGTCAGTCTGGTCTTGCAGTCTCGGCTGACTGTTCTGTCTACCAGTAGCTGGTGTTTTGCGCCTCTGGTATTCTTGCCAATTCCTTTCTGTGTCCCGCTCATGTATTGACCCATGTGCCTGTTCATCTTAGCCGATATGATGCCTGACAGGAGCTTCCATGTAGTACTGAGGCAGGTTATTGGTCGGTAGTTGGGGGGGACCGGTCCCTTCTTGGGGTCCTTGGGGATCAGGACCGTCCGGCCTTCAGTTAGCCATTCCGGGTGTCTCTCGTTAACTAGCAGCTGGTTCATTTGTGCTGCCAGACGCTCGTGGAGTGCAGTCAGCTTCTTCAGCCAGTAGGCGTGAACCATGTCGGGCCCTGGTGCTGTCCAACTCTTCATACTGGAGACCCTTTCTTGGATATCTGCCACTGTGATGGTTACTGGACCCTGTTCAGGGAGGTCGCTGTGGTCTGCCCTCAGATCCTCTAGCCACTGAGCATTGCCGTTATGGGTTGCATCCTTCTCCCATATGCTCTTCCAGTATTGCTCCGTCTCCAGCCTTGGTGGTGCTGTTCTCTTATTGTTCCCTTGCCACTGAGAGTACACCTTTGCTGGTTCTGTGGAGAACAGCTGGTTTATTCTCCTGCCTTCTATCTCTCTTATGTACCTCCTCAAGCGGCTGGCCAAGGCTGTGAGTCTTTGCTTGGCAGTTTCCAAGGCCTCAGGTATGGACAGCTTGCTGTATTTCTTAGGCACCTTATTTGTCGCACCTTTCTGCAACTCCGTTAGTTGGCTAACCTCCCTCCGTGCTACTTTGATCTTGCCCTCCATGGAGGGTACTGCCCCTTGTGGCTGTTCAACTTGTAGCCAAGCATCTCACTGATCACTGCTGCCGTATTGTAGATCAGCTTGTTAGTGTCGGTAATCGTGGTTGTAGGTATTGCCCGTAGTGCTGCATTAACATCATCTAGCAGACCTTCTGAGGGTACTTCACGTAATCTTGGTAACCGGCTACGGGGGATCCAGGTTTCAAGCTTGGCCATGATCCTATTTTTCAGGTCAGTTCCTCTCGCACTCAACGATCCTTCTCCTATCGCACTTGGGGCTATGTACCCAATCTCGGGTGGGGGTGATGATATCGCCCCCCTGACCTGGCGTCCTGACTCCTCCTTATATATATCCTATATATACACACACACAAATAGAATAAATAGGAATAAAAAATAAAAATACAAGTGAATGAATTGCACATTTCGAGTATTGAGGTCTATTGCACTGTTGACTATTTACAAAAGTATTGCACAAAAGGTATTGCACAGTGAGGTGAAGAGGCACTACAGCTTAGTTGTTCCCCCCTCCTTTGTCCTCCTGTTTCCCCTCCCTCTCCCCTCCAGAGAGGAGTTAAACAGTCTGATGGCGTGTGGGACAAAGGAGTTTTTAAGTCTGTTAGTTCTTGTCTTGGGGAGAAGCAACCTGTCACTGAACAGACTCTTCTGGTTGTTAATGGCCGTGTGCAGAGGATGCCCAGCATTGTCCATAATGTCCATCAGTTTCTTTAATGTCCTTTTCTCTGCCACTGTCACCAGAGTGTCCAGCTTCATGCCGACCACAGAGCTAGCCCTCCTGATCAGTTTTTCCAGCCTGGATGAGTCCTTCTTTGCTGTGCTGCTCCCCCAGCACACCACAGCATAGAAAAGTACTCCAGCAACCACCGACTGGTAAAACATCCTCAGGAGCTTCCTGCAGATGTTAAAAGACCTCAGCCTCCTGAGGAAGTACAGTCGGCTTTGGGCTTTTTTATACAGGTGCTCTGTGTTGCATGACCAGTCCAGTTTATTGTCCACCCACAGCCCGAGGTACTTGTACTTGTTGACCACCTCCACCTCCTCCCCCTCTATCTGAACCGGCAGTGGACCTTCTCTGGACCTCCCGAAGTCCACAACCAGTTCCTTAGTCTTTGAGGTGTTGAGTTGCAGGTGGTTTGTGTGACTCCATGCGACAAAGTTCCTCACCAGACTTCTGTACTCCTCTTCCTGATCATCCCAGATACACCCCATGATGGCTGTGTCGTCTGCAAACTTCTGAATATGGCATAATTCAGAGTTGTAGCAGAAGTCAGAGGTGTACAGGGTGAAGAGAAGAGGGGACAGCACAGTTCCCTGTGGTGCTCCTGTGCTGCTGACCACAGTGTCAGACGTGATGTCCTTCAGCCTGACGTACTGTGGTCTGTCGGTGAGGTAGTCGGAGATCCAAGCGACCAGGCAGGGGTCCACCTCCATCCTGTTCAGTTTTTCCTGAAGCATACAGGGCCGGATGGTATTAAAGGCACTGGAAAAGTCAAGAAACAGGATCCTGACCGTGCCTTTTCCCCCATCCAGGTGTGAGTGGGCTCTGTGTAGGAGGTACAGGATGGCATCCTCCACTCCGACACCCGCCTTGTATGCAAACTGTAGTGGGTCCTGGGCATGTTGTACCTGTGGTCGGAGGAGGTTGAGGAAGAGCCGCTCTAGAGTCTTCATAAGATGTGACGTCAGTGCCACCGGTCGGAAGTCATTCAGCTCATTGGGCCGGTTCTTTTTGGGGACCGGGACGATGCAGGATGTCTTCCATAGGGCGGGCACTCTCCCCAGTCGCAGACTGAGGTTGAAGACTCGTTGTAGCGGCTCCCCAAGTTCAGCAGCACACGCCTTTAGCATCCTAGGACACACCTTGTCTGGGCCTGCTGCCTTTCTGGGGCGAAGCTTCCTCAGTTGTCTCCTGACCTGATCCACTGTGACACTGGGAGATGTTTGGGGGGAGGGGAGGGGGGGAGATGTCTTGCTGCTGAGAGAGGGATTGGAGGAGGGGGGTGTCATGGTGTCAGGAAGGGGGGGAAGCGAGGGAGGTAGGAGAGTGGGGAGAGGACTCTGTAGTAAAGGTGAGGGTGGGGGGGTTGTGGGCTGGTCAAACCTGTTGAAGAAGTTGTTGAGTTCGTTTGCCTTCTCCACAGTCCCCCCCACTGTGCTTTTCTTGGTGTTGTGGCCTGTGATGGTTTTCACACCATTCCAGACCTCCCTCATATTGTTCCTCTCCAACTTCTGCTCCACCTTCCTCCTGTAGGTGTCCTTTGCTTCCCTCAGGCAGCGTTTCACCTCCCGCTGTGCTGCTTTCATCTCCTCCTTCACTTTGCTCCTGAAAGCCTTCTTCTTAATGTTGAGAACAGCTTTGACTTCCTGTGTTACCCACGGTTTGTTATTAGGATAACACCGTACCGTCTTAGCAGGGGCGACCGTGTCCACACAAAAGTTGAGGTAGTCTGTAAGACAGTGTGTCGCCCCCTCTATGTCCTCACCATGTGGGCTCAGGAGCACATCCCAGTCTGTGGTGTCATAACAGTCCCTCAGAGCATCCTCCTTTTCTGGGGTCCATCTCCGGATGGAGCGCGTTGTGACCGGCTGCCTTTGGACGAGGGGTGTGTATTGTGGCTGTAGGTAACCCAGGTTGTGGTCTGACTTCCCTAGTGGGGGGAGGGGGGTGGCTCTGTATGCATCTCTCACATTAGCATACAGTAGGTCAATTGTCCTGTTGCTCCTTGTGGGACAATTCACAAACTGGTGAAAAGCAGCCAGAGTAGAATCCAGTATGGCATGGTTAAAGTCTCCAGATATAATAATGAAAGCCTCGGGGTTTTGTGTCTGAAGTCTTGCTGTGACTGTGTGTATTTTCTCACAGGCAGCTGTTGCGTCGGCCCTCGGAGGGATGTAAACACACACACAGATCACATGACTGAACTCCCGAGGTAGATAATATGGCCGCAAGCTAACAGCTAGCAGCTCCAGGTCCGGACGGCATACCGAAACTTTAACGGAGACGTGTCCAGGGTTACAGTATCTGTTGTTAACGTAGACAATGAGTCCCCCACCTCTGCTTTTTCCGCTGGCCTGCGTGTCCCTATCGGCTCTCACGGATGTGAAACCGCATAGGTCTACGTTAGCCTGCGGTGTTAGCTCGGTTAGCCACGTCTCCGTGAAGATAAACAAGCTGCACTCACGGTATAGTCTGTGGTTGTTCAGAGCGCACAGTTCATCAATCTTATTCTGTAACGAGTTCACGTTGCCCATGATCACTGTCGGGATTGATGGTTTGAATCGCCTCCGGTGATCCGCTCTCCTCGCTCCAGCTTTGCAGCCTCTGTAGCTCCTCTTTAGCTCGGCCGGGATGTTGTGTCGCATGCCGGTCTGTCCCTTTGTTTTTAGTGCCAGCAGCTCCGCTCTCGAATAGATGACGGAACTGGTTCCAGAAGTTTTAAAAAGTGCATTATCCATCTTGTATCGCTATATCTAAGAGGTATAAGTAGAGGAAGGTGAAAAAAAGTTTGAAAAGCCTAGTCTAAAAAAGTTAAAGTTAACAAAAAAGGTGCGGTGTTGCAGAGCTACACTGAAAAAAATGTTTTGTTCAATTTACTCAATTTTTTTATGACAAGTGGTTGCACGAAATAAATTTGTTTGAATCCAGAAATATTTTTAAGTACACTGAATTTAATTTAAGCGAGTAAAACCAACATATATTTTTAAGCTACTTTAACTTAACTGTTGTGGATACGTCTTAGTCAAATATTATTAGTAAGTCCAACTAAGGTCGTGTTAAATGTACCAGAATAATTTGTTTCCTTTACACTTATGTCCCAAACTTATATTCAAATCAATCAAATTGTTAATTTCTCTCTATTTCAATTAAGTTAAGTTTACTTAAAAAATATTGCTTACCCTGATTTGTAGTTTTTAAAAACGTCAATAATGAAAACTACAACATTCTTTCACATCATTTATTAATGCAAAATTTGTTGCAAACAGAATAAGAATCCACATCTCTAAGGGAAATTGCTGCAATTTGTATAATACAAATTACAAAACTTTTGCCTATGAACTAGTAGCTTTAAAAAGCTGTATTCAAACAAAACAGAAACAACAGACAAGAGAAATGTTAACCAATGTTTCTCTTCCTCTAAAAAAGAAAAAAAAAACCAAACTCCTTACATAAAAGAATAAAACACTACCAGCAGTATAATGTATCACAATTAGAAACTGATGCATCCACAAACTAACCAGTTTCAGACTTGCTGTTCTGCGATCCATATTTAGAAATTGCATTTTAATAAGGTAATTAGACTTAAAATTAAACTTGTGTTTTCCTTACTGCTTATTGACCACTGTCTTTCCATTCTAGTCCTTCCTTGAAGATTCTGAATGTTTTACATATTTTCTGACCTAACATACTCGCTTCAAAACAATTAATAGTCTTTAAAGTGTTACCAGTGTGCTGCAGTGTGGTAATCATGAATGTTTTTTTTATTTTTTTTATCCGGTTGAGTTAACACTGATTATACGCAGGGCAGCAGCTATAACTGAATAATTACAAAGTTGCTCTTCAAGCTACTCAAATGTACCACACGTGAAACATTCATTATTGAAAGTTAAAATGTTCAATCGAAACATAACACAGAACAAATGATGGTTGTACAAGAGTTTCACTCCTATTCACAAGAGCACCAGTCATTGGTAATTTACATAACAGCATTCTCTTGATGTGTTATTTTAGAAATCTTCCTATCCAGTAGCAATTTTGTTCTTCAGCCCAAAGACTTTGGGGGAGAGCTTTTCACCATCGAATCCCATCAACACTTTCTAAATGAATTCATAATAGTCCTTCAATTCCTTGGGGAAGGCTAGGTTTAGTGCATAGATTACTCCAAGCATCAATGCACAAGCTTGCGCCAGAGAGCCAATGTTGTCCATGACTATCTCCCCTTCAACAAATATTCCAATGTCATCATAATGTCCATTTTGTCCATCCTCCCTGTTGATGACATAAATGCCCATGGTGTGCTTCTTCAGGTCTCTCTGGATATCATCTCCGTCAATGTCCTAAACATTTAATTAAAAGGTAAAAGAAAAACAATTAACTCTACAATTAAATTCCAATCTAGTCGTTTGTGTGTGTGTGTGTGTGTGTGTGTGTAATACACACACACACACAGATATCTATCTAAAAAGTGTGTGTATAGATGACTTGCTTACAATGACTTAAATGACTTACAAAGAACTCCCGAATAAGGCTTCCGTCCTCTTCACCAAGGTAGAGGCAAAGTGCCCTGAGAACTGCTTCCCTTTTCACTTTAACATCACTTTCAGCCTGTTTAAAGAGAGTTGCTGATTAAACCAATTTGGAAAAAAGAACAATGTCTGACATTCGCAATAAGTAAATTTTATCATATGTCAGTTCAAACATAGTAAATAAAATTTATATATGAAATTTCAAAATTTAGATTGCTTGGCTGGTCACCTAAAACGGCTTATTGGACTCACCAGTGACCTGCCACTTAAGACAAAAGAAATCCAAATAGAATTTGCAATATTCAGATTTACCTCTTGCATGATCTGCAAGTGGTGGGCAAGTTTCTGCCCAGAAACACCGCCCTTCTTCTGGAAAACTGTCATCAACTGAGGTGTAATTCTGCCTAACTGTGCCGCGAAGGTCATCTCCAGTTGAAGTGTTGTAATACACTGGAATTCAGCATTTACCTGTATCACACACACACACACACACACACACACACACACACACACACACACACACACACACACACACACACAAAAAAAAAGAAGACTGGTGCTTAATCATTGGTATGATTATTTTGTTATTTCTTCATTAAATGCTACAATGCAATTGCCATCACTTCATAAAGCATGATTATCATATGGGTTAGTATACAGTGCATGAAGGATGTTACTACTGTTAATCAAAGAAGAAATGAATGGCATCAGTCCATTTAACGGGTTTAAAGGGTTTTAAAAAGCAGATATTTGTCTGTTTCAGGTGGTTGGCAACACATTTTCCTGTGCTCTTTGTCCACTGGTGGGAGTGTCTCACCTGTGAGGTCAGCGGGGCAGAACTCTGCCATCAGCAACAGAGAGCAGAGAAAATTTAGATGTGCAACTAAAAACATGCTTGCCATGTAAGCCCCAAACATCTCTGAAATTGCTCTGCAAACTTCAGAGTACTTATACTTCAGGAGTCCTGTGGGTACCGTAAAGACTCATGTATGCAAACAAACCACATTTTTTTTTGCAATCTGATCCTTTTTCTCTTGGCTGTTTCCTTCAGGGATCACCACAGTGAATGATCCACCTCCATCTAACCCTATGCTCTGCATCCTCTTAACTCACAAGAACTAAATTCCTGTTTTTCATTTCACTTTCGCAAGTTTTTTTTTTTCTTTTGTCCTGGATAAAAGAAATTTAATCATATATATTAATTGATATTAATTAATATCAATATTAATAATCACAAGAACCCTTAAGATGAAATAGATAAACTTGTCCCTGCAATACTGTGACAAATACTGTTGTGATAAATATGTAAGGAATTTGCATGTACTTACCAAAATAACACCATCTTCTTGAATAAACAGTAACACATAAGGGGAAGAAAATCTGCCAGAAAAGGAAGACAAATAAAAAAAAATAAACTTTAGAAAGACAAACAATTACCGTTTCCAAGCCATTAGTGCATTACTTCATGATACTCCCTTGTAACAAAACAAATCTTACTTGTGCCTCTGTGCAAACTACAGATGGCACGATACCACTTTTTTATGTCCGATACCGATTTCATAAATTTGATTATCTGCTGATGCCGATATGAATCCGATATAGTGTATTTTATAATAAATAAAACTGTTTTTATAAATATTTTGCTGCATTTTGTATAAGTTCATACTAGGGCTGAACGATTATGGAAAATAATCTAATTGCGATTTTTTGCCCCAATATTGCGATTGCGATGCGATATGCGATTATTTTTTTAAGGTCTTTGTCTTCTGTATTATTAAACAAAGACAAGCAATACATCATATAGTATGGCCAATACTATATTACATTAATTTTAAACTGTTCTTTCCTGGAAGACAGACCTCTGTTATGATGACATGAGGTGATGCATGAATTGATGACTGACATTTTTATTTAACTTCTTCAATCACAACAGTATATTTGAACATACACAATAGTTTATTTTTAGCTTACAAACATCTGAGCATAAAGTGCTGACAAGGAACCCTGGTGTAAACATTAAAATGAAAGTCAGTACAATGTGCAGATTGCAGAAATATACATAAAAAAAATCAGTGGCTTTACCACACTCAGTTTTTCAACATCTGTGAACTACTAGACAGTCATTCAATTAAAAAATAATATTAAATAAATAAAACTAATAAATAAAAAATACACACATCTTACTGATCTCTGCAGTCAGTAACATTACACATAAAGTGCAAACATAATAGCAATTGTATAAACACACACACAAACACGCCTTTAAAATTTAAAGGCGTGAAATTGGACGGTCTAGTTCTGATTAGCGTCACCGCTGTCTCGGTGGAGTTTAATAAACTCGGCCGTCTGCTTCTTGCTATCTAAAATATAACCAGACACTGGTGTAAATTCTCGACTGTCTCATACTTCTGTTTAATAAGTTTTCTGTTTGACGTTTAGTCAGCTGTGTGAAAACCAAGGAGGAACCCACCCGGGGGATTAATAAAGTTTTATTTTATCTAATCTAATAACTTTAATCTCAGCCAAACCGATTTACTCACGAACAAACAAAACACTGAAAAAAGCCCAACAATAACATTTTTAGGTTGTCTAAGTGACTTATATATTACGTTTAACCCGAGCAGCGAAACTCCGCGGTGATCTGAAAATGATGTGCCGGGAGTTGTGCCGTTCTCGGCCGCATCAGTAACCCTCGAGCTCCCGGCTAGCTGTCGAGCTGGTGGGTAGCAGACGCCTCTGAAAACGTCGAAGCACTTTTGCAAATATGGGATATCTTGATAAACCGAGCAGATATTTGATGTTTACACAACTACTTTCTCGCCTGAAAATATGTTAAAAGTTTATTTTGTGACCCAGAAAGATTAGTATGAGTAATTTTAAAACTTAGTAGCGGCCGCCATTGCTGGAAACTGGAGTTTGGCTGGGCCGCGCTATGAATTCTGGGATATGGTAGTAATTTGGACAGCCTTCGGCACGTCGCTGTGACGTAATCGGTCTACAAATGCGGCCTCAGGAGGATGCAGCCCATGAATTTGGACATGTCCAGAGTATAATCGCAGCCTTTGCGGTTAGAAAATTGCACTTGATCATGTCGCGATATTATCGCAAATGCGATATATCGTTCAGCCCTAGTTCATACTCAGTTTTAAAAACAAAACATTAAAGCTATTCTGTTATACCTGTATGCAAAAAATACACTGCACCCAAAATATTTTATACTTCAGCAATACTGATCAACCTAAAAAACTTACACCATCCTCCTTATTCAGGTATTCTAAACAGTACATAGAAATATTAAACTAACTAATAGGACTGCCAACTCCCAGCAAAAATATTAGGAAACCACCCCGCACCCTTCGCCTGATAATGCTTAATTGACGTAATCTACTTTAATGCACAGAAATCAATTATTTTTCTATAATAATTTGATTCAACATTTTTCTTCAATACAGTTGCAGACAGCGCAGACAGCGTACCTTCCCAAAGGAAAAAGTGCTATATGTACTACTATTACTAGGGCATATATTAGACTTAATATTTACTACATACAATAATGGATCTCTATACATTTAACCAGATCACCACTTTGGTAGTAAGATTTAGAATAATTATTTATTAAAAGCTAGACATTTTAAATGAGAATAAGAAAGAAAATTATGTCTTTGTGTCTCCCTTTCCCTGTTAATGCCCTACCTGGCCCCCTGGCAAAACTTTGCTAGATCCGCCCCTGCACAGTTACCAGATGTCAGCTACATAGAAAAGGATCCTGGTGTTATTTGTCTCTCATAAACAGTTCATAACTTCCCTTCAACTCATTCATGTGACCTAAAATGTAAACCTGTTTCTTCATTACCTGTTCAGCTCTAATGATTCAGTAAAAACTTCTCCTGGTTTCACCTTCATGTTTCCTTCTCACCACATATCCAAACTATCATGACCAGCAGCTATTACGGCTGTGGCTCCAGAAAACATAAGCGGATACTAGAAGTAATATTAAAAAAATTCTAGCAACAGCTTATCAAGCTTAAACGTGCTGCTGTTGTTTATCTGCCGTTTTCCTCTTTCTAGCGCAAACTGGGTGACTAACAAATGAGAGAGACTAGCGACAGAAAAGCCGATCACCTGATAATCGATCAGTTTCATGATTGAAGTAGCAACAGGAGAGGGAGGGGGGAGAATGAGGGAAGAAGTTTTAGCTGTTCAGCATGAAGACACCGAAAAACTCCAGCTTTGTGTCTTTTTTCATTCTAGCTGAAGTATAAAACAAATCGCTTCCTTTCCCCCTCAATACAAAACTCTGACAGCCAGTCCAGCTGTGGCTCCATACATCGGTTGTTAAGCTCAACATGGAAATACTATGCAAACATAAAGAGATGAACTTACACACTTGCTTTACTTCTCTGTGTTAGTTTTCTCTGAGATTAAATGCAGCGGTTTGGAAGCACATAGCGAGGCTTTAAATGCTAAACCAGACCGCTGACAGGTCTCGCACTCAGCTCTATCAAGTGAAGCAACTTCTTTTCTGAGTTAATTTCAGTTCTGACAAACATCACTCTCAGTGCCTTTTGATCTCACATTTTTGGCAACCACTGAGTTATTCTCCTCCACAGTTTACAACCATTATTTTTTTCTGCACAAAAGACGTTGTGCAACGCCAATCCTACTTATTTCCTACTGCACCCCTGACTGTGCAGGTGCGTTCAGAAGCCCCCTCCCCCGCCCGACTATTCCTTAATGCCAAGGTTGTGGCGGGAGGGACGATTTCTCAATTTAAAACTGCAGGCAACTGTACAGTGAACTTTACAGCTAACTACAGAGAAATTGCCTCGTTCCATAATTTGTTAGTACAAAGTGTGCCACAAGAACTAAGCTAAAAACATATGACATTTTAACGTATCAATACAATTACTCTTTTAATAGAGCAGTAGCTAATAGAGCACATAGCTAGCTTAAGTCAAATTCATGACAAAGTTCAGAGGTGTACAACTACTTAGACTTCTTTCTCCATGTGCACACGTCTTAAAGAGTCAACATGCTTTGACTGAGGTAAAAAAATAAAACAAAAACGACCGTAAAAGGTTTACTTACCGAAGCTAGACCACCTTTATATGAAGTTGTGCGATTAACTTGAGCCCGCTTGCAGCACACAAAGAGTCCGCTTCTTCAGTCCGCGTGCAAAATGGTGGCCTGTCCTAACGCATGCGCAAAATGGCCCAGCAGGAGGCTATGAAAAACATACTTAAGCATTTTGAGCTACATTTAATTAACTAAAATTAATTGGATTAAAACGCAGGGAATGTATTCTGGAGTTACTCGAATTATATATGTAGACAGGAATTACTCATTTGAATTGAAAAGATATACCAAAATATAATATGCTATATTTAAAAGGAGACAATATCACTTTTTTCAGTGTACTTGGAAAGGCTGCCGTCACTCCAGCGCCATCTTGTAACCAATATAATATAATAAACTCAAAACCCCTGGGTCAACGACCCAGGCATCCTAACACCTTTTTGAAGATGTTTTATCTTTTATAACCTTTCTTTAATGTGGGTTTTCTGGATTTTAGTTTTTCTTTTACTGTTCCTTTGTTCTGTCTCTCACCCTTAAAATTAAGCAATCATTAAATTAGAGACTGTTCATTTCTGACTTACAAATTCACAAAGTGATCAAATAGTTATTTGCCCATTTATTCCTCCTGAGAGTTTTCATAAAGCGGGACACTATCTTTAGAATCTAAAACCTTGTTTTTGTATTAGGCTGTTAATGTGGTTTTTAATGTGCTAGAGTTGTGTATTTTACCATGGTTTACGGTGACCGACTCATTTTTGGAACCAACCTAAAGTGGCCTTAGAGGCCTTGAAGTTTCTGTTACTTCCACAATTACTTTATTTTTCACCTCATTTCTGGTCTGTCGCCTACAGTCTGAAAGGTTTTGTCCTTATATAAGGTCTGATTTGTTTGATTTGACGACTGGCTACATTTCTAAACTGTAATCAAAGAAATGCTTACTAGCAACACATTTCTACCTCTATTCAATTCAGTTCAATTCAATTTTATTTACACAGCGCCAAATCACAACAGCAGCCGCCTCAAGGCTCTTTATATTGTTAGTAGATCGTACAATAATACATACAGAGAAAAACCCAACAATCATATGACCCCCTATGAACAAGCACTTTGGCGACAGTGGGAAGGAAAAACTCCCTTCTAACAGGAAGAAACCTCCGGCAGAAACAGGCTCAGGGAGGGGCGGGGCCATCTGCTGTGATTGGTTGGGGTGCCTTATATGTTGTTTGCTTCACTAAGAGCTACATTTGTTTAGAGGATAATCCAAATTTTTGTGTTCCTCCAGCTGTTAGAAATGACCGGAACAAGAAGAAGAAGGAGAGCCCAAAGCCGGATCTGGCAGAGAGCTACGAGCTGACAACTGAGCTGGAGACAATCATTGAAAAGATCCGTAGGGCTCATCAAGAAACGTTCCCCTCCCTCTGCCAGCTTGGCAAGTACACGACGGTAAGTATGATTTAACAAGGTGCCTGAACAACGTCATTCTGCAACGAGCATTTAGTTGTATTATTTTTTTATGCAGTAAATGTTACATTGTTACTTTGACTTTATGCCCCTGTATGGCCATATCCCTGTATGGCAATGTGTTTCTGTGGTTTGATCCAGCTACTGCACCAGTACAATTCAAATTTAAGTGCATTTTATTTATAAAGCACCAAATCACAAAAAACAGTTGCCTCGGGGCACTTTGTAAATACCCTACAATAATACATGGCGAGTGAAAAGAGGTAAGAGAAGGACAAACAGAAGGAGCTCATTATCATACTTTTGTACTGTACTCTAAATCTCCCTGTAATGCAACTTGAGACCTCAGATGTATGCCTCTGATAGTCCTCACAGAACCTCAGTGACAATTGTTGTTCCCCTCTCAGCAGCCATATATTCGATATAAATTGTGACGAGTAGAATAAAAGTGCAGCAACCACATCGTGATTTTAGCCTCAGAGTTCGATGGTAATAGTGTTTGTTTACAGCAGTTTTTATAGAATGCAACAGATTGGAGAAACTAAACAAAAGCTGTAAATACTGGAAGACTTAGCCATTGTCAAAAGCAAATCCTCATCAGGGAGATTTTTGCAGACCAGCAGCTGCCCATCCGTCTGGCTGGGGCTCACTCCAACCTCCAGTTTTTGACATGTCTGAAAAGTGGAATAAATGTCGTAAACCCAACTTGTGTCCTTTTATCCTCGGGTAAATTAAACCACAGATTTGTGCACTGAGTTAAGCTGGGTGCTCGCAAGGCCTTTCTCCCCCTTCTGTCATCTGCCAGTAGACATCAAGGCCGAGAGTTATTTAAAGTTATTTAAATGCCAAACTAAAAAGCAATGAAATGCCAGATAGTTGGAGACTGCTAATCCACAAAGGGCCTTGTCAATCAGAAACATCAGGACCTGGTTTGTCCAGTCTGAAAGCAGATGAGCTATCCCACTGAGGGAAGGTTCTGCACTCAGTGTGACATGGCAAAAAAGTAAGAGGTGATAGAAATGTTTAGAAACTCTCCAAAGTACCATCTCCTACTTGACGTCAGCTAAATTCTGTGATGCTTTCACAGGCAAACAGTAGGAGCTGCATTACAGCTGATACATTCATAGCATGTTGAGACAATATTGACTTGATTGTGTTTGTTTTTAACCTAACAGAGAGCGTTTGGTGGCAGGAGATTGGGGTGTATGTTTAATGAACTAGTGGTAGTACTAGTTTTAGTCATCACATCAGATTTCATAAGTGAGTATTTTTTTAAATCCACTGGCAGTTATAATATGCCTCTCTTTTTGGGGAAGTGATAATAAACCTCTGGGTTGGATATGAGATCTTAAAGGGGAACAAACCAGCTTATAGTACAGCAATTTTGCTCCAATGTATGCAGTTGTATACTGATTCTGTTGTCTCAGTGTAAGCAGCGCTTGCTGTTTGTTGGAGTGGTTAGTGTGGTTTGTGCTAATTATACTTGTTTATAGATTGCGAGAAATCCCTCATTATTACAATCGATTGGATCCTGATGCGCCTTTTGATTCGTGCTTGTCTGAAAAGTAGACCAGCTCCCGCTCCCCTAGATTATGTTAAAGCACCAATTATGTGGTGAAATATTCAAATCCTGGTCTGCAGTTATTTAGGAGTTCATTGCTGGGTTAGCTGAGATAGCTGTGCAATTGAGAGGGCTTAGCTCAACAATGAATAATGCTTCATTGACAGTGATGGTAATGAAAAATGAGCCTGGCAGTTTCAAAGACAAAATAAAGCACTGAGCCACACTGGCTCCAGGCACTGATGGTGGTGGTATATGCCACTGCAATACAGTGCTCAGCTTGATGATATTTGCCACCTTAGAGTTTTGCGTGCTATCACAATCCTTCACATGTGGTGGCTGCTTTTACTGCCTTTTCCATCTCTGCATCTGCACATGAGTTTTTCTGATGTACAGTTTTTCACACTACTAGTGTATTTTGTAATGTTGCAACTGTCTTTGGATAAATGTTGGTAAATTAAATCAGAATTCCCCAGCAACTGTCTTGTTTGGTCCTATTGAATTATGGGACTGGTGTAATTAACTGTGCGTGTGTGTGTGCATGTGTGTGTGTGTGTGTGTGTGTGTGTGTGTGTGTGTGTGTGTGTGTGTGTGCGTGCGTGTGTGTGTGTGTGTGCGTGCGTGTGTGTGTGTGTGTGTGTGTGTGTGGTGGTGTGGGTGTTATTCTCCCGTCCTCTCAAGTTCCCCTTATTCTAGCCTTTCCCTTTACACCCAGAAGGAAGAGCAAGATAAGTTGTTTTAATATCGGCCATCAGCCCAACGTGCACTGAGCAAATGCACACATGTGTGTGTTGCACCGTCACATCCTCCGTCCCTATGAATCTGGATGTCAGTCAGTTTTATGTGTCTGTAATGCTGTTGTGTGGACTAGAGCTCATTGTCTGTGATTTAAGCACAGCCCTAATGTGCTGCTCACTTAACCCCAGATCATATTTAATGGTCTCTCTCTCCATTTATCTGACTCTCTCTCTTTATTGGCTTGTGAATAGATTTCTTGCTTGTGATGGTGTCCAGCATCTGTGCTAACTGCCTCTCATACAACCTCAGACGAATGAATGTGCTGTAAAGCCAGATTCCTCTGGTTGTCTGTGCCGTCTTAAACCGAACTCCACTCTTCCTTATGAGAGCTGCTCTCACTTCCTCCTCACTAATCCCCTGCAGTTCCTGATTCACTAACTGTTTTCTATTTGTCCTCCTCTTGCTCTCATTCATCAGATCTTCAGCCTTTCATCAGGTTTTCTCTGTATGTATTATTGTAGGGTGTACCTTACAATATAAAGCACCTTGAGACGACTGTTGTTGTGATTTGGCGCTGTATAAATAAAATTGAATAAAATTGAATTGAATCATCTTCTCAGTAGATTTTCTCTAATTGGTAGCACATTTTCATTTGTCCTCAATCACTCTAACCTGCTGCACATCCTTTCCAGCCTGATCTCTCTGCCTACATGTCCTTTGCTCCTTCCTTGGTGTCTTGCCTTACATACAACTCACTATACATATATAAATTATATATCACAAGTAGGGCTGGGTATCGTCGCTGATTTCTAGAATCGATTTGATTCCAATTCACAAGGTCCCGAATCGATTCAATCCAAGATTCGATTCGAATCGGGGAAATTTTGCCTCAGTCAGAAATATTATAAATCAGATCATGCATCAGTACATTCCCATATTTTTATATCTATAAAAAGAAAGCTGACACTTGTGAGCTTTTATCAAAAGTGTGAGCATCACAGCCTTTGTGTCAAAGTAACTGAGGATAAAACACAGAAAAACATGGAGGTGATTTTCCTGGCCTGGGATTTATAAAAATATTCTGCAGTAGATCAAAAACGAAAGAAAACCTTTAATCAACTTATGAACATTACCTGATGCTGCTGGAGTAATGCAGAGCAAAGTTACAGAGGTTTAATGAGAGACACAGCTGAGTGTTTTGCAATTTTGCATAATTAAAAAGTTTAAATTTGTTCAGTATTGAACAGCAGAAATGAGGTTTTCTTTTTCGGAAGTAAGTAAAAGGAAAAAACAGCGGCCGACAGCGCTGTAAACAACGGCAGACTTGTGATAGCAAGCAAGCGAATAATGCAGAAAACAGATTTTTAGACGGGAAACTGTTCTTGAAGTACAGAGAGAGAGAGAGAGAGAGCTGTGCATGAAGTGTGGTGGAAGCAAAACAGGAAAAGTCAGAGGGAATTCATGACGATGTTTATGTGAAGCGTAGTTTGTATCTTCTTTTGCTGCTGGTTCAGTCAATATTGTTTGGAGAGAGATCAAACTAACAGCTTTAGAATCAGCGCAAAAAGGACGTAAACACAAAGCGCGGACCCGCCGAAACATCAGAGTCAGCGAGCTGTCGGCTTTCAGCCCCGACCGTGTCCGTGCTGTCGGGTGAGAAAGTCACATCTCACTGATCCTGATCCGTCGGCGGTCCGAGCTTTGTGTTTGTCTCTCTGTGCAGAATCTGTGTTCCTGCTCTCATTTACTGTTTAGCTGTTTGGTGGTTGTTGAAATGTTGTGAGGTTTAACCTGAGGCTCTGGCGATTTAAAAGTCGATTCAGGATTTTAATGAATCAACTTTACATTATCCAAGCTAGAATCGATTTTAATCGATAAATCAATCATCAAAGCCCACCCCTAATCACTATATATCAAACTTACATGTTTCAGATCATCAAACAAACTGTAATATTAGACAAAGATAACCAGAGTAAATAGATGTGTTTTTCAAATGATGATTTCATTATTTAAGGGAGAAAGGTTATCCAACCCTGCCTAATCCTGTGTGAAAAGTCATTGCCCCTCTTGTTAAATCATGAATTAACTGTGATTAACCACATTTTTTGGAAAGCTGTGTTCAGTTTCACTAAACACACTCAGGCCCGATTACTGGCAGACCTGTTGAGTCAAGAAATCACCTAAATAGAACCTCCCTGATGCAAGCTAAAAGATCTCAAGAGCAACAAATATTGCTAAGATCGAAGGAAACACATGAGTCACTGGCAATCATCAGTCTGAAGAGGGTTACAAAGCCATTTCTAAGGTTTTGGGAGTCCAGTGAATCATGGTGAGAGCCATTATGCACAAATGGGGAAACCTTGGAACAGTGGTGAATATTTTCCAGGAGAAGCTGGCCTACCAAAATGACTCCAAGAGCAACTGAGACTCATCCAGGAGGTCAAAAAAAGAACTGAGAACAACATTAAGGAACCACAGGCTTCACATGTCTCAGTTAAGGTCGGAGTTCATAATTCAACCACAAGAAAGAGGCTGGGCAAAAATGGCATCTATGTTCAACGAGAAAACACTTGCTGGAAAAGTAAAGAACACAAAGGCTCGTCTCACATTTGCCCAAAACATCGAGACAATGCTGAAGACATTTGGGAAAATATTCTGAAGAGACAAAAGCCGAACTCTTTGGAAGGTTTGAGTTCCATTAAATCTGGCATTAAGCTAACACAGCAAAGGGAACATCGAACCAACAGTAAAATATGTTGGTGGTAGTGTGATGGTCTGGGGCTGTTTTGCTGCTTCAGGACCTGAAAGACTTGCTGTGGTCGATGGAACCATGAATTCTGCTGTCTTTCTCCTGTCCAGAGGATACACCTTCTTGGCAGTTTCTCTCTTATTATGACAGTAATCATTTGAATAAGAGAAGCGGTAATATTAAAACCATTAACTTCTGCAACTACAAGGCCAGCGTAAATTATTGTGACCTGTCCAAAAATGGCATCCTGGGATCGAGCTCGGTTTTAACCACCCTTACCCTTCCACCCACTGTTCTTCAGTTAATCTGTGGGCCCCCATAAACAGACAAACAAAAACTATCACTATTTAACAATTTAACAAGATAAACAACATCAGATTAATTTATACAATCTGATCTTTGTCTGCACAATACATGGACATGTAGCATGCAGACATGTTTCTGCATTCCTTGCTGGCTTAAGATTGTAAAATATAAATGCCAATGTAGTTAAATACATATCTGTTGTTATTATTACATGAGTATGACCAATGGTGGAGTCATTTTGAAAAATATTCCCTTAGGAAAAGAAGCAAGAAAACATCATGAAAAGACCACAGTACACATAAAAGTCTACTATTTGAAATGTGCATAAAACATCAAAACTAAGAATTATTATTCTGTACAAAAATGTCCTCCAACAGCGTCAAATGGATTAATATTACTGCAGGAGCTCACTTTAAATACTTTCTTCATTTCTGTTTAATGTTCAGCAAAATATTCCTTACATGAGTGTGTGCGGTGACAGCGAGGACCAAGTAACACTGAAACTAAATCAGCTAAAAACACATAAAAATATTAGTTAAAAAATCAACTGAATTAAAAGACTGAACAGTGTGTGACATAGTTAACTGTCAATAAAGATGAAGGTGGGGTGTTGGCAAACAGGTAGGTAGACTTATTTCTGTCATGGACAATCTCCAAAAAGCCCTGAACAACAGCATTTCAAACCATTAATCGCGTTCTTTAATAAAATGTCACACTTTAAAAGCCGCTTAACTGTGGGCCACATCAATTCGCACATTATGAACATTACACAAAAAGACAACGAACACAAGGCGGAAAAATAAAATAAGCTGACTTTCATGTGCTTTGTGAAAATGCAGTACTGCAAACGATGTTCACGTAAAACTTGAAAAACAAATCAACTGCGACTAATAGTGTGTCACAGTGCACTAAATCTAACAGCAACACAACCATGAATCATCATCCCTCAAAATGAGTAACAACAGAAAACCCATTAAAAACAATCAGGCTTAGATTAAGAGGGTTTTTGTATGTTTGTTTGTTTTATGTGTGTACTCCCTCAGCTGAAGTAACATTTTTGTTCAGGTCAAAATGTCAACATGAATGATGAGATCTCAGTTTATTTCAAATAAGTCCAGCAGCAGAAGTAAAATCTTTCAGCTGGAACAGATGTAGCAGGGATGGAGAGATCCCAAGCTGACGTAACCGTGGGAAGCACTACATCTGCCATAGTCGCCGCACGAAGCAGCAACTGCTCACCTTTCGCCACTGAAGTGGGTCTTCATTAGGTGAAAGACCAGTCGAGTATCACTCCAGCTCGTCTATGGGCTCTTTATAGACATCCCCAAAAGAGGAAGTTAAGCAAGTGACTGCACATTTCTCTGTTTAGTTCATTTCCTGCTATTCTTGGTAGATACAGAAGGAGAAATAATTATTCGATCCCTGATAAATTTGTTTGCTCACTTACAAAGAAATGAGCAGTCTCTATTTTTACAGTAGTTTAATTTTAACAGCGAGAGACAGAGTATCAACCAAAAACCCAGAAACAGCACGTTACATAAAAGCTCTGAACTGATTTGAATGTTGCTTCGTGTATATGTGTGCATTGGATTGGTAATAAAGAAGGTACCTAGAATTCATGAAGTTATGGTGTGCACCCCGAGCAGTTCATCGCATGGTTTAACCTGGTGACTGTCTAGTTCAATAGTATTCTTCTATTGTACTGTAGGTTGCTGTTGTTAAATATATTATCATACGTAATATAATGTTCATTTTTCCTTCTTCGAGCACAACAAAACCTGAAAGTAGGTTTTATTTTTCAAACAAACATTTTAAATATCACCTTTGTCACTGACATGAAAAATACACAATAATGAGTCTCTCTGGTTAGTCTGTAAATCTAATGTGAACTCAGATGCTTTCTGCTCTTGACTTTATAATAGTTATTTATGGAGAATAAACAAGCTAATTGTCCAAGGAGTTTGCTTGGTGAGACAAAGCCCTCTGTCAGCATCTCTGAGCAGTTGCATTTGTGATTGGAACAGCAACAGTCAATTACAGTAACACAAAGGCTTTGTGTCCATATCTCCTGAGGTCTGTGAGTCACACTGTGTGCACTCCTGCCACATCACAGTGCTTCTGTAGGCCAGGGCAACTACACAGACATCTTTAACGTGTCATTTTTAACACAGTTGTGCGAGCTGTTGTGTGAAGCAAAAATCCAGATAGATGGATAGCCACTCATTCTTTCTTGACTGTCAAACTCCCATGTCCCATTTTTGCTGTCAGTTAGTGTTTCCTAGTACAGCCTACTAGTCGATACTGTTATACTTCTTTGAAGTCTACCAGCTGGAGCGCATGCGTATTGGTGCGTTGAGATTTAAATTCTCCATGGATGAATTTACAACAGAAAACAAGCAAACAGAATGCAAAGAAAACAGACGAGGCTCTATGTGGATGTCTGCACGCCTGTCTTATGGTGGGTACCCTGCTGGACTTGCAGACGTGGAAAGTATAATGGCTTGTGGCCCATTAATGATCACCACGTTAGTTCCTTCACGGGCAAACAGTGACATTGCCACAATCCCATACCATTTACACCAGTCCTCATAGTATGATTGTTTGATTAATATGCATGTTGTTGTGAGGCTGGACCTCGGTCTGTGGGACAAGTTCAGCGAGGTGGCCACGAAGTGCATTATCAAGATTGTGGAGTTTGACGAACGAGTGCCTGGCTTCATGATTGTTTTATAATCATGCACGTTGTTTTTCCTTGTTATTTTTGCTTTCGCTCTTTGTTTCAGCGCCCGTCATTTGCGATTACTGCTCCAGGTTGCATCACTTTGCTTTCAGTCTGCCAACCAGTTCACACTTTGCTGGTATCCTGCCGTTTCCATTTGTATGTCTTCTGTTTTCTGGTCTGCTCCTCGCCTGATTGGTTTGCCACACAGTTTGCCTATCCATGTAAAAGTTGTGATCCAAAAATTCTGAAACCAATCAACAGCCATTCATGATTTACACTCAACAAAAATATAAACGCAACACCTTTGTTACTGCTACCATTCTCAATGGGATGGATGTAGAGACCTAAAATTCATTCCAGATACACAATATAACCATCCCTCCCAAACAGTGGTCACAAATCAGTCCAAATGTGTGGTAGTGGGCACATCTGCTATATTGAGATAATCCATCCCACCTCACAGGTGTGCCACATCAGGATGCTGATCTGACATCATGAGTAGTGCACAGGTGTACCTCAGACTGCCCACAACAAAAGGCCACCCTGGAATGTGCAGTTTTTTGCGCTATTGGGGGTCTGGGGACCCAGAACCGGTCAGTATCTGGTGTGACCACCATTTGCCTCATGCAGTGCAACACATCGTCGCATGGAGTCTATCAGATTGTCAAGTGTGGCCTGTGGAATGTTGGTCCACTCCACTTCAACTGGTACACGCTGTCGTATACGCCGGTCAAGCACATCCCGAACATGCTCAATGGGTGACATGTCCGGTGAGTATGCTGGCCATGCAAGAACTGGGACATTCTCAGCTGCCATCTGCCCTGAACAATGTGAACCATGATTCATCCGTGAAGCGCACACCTCTCCAACGTGCCAGACGCCATCGAATGTGAGCATTTGCCCACACAAGTCTGTTACGGCGACGAGCTGGAGTCAGGTCAAGACCCCGATGAGGACGACGGGCATGCAGTTGAGCGTCCCTGAGACGGTTTCTGACAGTTTGTGCAGAAATTGTTTGGTTGTGCAAACCAATTGTTCCAGCAGCTGTCTGGGTGGCTGGTCTCAGACGATCTTGGAGGTGAACCTGCTGGATGTGGAGGTCCTGGGCTGGTGTGGTTACACGAGGTCTGCGGTTGTGAGGCCGGTTGGATGTGCTGCCATATTCTCTGAAACGCCTGTGGAGACGGCTTATGGTTGAGAAATGAACATTCAATGCACGGGCGACAGATCTGGTTGACATTCCTGCTGTCAGCATGCCAATTGCACGCTCCCTCATTGCTTGTGGCATCTGTGGCATTTTGCTGTGAGACAAAACTGCACATTCCAGGGTGGCCTTTTGTTGTGGGCAGTCTGAGGTACACCTGTGCACTACTCATGATGTCAGATCAGCATCCTGATGTGGCACACCTATGAGGTGGGATGGATTATCTCAATATAGCAGATGTGCCCACTACCACACATTTGGACTGATTTGTGACCACTTTTTGGGAGGGATGGTTATATTGTGTATCTGGAATGAATTTTAGGTCTCTACGTCCATCCCATGGGGAATGGGAGCAGTAACAAAGGTGTTGCGTTTATATTTTTGTTGAGTGTACATTCAATCATCTTCCATTCAATGCCACCTGCTCAGGTACAATCTGTGCAAAGGTCTTTAGTTGCCTTTCATTTCTTTTTCCATTTTGCTGAAATGGGAATTATGTAACCAGTCTGTAAAAAAAACCCTCATTCTTTAACACAGACTGAACTCTCTTTCTTTAGTCATTATTATTCAGGCATAGTTCTTCAAGGACCGTTCTTAAAGGACAATCCAGAGCTCTTCTTTCGATGCTCACTGTCTTTTGTCCTTTCTCTGTCACAGTAATCTCACACTGCTTCAGTAATGTTAAGGTCTGGGGCACAACTCCTCATAGTGTTTCATTGTGTGTGTTTTCTATCCAGGTGTCCTTTTACTGCACTGGCAGTGTATTTGGGTTGATTGTCATACTGGCGAATAACATTTTCCAACATAGCAAATTGGTATGGTCCGGATCTGGCCCACACAATGTGCTTACACATGGCCCACATACCGCAAAGAACAATGGCCCTTTGGTGGCCCAGACCTGGTTTGCCAGAGGTGGCCCATACATGGGCCAGCACAAGCCTGTTGCAGACACAATGGTGGCCCTGTGCTGGCCCAGAACAGTTTCAGCTCTGGCCCCAGATGTCAGCCTAATGTGTACCTTAATCAAGCCATGTAATAACAACATGTGCTGGAACACAATAGTACAAAAGTAACATGACAAATCTCTGTTCACACAGTGAATGGACTGATTCTTATATAGTGTTTTTCTGCTCTCCCGGATTACTAAAAGTGCTCTATACAGCACACCACATTCACACACTTTCTCTAAACTGAGTGCTTCCTAACTACATTGACACTCTTGACATGCAGACTGGAGGAGCCAGGGATCGAACCACTAACCTTCCGATCAGTAGGTGACCTGCTCTACCTTCTGAGCTTCAGCCACCTGGTGGTAAACATGAATAAACTGTCACTAGGTTTTGGATAAAGTGTACACTCACAAACCTGTCAAACCTGCATTTGAAACGTTGGCCACCATAGCAGTATAGTACTGCAACATGGCATTTGGGTCTTCTAACTAAAATAGGAACATAAATAGTGCCATCATTGCCAGACCTGGCCCACATCTGGTTGACAGACACCCTGCCATGACACCGGTCAGTCAGAAGTGCCAGCTTGATGCCGGATCCAGGCCAGACCTGTCTGCTACGTGGGTTTGTATATTACACAGTGGATCAAAATCTGATAGTGGACGTTATGTGAATAAACATTCTCTGTCATGATATTTAACAAACACACATGATCTCTGAGAGACAATCACTCGTTCACATTTTCATCTCAAATATTAAACCTGACTTGACTGCATTTAAGCCCTAAACAGAGTTCTGCTACTGAACAAGAAAAAATAAAATCATAAAATAATTAAAGAAAAATAGAAAAACAATGAGTCTAGGATTCATCTTGGCCAATAACTCAAGAAATAATCAGAACAAATCACAGCAGAGGTGAAAGTCACAGACTATGTTATGATTTGAAGTTAAATTCCACAAATCAACAATCTGTTGTAATGATTCTCACTTTAACGCACTGGTCCATGAGAAATTATCTCAGGATTGCCTTTCCCTCTTACAGTTCCCGACTTTAGCCCTTCATTTGCCATTACTTTTCTTTCTTTCCTCCCCTGAATCACTTTTACTCTTTCCTGTTTTTATTGCTCTATGGATTCCAACCATCCTTGCCTCCCTGTCATCTTTGGATAGATTCTGCACCATATAGCTGTATTAATGATACCCTGGCTTCAAACTGCTCTGCACTATCTGTCACTGCTCCATTGCTGCATCCCGTCATTGCCAAAGCATCCCTCTGACACTGTTAGGCTCATTATCGCAGGGCCTAGCCACCAGGCTCAGTACAGCATATTCACAACAACAATCTTTGTGTTTTTGAGAGCTTGGGTTTTATGGTGAATATATTCTATATGCACGTCTGAGACATGTGGAGCAGAGTGAAGAGATCATTAGCAGCAATGACGACAGTAGCTGTCTCTTGGCCTGACACTGCTCTCTGTGTATGCGTATATATGTGTGATGCAGAACTCGAGTGCAGACCACCGTGTGAGGTTGGACCTAGGACTGTGGGACAAGTTCAGCGAGCTGGCCACTAAGTGCATTATCAAGATTGTGGAGTTTGCCAAACGAGTGCCTGGCTTCACGGGGCTGACCATTGCAGACCAGATCACACTACTGAAAGCTGCCTGTCTCGACATTCTGGTGGGTGCTTTTATTTTGAAGAAGCAACGTTATTATTTAGTGATTGGACGATGCTTTCTTTTGTACTGGCCTAACATTGATGCGTCTTTTGTCAAGGTGGAAAAGACTTGGATACATCTCAGCCAATCATAATTTTCTTAATATACGAGGCATTGTTCGATGCCAACAATGTATAGCCAAGATCAGCTTTATTGTCAATACTACCATATCATCTCCTGTCTCACAATGTGCAAAACAAATATGTAAATTATAAATGGGGAAAAAAGAGAATAAAAATATGGGATACAAATTCAAAAATATGAATATTGATAAAGAAATATAAAAATGTATTAAACCCTATTATTATTGCAGTCTATATATAAAAATATGATGCATGCTAGGATGAGTATACCCTATACACAATACTGCAGTTTCTGTATTAAATCATATGCAGAATATAGGCACTGTGTCCCTGTCCAGGAGATACTTCTCATTTCCTAATGTGGAAAATTCTTCTGAATACTTTTGTAGGGCTGAGGCAGCTGAAGCAAGCACTAAACATAGAGCACTGGCATTTCCTTTAATGTAGGACAAATTGTGTTCTGGTTTGTGAACCTGAATCATAGCGAGGTGCTTTATATTGTAAGATAAAGAACCTACAATAAAAGAGAGGAAACCCCAACAAACATCCCCTTTGAGCAAGCGCTTGGCAACAATGGGAAGGAAAAACTCCCTTTAAATGGAACCTTGGCAGAACCAGACCTAGGTATGGGGCAGTCATGAGGAGAGGGAGGAAAAAGAAGAAACTATATAGGAGAGACAGACATTAATAATATGTAATGATTACATGCAGAGAGCTGTATAAACACAATGTGAAAAAGGTGAGTGAAGAAGAAATACTCTTTCTTACATGGGAATCCCCGGCAGCCTACACCTATTGCAGCATAACTAAGGGAGGATCCAGGGTCACCTGGTCCAGCCCTAACTATATGCTTTAGCAAAAAGGAAAGTTTGAAGCCTAATCTTGAAAGTAGAGATAGTGTCTGTCTCCTGAATCCAAACTGGAAGCTGGTTCCACAGAAGAGGGGCCTGAAAACTGAAGGCTCTGCCTCCCATTCTACTTTTAAATACTCTAGGAACAACAAGTAGGCCTGCAGAGCGAGAGCGAAGTGCTCTAATAGGGTGATATGGTACTACAAGGTCATTAAGATAAGATGGGGCCTGATTATTTAAGACCTTGTATGTGAGGAGCAGGATTTTGAATTCTGGATTTAACAGGAAGCCAAAACAGGAGAAATCTGCTCTCTTTCTAGTCCCTGTCAGGACTCTTGCTGCAGCATTTTGGATCAGCTGAAGGCTTTTCAGTGAGTTTTTTGGACATCCTGATAATAATGAATTACAGTCGTCCAGCCTGGAAGTAATAAATGCATGAACTAGTTTTTCAGCGTCACCCTGAGACAGGATATTTCTAACTTTAGAGATGTTGCGCAAATGGAAGAACGCAGTCTTACATATTTGTTTAATATGTGCGTTGAAGGACATGTCCTGGTCAAAAATGACTCCAAGGTTCCTCACAGCGTTACTGGAGGCCAAGGTAATGCCATCCAGAGTAAGAATCTGGTTAGATACCATATTTCTAAGGTTTTCAGGGCTGAGTACAATAACCTCAGTTTTATCTGAATTAAGAAGCAGAAAGTTAGCGGCCATCCAGGTCTTTATGTCTTTAAGACATTCCTGCAGTTTAACTCATTGGTGTGTGTTATCTGGCTTCATGGACAGATAGAGCTGGGTGTCATCTGCATAGCAGTGTAAATGTATGCTATGTCTTCTAATGATGCTGCCTAAGGGAAGCATGTATAATGTAAACAGAATTGGTCCTAGCACTGAACCCTGTGGAACTCCATAATTAACCTCAGTGTGTGAAGAGGACTCTCCATTTACATGCACAAACTGGAGTCTATTAGATAGATATGATACAAACCACTGCAGCGCAGTACCTGTAATACCTACAGCATGTTCTAATCGCTCTAATAGGATATTATGGTCGACAGTATCGAACGCTGTATAAATAAAATTGAATTGAATTGAATACAAATGATTGTGATGTCACAATCGCAGAATAATACAATAACAATGTGCTGTAATTTCTTTATGTGAAGGGTTCGAAGGATTAGGATTTAACCAGAGACTATAAACCTGAAATCTGTGTAGGACAGCTGATCTGGACAAATGCATTATTTATTTCCTCACAAGCTGTTCCAGTTCCTGTGTTACTGAGCAGATCCACGTTTCACTCTTTTTAAATAGCACATTGCAACATTTAACACTTTTATTTGTTACAGATTCAGCAGAGGGACGTCACTCACGGTGTGTTCCCTGCTGAGAAAAAGGCAGCTTGTTTCAGTTCGTTGCTACTGTTTGATGAAAATACCGGCGTTATTGAAGAATGATAGTTGTGGCTCACCTCTAGGCACAGGCTCTAAGTCATACAGTTTTGGCTCTGTGATAACAGTTTGAACCATCCAGTGCTGATTATGCATTCATAAACTCTTCTAGTAGCAACTTTCACAACCATAGTAGGCATACGGCATGTATGTAAAAGCAAACAGCACAGTAAATTGTGTGCCACAGACATTGCATTTCTCATTGACTCATTTATATAGTCTCCTCCTGAAAGTGAAACTCTTACAAATACAGGTACCATGAGGCCAGCAGCAAAAATACTCCAAAAATACTAGTTGTGACACTGAGCCTCTTTAAAGCGAGGTAGCTTTTTACTGCTTAAAGAAGGTTTTTGGGTGCCTCAGTAAATCTTGACCTAATTGTTCCTTTAAAATTCCAACCTTATTTTTTCACAGGCCGGCCTGTGTTTATATGACCTCTGTAGAACAACAAGGTTCAAACATGTGGCGAAGTCAGATGTGAGTTTTGTGGTCCATCTTCTGCACATTGTAATTTCAACAAGGCGGATATCCAGCATCACATTGTTAAGGAGACAAGTGTAAGGTAGTTCCAATTCTCAGTGCTCCGCTCTTCTCTTTCCTAAGCCCTTATCGATTTTCCTACCCATCAGAATTTGGGTAAGAGGTTAGGAAAGATAGGAGGTGTTTTTGGAGCAATGATCAATTCCAGCTGTGCCTGGAAGCTGTCAATCAAAGAGGTCAGACATCTTCCACCAGGATCTATTTGGATGAGTTATCAGAAAATTCGCCAGCTGAGACTTACGAAGGGAGAAACAATCAATGTGTCTTTTTTTATTTCTATTTGTAAAATAAATATGCTTGTCGATTATGTAAAGTTAGCAATTTCATCATGAGTCTGCAGTGACTGATTTGCTTTTAGCCTCAGGTGGCCAGTGGACAAACTGCACTTCAGCGCTGCCTTCATTTTTCTCTATAGAGGTTTCCATGTAGTCACAAGTGTAAACAAACGTAAAAGACAAACCAGCCACTGGAATCTGAGAGCAGCAAGCTGCCACTCTGTCACGTGACTCCGCCAAGTGAGAGCAAGAATGTATGATCTTAACTGATACAAATACATCTGCTATAGTCTTTATTAACCACTAATAAACCCAACTAACATTATAGTATAAACATAAACGTGGTAAATTAAACTGAGAATGTAAAATCCACCATTGATGGCTATTGATGTAGTTGCAACAGAGCTAAATCACACAGGATTTCAGGACTTGTTGGTCGCTACCACATTATTTATTATTCTTTATATGTATTTGTTAACAGGTTAGTTTTGGGGCTATTGCTGTAGTTGAGTTTGAGACTTTGTACTGGCCTGTCGTACTTGTCAGGTGTGACAAAGCAGTGTAATGAACTCACAGGGACACACGCGAGGTGAGAAGTTGAAGGCCGACCACGATGAGTTTCTGGCTCTGACTCAACCATCAACATCCGCTCACCCGCACGTTTTTATGGTGAAGGGCGTAGATATTATGCACAAGGACTGGGTGAGGGAGTGTCAGTAGAAAGATCAAACACTTTGTGGGTAGATGTGTGTATGTGTGTATCTAAGCGCAGGCCTGGCCAGCCGGTGCGAGTCACCGCCAGTAGCCATGTTTTATTCTTTTTCATGTTGCAGACATGCCTGCCACTCACTGTCAGAGTCAACCCACTCAAATAGCTTCAAAGGCTACTGTAAGCTTCACATCCACCATCAGTTGCTTCATTAGGTGAACACACACACACACACACACAAACATGCAGTGCAACAGGGAGATCCAAAGGTTACTCTCTTCGGGTCTTTGGAAGGTCACTGTTTTTCTGGTGTATTGTGTCTGCTGGTTTATGTAAAATGTGTTAGACCTCATAGAGTCAGCTGACTTCTATTAAAATCAAACAGAGCAACATGTCAAGGTAAATAATGGTCTGTAAATAAGAACAGCAGCCAGGTGTTAGGTAGATGAATGTGCATTTAACTCCTTGTTTTAGGTTGAACATGTCAGCAAATCACTGGCTCGTTCAGCAGCAACAATACACAGAACAACTATAACATTTCAAGTGTCTTTAGGATCTCGTCTGCATTTAGCCCTCTCTGTGGTCTCTAATTTATATATAAATGACATTTGTGATGTGTCAGAAATGTTACATTTTGTTTTGTTTGCAGATGATACAAATTTTTATTGTGAAAGAATTGGCTAAAATTATGGTTGTTGAAATGAAAAAAATAAAAAAATGGTTTGATGTAAATGAGTTATCGCTGAATTTGGAAAAAACAAAGTTTATGATATTCGGAAACCGTGTAAAGGAGGAAGAGATAGTATTATCTATAGAGGGAGTGATAATTGAAAGAGTGACAGAATTCAGTTTTCTGGGTGTAATAGTGGACAAGTTACCATGGAAACCTCATACTGAACATGTTAAAAAAAAGATGGCTAAAAGTATTTATATCCTGGGTAATGTTAGATATATATTAGATTACAAGACAATGAGAATATTATATTTTTTATTGTTTCTACCCTATCTGAGCTATTGTGTTGAAGTATGGGGGAATACATACGTGACTAATATGAAACCATTATATTTATTACAGAAGAGAGCGCTTCGAATGATGCATAATGTTAAATATAGAGAACACACTAATAGTTTGTTTATAAAATCGAAATTATTAAAACTAGAAGACATAGTGAAATTACAGACTTTAACTATTATGTTTAGGGCAAAAAATAAAACACTACCTCTTAAGTTACAAAGTTTATTTGTATTGTGTTCAGAAAATGGGGACGGCAGAAGGAAGTTTTATTTTGAGCTCGAACCACACAAAGGCAAATGTGTCCAACAGTCACAGGCATAAGAAACTGGAATTCTCTCAGTGATCATCTTAAGTGTTGTACAAATGTTTCTCAATTTAAAATCTGCTATAAGAATAAAATGATAAACCAATATGAAGAAGTTGAAAAGAATAGAATTTAATTGTAGAAAAATGATCCTTTTAGTTTGATACTTAGTGGTATTGCTCATTGTTGAGTATATTGTTCTGTTTGCTTTGTTTTGTTATGTGCAGAAAATTGTCATAGTGTAATTTTGGTTGCCTACTTGTATTATCACAGATAGGGGGCAGGTATCAATAAGAATTTATTCTTCTTCCTGCTCCTTTTCATGCATGGAAACAGTGTTACTTTAATTGAAAGGAAGGTTGTGTATGGGAATGCATTACTGCTGTACCATGTGTGAAACAAAAAATAAATAAATACTAACTGCAAGGAGAAACATCCTTCTCTCTGGTAGTAAACTACACTACACTGCACTCCACTACAGTTTATATTATTGGACAAATTGTGATATAAAGCTAATCACGTGGAGTCTCAGAATAAAGATGCAGTCTGAAAGTGAGCAGAATAGGTCCCCTTTAAACTTGCATTTCATTAAAAACCTGCCAGCTGTGAATCTCTCACAGTTTCTGCCTTGTTTGCTTCTCTGTCAGATCCTGCGCATCTGTACAAGATACACCCCTGACCAGGACACCATGACCTTTTCAGATGGGCTGACCCTCAACCGGACGCAGATGCACAATGCTGGCTTCGGCCCGCTTACTGACTTGGTGTTCACTTTTGCCAACCAGCTCCTGCCCATTGAGATGGATGACACAGAAACAGGCCTCCTCAGCGCTATCTGTCTCATCTCTGGAGGTGAATAAAGGACAGAGCATCAGGCGTTTAGTGAGAATGGGAACCGTTGGTGTTGATTAGTGTTGGTACCAAAGAATGACGAGAAACTGACAACGTGTACCTCAAAAAATAAGGACACGAGGACACAAATTTTGAGCAGCCCTCATCACATTTCTGTCGGTCCTCAGAGGGATTGTATGGTTACACCTGCTTGTGCTTGCTCAAAAGAAGGAATTACCCACAAATGTTATCTAAGCAATCAGATCTTGGCTGTAGTCACAACTATACTTAGATCGTTTTAGTCAAAAACCACGTGGTGATTGAGTGGATCCAGATGCAGGACTCAAACAGACTAGAACTCAAATCACAGCTTTATTTGCTAAATACAAATACAACTGAGCACATGAAGCGAAGTGAAACATTACAGGCTGCCAGACCAACAGGACCACACATAACATGCTGTTTGCAGCCTGATTGCATCATAGTCTAAAGACATACACTAAGCAGTTTATGGTGAAATGTTGGAGTACGTAAAGAAAATGATTCAGTCCACATTTAAACTCTGCCTGACTCGTATTCGTTCAGCACAGTTAGCCCGTATTGACTCCAGCTGAATGTAGTCTGAAAGTCAGCCACAGGTTTCTTTGAGTAAGGCAGCAACGATCAGACTGTCAAACACATGAAGGAAATTAGAGAGTAATAATGTTTCATTTACTGTATGTCCACCAAAAATCATGCTTCAGTTGTCTTAATCACTCCCACCGGCCATCAGCACTCAGATTTCATCACTGCTGGGTTTTCATTCAGAGCTCTATACGTATATACTCAACCCACAAGGTCTCGCTACATATTACAGGCTCTTGCATAACCCATGAAAGGCACAAGACACCTCTGATCGCATTTGTAATCACATATCTTGACTACAGTTTCCCCAGGTCTAGATCTGAGTGTAAACACTGCCACCTTATGACTGGTTTGTGAAGTACACATTACACCATCAGGTCATCAACATCCGTTCACATTTTTATTTACATACCACGTAATCTCATCTTGTTTTCTCGCTAATGTTTCAGGTAACTGTAAATATTTCAAATGAGTTCCATCACATTACTCAAACACACAGAACCAAACAGCAACAAAATATCAACTAAAATCACTTTTGTTCAAACTAACAAACCTATTATAGAAGGTTAAAGGTTAAAGGTTAAAGATTCCTTGGCTGCACTGCAGGCACAGCGGTATCGTTAACTTACAGTGTCAGTAGAATACTGCACATGTTATACTTTAGTTTTTTCTCTTTAATGAATTTGCAAGAATTGCAACACAGTGAGCAAACAAACAGTTCCACTGTTATTATGGGATTTTGAGGTGGAAATGAATTTAACCTATTTTGAAATAAGGCTGTAACATGACAAGAGGTGGAACAGGTGAAGCTCTCTGAATACTTTCCAGATACACTGTATCAACCAAACAAACAACAACAACAAAATATTATTATTGTTGAGTCAAACAAGTATTTGAACCCTCAAACAGAATACGATTGAGTACTTGGTGAGGCATTTCTTGTAGTTGTTCACCAGGTTTGCACTCATCTCAGGAGCGAGGAGTCGGTGAACTCTAAATCCTTTCTTGGCTGCCACTGGGCAACTTGAAGCTTCAATGACCAACACAGATTTTCTGTAGGACTGAGGTCTACAGACTGGTTGGGCCTCTCTAGACCTGCAAATAATTATTTCCCCCGCTGTATAGTGGAGGTAGGTGCACACATATGGACTACATCATATGCAGACGGTGTAATCTGAAAGACAGGAGACTGCAAGGTGATATGAAGAGTCAGCATCGAACAGTAGTCTGCAGGATAACTTTGGATGTCCGGAAAAGGACGCAAGTGAGAGCAAATGCTGAGTTGTTCTCTTTTATATTAAAGGGTTTTTTAACTTTGCAATTTAAGGTACACTGAGATCATTGCTGCTATTGAAAGACAACACTGAACCCGACTGAACAGCTCTGTTTGCAATGTTTTTCTTCTAAATCAAACCAAACTTCATCACATATAATCGCCTCAGTTTTGTCTATATCATATAAAACCAATATATGAATTTGTCCTAATTGAGCCTCAAGTCTGACGTGTTTTGTGCATCTGTCTGCGTATCAGATCGTCAGGATCTCGAGGAGCCCTCTAAAGTGGACCAGCTGCAGGAGCCACTGCTTGAAGCTCTCAAGATCTATGTGAGAAAGCGTCGGCCAAGTAAACCACACATGTTCCCCAAAACCCTGATGAAGATCACCGACCTGCGCAGTATCAGTGCTAAAGGTAGGGTGGACATTAGCGTACCGTGTGGTGATGATTGAGCTTACAATCAGCAAAGTGATGTTTTTAAAGTGCTGTGTGGTGACAGCTACAGGAAGGCATTATTAGTACCACTGTAGTTAAATAAATATCTGCTATATCCCCAAAGATCATTTATTATTAGCTGAAAATTAGCTGGAAATAAAAGTGGTTTTAAATAAAACATCATGAAAACACTTCAGGACACATAAAACTCTGAAAAGTAAAAAGAATAGAAGATTCCCCATATTACTGCTGCACATGTTTAAGGTTGAGCTGCTTTACTTTCATATAAATGTATTTGAATATGAAGTATTTGCTGAATAATGCATATGCTGTTTCATGTCCAGCCTACATCTTATGTATAT
Source organism: Maylandia zebra (assembly GCF_041146795.1). Classification (NCBI taxonomy): domain Eukaryota; kingdom Metazoa; phylum Chordata; class Actinopteri; order Cichliformes; family Cichlidae; genus Maylandia; species Maylandia zebra. The sequence continues at coordinate 36,256,933 of NC_135187.1, read as the reverse complement.
TAAAATATAATAATAATAAAACAAATTCAACCTAATTAAAAGGCTTGAGCCGAAATGGTTAACGGTCCAAAGGTAGGTTATTAACTGATTGCTCACTCTCCATCTCTTCATCACTAAGGTGGTTCAGGCTTTGTTGTTGTTTTGGAGACAATGATGATTAAAGCTGGGTTGAGGTGCTGTTACACGACACAGCTTTGATAGTAGCTCTTTGGAAAGTTTTGAAATCCTTTGGTGGAAAGATATAAAGATATATACAGCTTACAGTAGGGGAAATAATTATTTGATCTCATGCTGATTTTTCTAAAAGACTGAGGTCTGGACACTGGGTAGGCCTCTCCACACCTCCAAATAATTATTTCTCCCACTGTGCAAGAGTGGAGGAATGTGCACACATGTGAAGCATCGGCTAGTCGTCTCCAGGATCACGTTGGACGTCGAAGAGGAAGCAGAGGATTGTCTAATATTGTGATGTCTTTATCTTTCAGTATAAACTGCACTGAGATGAGCTTTTGTGAATTGCTGCCATTTAAAAATAAAATTGAACTGAATTAAACATAATGATGAAATGCTGCAAATAACTATATTTTAGGAAATTGTAAACATGTTTGTGAACATCTTTTTATTTTGCATATACACGACAAAAATAACAGATTTCTTCTATATTGGCTTTTCTTCCTGTTAAATCCAGGATCTAATTTAAAATCCTCCTCAACAATCTGGCCCCATCTTATGATGCTCGTAGTACCATAGCGTCCCAATAGAGCACTTTATTCTCTTCTGCTGGCTTACTTGTAGACTATAGGGTCTCTGCTGACCCATGACTGCACTCCATCATACAGCTCCAACCTCTTCATCAAGTTTGCGGACGACACAACGGTGGTGGGTCTCATTAGCAACAGGGATGAGACCGACTACAGAAGTGAGGTGAGACGCCTGGCCACGTGGTGTGCTGACAACAATCTCTCTCTGAATGTGGAGAAGACGAAGGAGATTGTTGTGGACTTCAGGAGAATGCACACCCAACATGCTCCTCTGACCATTGACGGAGCGTCTGTGGAGAGAGTGAGCAGCACCAAGTTCTTGGGTGTGCACATCACAGAGGATCTCTCCTGGACGTACAACACCACAGCACTGGCCAAGAAATCACAGCAGCGTCTCTTCTTTCTCCGCAAACTAAGAAGAGCAGGAGCTCCAGCCCCCATCATGTACACTTTCTACAGAGGCACCATCGAGAGCATCCTGTCGAGCTGCATCACTGTGTGGTTTGGAGCCTGCAATGCGTCCTGTCATAGAACCCTCCAACGCATAGTGAGAGCTGCAGAGAGGATCATTGGTGTCTCTCTCCCCTCCCTCCAGGACATTTACAGCACCCGTCTCACTAAAAAAGCCCTTTGCATAGCGGCTGATCCCACGCACCCAATGCAAAGCTTCTTCAAGCTGCTGCCGTCGGGGAGGAGACTGCGGAGTCTCCAGGCCAGGACCAGCAGGCTGAAGGACAGCTTCATCCATCAGGCTGTCAGGAAGCTTAACTCCCTCCCGATTCTGCCCCCTCTCCCCTCTCTCCTCCATGGTCTCACTGAACTCTGTCACACACACACACTCTCTGACTCACTCACTGGCCTGCACCAGTTACCAGTCACTTTGTGGAGCATTGGACTGCCATTACCTCATAAGACTTTGTTGTTACACTTTCTCTTACCGTACATTACCAAATCTCCATTTGCACTATTTGCCTATTTGCACTACTCTGCCTGGTTTACACTCAATGTCACTTACCCATTATATTGTATATTATATAGCTTTCTTGTTATATGTAAAATTGTATTTATTTAAATTTTTACTTTTTAATTATTTTACTTGCATTTTTAATCACTTTTATATTTAAATATATTTAAATGTTCATTTGCTATTTATCTAGGGATTGAGAGTAACGCAATTTCTATTCTCTGTATGTCCTGTACATGTGGCAGAATCGACAAATAAAGTTGACTTGACTTTTGATCCTTCAGCTATCAGGCCCCTCTTCTGTGGAACAGCTCCCAGTTTGGATTCAGGAGACAGACACTATCTCTATTTTTAAGATTTAAAACTTTCTTTTGTGCTAAAGCATGTAGTTAGGGCTGATCAGGTGACCACGAGTCCTCCCTTAGTTATGCTGCAGTATGCTTATGCTGCTAGTGGCCTGCCATGATGCACTGAGTACTTCTTCACTCACCCTTTTTACTCACTATGTGTTTTTTTGTTATTTCTCCCTCCCCTCACTCCCAAATAGTCACGACAGATAGCTGCTCTGCTTCTGCTCAGGTTTTATTTTGGCCAAAGGGGAGTTTTTCCTTCCCACTGTTGCCAAGTGCTTGCTCAAAGGAATCATTTATTGGGGGTTTCTCTCTACTATTGTTGTGTCTTTATTGTACAATATAAAGTGCCTTGAGGCAACTGCTGTTGTCATTTGGCGCTGAATAAATAAAATAAAACTGAACAGGACTAAATTGAAACAGCTAACCATCCAATTTTATATCTTCAAGCTTTTTCAAGCATATATACAAAACAGAGCACACACACAGGAAGGAAAATACTATCTTCTACTACAACAGGTGCTCAAAAAGCAGTGGGAAGAAGTAACACTTATGCACTCCCACCCCTCCACATGCTTCACAGAACTGTGCACCTACCCTTGTCTGCCAGAAGGATGATGATGTTGTTTTATTACTAAGTGATGTCAGTGCCTTCGTTCATCCAACAGATGCCCCCCGCACCTGTTGGATGCTGGGGGCTTTGCATTACTGCAACAGGCTGAAAATTTCACCCGTAGTTGCTCTGTTTCCACGTCTGCAATGTTCCATCCATCCACCCATCCACCACCTCCTCCAGCTTATCTGGGGGAACACCAAGGCGTTCCCAGGCCAGCCGAGAGATATAATCTCTCCAGCGTGTCCTGGGTCTGCCCCGGGGCCTCCTCCCGGTGGGACATGCCCGGAACACCTCACGCAGGAGGCGCCCAGGAGGCATCCTTGTCAGATGCCCGAACCACCTCAGCTGGCTCCTTTCGATGTGGAGGAGCAGCGGCTCTACTCTGAGCCCCTCCCGGATGGCTGAACTTCTCACCCTTAGGAGGAAGCTCATTTCCGCCGCTTGTATTCGCGATCTCGTTCTTTCGCTCACTACCCACAGCTCAGCACAGCATTGGTGAGGGTAGGGACGTAGATCGACTGTTAAATTGAGAGCTTCGCTTTTACACTCAGCTCTCTCTTCACCACGACAGACAGACAGTGATCGGGCGTACAGCATCCGATCACTGCAGCCGAAGCAAGTCTCTGTTGGATCTGCTCCTCTTTAGATTTTAGCACATCGATGGTAAAATTTGTTTGTTTCACTCATTCATTGAGCAGCTGGTGCTGTGCCTCCTGGAGGATTTTAGTTGTAACAGCAAGGGCCAAACTGTCTTGAGCTATCAGAGTGCGTGCATGGCAGAAGAATCCACAGCCGCTTCCAGGACAGCGGCGACATGTGGCGCATATGGCAGGGCATCCAGGCCATCACCAACTACAGGAAGACAACACCTGCCTGTGATGGTGACGCCTCCCTACCAGATGCGTTGAACAACTTCTATGCACGCTTTGACCCTCAGAATGATGTGTTGGTAAGGAAGTCCACCCCCCTCACAAAAACCAGGTTCTGTGTCTGACCTCTGCTGATGTGAGGAAAAATCTTCGCAGAGTTAACCCACGGAAAGTTGCTGGTCCAGATAACATCCCTGGGAGAGTGCTCAGAGAATGTGCAGACCAGCTGACAGCTGTCCTCACAGACATCTTCTGTTGTCCCAACGTGCCTCAAGGCCACCACCATCGTTCCCGTGCCAAAGTCCCCAGTGTCCTGCTTCAATGACTACCTGCCCCGTTACACTCACGCCCATCATAATGAAGTCAAGACGCTCATCATGAGGCACATTAAGACCCTGCTGCCATCCACACTGGACCCACTGCAGTTCGCTTATCGGCCCAACCGATCAACTGACGACACCATCGCCACCACCTTACTTCTCGCCCTCACCCACCTGGACAATAAGGACACGTTTGTATGAATGCCATTCATAGACTTCAGTTCAGCATTCAACACAATCATTCCTCAGCACCTGATTGGAAAACTGAGCCTATTGAGCCTGAACACCTCCCTCTGCAACTGGATCCTGGACTTTCTGACGGAGAGACCTCAGACAGTCTGAATCGGCAACAGCATCTCCAACCACACTGAGCACTGGAGCCTCTCAAGGCTGTGTGCTCAGCCCACTGCTGTTCACTGTGCTGACTCACGACTGTGCAGCAATGCACAGTTTGATCCACATCATCAAGTTCGCCAATGACACGACTGTGTTGGGTCTCAACAGCAAGAACGACGAGTCAGCATACGGAGAGGACGCACAACAGACTGGTGTAGAGTCAACAACCTGTCTCTGAACGTGGACAAAACAAAAGACAGGATTGTTGACTTCATGAGAGCACGGAGAGATCACTGTCCACTTAACATCAATGGATCCTCTGTGGAGGTCGTCAAGTGCACCAAATTCCTTGGTGTCCACCTGGCAAAGAACCTCTCCTGGTCCCTCAAAACCAGCTCCATAACTAAGAAGGCCCAACAGCATCTCTACTTCCTGAGGAAGCTGAGAAAAGCCCATCTCCCACCATCCATTCTTACCACCTTCTACAGAGGGACTATTGAGAGCATCCCGAGCAGCTGCATCACTGTCTGGTATGGTAACTGCACCGTATTGGATTGCAATACCCTACAAGCCACCAGCGTTGTACACACACCCCTCAAACACACTCTTCACCCTGCTGCCTTCTGGAAAGAACTACCGGAGCATCCGGGCCCTCAATGCCAGACTGTGGAAGAGTTTCTTCCCCCAGGCCATCAGACTCCTGAACACTCAGTGACTGGACTGACACACTCATACCTTCATACACGTCACTACCAAGCACTTACCTGCAGTATCTCATACACACACACACACACACCTTCAGACACCAAGTTACTTTATGCACAATACTCAGTATTTTGCACATTTCCATTGCTTGTGTCTGTATCATTCTGTTCTGTTTAGTGTTGCACTGTCTTGTCTTGTTTTCTTGCAATTTTTGAACTTCACACTCTACGTAGTCTTGTGTTTGTCCGTTATATGTCATATGTAGCACCAGGGTCTCGGAGGAACGTTGTTTCTTTTCACTCTGTGCTGTACTACTGCACATCCCTGAAATGACAATAAAGCCACTCTTTTTTTGGCCATCACAAGGGATTTTTGACTCATGCTAAAAAAGAAAAATGTTCACAAACAACCAAATTATCCATTCATCCAGTGCATCTTCAAGGTTTTTAATAGATATGTTTAGGCCTTTAAAAGGAAAAGACAAAAAGCCAGTATTGACCCCTCAGTGAGGTGAAGTAGTCCTACAGCACGTTTCCACCGCTGTGCTTGACTGTGGGGATGGTGTTCTTTGTGTATTTGTACAGCGGGTCAAGTTGATGGCAGAGAGCTTGACTTTGGTTTCATCTGACCGGAAGCCTTCTCTGAATCATTTAGATGTTCACTGTGTCCAGTGTTGGGGAGTAACAGAGTACATGTACCGGCGTTACGTATTTAAAATACAAAATATGAGTAACTGTATTCCGTTACAGTTACTGTATGTCCAACAGCAGCCTTTCAACGCCTCTCTCTGTCTCTCGCTAGCAAAGTTGACCCAGACAACAAAGTAAAACTAGTTTTCGGCTACGAGCCCGACACGAACCCGACGTATTAGCCAGAGGTCCCTTTACTACGGTTCGGAGCCGCTGACCTGTTTTATATACGCGCTGAATAGTTTTCTATACGAGATCACTGCAAAAAGTGCAGCCTTACCTAATGTCCACCTACTGTTACTCATTTATATTAAGATTTAAACATCTAGCTGGTGTTGGTGTGGAGAGTAACCTTCAGTAATAAATCACACAGCAATAGCACATTCATGTAGTTGTAAAAAGCATGATAATATATTAAGTAATCCAAAGTATTCAAAATACGTTACAAAATACATCAGGTGTTGTTGGTGACTGTGGTTCCAACTGCCTTCAGATCATTAACAAGCTCCAACTGTGTAGTTTTGGGCTAGTCCACCACCTTTCGCCCCATGAAGTGAGATCCTGCATGGAGCTCCAGACCAACAGCATTTTGTATTTCTGCTATTTCTATTTTAATCAGGAATTGTGGGAATGGGACACTTAATACTGACATTTTTAATGTGTTGAGCTTCTGAAGTGCTGATATTTCGAAACACTGTGTCACGTGACCATGGCTAAGTAAGGTTTAGTGCACAAGCATTTACAGTTAACACTCACCTTTTCACTGAGCTTAGTGATTGTTTAGTAGCCCATTCCAACTTTGTGCAGGTTTCCTTGTCCCTGATTGATTGATTGATTGATTGATTGATTGATTGATTGATTGATTGATTGATTGATTGATTGATTGATTGATTGATTGATTGATTGATTGATTGATGCCATAAGATTGGGGCATCAATCAGTCTTGGTTTCAATGGGATTATTTATTTATCAGTCAATTACATGCAAGTCAATTTATAACTTTTATGCAGCGTGACCCAGATGGGATCTGCGGGTCTTACCTGGGGTCTACTTCCTGTAGGACATGCCTGGCTAGTAGAGGCCAGGAGGCAACCACCTCAGCTGGCTCCTTTCTATGTGGAGGCTCAGCAGCTATACTCTGAACCCCCCACACGACTGAACTCCTCACACTATTAATAAGGGAGAGCCCATCCACCCATTGGAGAAAGCTAATTTCAGCTGCTTATATCAGCGATCTCATTCTTTCACCTTTAGAGAACGATAGCAGTGTTAACATGATGTTCAGGCCTGGATTAATAGATTTATGGCGTTTCCTAACATAGATGCTCTATCTGGTAGCAAATGGCTGCATAACATTTATGAAACAACAATCTACCAGCATCGGCATCAGTTACAATGTAAAACCATCAGATTAAACGACTCGTACATAACAGCAACAATCAGTCGACTACTTGTGCACATCCCTACTGCTAGTATTTTAGGTATTATATGGTTGATATTGAGAAAAGGACTATAGATGTTAAGGATTTATATTCCAGTTTCAAAACTGTTTTTCTCCTACCGTGGTCTTGCAGGAGCAGAGCGAGTCATCTCTCTAAAAATGGAGATCCCAGGTTCCATGCCACCGCTAATCCAGGAGATGCTGGAGAACTCAGAGGGCCAAGATAGCCAGAGCAGCAGCAGTACTTCAGCTGAGGTGGGGCCCAGACTCAACAGCAAGGGAAGTCGCAGCAAGGATGCTGCTACTGTGGAATCCCCTAATTCCTCAGACAACGAGGAGGGTGCTGCCACACCACCCAGAATCGAGCCCTAGGAGGCACCCCGGGAAACTCTCTGGCATTACTTTGCTCAAAAACATGGGCAAGATGTACATCCCTTAAAATCTACCTAACCTGACTCCTAAGCTTGATATTCCATTTTCCGTCCATTTTGTCCCTATTTTTCTCTCCAATTTCCCCAAAATTCTTTCATTGAAAAGAATATAACACAGAGGTCTCAAAGGATCCCTGCTTTGTGTACATTTCTGAATCGAGCTCTTATTTGACATGCCTCTGGGACTGTGACAGGAAGGGCATCGCTCTCACAAACCAGCAGAGATAATACTCCTCAGGTCTCCTGTGTAAATTCGTATCTGCATGACGGGAGTTTGATAAGTGTTTTCTCTGGTTCGCTCGGTCTTTCTCTGTCATCTGTTTTCTTCTCTTGTATCGTTGTCACATATGCATTGTACATATCATTGAATGGTTAGGTCTCTGTTTCTAAGATGAATTTTGTGGTGCTTTATTCATTGTCTCTGAGGTGACACATCGAGGATTAAAGCGGGGCTCATTTTAAGTCCTTCAAAAGGTTATCTAGAAGGTTACAGCATATAGACATCATGGAAGTCTAATATTTTATATTTCTTATTATATTTAAAACGTTTTATCTTTTATAACCGTTTTGGGTTCACATTTCTCCGTGAATAAGTGTACATCCAGACGTCAAGTTTGTTCGTTTGTTTCCTCGAAGGAGGAAAGCACAAGAGCAGAAGCCTGGAGATACACGCTGATCAGATCGGTCATGTCTCTTCTGCTTCAACCTTCCAGGTAAACTGCTGAGACCTAATGTAGAAGGTTAGATTGAGAATGCACCAGTCTATGAAATCAACTCATTTTGTGGCTCTTGTCAGAACTGATTAGGGAAATTAGGCTGATGACAGATACCAGAGGTTTGATCACATAAGATCCTTTTCCCTGTTACAGTATACTTCAGGTTTACCAAGATTCTCTTTTATTGTTTGCACTTTGGAACTGGGAGAGAATAACTGGAAAACGTGGAAAAAGATTCCATGTGTTCTCGCCATCTGTTTCCACAGTGTCAGATTAGCCTTCTGTGTAGAACAGAGAGGTAGTTCCTGGCTTTAACTGAGTCTATGGCTGCAGTTCCACCTCAGATACTTCAACAAGATACCAGGAACATTTGAAGAAAGTCAGTCCGGGCAGAATCTATCACAGATTATTTTATTTTGGTGTTAACTTGTACTCACTGATGAAATCTGAGAATACAAAGAATTACTGTCATTAAGTTATGCTTTAAATAACTAGCTTTGTTGCTAACTTTATTTGGAGCTAAAGCTGAAAGTTAGCACAGTCGAAATGTTGGCAGTGACCTTTCATTGCATAGGAAAGCTACACAAACTACTTGCTTAACTGGACTTTAGTTGTGGATGATAATGTTACTTCTAATTTTAATGTAATTCCTGCGTCTGACCACTTATTTTAAGTCAGGTGTTAGCAGGTAACTTGGTGATTGAAATAGGATAGAATACCTACTTTATTGTCATAAAATAAGCTAATAAGAACCACAGTGCAAAACAAGCTAATAAGACTTCCAATGTCTCTTGCCAGTCCCTGTTTTCCCCGTCAGCAAGCTGTGCTAACATTTGTGCTTAACCCTCCTGTTTGATTCCAGCCTACATTAGCTTAGCAGCGATGAATGATTGAATGTCAGCCTAATCAGTGACTCCAGTGCTAGCAACATGCACTGCCAAGTGTGCGTGCATCTATTATGGCCTTATGAGAAGAGCTCCATAACCTCTTTTTCTGTCCCTTGCTTGAATCAGTGACACACGGGGGTAATGCTATACACACGACAACTGTACACTAATGTAAAAAGCACACAGTGGGGTGTGTTGTGGAAAGACCCCAAACACTGACCGAGCTCTTTACATTGATAGACTTTCATCCCTCTTAAGTCAGCAGAGTAAAGACAATTGATCCAATATTAATCTCACTGACTGTGAACATAAACATGGTGAAGCTTTGATGAGTAGCTGTAACTATATAACTAAACAAAACGACGACTAAATGGCCTGTATTTGTATTTGTATAGTGCTTTACTAGTCCCTAAGGACACCAAAGTGCTTCACACATTCACACACTGGTGATGAAGCTACATTGTAGCCACAGCCACCCTGGGGCGCACTGACAGAGGCGAGGCTGCCGGACACTGGCGCCACCGGGCCCTCTGACCACCACCAGTAGGCAACGGGTGTCTTGCCCAAGGACACAACGACCGAGACTGTCGGAGCCGGGGCTCGAACCGGCAACCTTCCGATTACAAGGAAAACTCCCAACTCTTGAGCCACGATCGCCCCACAAACACAAACACAGCACAATGTTCAACTTTAAAACAATTAAGTACAAAAAGTATATAACAATTTTTTAAAGAAAAAGATGTGTTTCTTCATTTCAAAGAGGATGCAGTAAAGATGGAAAGACTTTTTTGTTTTAGTTTCAGCAGTAAATACAGTTTACAGGCAGAGTTTTGTGCTAGCAGGCAAAATTCATGCAGAAAATCAAGTTTCAGGTTTGATTTAAACAACTCTGCATTGATCATTTTGAAACCAGATTTTACATCTAGACTGTAATTAAATATTATTATTATTATTAATAATAAATTATTTCAAGTCAAACAGGTTTAAATAAAGCTTTAAGTTTGCATTGAGCTGAGCAGTTAATTTGTCACATTCTGAATAAAAGCACGCAGAGCTTCACAGTTCTTGCTTTGACACGCGACATGAAGTTTTTCCTGATCAGCGCACAGACGCTGCACACGCTGCATCTTATCTAACATGGGTTCGATAACGTGGAACCTTTGGGGCTAACTTTTCAGTTTGGGGCAATAGCAGTTTCTGCTTTCTTGTTGATAGCAAAGTGAGAGCAGCAATACCATCCTTGTGTCTTTTCGTTAATGAAACTAGAGCCTTAAGTACAATAACTGAGTTTACCATGAAGACAGAAGTGTGTCTTACAACAAACCTCATTCATTATAACATTAAATTTGCCTTCTTTAGACAGACTGAATCTTGAGAGACACCAGTTAGTTCATTATAGCCGGGCTCCTTTCACACAGCATGGACTAAGTGCCGCCTGTTTCAGTTGGAAACATTATTCGAGCAACAAGTGTAAGAATTCTATAAAAAGTATAACAGTCATAACAAATAAGACGTTAAAATGATTACACTGTGAAAATGATGGTAAATGTGTTCAGTACAGGTTACTCAGTCTGTTCAAGTCTCATACGATTCTGCAGTCCGGTGAAGAAGACCTGCAGTCACATGATTTGTCAGACGATATGTGGACAGCTCTCTGTGATCTGTTTTCTATTACATTGAGACAAAAATGAAAATAATACTTCTTCATTTTCTGTATTACCAACTGAATTCTTGATTCCTTTGGTAAAGTGACTCAAAGGTATGAAAGTGTAGCACAGCAGGTTACACTGTGAAAGTGTGTGACAGCTATGCTGGTCCACAGAGCAACATTTATCTTGTATTCATAATCAATACTGTCAGATTGTAACATTCTTGTGTTTGGAGGTGCAAACTTTGGTAGTTCGTGTCCCTGCTGTCAGCACGCCAACTCATTCCAGGTGCAGTTTGAAGCATGAATCCTTTTTCATGTCACTGCATCCTGTGAAATTACATTTCAAATGCATAGCACATGAAACATGCTTAAAATGGTGTGTGCGTGTGTGTGTGTGTGTGTGATGACAGATTACTACGCGAGCAAACACAAAACAAAGTCCCCAAAAAACACTCACACAAGGCTAAAGTGATGTCCACTGTGGGCGAGTACAGCTGTTGCATGCGTTGTCATTGCTCTTATTGAAGCGTCAGCTGACAATGACATTTAAAAAGATCGACTCAACATCAGCTGTCATGTGTTTTTGGTACTGCACAACAAAAGGACTCAAAATCACTCCCTATTGTACATTTTACACTCCCACAGTTTATTGAAGGCTCACATCAGATTAAAATAATGAATTCTCAGTGGACTGATTTGGATTAGGTGAACTGTGACGCCACACTCTCGCTCAGCATACATGGATGACATTTGTCCCAAAAAAAGGCTCCAAAGTTCAGAACAGGTTTCCACGTGTGGAACATGTGGCAGCACATCTGGAACTCTTAATGTGTGACTTTGATCGGAAACAGAAAAAGCAGCACTTAAGGGGACAGGTTCTAAAAATCTAGATTCTATCACTGCAAATACATATCATACCTGAGCTGTTTAACTTTTTGTTTGTGTGCTTGGATGTGAGTGACGTGTTGGCGTCTGACAGAAGAATGATGTGCAGTATTAGGGAATTTTATCTTAATGTAACATAGGACTTGTTCTCCTGTGGTTCTCTCTCTGACGTGCTCTCCTGGTGAGAGACTTTTTTTATTTTGACATGAAAAGTCCTCACAGCTGAAGAATGTCCACATCCTGTCCCGAAGCATCGACGAGCCCTCGGGCTCCTGGATGCAGCAGGGACTGTTCTCTGTTCCTTTTAGGAAAGAACCTCACCGTGCTGAATTACTTATTAGTCTCCACTGAATGTCGTACCGATGTAACTGTACTCTACTATCTAGCTCACTGCAGAGATGTTATATAAATGCTGTGTGCTTTGCATTCCAGTCGGCAGCTCTGTGGAAACGACGCTCTGTGTTTGTGCTTGGAAATGTAAACTCCCACTGAGACAGGAGGAAAATGCAACACGCGTGTCATTTAGGACAAATGGGACAAATGCCAACCGAGTCACCTCAACTCTCGATGTTTGATGTCTGTTTGTGTTCATGTCAAACAGCAGAGCTCCATCTGCCATTCCTCAGCCAGGGAGCCAGCTAGCTGTCATCAATCAATCGAATCAATCATCTGACAGCTACTTGGTTCACAGGTGAGGTACGAACTTGAGTTCGACTGATATGGGAAGACTAATCAGCACTGGCCAGTATTCTGTACCAACAATCAGTTCAAGTTCAAACGGACCTTTACAGACACTCAACGATGATCTGTCCCCTGCTAGGAAGTTAACCCTGTACATACTCCAGGTCACCGTGACGTAGTGAGGCTTAGGGGCGGGATCTCTCTCTCTGTGCTTAATTTCATCTAATTTATTTATTTTAACTTATTGTTTTTTGTTTCCTCTTTGACTTTATTTGGAAGATAGGTTTCTGAAAATGTACTTGGTTTGCATGAGGTTAGAATACAATCCAACCTGTACACTGACCATGAGAGGGCCACTGGTGATCTGATAGATCACGATTGGTTAGTCACGAGGAGCTGATTTACAGATGTACAGAGTACATTTACAGATTTACTTTCTTGTTGTGAATAAAACCAAGACAGGAGTCTAAAAACTCCACGAGTGCCCGAGTATCAGTCTAACCCAAGATGAAGCTAATCAGGAGCCAGAAATCATGACTGTGAACTTCACCGTCAGCCATATAACAGTAGGTCTGTCGTGTTTGTCTGCCAGGAACCCCTCCAGGACAGACGAGTTCACCACCTTTTCCATCAGACAATAGACGATATGCAGTCTTGTATATTTGTGTTAATATGAGACGATATGCTCACAGTTTACTGTGGGATGTGTTGTACATTTATCCAGCCTGTGCTGCAGGCTGAAGGCGACCATGGAAAGTTTTGAGATTTAAGCTTTGATTGGTTTCCATTTCCCATCATAAATATTGTCTTTGTACATTAACATATACTTTTTATGTTCATATACTGTTTAACTTTACCATGAACTGTCCTGGCAAAGTAATAAAATATATTTATTTTAAACACTGGTGTGTGCAGATGCTTGAAGGACGAAGATGAAGCAAGCCTCGTATTACTCATTTAAAACATTACTTAATACTTTTCCTGTTCTGAGTCCCTCTCATTGTCGTATAAACCAGTCCACACTGAACTGTGTGCACTGGAGACAATTTAAAATGAGCAGGCACTGAGATGTGTTAGCGTCAGTGTAAACTGACATCAGCAGTTTGTCTTCTTACGCAGCGGCTCAGTAATAAAAGAATGAAACCAGCAGACTCGGGGACATTTCAGCATTTACTTTCAACTTCATGTTCCAAAAGGTACATATTATTTTAACAATTAAAATGTGCTAAAGCACTGCATTCTAAACTTCTAAAAGCTGCTTCAGACAAATACAGAACGTTTCAATGAGCATAAAAAAGAAACCTGTATATGTATAATAATAACAAGTGTAAAACATCTACACGTTAAAAATCATTGAACATCACCATTAATGAAAAGAAAATGTAACAGGAAATGTACAAAAGTCTGTTTGGAAGAGGAGGAGGAAGGGCAGATTTCTATACAGGTGGCGTTTGTGTGACGGCGGGCTACTTTAATCAAACATGTCGTCGTCGTCTTCTTCCTCGTTCTCCGACTCGTTGAAGTACTTCACCTCCTTTTTGGCGCGGCCTGGCCGGTCGCGGGTCAGAGCGCTCAGGCCGCTCATGCTGTTGCTGTCGTCCTCGTCGTCTGACGGAGGTTTCTGAGGCTTCTGCACAGAATCAAACCCTCGTGTTAATCGTTCACGTCACCACGAGTCTCGGACGCTTTATTAAAGAAGCAAAACCGTAACACGACTACATGATACTTGTTATGAATGAAGAGAGGAAACATAATAAAATTCACTCAAATGACAGTTCTCATTTATTCCACCCTGGCTGCATTATAGGGCTGAACGATATATCGCATTTGCGATAATATCGCGACATGATCAAGTGCAATTTTCTAACCGCAAAGGCTGCGATTATACTCTGGACATGTCCAAATTCATGGGCTGCATCCTCCTGAGGCCGCATTTGTAGACCGATTACGTCAGAGCGCCGAAGGCTGTCCAAATTACTACCATATCCCAGAATTCATAGCGCGGCCCAGCCAAACTCCAGTTTCCAGCAATGGCGGCCGCTACTAAGTTTTAAAATTACTCATACTAATCTTTCTGGGTCACAAAATAAACTTTTAACATATTTTCAGGCGAGAAAGTAGTTGTGTAAACATCAAATATCTGCTCGGTTTATCAAGATATCCCATATTTGCAAAAGTGCTTCGACGTTTTCAGAGGCGTCTGCTACCCACCAGCTCGACAGCTAGCCGGGAGCTCGAGGGTTACTGATGCGGCCGAGAACGGCACAACTCCCGGCACATCATTTTCAGATCACCGCGGAGTTTCGCTGCTCGGGTTAAACGTAATATATAAGTCACTTAGACAACCTAAAAATGTTATTGTTGGGCTTTTTTCAGTGTTTTGTTTGTTCGTGAGTAAATCGGTTTGGCTGAGATTAAAGTTATTAGATTAGATAAAATAAAACTTTATTAATCCCCCGGGTGGGTTCCTCCTTGGTTTTCACACAGCTGACTAAACGTCAAACAGAAAACTTATTAAACAGAAGTATGAGACAGTCGAGAATTTACACCAGTGTCTGGTTATATTTTAGATAGCAAGAAGCAGACGGCCGAGTTTATTAAACTCCACCGAGACAGCGGTGACGCTAATCAGAACTAGACCGTCCAATTTCACGCCTTTAAACTTTAAAGGCGTGTTTGTGTGTGTGTTTATACAATTGCTATTATGTTTGCACTTTATGTGTAATGTTACTGACTGCAGAGATCAGTAAGATGTGTGTATTTTTTATTTATTAGTTTTATTTATTTAATATTATTTTTTAATTGAATGACTGTCTAGTAGTTCACAGATGTCGAAAAACTGAGTGTGGTAAAGCCACTGATTTTGTTTATGTATATTTCTGCAATCTGCACATTGTACTGACTTTCATTTTAATGTTTACACCAGGGTTCCTTGTCAGCACTTTATGCTCAGATGTTTGTAAGCTAAAAATAAACTATTGTGTATGTTCAAATATACTGTTGTGATTGAAGAAGTTAAATAAAAATGTCAGTCATCAATTCATGCATCACCTCATGTCATCATAACAGAGGTCTGTCTTCCAGGAAAGAACAGTTTAAAATTAATGTAATATAGTATTGGCCATACTATATGATGTATTGCTTGTCTTTGTTTAATAATACAGAAGACAAAGACCTTAAAAAATAATCGCATATCGCATCGCAATCGCAATATTGGGGCAAAAAAATCGCAATTAGATTATTTTCCATAATCGTTCAGCCCTACTGCATTATGTGTGTTAACTTCAGACAGATGTGTCCAAAGGTGGACGCACATAAAACAGCCTCCCACAGTATATCAGCGAAGCACTTCAGGCCTCTGTGCTTGGATGACTTTAGCACTGAGGATACTAAAATCCCTTCTAGGGTTTTTCTCTATATAAATACTGGCGGTGGCCAGCAGTCCCTCTCATGCACCTGTGGTATCAACATCTTACATCACCTTCTTCTCAAGTAATCAAATTCACGAGACTGAGAAACCACGACCTCTGACCTTGACATCACTTGTCTGATTTCTTTGGTAGAAACACGTGTGGTGTCAGTTTGAGGCTACGTCCACACGTACCCGGGTATTTTTGAAAACGCAGATTTTTCTATGCGTTTGCACCTTCCGTCCACACGTAAACGGCGTTTTCGGTCACTGAAAACGGAGATTTTTAAAAACTCCGGGCAGGGTGGATATTTTCTAAAACTCTGTTTTTGCATTTAAGTGTGGACGAGAAAAACGGAAAAAAATGCAGAAAACACAGCGTCAAAGGTGTGCGCCTTTTTTGACGTCACACTGTGCGCCACGTTATTGTTTCGGTGAAATGAAGTTCTACAATACTGTTAATTCTACTCTCTGCAGTGTTTAAATGCTTACATATACACACAGTTACTGTCCCTCCACACATACCACTCGGTTCTGCTTCTATGCCCCATCCTTGTTTACTATTTCCCACCGAGGCTTCTAGACTTCTGATTGGCCAACATTTCTGCACGGTTAGGAATCTAGCTCCACCTGCTGCTTTGGCATGTTCATAGCAGCGTTTTCCTTCATTTCTGCCTTTATGTGTGGACGGGATTATTTTTTAAAACGAAAACGGAAAATCTCCGTTTTCAAAAATACCCGTGTACGTGTGGACGGAGCCTGAAATTCCGATGCTACCTCTTCTTCAAGTTATCAGCAAACATGATCTCTGACCTTGAGGTTGAGATCACCCAGATTCACACTCGCCTGATATTTTACGTAATGAATTTGAACTGCTACAGTCACAAACTTGGTAGTCCATTTTGGCTGATGGTGTAAAAAACACAAGTGGGGTGACCTGTCCAGGTCAAAGTCAACCATGACCTGGACAGGTCACCAGTTCAGCCTGACCCCACCTGCCAGAATCACACAGTAAAATGTCGTCTCTATGCACTTACTCTCCCCGGAGGCTTTGACATTTTCTTCATGGGGCTGTACTCGTCCTCAGAGCCAGAGCCCTTCCTCTTCCTCCCCCGGCCTTTACCTGCAACAAGGTAACAAAAGCTCACAACCCGCACTGTGACTTTTTTACATTTCTTCTTCTTCTTTTTGTGCCTTACCTTTAAGAGCTGGTGCTGGTTTCTTAGAGCCAGTATCAGAGTCAGAGTCCCAAATGGATTTATCGGGTTTTTTTGCTTTTGGTGCTGGTGGTTTCTTAGGTTTAGGAGCTGCATCAGATGGCTTCTTAGCTGCTACAGAAAACAAACACCTGGTTTTCAAATGCTGCACGTGCATGAGTGAGTAACTGTGGCACATTTGAGCCTTTGCTTTGACGCATCAGCAGCATCTTGACACAACATAACAGACTGTCACTGTGTGGTAAGGAGTGCACTGCTCTCTCCTGGACATACTGACCTTTCTTTGCTGGAGATGCTTTGTCAAATGCAGAGCTGCTGGAGTAAGTGAACACTGGGCTGTTGTCATTGTCGCTGTCAGACTTTGCTTCGTCTACAACAAAAACATGAGCATTCAGCTGCTGTTGTGTCTGCAGGTCACTGAGAGATCAGGCCGTTTGTATATCATCCAAATCTGCTCCAGACTTCTTTTAGTCAAACCTCCCAACAGGAGCTCTACTAGACAGAGATCGGGGGACTACAGAGGACATTTGAGTACAGTGAACTCGTCGTCCTGAAATGACTGCAGCTTTGTAACAGCATGCTATCCTGCTGAAAGCATCCACCAGAAGATAATGGGATAAACTGGTCAGAAACATGCTCAGTTGGTCTGTGTTGATCCTCAAATCATAGTAAGAGACCCAAAGAAAACATATTGTGACACCGTAACACCAACACCCTGAACCACTGATGCTAGCAGGATGTTTTGAGTTGTTTACATCAAATTCTGACCCTGCAGTTCAAATTGTGTCGAAGAAATCGAGGCTCATCAGACCTGGCAGTGTTTCGTTCCCCCCTACAAGCTTCTATTGTCCAATTATGGTGAGCTTGTGTTAACTGAAGCCTGTTTCCTGTTCTTCACTGACAACAATAGCACAGGCGTGATCATCTGAAGCTGTAGCCCCCCATCTGTTTCAGTCTGGAGTGTTCTCAAAGACACAGACTCCCAAGTGATACTCACCGCTTTCATTGCTCTTTTCAGACGCAGCTACCTTGGATGAGAAGATGCTGGCTGCGTCTTTCTTTTTAGCTGCAGTCGCTGAACTGCAGAGAGGGAGGAGAAACATATTCAACAGTAAAATACTGCCCAAGTCAGAAGGGAGAGATTGTGTGTGTGTGTTCATATCTTCGTGGGGACCAACAACCCTTTGAAGGCATTTTTGAGACTCAAAATGTGGTTTTAGTGACAGGGTTAGCTTTAGGGTAGGGGGCTAGGGAAAGCATCACGTCAATTAAATCTCCCCACAAGATATGAATCACAGACGTGTGTGTGTGGTGGGTGCAAGAACACGAATGGTGGAAATCCAGGTGCTGAAAGTATCATTGAACGTAGTGAACTATTCCTAAACCTTACACGGCTTTTTGTTTGGGTGACGTGTATGCTTCATCGTTGTCATCGTCTTCATTGTCATCATTATGGTCATTATAGCGGTCCTTAGCGCCAGGGAAAGCAAAGTCGTCTTTGAACGACCTCGCTGGAGAAGAAGGAGGCTCGTCGTCTGCGTTCTCCTCTTCATCTGCCTCTTCCTCATCCTCCTCCTCCGAGAAATCAAATGTGTATTTTGGTTTGGAAGCTGAAAGATGAGAGCAGGGTCTGTGTGAAACCACATTCTAACTGCCGGGGATTCTGATGCCACTCTGATGTACAATAATTAGCTGAGTTACATCAGACTCCTGTCAGAAGCTGAGTGATATTTTTAGCCCCGGGTGGTTTGAAATCAAGGAGCTGGCTTCAGATTGAAATGAAACGCTAACCAGTCACACTAAGCAACCACCTGATGCAGACGGGGGAATAAAGCAAAGACTGAGTGGATTTAAAAGAGAAACAAAAGGAAATAAATGCATGATGCACAGTGTGAGAATTTTCATTTTGCACATTTGGTGCAGTGAAATGCACATTTAATAAATACTTTCTTTCTGTGTCTGACTCAAACAAATCCCATCAACCACCCAGAGGCTGCTTTAGACTTTCTTGGTGTCTAAAGCGTTTCCTTCGCTAATGACAGAAAGACAAATAAATGACATCATTAACAATGCATTTATGCTCTGCACTGAACACGAAATGAACACGATGATCGGAGGGATGACAGTGAATGTTCACAGTGACTGTAACCGTACCCGATGCTCTCTGGGACTTGGTCTCTCTGGGAATGATGGGCTCGCTGTCCTCTAGGTCGCTCTCTGACTTGGACTCGTCGTCAGACCATGGGTTCCTCTTCTTTACCTTTTTAGCAGGAGCACCTGTACCTTTAGGTGCAGGAGGTTTTCTCACTTTAGGAGCTCCTGTATAAGAGTGAACAAGATTACCAGCCTGTCTGTTGGAGTGTTCACATAATACAGTGAAGCTCCTCGATGTGCTTTTTAAACTGCAGTAAATCATCAACCAGGGATGAAACCTGTAGTGTTAAACAGCATCCATGCATGGCCAGATCACACAGCATGATTTGTCATTTTCACTGCAGCACACTGACTTAACCGCTGTGTAACTGAATGATTTCTGCACTGACCGGGCTCCTTCTTCTCCTTCTTCACTCGTGGCGCTTTCGGTTTGGCTGCCATGTTTTCTCCACCTCCGCCTTCACCACCCAAACCATCCTCATCAAACTCCAGTTTCAGTGCTGGGTCTGAGTCACCCTGAGAGGAGAATGCAACAAACCTTTATTCCCTTTACTTGGACATGAAAGTGTTTTAGTCTCATATTTGTTTTTCTCAGGAAGTATTTTAGGTTTTATAAGAGAACGACACCTGTGTAACTGTGTTCTAGTAATGCTGTCATGAAATCTACGTCAACTTTGAAGCCGAAACACAAAGGTTACCTTCTTCTTTTTGATCAGTTTTTTGGCTGCGTCAGATTTAATTGCTTGCGTTGGAGGCTCCACCCTTCGGCCAAACGGTGAAGGCATAGTTTCCTCCAGGTTCATCTTCTTCACTTTGGGCTTGCCCACTTTACCCTTCACCAGTTTGATGGCCTTGCCTATGCTCTGCTCCTCTCGTTCCTGGGCTTCCACATTCTGAGAGGCAGAACAAAAAGATGAGTCATGGTTTAAATGTAGCAGATTACCAGATAAAATAACTCTGGACAAAAGTAGCCTGCACAAAAAAAACAAAGGACAGTTGCTGCAAGAGTTCAAACTCTATGGATCTACTGACCTAAACAACACAAGACAAACACATTTCAGGTGAATGCTTTCTCCTCTGTATTGTTCGGCTCTGCACCTGCCCGTACGATGTGCGTCTTTAGAAAACAATAAATGGCAACAACAAACTTACATCCAGCTCCTCGATGAACACCGTCAAGTCCTCCTTCCACAGATCCTCTGGAGACTTTTTCTGCAGGTCATTCAGCTCTCCTCTCTGCACACAAACACGCACATTCACTCTGTTAATCAACACGTTATAGTCTACATATTCTTACATGTGAGGATGACAGATGTCAGTCTGTAAAGAGATCTATAGAATACCTTTTGGTCCCTCTGCTTAAGCAGTTCGTCCACCTTCTCTTTGGTCAGGCACCACAGAGGCATGTTGAGGATATAGTTGAAGTTTGGGCCTGATGTGGACCCTGAGTCCACTGAACCGTCACTCTCGTTCCCGTCCTTGTAATCCTCTTCTTGAGACTGGCGGATAAAAGCATGAAAAATAAATAGTGTGTTGTAGAGATTCTCCCTGCAGTGTTTGTGTTCAGTACCAATCATGTGTGAATATTTCTAGAAGCTCTGTGATACCTTTTCCTGAGCCTTGGTCCAGGCAGCAACTGGATCAGATTCAAAGCCTTTCTGCACCAGCATGCGGATGAGTTCACGCTTGGACTTGTTTTCTGGTTGGGTTAAAAACAAACGGTGAGATAGAAAAAAGGAATCCGTACTGTGTGCCACGTGGGTGTTGGAGGATTTTCTGCGTTCCTACCGATTACAATTTTCCCTTCGATTTTCTCGAGTACAAAGCGAGCTTGATTGGATAGTTTGGCGGCTTCAGCGCCCAGGTTGCCCAGTAACCAGTCCTTCCTCAGTTTGTAATAGTGCAGGCGGAGCTCAAAGAACTCCTTCAGGATGTCCTGGACTGAATCGTACCTCTTCAGACAGCCCATGTGGTCAAACAACACCTGAGAATGGTGTAGTTAAAAAAATGAAACAGTTCTAAGACAACAGCTGTGGTTAAAGCAGAGCAAGATAAACCAGGGAAATATCTACCATCGAGTTACAGGTGAGACTAGACTGCAGTTTAAAGACTTTGTGAAGGCCAGCTGCCTCTGCTTGGGCCAGCTTCTCCTCAGACATGCGAACCACAAACTTCACTGTAGCATCTGTATGGTATTCCTTGTAATCGTTGATGAGAGCTGGCGTCTTGTCAGTGCCCTGCAACATGGGCTCCAGCACAGACTCCTTGTACGCCTGCATACAAAACGGTTAAACATACAGACAGACATAAAAATATATTCCAGATCATTTGTGACTCTTTACACTCTCGAGAAAACAACCTGGACTGTACCTGTGTCCAAGTCCGAACAGGAAGCTCTGTGATCTCAATGGTGTTCTTGTCTATGACTGACACCTCTCCACTGACCAGATACTGGTTCTGACCCAGTTCATGGATTATCCCTTTGAAGTTTTTGTAGCTAGGAAGCTGTGGGTAGAAGGAAATCAGGACAGGGAGGTTAAAGCCTTTATCTACACTTCAAGCAACAAACCACAGCAGTTTGTGGAAATCAGAAGCACAGCGCGCTGATGAGGACTGTTTGTTCACATCTCTGACTCTCTGCACCCATCCTATAATTTGATGCCCTCTCATGGCCCACAACGACCAGGACAGAGAGCTGGGGGAACGAACCAGCAACCTCCCTGTTACAGATGAGCTTCCCAACCCCCTGAACCACGGTCGCCCTCTAGACACAGAATGAGCATGTGCGTGTGCCCCGCTGACAACCGTGAACAAGCTGGGGGGTGGACTCTGTGGCACTTCCTGCACGTGCCCTGTGGACACTCCTGTGATCCTGTTTGGGAGGCTGACAGAACCATAGAAACATCAAGCTGCTTTCGACCTACCTTCAACCACTACAATCAGTTAAGATATGGCAAGTTTCACTGTATAGGTAAACAGCTAAGAGGTAGAGCGAACAAGCAGTTTACACTATGACTTATCTACTTGTCAATTTCTTTTACTAAGATTTGTGATATAAAGTAAGTGTGTGGTACAAATCAGCTCCAGCCATCTCCAGATTCCACAAGACATTTTAAACTCTGCACATATGGAAATATGCTTGATATATAGCTGATGTGCTAATCTGAACCAGCAGTTTCATCTTTAAAATATACTTTCATCTGTCTCCGTACTTGGCGTGCTTTTATTTGTTCACAATGTTTACCATTGGCAGTGGGTCCTGATGCTTGAGCATTCTGTTTATATTGTTGACAATCTCTCGGGGGTCATAGTTGGGAATCTTGCAGGCCCAGCCTGTCCCGATGCCCTCGGCACCATTCACTAGCACCATTGGAATGATGGGAATGTACCATTCTGGCTCCACCTTCTGGTTATCATCATACAGAAACTTTAGTAGGTTGGAATCCACTGCTGGAAACAACAGCTTGGCAAGAGGACTGTGGGAAATTGGACAACATTTATGAAAATTATGCAGTGGAAGCCAAAAATGTTTACTCTGTCTAAAGGTGTCAGATGAGAAACCTTTTAGAAAAATACATTTGAATTAAAAGACATGCAGGACTCATTTGTACCTGAGCATGGTGAAGATGTAACGAGGACTGGCTGCATCTTTTCCTCCATTGATGCGAGTACCAAACTGACCCAGCGGCTGCAGGATGTTCACGTTGTTGCTGCCCACAAAGTTCTGTGCCAGGTTCACTATGGTCATCATGAGAGCTTGCTAGAAGCACGAACGAAAGAAAAAGACATGAATTTGGGTAGTCGCAGTGTTAAAGTCTCAGGGTAAATATCTAAAGGTTAAAAAGTTTCAGTTGTTATTAATATGCTTTCAGATATTCCCGTGTATCCTTTGTTTGTTTGTAGGTTTGAAAATATATTTTACTATATTGTATCTGTGTAATCTGTACAATAAATAAAACATCAAGACTAAAAAAAACCCATCTTCCATTAAAATTCTATTAAGAATGAGAAGTTTGTTGAAAATGAACACGTTTTCTTCTCAGCCATTTTTTAGGATGGGGTCAATATCCTCTCTGTGGTGTTGAAAAGGAGCAGCGAGTATTTTCCCGGGTATCAGTTTATAGTTAGAAACTCAGAGATGCGTGGACAGAAATGTCACGCTGTGCTGCGTACGATGGTTCATAACGTTCTTAATGATTTGACTGCACCTCTCCATGATGGTAGGCAGACATCTCTGCTACTGAACCAGCCAGCTGAGCGACCTTCACTTCCCTCTTGTCATTCCTCTTTAAGCAGGTAAACAACACTTTTCTCTGACCCGGCTTCAAACCTAAAAGCAACACAAACACCAACATTTACAAAGCTGAAATATCCAGGGCTGATTATACCTCGCATACATTTATAAAATACTGACGTTATGTGTTTGTTGGTATGTTAGGGATGCTTTCACTGTGAAAAAGAAAACTCGGCTAAAAAACCCAAACAGTTAAAAGATGGAGGAAGTGTACAAACCATCAACCAAAGACGGGATCGATCTCTCATTGTCAGAATTGGAGAACAAAATCAGCTCTTTGTTGATGAAGTCATTGTAGGAGAGGTGTCGGGCATGAGTTCCATACAGGTATTGCTGGGTGGTGGGGAAGATGAGGGGAGGGGGAGAAAAGAGCAATAACTCATCTATGTTTTCTCCATTTCACCCAAATCAAATATTGCTGAGTTAGCAGGATTCTGTGAGAGGAGCACGCAAATGAAAGCTTCTTCCATACAAACCTCTGGCAGGCCGTGCATCCTTCTCTGACGTCTGTCCTCCATGAAGTTAGTGAGCCACTCCTTCCTGTCGTCCGTCTTCTTCTTACTGAAGGCCTGAATCAAAGTAGCACATTGAACAGACCCTGAGCACAAATGTATGCTATAATTACTGGCTGCTTTCATAGTCTGTTTGTCCTAGCAGCAGTACGGCGTGCTCACCAGAGTGATGGCAGCGTCGTCCTCAGCACCAGTGTATCTGAATGTGATCCGGTGTTTCTCCATGTCAGCAAAGTATTCCTTTGCTTCTTTGCTTGTACTTGTTCCCAAACCTGCAACAAAAAATTGATCTTTTTATAATGAACAATTTTTCAGACAAAAACGTGTGATTTCAAAAGTCGCTCTAAAATCGTTTCTGAAATGATTCAAACGCCAAACCTTTGTAGTACTTTATATGCCAGGTTTTATAATTTTCCGTGTGTTTCTTCCACTCGTCAAACTCTGGAATGCTGTAGAAGGCCAGCTCTTGTTTGTTCTTAGTAGCCTGGAAATAAATGATGAGGAGGAATCTTTATCACAATGTGTTGCAAGTCGCTCTATTCGCCGCTGTCACGACACGCAAAACAAGACACGTGATTGACTGAATGATCTGAGTCCAACACACAAATATCACCCTGCATATTTTTCAAGTTTCAGGCTGCTTGATCGGTTTAATAAAATGGTAATGGTGTGCCTCCCTTACTTTGACAATGGGTGTGATGAACTCCTCCAAGAAGGTGTGTTTCAGCAGGGAAGGCCAGTTGTGATGGAAGAAGTTGATGAGCAGACCTTTGATATGGGAGCCGTCTTGATCCTGGTGCACAAGGAGAAGAGTTACTGCTATTTTCTGAGCAGCTGCGAGTCCTACCAGAACTGTGAGCGAGTGTCCGTGAGGCCGCTCACCTGATCTGTCATGATCATGATCTTGCCGTAGCGCAGGGACCTCAGCGACTCTGGGTCGTCGTAACTCTTCTTGTATTGGAGCCCGACGATCTTAATGATGTTGTTAATCTCGGCGTTTTCCATGATCTGTTGACAACATGGATGAAACGATGAGCAAATGGACGAAAACACAGAACAGAGTCAATGTCCTGTTATCACGTGAACTGGCATTTGTCTGTTTCACCTGCTTTTGTTTCCTACATGTGAAATGTCATTATTGCTCAGGCTCGTACCTGCTTGTGTGTTGCCTCTCGCACATTCAGGATCTTGCCTCTCAGCGGGAATACTCCATAACGATCCCGACCAATGACTCCCAGTCCAGAGACGGCCAGAGACTTTGCCGAGTCCCCCTCAGTGAGGATAAGTGTGCATTCAGAGGAGTGTTTGCCACCTAAGATGGAGATATGAAGAGGATTACTAAGTTAGCTGCAGTGAGCAGCTTCGTGTTGAGTTTTTCCTGCAGCTATAACAAATGAGTGGCTCCACAGCATAATGTGCAAAAGCACCCGGTCCCAGACTAAGAGGAAACTCAGAAAAACACAAACGTAATTCAGAAGGCTAACATTTTATATTTACTCCACATCTGACACACTTTTCATTTTGATGATTATGATGCTGTAAACAGGTGTTGATTTCTTTTTCCAGGACTTGGCACCTTTCCACAGCTACCATCACATGGTTTTCAATTCAATTTGTTTTTTTTTTATTTAGTTGTTACTGCGTGAACGCAAACTGGGTCTGAATAACACATCAGCAGAGCCACAAGCGATGAACCTCCACGCCGCACAGTCGGACATGGCAAATTCTTTTTAACTGAGAATTCGTCTAATAATAGACTAATATTTTTAAAATATATTTTCATGCATTATTGTTTTTCTCTCTGCTTGTAGTCCACCTGAAGTGCATATTTTTAGCAGGTTTACTGCATAGTGTAGAGTCTCAGGAAAACTGTGAAAATGACATCGCTATGACCCAATCAGACCCAACAGTGCACCATGCAACTCTCTTCTGTAAGATTTCATTAAGAGGTAGTTGCTTGTGGACATTCCTCATTTTAGACTTGAATAAATAATGAAACTAGTTACATACCGGCATCATTGGCATCATCTAGCTTCGGGATGCCTTTGATCTTGCTGTGCTTCACAGATGAACACTTTTTATTCAGCTGTGTCTGAGCTTTGAACTTTACCCAGTTGAGTATACTCTCCACAATCCCACAGTTGGTTGCCTGTAGGTGACAAACGTTTTTTCTTTGAAGTCCAGCTACTTTACATGAGAAAAGATTAAGTACAAACAATGGTGACGGCTTGAAAAGAAGTGAGAAATGTCCTTACAGCCCTGATAAACTTGTCTGACAGAAGGCACTTGGACCCAAAGCTCTTGGTCTGGAGTGTCATGTTCTCCTTTGTCTGGGAGTCAAACGATGGATTCTCAATCAGTGCGTTCACAAACACCCAGATGTGGTTTTTCACCTGAAGTACAAATGACAGAAAGATTAAATGTTTTTCAGCATGAAGCTGTGAATTGAAACCAATGTATAAATAAGAACCCCAGTGACGTCACCTGGAAGGGTTTAACTGACACTCCTGCCTTGTTCTTCTTTTTCACCACCTCAATAAGTTTGGCTACAATCTGGTCCACCACATAGTCAATGTGCCTGCCACCCTAAAACGTACATGTCTCAGCGTTAAAAGAACTTTCTTTACTTCTGACAGCCATTTACACTTCTGCAGCTTACTACTCATATGCAGATACCTTTGTGGTGGCAATGCTGTTAACAAAGCTGATTTGTTGGAATCCTTTCTCGCTCATGGTGAGGCAAACCTCCCAGCGATCGTTCACCGTTTCATGCACCACCTTCAGGGCCACGCCTGTCTCATCTAGTTTGTCCTTCACATACAGGTCCACATAGCTGCGGAACCCGTTAACCTTCAGTGAAAGAGAGAAGGGTTATTGAACATATAATGTGATATTCAACATGGCAATTAAGTTCTCTTTATTTTGCTTCAAGCAAACTTTGGTAGAAGTAGCCACGACACAAGAACCACGTACTGAGGAGGCTATAAAGTCCTTATACTCCAAAAATTACACTTCTCATTTAAACAATCCAAACTGGCGTGATGTGAAGATCAGAGTCTGATACATCCATGTTCTTTAAAATTAAACATTCACACCCATTATCATCCCGTTAACTCAAAACACATACTAATTTCACCTTCAGTGCTCAGCATTGATGTTTACACTCAATGGTAGTTTTTGCTATATTTATGCAAACATATACAGTGACAAATCTTTACACACGAACACAACAAATGACTACTTTATGGTTAGCTAGTGTGGCACGATAAGGGAAGACATAGAATGAGACTTACAGGTAATTTTTTGCCGTTCAGAGACACTTTAACTCCCCTGCAGGAGCCAGCTACATCATATGCTCTGCGGGTAAGAAGTGCTACAATATCTTTGTCCAGTTTCTCCATCTTAAACTTGGACAGGTCCGGCTGGAATGTCACAGAGGTGAAGTCATCTCCATCAAAAAACTTAATCTTGGGCTCGGAGGTTTTGGTCATGTTGTTCTGCCACGTCTGAGGAGGATGAAGCAAATGATAACATACACATACCTGGTATTTAGACATGGTCATGTGCAGGAGTCTTAAACTTGGACCCCCTTTGCTGTATTGAGTGAACCTGAAAATCTTAATGTGAAAACATTTGGTGTCTTAATAACTGTGCTTGTAAAACCCAGACAAGTGGACTTCTTTATGTTTGTAAAGATGTTTCACCTCTCACCCGAATCACTTCATATGATGATCATATGAAAACAGCTCTGATTTCAGTGGGCAAGATTTCAGATATTAGTCTATAAACAAGGAAGACTGTGACTGTGACCTTGCGGCGCATATATATATATATGTATATATATATATATATATATATATATATATATGTATATATATATATATATATATATATATATATATATATATATATTAGTGCTACTGAAATGAAAATTCTCACTAGACGTCTGTAACGACCCATCCAATCCACACATGTGACCACAGATGTCCTTAAATTAAGTTGTATGTAATAATGAGAAATGAAACACAGAAAACGGTGTTGAACACATGAAGAAAGGGAGGTGTAAAAAGGCATGGACAGTCATGGCACCAGCAGAAATCTGTCACTAATTAGACAGCAGTCCTGCAAATTACTATCAGCTGGTTCAGTCCCAACTGATGGCCAATAAAAACACGTCTCATTGCCAACATGTAACACAAGAAACATCTCATGATGGGTAAAATTAAGACCTTCACAACCTTATTGTTGCAAAACCTGTTCATGACATTGGTTACAGAAGAGTTTTTAAACTACTGAAAGTTCCAGGGAGCACTGTTGGGGCCATAATCTGGAAGTGGAAAGATCCTCATTTCACCATAAACTGTCCACAGCCAGGTGCTCCCCACAAGGTTTCAGACAGAGGAATATAAAGAATTATCAGAAGCGTTGTCCAAGAGCTGAGGAGCACCTGTGGAGAGCTACAGGAAGACTTGGGAGTCAGCAGATACAATCGTTTCCAGTGACGAGGCCAACTGAAACTTTCTGAAGCTTGTGTTAAAGACGGGGTTCACTATTCAAAGCTTTTTAATACGGCCCTCTTTGGTGGCATCTGGTGGCCAAAAACATGAAGAACAAGTTGAACTAAAGTTGAACTTTCATTGTGAAATAGTGAATAGTGTTATGTCAGATTGATTAATGCTTTTGATAAATAAACGTCCTTGTTTTAAACACCTCACAGTTCTTTGTCCCTTTGCTTCTGATGTTTGTAAACATTACGTGCTTTTATCTTTACACCTTTAGTGTATTTCTAATCTATCTTAGCTCAATTTTATTTCCACAAATGCAAATACACTAGCCTCATTTTAAACACTACTATAATGATACTCTAGCTTACGTAAAATTGATTATTGGACCACTTAATAAAAAGGCTATAAAAACAATTACTATTTGTACCAATTCTAAATTATTTGAATGTAACTTTTTATATTTCACCCCTGGCATATGTTAATTATGTTCCAGTTTTGGCACGTGAACAGGAAAGAGAACTGACTCAGTGCTTCTGAACCACTGTGAATAGTACCTTCAGAAATATACAGGTTTATAAAATTGGGGCCGTGTTCAGCACTTGCAGCTTTGATGGAAAAATACTGACGGCCGCCAATATTACCTCTCAGCCTCCTAACAGATACAAATGTGGTGTCAAAGTCTATATGTTGCTAAATTATCAAATTCTTTTGATCGTCAGAAAAGTTGACGTGTTAAAAAAATAAATAAATCAGAAATCTGCAAAACCAACTTGTGAAGTTTTGCCAAAAGAATGAGAAATGATAATATAATGAAACATGCAACAGGGTTACTATGAAACCCCAGAAACCGGATATACATTAGTAATATATATGTGTGGTAATAAAGCATGAAAGGTACTGCTGTAGTTATCTCACCTGTTTGAAACTGTGTCTGTACTCTTTACATGCTGTTTCCACTGTGAACTTGGTGCTAAAGATATTGCAGAGTTTAGCACCATAGCCATTTCTTCCACCTGAAACCAATCAAACAGTCAGCAACGCTGCTTTCAGTAACTTTTCTGCATTCACAATAACAACTGAGTGATGTCAGACTGTCTGCATTCACCTGTGACCTTCTTTTCCTCGTCGTCATAGTTGCTGGAGGTGAGCAGGTGGCCAAAAATGAGAGCTGGGACGTACATCTTCTCGTCTTTATGCTCCACCACAGGTATTCCTTTACCATTGTTCCAAATGGAAATGGTGTTGGATTCACTGAAACCAGTATAAAAAGTTTAAATACAGGATAAATGTTGACCTCATCATCAGGGAAATGTATTACACTTTTCACTGTACGTCATAACCCTGTGGTATTTCTTTCTTGTAATAATGGCTGCAAAAATATTGTTTCAACATTGACACTAAAGGAGTGTGAATCCTTTTATCTTTTATAAGTGAAATGTATTATTCCACACTTATATGTAACCTTTCCAGAGTGTTTTATACAAAAAAAAAACCATTTTCAGCTTCCCCAGTTTGACAAAGTGACCCATAACCAGTTCCTCTGCCTCAGATATAAATTTCAGGAGGACACAGGAGGCAGCTTGTTTAAACTGGCTCAAAGAAAAATACATGCTTCCTAAGATCAGCTGCATTATTTTTAATGTAATGAGGTAAATATAAAATGATGTACTCACGGGTCAATGGTGATCTTGATGGCAGTCATGTTCTTGTCCCTTTGTTTGTTGTCAGCTGCATTGACTGTCAACAAGCAAAACATCAAAACACAAAGTTGAAAGAACAAAAGTATCCCAGCAGCCGTCCATTACCACGGCTTATGATCTGTAGTTTACTTTATTTCGGCAAGATTTACGCTTGTGTTCAGAATTTATCTCAAAAACCTATTTTGGGATATTTTTAGTAATCGGACATGGTCAAAACCTTTGACAGAGGCATTATAAATATCAATTTCCACACATTTATTCCTGGGAGTCCACTACAGCAGTTTTGCATAAATCACAGTTCACTTTACTTTGACTTAGTTCCCCCCACACCGGATGGTGCATTGGGCGGCAAGGGATCGCCAGCGAGCTCGGTTTGCAGCCACATCTTCAGCCTCGTCCCATGAAAGATCGACCGCTTTCAGGTCCTCAATGAATGACCGCCCCCACGTCTGTTTTAGTCGTCCACGGCTCCGTGACCCCCGGGCGGGTCTCCATGACATGGCTATCTTTGGTAGTCTTTCCCGATGTTGGCGAAGAACGTGACCGGCGAAACGAAATCATCGCTCCAATACCACGTCCTCTAGCAGTCGTGAGGCAGTGCACTGAAGGACCTCCTTGTTGGTAACACGATCTTGATATGAAATCTTGAGAATCCGTCGAAGGCCGCGCTGTTGGAAAACATTTATCGTCGGGTGATTGTTGCCGTCGACTTCCATGTTTCACTCGCATAGATAGCCACTGTTACGACTATCGTATTGAACAAACAGACTTTGGATGATATTGAGTTGGTGGTCGATCTCCAAACCGGATTCAAGTTACGCATGGCCGATGCTGCCTTTCTGAGCCGACAGGCAATGTCCTTGTCCGAGCCACCGTCCGGTGTAATCACACTGCCCAGATACATGAACTGATCGACTTCATCAAGCGGGCGGTGGCCAACAAGTACCGGAGTATTCGCTCTGGCATAACCGAACTGCATGACTTTGTTTTTGGCAGCGCTGATCTGCAGTCCGATCATTTTCCAGTATGGCGGTCAAATTGCGAATGAAGCGTTGAGTAGATCCGAGCAGCGCAATGTCGTCCGCGAAATCAAGATCTGCAGTTCGTCATCCGTCATTTCCTTGGACTCCGTGCTCACCGACTCACAGTTCACATCAATAATTATTTATCTTACGTAGGGGCATGGTTTAATCTTCACTTTATCTTTAAGACCACCCTCTCTTACAGTAACAGTCTTCAGACTGTCTGCTAACCACAGACACAAAGTTTGTGGTTAGCAGACACATTTCAGATAGAGCTGAAAGGAAGAGAAAAATGTCACTTGGACAATGTTGTACATTTTTTAATGGAGAGCACCAACTACCTGATGCTTTCACATCCAGTATAGTTAGACACAGCACAGACTACAAACCCAGAACAGTGTTTCTGTGTGGAGCACATTTTCACATTGTTTTTAGTTGTTTGTAGTGGAAGCCTCTGTCCACTGTCACACCCAGTTTGGGATGAACAAAACCCTCCATTATGAAAATTATTTGATTTGATTTGATATACCTTTATTAGTCCCACAAGGGGAAATTTCATAAGGCTGCTGACCTATTGCACGCAATGGCGGCGCCATCTTACCCTCCGACCATACATACATTACACAAAGCATCACATGGGGAAGACAGGTCAGAGAGGTATAACAATGGAAAAATGCACCACACGAGGAAAGATAAGGAGAAAAAATAACTCCCCCCAGACTGAGCTCCAACAGGGAGATCAGTTTGAGAACAGAAAAAAACACCTCTGCACAAAGCACATGAAAAAACTCTTAATACACCAAAGAAACACATGAGTTGTTTCTTTGGTGTATGGTGAGTTCAGGTTTAGCCTCTCTCATTTAGCAGTTTTTAATTCAAGAGATATATCACAAGTTTAATCAGTTTAATCTCTTTTGCAGTACAATATTTCATACAAGAGTTACAGACCTTACAAAATCTGAAAAACACGCTGTGTAAGCACACCTCTGGAGTGGTTATCTTGGAATTTTGGAAGCCTTTGCACTGTTCTACATAGTCTGTGAGCCTAAATGTATCCCCTCCCTGAACTGATGTGATTGTCGCACATTTTATTATTAAGTCTTTATCACTGTCCGTTGACCTGTGAATACGGATGGGTAGTGATATCGGTTCTGACATAAACGGTAGTAACCAGACCGAAAAGCAGCGCACATTTCGGTGCTTTTTTTTCCTGAGATGTCAGACACTTTGGATTCTAGCCAATCATTTTACCTTTCCAAGGATAGTAGGCGGGCCCAGGTACGTACGTTCTTTTAGAGCAGCGCTAAAATTTCATTAAAATCAATTGTTTGACCAAGATCTTCTGGACCTGGTTGTTTGTACTCTCCTTCCTCAATTATGTGAACCTTAACAATGCCCAAGGCGAAGCGGTCAAAAGTCTGGCTGTACTTCACAGCAAAAGATGCAAACTCAGCAGCAACAAGTGCTTTAAGCTGATACTGTGATGCTGTGCAAAGGAAGTAACACCTCGAATCTGATGAAACACCTGGTGACGCATAGCGCTTTTTTTAAAAGCCGGGAAATGCACCGTATTTGATAGCTTGCTGCGAGACCTCACACCAAGCGCATCTACTGCGGGTGTGGTGCCTGTTATTGGACCCGGAGTTAGCAACATCCCCCAAAAACCCAAAGAGGAGAGTCCTGGCCCCTAGCCCTGCCAGTGTAGCAGAAATGATGAGGATGATGATGCAGCAGCAGCCGTTCTTCTCTGCGTGAGGAGCTTAATGTTGTTCGTGTGTAATTTACGTTGAGTAGGCTAACCATGTTATTACATTAATGCATGTAAGGTGAACTAGCAAACATCATCATCAAAAAGTTAAGGCCGCAGCTATGACTGCGTGCTACCTCAAACACATTTGACTTTGAATAGGTCATAAATAGGCTCACATAGAAATACTGTACACATCAAGTCCAGTGCTAACGGTGCTAACAGAACAGTGCTAACAACAGCCTGACTCAGTGAATAATACCAACATTATAATGATAATGCCTCATATAGTGTGTAAAAGACAAATGTTGAAATGTTTCATACACATATTCGGGATTTACTCATGGTTTCTTAAACTGAACAACAGATCTTCTATGTGCCCAGATGACGACGGCCCAGCTGCACACACATCTTTAAACTAAATAATCCAAATTTCTAATCACACATTAACAAGTTTTCTTAAACAATTTGAATCTTTAATCGAGGGGCAGAAACATTTTTCCACACACTTATTAGAGAACAGTTTGGAATCACTCACCAAGAATTTCATCAAAGATTTTGTACAGTCCAGGAACATAGGTGATTTCTCTCTGGTTCATCCCGATCTCTTCATCAAAAACCCACATTTGCTGGAAGAGTTGCAAAAAACAAAACACATTAAAAATAATGACAATAATCAAATTCTAATAGTAATTTTAAGGAATGTTGAGGTTATATTCATCAGAACAGTCTCAGGAAGTAACAGAAGGAATAGGATTCTGAATTTAAATTTGGCCATTAAAACAGGTTTTCAATTATAGATTCAGTTACTGATTATTCCTTTAATTAAAATGTGAATGGTTTAAACTATAGCTATACTGGTGGACAGACGTTTGTATGTATTATTTCACTGGGCACCAGGACTGTCTTGGAAGATCCTGAGAGGGGACTTGTGTTAACTTGTCAATTAACTCTTCTGAACTGGGCAAACATTTTGGTACATAATCTGCAAAAGACAGATAATTTGTCACACATTTCCTAAATGACACAGCCAAAGGACAATGGGCTCTGTACTACACACAACAGCAAAGATGGGAGACAGTTCAAAACCAAAGGACTTTTACTGTGAGCAGAGATCCTTACGACACACTTACAGGCAACCATTAATGTGCTACTCTAGCCAAACAGATTTTCACCTGAAGACAGAATCATTTTAGCAGATAATTTTCAGAAAAAAATTAAAATAAAGATCGTTATTCTATAAACTCCTGACACAAAAATAAGCTTGAAGCCCTCTTTGTAAAATGCCAGTGAAGTTGTACTGCAAGTACTTCTGTAGCCACCAGCAGAAGGCAGTCTCCTGGGACCCACCTGGGTGATTGGCTCAACAGAACCAATGTACGTGTCTGGACGGAGGAGGATGTGCTCTAGCTGGGTCTTCTTCTGGTACACTCGCTCCACAGATAACTTGGATCCTTTCTTGGCCCCTTCCATTTTTCCAGCATCCCCTCTGCCGTTCGCAGCCTCCTGTTAGACAGAATGGTTTTGGTTGTGAGTTCATTTATTGCTGTATGAGACACACAGGATATACACAGAACTGAATTTCATTGTTACTGGAGGGCAGGGGTCTAATCCACCATCTTTATTCCAAACGACATGTTTTATTTTTAGTTTGAAAGTTGTGAAAAATACCAGCTTTAAGTTTTACTGAACATACATTACTGTCGAAACGTCTTGAGTCACATTTCATCTCTTTATGTTTTACTAGGCAGATGGAAAATAGGTGCAGCAAAAGTACTGAAACATCTGGAAACATAGATGGGATAGCACAGCGTAATCAGGCAATTCTACTTTTTTTTTATTCTAACAAGTTAGAAATATTTGGCATGATCTCCTTTATCCTTCAACACAGCCTTAAGTCTCTTAAGTTTTCTTTTAATTTCTTGAAGCATTCCTCAGGAATTCTCCAGGGTTCTTGAAGGACATTACAAACCTCTTCTTTGGGATCAATACGCTCTTCGTAGGTAAATACCAACACAAGCAGGCACAATGAAAGCATCAGCACGTAAAAAGAGAGCGACTTCAACAGCCTCCAGCAAAGCATGACACTTTTCAAAATATGCAAGAAAATCGTTCTCTGTGATCGAGGAACCAACAGACATGTTCCACCCCTGGAGCCAAAAACACATCTTTGACTACAACCAGGCTATAAAAGAGGAGATATTAGCAGCTGGTGATGTGTGACTCCAATGTAAACAAATGACTCTGCCTAGTATTGGTGTGTAATCGCTAGTTGCACTGCGTATGACAAGATAAGTAAATAGTGGATGGAAATTACTGATGCAGTTATATAGTGGAAAAAGCAGCTTTAAGCTGCTGGTTAAAAAGCTCCAACCTTGACATTAGCTTCAGGGTGGCTGTAGCTCACGAAGCAGAGCAGGTCATCTGCTTATTGAAAGGTTGGTGGTTTGATTCCTGGCTGCTCCAGTATGCACGCCAAATATCCTTGGGCAAGTTACTAACCCAAGTTGCTCTCTGATGCATCCATGGGAGAATGTAAGTTAGATAGAAAGTAATTATAGTAGAACTAGTGCTCTTGTGAATGAGGCAAGTTGTGTAAAGTGCTTTTTATTATGTGACGATTTATGCAGATTCCTGATGATTTCTGAAGTTATTTCAGTTACTGTTAAACCAAAGTGTTAAATTGTTATTTTGTACTCTCACTTAAACATTTCTGGGGAAAACGATACTCAAACTACCTAATGTTTGCTTATATTTGAATTATGCTTCATCAGTTCTAGTGCTCTATAATTTCGCTCATCGCCGCACACTTGTGTTTCTTTTTGCAAACTCCAAACATCAATAAAACAACTTCAGTATATTTTTCCATAGCATCAGCAATATTATTTCTAATTTTCTTGAAATAATATGATATAATCTTAACCTCTACTTAACAACCACCATTACACTGAGAGCATTTCTGACGAGGCTTCCAGAAACCTTTATTTTCTCCACCAATTTGCTAAACTTTTTAAGCTGACCCTGCACAATGTACCGAGACATGCAAAATGTTTTGTTAAAATCTCGATGCTAAACACCTTGTTGGTGCAAGCACACTAAGAACAGATGCTTTAGTGACAGACTGTTAGTAACAGATAAAATGAAAATAACAATTAGCCAAGTTTTAATTGTAAGTTGTCTGTTACAACTTTTTCATAGTAGTGGTGAATTAATGACAATAAACAACAAAAGGACAAAAGTTTAATTTCTGTCTGTAGTTCATAATCATATGTTTTGGTCATGAAGTGATAAATATAACTATGCTCATAGTGTTATATACGCTTTAATACATATTAATTGATGATATTCTAATAAATATATTCTCATACACTAACAAGCAGGAAATCCCAACAACAAGGGGGTGGGGGTTGGTCTCAGAAAAAAATATTCACCTTGTTTTAACAAATTAATAAATTCAACAGGCTTAAACAACAGATAATAACCACCGATCACTTTCATAAATGCTAAGATTCAAGTTCAGCCTATTAGTAAAATATACTCATACAGTAAGTCTAATGGTACGGAATGTAAACAGTGTGTCACACAGACCTGGATTTGAAAAGCATTAATTACAGTCACCTCGTCAATGCAGTGCTTGAAGTAACTAATTATTCGTATCAACAGCAGGTAACTGCTATGTTACAAGATTTTTGAAGCGCATGTAAACATCTGCATTTTTAAATACTTTAGTTCAAATCTGTTACTACAGTATTACTTACAGTAGTACTCATACAGCAAAAGTCGGATATTAAAACAATGTTAATGCTGCAGAGAAGTTTAAATGTAGCTGCACACCAGACGGTCGGTGTGAACAGGTCAGACTGAGGGAGGGCAGAGAGCGGTCTGAATCACCGTACAACTGTAGTGTGAAGCGCTGTGCTGGCTCGCACTTGTGATCATTTTCAATACATCTCCTACTGCATTTTTCATCACGTATTAGCCGTACATGTAGTGGTACAAACAGTCATGTAAACCAGTCTCGATGAGACGCTTCTTCCAACTTTCGCTTGAAGACATAAACAAGGAACCATCAGGGCACAAAAAGAAAAGGATGAATGTCGCGTTTGACCTCCCAGCCCTTCACGTCTACAAGACTCAACCCAGTTCACTGCTTTGTACCCGAGTTAGAATTTAAAAACAGACTGTAGATGCCTCATCCTTAACAACTGTATGAATAGCCAGCAGAACAAATACACCGGCTGGCGATGAAATTTAAATGCCATCGAGAGGCAATAGTCGAGGTTCGCGCTGCCCTTGGGTTGAAACAACATTGTAAAGTATTGCGATAGCGCGATTACTTAAAAAAAAATATATTATTTTTTTAAGCCAAGTTCGTTACTCGTGTGCCAAACAAACTTACCATCCAAGCCAGATCCCCGCTTCCTGTAGCGCCGTTGGACATCTTCCTTTGTGATTGTTATTTTTTTTCTAGCTCGCAAAAGGTCTTCGTTCCCGTCCAAGTCAAAGTCCGTCTACATAACAAAATGTCTTACTTGCTAAAACACACCCAGACCAGTCTATATCCCATGTCTTTTTTGGGTCGTTTAAAAGATAACTCTTAAAAATGCAACGAAACAGGCAGACGATTATTGCGTATCGCAGCTATTGTTAAAATCGACAAGCGCTGGCACAGTAGGCCTAAACTTCCAACAAAGATGCTAACCGGCTACAGGCTTTCAAATAAATACTGTACAAAAGTCACGCATTAAATAGGTTTACAATTTCACGTGAAAATGAAACATAATAAAAGCGCAGTTTATCTGAAACGCTCTGAAAATTGATTTAATTAAACACTTTGCATTTACACATAAAGCCTGTATTAGCTAACCGCAGCTACCGCTGTCCGGCTCCGCCATCTGCAAGATATACGCCGAACCGTCTCGTAGATATGCCGACCAATCAGGTGTAAGCTTTTCAAACGCACCGGCGTTTCAACCAATAGGACAGGTCCATTTATAGTAACCCTTCCTCCTTTTTTCAACACAAGATGGCGGTAAAAGTCCGTTCGAGCTTCGTCACAGCAGGCAGCGTAATATTATTAGTGCTACGAATACGTTGTTTTACCTTTACTCCAGGGTTACCACGCGCCCTCACGTGTTTTCGTTAATTCAAATCTTACCACGAGAGCAACACAGCATTATTAAATGTACTATCTGACACATAACTGAATATTGTAGGTAAACAGCCCATTTTTAATTTGCAGATTTAACATCAAACAGTTTATTAGTAACAACAGACCTGCAGTACTCGGACCCTAACAGAACAGAGTGTGAAACGTCTCCACGCACTACAAATTGCAAACACATTTACAGTGGAGGGAAACATTGCAAAACTATATGGCTTTATGGTTAAAACTGTGCAAGTCTCATGTTAAATGGCCTTCAGTCAAAGTAAGAGATTAAATTGTGTGACAGGAATGAAAGTCATATCTTAATGAGTCCATCATTAGGCCATGCATGTCCAATCATCCTGAGGAATTCTATATTGCACTGAAACTACAACCCAAACAGCTCTGCATGTCAGAGTGATCAAGTATTTTTAAGTGTTAAGCATCTTGAAGATGAACGATGACTTCAAACGTAGACTCCTCCGTCTCCTTCAAGCTCTGTCTGAACAGCTGAGAATGCTGCCATGCCGTTTCCCCCGTGCCCCCGCTGACTTCTGCTGCAACGATGAACTCTGAAGAGCCACACAGACTGGAAAAGGACTGCGCACTGCCATCTAAGAGTTCAAAGGTGGGGGAGGAAGTCAGGTGGTTTCATGGCAACACAAAACAGGATGTTGAATATATGTAAATGCCGATACCTCCGGAGAACTCTGCCGTAAACGGGCCCGAGCGCAAATGCCAGCAGGCTTTCCCAGAGTGGTAGGTCTGGCTACTGGCCATGATAGAGACAGACTTTATCTTCATTCCTGCTGGAGCAAAGTCAAACTTCCAGCTGATTCCTCCTGCAGGAGAGCCTTCTGTCCGAGCCAGGTACACCTAAAGAAATGCAATCACATCCACTCCGTGGAAATCCAGATTTTCTTGCCACGTTCACTCAATGAATTTTCTCTATTTTGCATTAAGAGACATTTCCACACCTACTGTTATTAAACATTTTCTAACCTGATAATTGTATTTTAGTTTTAAACTGCTGCTCAGAAAAAATAATTGTATTTTTCTATGCTGTTTAAAACAAACTCAGTAGAATGAGCTCTAACAGAGGTTTGGCACTGTCCATCTAGAACAGGAGACCAGCATTTGTTCACTTAGTGCTTGACAATTATACATATACAGAGAATAAAGGTAAAAGATAACGACACTGCTATAAAACAAAAACAAACATACCATCTGCCAATCATGTTCCACCTTTCTGAAAATTGACTCCGTGCTCCACGCGCACTGAGACCAGCTCTGGATCAGTTCAGAGCCATTGGACACTCGGCAGTACTGGTCTTTGGAGGCGCTGTAGCGTATATGGAGCATCCTGTCACTCTTCTCTTTGTCAGTCGGAGTGAACACAAAACCTACAGCCTGGAAAGAAAACGCATGCTTTTTCAGTAAAATGTACACTTCCAAACGGTGAATCTACTCAACAACTGAAGAGAGGCCGCATCATCAAAATGTGTTACTGAGAAAGCTGTGTGTTTATTGCATTGTTGTGTCATTTTCTGTACATGTTGATGCCATAGCTACAGCAGAATCAAAAGGATATTTAGTATATTGCTGATAACAAGAAGCCTGTTTAAATGTCTGCTCAAACCGATGCCAGAGGCCATATTTTGTTGTACCGTACCTCTGTGGAGGTTTCTTCATTGCTCGCTCTGGTCTCTCCCCGAGCTGTTCTCCAGGCCAGAGAGCCAGAGTTGCGCCCGCCTAGCTCTCCTGCTTTAGGTTTCTTCGGAGAGATGAACTCCACCAACTCGACAAGCAGCCTCTCTGTCAGTTCTTTCTTCCTCTCTGGACTCAGGAACTGCTGCCGCTTTAATGACAGAGCAGCAGGTGAGTGCTTTACACCAGAGACACCACAGTAATTAGTCTGTTAAGTGAGTTAGTCTTACCACTGCAGAGAGCCTATTAATGGTGTGCAGCAGCCAGGCCTCCTGAACCCTGGTCCTTCTCAACACAACCTCTGGATGATTGCAGGAATACCTCCATGTCACATCAACCACCTACAGCACAAATCCACACACACCCACAACTGTTCAAACAACCAGCTGTAATTATCTGAGCTGTTCTTAAGCTAGTGAGGGCTATCCCCCCCCCCCAAAGATATAAACATGAAAGGCCGTGTCAAAGACAGCAATATAATCTCATATATACACTTAACTCAACTTTGACTTTGAGGGGGAGTCGATATCTAAACACAGAAACATCTATACCTCAACACAAAGTGAGAAAGTACAGTGCAGATAACAGCATTCGTATTAAATAATAATACAATAGTAGTACAAGTTACAACAGTACTAGCATGTGTCCATTTCTTGTACCTGGTCCTTGGAGAAGCCCAGAACATAGGCCAATTTTTTCCCCCAACCGACCTCATACAGAAGAGGCTTATCACAGATATTCTCACATGGATCACAGTGTAGCCAGCGGCGCTGAGAGACAGAGTAAATCTCTGTCCACACATGGTCTGAAACACACAGGGAACACGACTCATTTACACACGTGTGCACCAGCACATCACGCAGGAATCTTAGGAGATGTGATAACGTTTTCTTAATGTACAAGCAGGTATGAGCCTGTCCTGTCAACATATACACTGAAGCTCATCTTTTATGTTACTTAAACAAACTCAAGTTAAACAGTCTGTATGATCCAGTGACGCTGAGAAATGTAAGAGCACGACAGAGCAGAGTAAACTGACATCTTTCCTCTTTGAGCAGAGAAGCAGAAAAGGTGTCCAATGACGTATATACCTGTGCTGTCCCAGATGTACCTGGCCTCAAGGCCAACAGCCCTGCAGCACAGGGTGAAACAGTTGGCCCATTCCCCACAGCGCCCTCTCCTGGTTTCCAGCAGCTTCTCAGGACTGTTATACCTGGTGTTAACAAGAACAGACGAGGCATCCAAAATATGCCACACACACACACACACACACACACACACACACACACACACACACACACACACACACACCTCATTTTGTTATGAACTTCACTGATGTGAATGTTACAGATTCTGAGATCCTTCTGTGACGCTCGTTACAGTTGTATCTCTATCACTACAATCAGTGGCTTTACTGTATTTACACGTGTTTCTATCTGGCTTTGATCCCAGTCTTCAGATGGCAGGAGCTCAGGACAGATTTGATCCAGCGTTTACAAACTAACTGTTAAAACTACGTCAGCACCATCATCCTTTATGATGTAGTTA
Source organism: Maylandia zebra (assembly GCF_041146795.1). Classification (NCBI taxonomy): domain Eukaryota; kingdom Metazoa; phylum Chordata; class Actinopteri; order Cichliformes; family Cichlidae; genus Maylandia; species Maylandia zebra. The sequence continues at coordinate 36,215,670 of NC_135187.1, read as the reverse complement.
TCAGTAAGATATTGAACTCCTTGTGCTGTTCACAACTATTTTTTAATAATGCTGTTTAATATATCCCATATTCTCTGAAATTTGTGTTTATTAATTTTCAGTATTTCTTTCTACACACATTCCAACATTTGTTGTTTTTAGGTTTTAGAGTTATTTTCTGCCTCTGTAGGTCTTTGAAACACTTGACCCCTGTTTCAATCCAGGGGGTCAGTGTTGACATTGTGGAGGACTATAAATACCTTGGAGTACACATTGACAATAAACTGGACTGGGCTAAAAACACCACAGCACTTTACAGGAAGGGCCAGAGTCGTCTCTATTTTTTGAGGCGACTGAGGTCCTTCAACATCTGCCAGAAAATGCTGAGGATTTTCTATGAGTCTGTGGTGGCCAGTGCGATCCTCTATGCTGTTGCATGCTGGGGGAGCAGGCTGAGGGTCGCAGATGCCAACAGACTTAATAAACTGATCCGTAAGGCCAGCAATGTTGTGGGGATGGAGCTGGACTCCCTCAAGGTGGTGTCGGAGAGGCGGATGCTGTCCAAGATAAAGACAATGTTGGATAACACCTCCCACCCACTCCATGACATGTTGGTCAGTCACAGGAGCTCGTTCAGTGAGAGACTGAGATTACCGAAAAGCACCACTGAACGACACAGGAAATCATTCCTGCCTGTGGCCATCTCCCTGTACAACGCATCCACTTAACACACTGTTTGCTGCTACAACTACACATGTTTCTTTTCCAAATATTTATTTATAAGTGACTTATGTATGTATGTATGTATATATATGTATATATTGTACTATTCTTAGTTAGCGTATTGTCTGTCTTGTCTTAATGTTGGTTTAAAATGGAGCACTGTAACAAAAAATAATTTCCCCCAGGGATCAATAAAGTATTCTGATTCTGATTCTGATTCTGATTCTTTGATTTCTACAGTGAACATCTGAATATTTCTTTTCTTTTTCTTGCATTTTGTAAACTTTTTGTGATCCAAGAACAATGTGAAACAGAATTCTGCTTCTCTTAACAGTTTTTAGTTAAAACATGTTTTGTTTTTTGTTGTTTTATGTTTCGCTGCCCATATCTTTGTTAACTACATACCTTCATATGCTACATTCTGCTGATGTCTTCGTTTTGTTCTCTACATAGAAAATTGTTCAGCGAGCAGTGGAAAGCAACATATCCCTGCCTAACTCGCCGTACTTGTTTTGCAACCAAATGCAAACGTATAACCTACACTCACCTGGGGAATCTGGTGGAAACCCGGCAGCTCTGACAATAGTGGTTTTCCACTCGCTGGGCTCCCCAGTGGAGGTCATCAGTGCTAGGACTGAGAGAGGGAGCGTTCTGAGTCTGTCCTCCACAGAGGTGGCAGGGCAAACGGTCCACCCAGGTGAAGAAGTCATTTTTGAACCACCTGAGCAATTCCAGCACCAAGAAGTCTTCTATTCCAATTTTACATTCTGAAAACAGGACAGCAAGTCAAAAACTTCACCACACACACACACACACACGTTACATATCCAAGTTTTCTGTGGGTGAAATTTTCTTACTTGGGTCAGACTCATTAGCCTCCTTCAGCTTCTGTTGAGCAGCAGAGTACAGCTCCTGGTGAGGGATCAAACTCCGGGCTTTCTGCTGCAGCTCAGGGTTTTCATAAAGCAGCACATGTTGGAAGTTTGTTTGAAGAGTCACAAAGAAGCTCATGCTGCTCTCCTGACACAGAGGCAAATAAACAGACAGGTCTCCAATGTGTCATTCAAGGAAGTGAATGTTCAGGCGTTGTACAGGCATTTGGCGGAAGCTTAAAATAGTGCTATTAATAATTTCCTCACTAACTACTGAAACTATGATGTCCTATAACTTGAAAGCATAACTGATATAAAGTCACACTGCTTTATTTTTTCAGTTCTCTGTCCACGTTGTAGAGAAAATATCCTCTGTACAGATCAGGAAACTGAAGATCCTTTCAAAATAAAAGTAACAAAAAGAAGATCCTTTGTGTTTTTGGCTTATAGAGTGAGTCTTGTTACCCATAATTAATAACTGTATCACATGACTTCAGCTAAATCATTGTAAGATGTCCCAGCCCTGGAATGCCAGGTGGTTTGGTCAGCTGTCCAATATCCTTGGATGAAAATCCACAACACAGTTACAAACTAATGTTCAAAGTGGCTAATTTCTGTGTTACATTCTTTATTTGTCACAAATCTGTCCAAGGAGGTCTCTATGCTCTGTAAAAAGAGGATAGAGTTGGCATGACCAAATTTAATCAGGGTTTCTCTACTTTCTCATTCATCAGCGAGTGCCTTTATTTACCACGGACGGTGGCTGCTGTGCTGGTGATGCTGCCGATAGGTTAGCCGCAGCAGTAGAGCTCGCTGCTGCTGAAGCTGCAGCAGGCACAGGAGCTGGTTGGACAGGACATCCCTCACGCAGCCTCTGGTCCCTTTCTGTGGCAATAGATTCCCTGATGAGCTTCAGCTTTTCCACTGATGCAGACTTGGGGAAGACTAAGTGAGTCTCAGCCTGGCAAGAGGTAGTTTGCTCACAGTCAAGCAAGTGAGAAATGTCCAATGGATTTCTAGGCAAGTTCTACACAGCAAAAACACCAGCTTGCTTCTAAAATAGAAGCCACCTGGTACAGTAGAAATGAATAAATTACCTCCTCAAATCCCATCTCAAAGAGACATTCTACAGCACCTTTGACAGGCAACAGCTTTGTGGAGAAAGTTGGATTCCCAATGCGTATTGATCTGTATTTCTCTTCATTGGGATACCTGTTAGAGATGACATAATAGTAATCATCAGGAATACTGACTGATACTAACCAATCGCACATTTTCAGTGTTGGCATTTAAGTTGTCCAGTATCTGCCAGCAGATATAATGTGCCTTGAATCCACTGTTTTTCTACACAAGTATCATCACAGCTAAGCAGACAACATATATGGATTACTCTATTGCAAATTATCGTGGGCCCTCTGCTTCACTAACTGTCAATTTACCCCCAAAAAATCATGGTTCAAAGTTTACACATGTACACTGATCACTATAAAATGTTAGCTTCATATATAAAGTACTTTTCCGGATATCTGAGGCAATGTTTGAACATGAACATCTCAGAAACTATTACAGATATTTCAGAATGCTACGAGGTTGCATTTTACAATTACGCAAAACAAAACATGAAGAATGCTAATTAGAAAATGTGAAATTCATAGTCACAAAAACTAGAAGGTTTTATTTTTATTCATTTAAATTTCACGATACAGTGACAGTTGTGACGTGTTGTACAACAAAAACAAAACAGTAATAGGTATATAGATATACCATTCAGAAACTGCTGCTCGTTGTCTTCTGCAGTGTTAAGTTGGTTTCAGTGTGCTCAAACACGGGGCAGTTCATATTTTGAGAAGCCAATACTCAGACATTTTTTGATCCGCCTCAATTTACAGATCCTGATTTCACTTTTACAGTAAGAGAGAGTTTGTGTGGGGGCGGGTTTCTCGTGTACCTTCTTCCTGACGTTGCTATCACTTGGTATCCCTACATCTATCATTACAGCTGACTTCCTTTTCTTGTCCACCGCCACTATATCTCTGGTTGGTTAGCCATAAGCAGATGGTCAAGCAGAAAAATAAAACGAACAAACAAACCCCCAAAACATAATTTTCAGATGAAACGACCCACGTGCAAACCAAAGACACCTATGGTTATGACACATACTTCTGTGGTCGTTTAGAGTAGACTAGCATTCACCTTTATTGACACCTGCACTGACATATTTAGCGTTACTGTCCTTGTAGCAATAAATCGCTTAATGAACGTGTAAATATATAAATGTATTTTACATAACCAAAAACTGTTTTCTGTTAAGTCATTTAAACCCATTTCAATAGTTATGCCCTGATCTTCTAGGATTCGGCGAGTGACATAAAAGCTAAAGGGCATTACATTAACGGCTACAAGCGTACAAAACACCGAGGCTCGACTGCAGCTGGGTAAGCTTTCCTAGCGTTTCGTTGCCTTACCTTATAATGTTGTCCGCGTATGTAAGTAACAACTTTGTGACATCTAAGAAGACTTCATTTGGATTCTCACACAACGTCGTGACCGCTGGTGAAACAGCCATGTTGATATTTCTTGTAAAAAAAATGGAAAAGTCTTGTAAGTTTTCAATGCGCTAACGCTAAGTAGCTACTTTAGGGTCCTAAAGGAAGCTGCCCCATCACAGCCTGAATAAATGTTTGATTCGTCTGAAGGACTTAAAAAAATGTGTTTGAATATTTTTGCCATAATTATCCACAATTAAACACTTTTATATGTTTTCTTCCTGTGGTATTGAGTTGGTTGATTTTTGTTGGCCATTTAAATGGATCTGGCCTTTACTAATACTACCTAAATACAGCTGAAGACAAACACAAGGAAGGCATGGACACGGACATCATAAATAACCGCTAACTCTAGTCTGGTCTGTTCTGTAATTAGTTTATGTAAGTCCGTAATTTATATATTTTTTTCTAAATTATATTTCCTTTTTCCTCTGATATTTACAGTAAAAACTCCAATCCAACTAAGCCTGAAGCTGTCAAAGCTTACACAGACAGCAGGATGTCTGTTTTTTCACTGTTTTGTTGGAATAAACTACGGTTGAGACCACAGAACATAAGGACGCTTCTGCACAAGAATGCCGGTGTTTGTCCGAATCAGGAGTCTAGGCACCACAGCTCTGGACGGCAACAAAGAAGGAGGGTTGTTATCACAGGAATAGGGTTAGTTTGTCCTCTGGGCACAGGCACTGCTCTGTCCTGGGACCGTCTGATCAAAGGTCAGAGTGGGGTAGTTTCCCTGGACTCAGAAGAGTACAGGACTCTCCCCTGTAGAGTGGCAGCTCTGGTGCCCAGAGGAACCAAGGAGGGTCAGTTTGAAGAGGAAACATTTGCTTCTCGTAAGGAGATCAGTAGCATGTCATCAGCAACCGTAATGGCCCTTGGAGCTACTCAGCTGGCCCTGGAGGATGCAGGCTGGTGTCCCAAAAGCCCAGAGCAGCAGCTCAGCACAGGGGTGGCTGTTGGGATGGGCATGGTGTCGCTGGACGAAATCGCTCGTACCGCCTCCCTCTTCCAAGAGAAGGGCTACAACAAAGTGAGTCCATTCTTTGTGCCACGCATCCTTGTCAACATGGCTGCTGGACACATAAGCATCAAACACAAGCTAAAGGGTCCCAATCATGCCGTGTCCACCGCTTGCACCACAGGTGCACATGCCGTAGGTGATGCAGCCAGGTTCATCGTTCACGGGGATGCAGTTGCTATGGTTGCAGGGGGCACAGAATCCTGTGTGGGGCCACTTTCATTAGCTGGCTTTGCTAGGGCCCGTGCCCTCGCGACCAAATGGAATAACAACCCTACACTTGCTTCAAGGCCTTTTCATCCAGAAAGAGAAGGTTTTGTAATGGGAGAAGGAGCAGCTGTGCTACTGCTGGAGGATCTGAACCATGCAGTGAGTAGAGGAGCCCGGATTTACGCAGAGGTCCTGGGTTATGGGCTCTCAGGGGACGCTACTCACATAACTGCTCCTACTGTGGATGGTGATGGGGCATTCAGGTGACTCATTTCAAAGTTTTCTCACTTGATGATGCTGTTTCTTATTTGTTTGGTTTTTTTATTTATATATTTTTCAAATATACTGATAATCAGTAAAGTAGGGTAAGAACAAATATAGTTACTTCATGCAGAAATATATGCCCAAAATTTCATAAGTGGTGTTTATGAAACTGTGAATTTATAAAACTGGATCCCAGATAGAAGGACCAAAAAAATGGATGGGATGCAACAGGTACATATCAACCATGCAGTTCCATGTAATGTTTGTAGTCTTACTGATGGGTGGCAGATGATGTGGTGGTTAGTACTCTTGTTTCTAGTTTCTAGTTTTGCCTAGGACATTTCTGTGTGGAGTTTGCAGGTTCTCTCTGTGTCTCCACGGGTTCTCTCCAGGTACTCCAACTTACTCCCACAGTCTAAAGACATGCATAGGGTTAGGTCAATTTGTAAATCTAAATTCACCATGCTGTGAATGTGAATGGTTGTCTGTTCCTATGTGGGTTGGGTAAGTGGAAGAAAATGAGTGCACATTAGACTATATGTCAGAGTTTAAGCCACATTTTTCGAAAATAAATACAATTCAATTTTATTTATATAGCACCAAATCACAACAGCAGTCGCCTCAAGGCACTTTATATTGTACAGTAGACCCTACAATAATAGATACAGAGAAAAACCCAACAATCATATCACCCCCCGTGAGCAAGCACTTTGGCAACAGTGGGAAGGAAAATCTCCCTTTTAACAGGAAGAAACCTCCAACACAACCAGGCTCAGGGAGGGGTGGGACCATACTTGCCAACCTTGAGACCTCAGAATTAAGGACACATTCAAAAGGGCTGTTGTGGGGGGTGGCTGGAAACAGCGGTGGTGTCCAAATTCAGAGGCTGCATCCTGTCCTTCGTGGTCTAAGTGGGCCGGGTCCTCCGAAGGCCGGGTAGGCTGGAAGTGAGCGACTGTGAAATTGGACGGTCTAGCCTTCAGAATTACGTCACGAGCTCTCTCGGTGTATTTAATCTAATCTAATAACTTTAACCTCAGCCAAACCAATTTACTCACGAACAAATAAAACACTGAAAAAAGCCAAACAATAAAAGTTATCTGAGTGACTCATATATCATGTTTAACCTGAGTAGCGAAAGACCGTGGGGGTTTGAAAACGATGTGCCGGGAGTTGGCTGTTCTCGCCGGCTCAGATATTTGAAGTTTACACAGCTACATTCTTGTCTTAAAATATGTTAAAAGTTTATTTTGTGACCCAGAAAGAGAAATAAGAGTAATATTAAAACTTATTAGCTGCCGCCATTGTTGGAAATTTGAATTGGCTGGGCCGCGCTATGAATTCTGGGATATGGTTTTTCAGTTTTGTTGTTCAGGTGGAAAATCAGGAGATATTCGGGAGAATGGTGGCTCCGGGAGATTTTCGGGAGGGGCACTGAAATTCGGGATTCTCCCAGAAAAATCGTGAGGGTTGGCATGTATGGGCGGGGCCATCTGCTGCGACCGGTTGGAGTGAGAGAAGACAGGATAACAGACATGTTATTTTAGATTCATACAGCACTCTATTCTATTCTATGCAATTTAACACTTTATCTAACTCACTCTCATCTCAGCCATGTTAGAGTCACAAATTACATGGACACATGTCTTTGGACTGGACCACTAATTGTAGGTAGGCTATGGTAGAGAACGAGATGAATATAGGCTGCTATGTAATTGTATCCATACCTTGTATTACCGTTACCAAGTTAAAGTACCTGTGCTTTAGAAAGAGTTTTGAAATATCATTTTTCAGTTGATTATGAAAATATTATTCTGGAAACAACCTCGGGTTTACAACATCATTGATCAGCTGTGTTGTATGCTGATATGTGTAAGGCACAAACACTAATGTGCTGTTATTTCTCATGTTCAAATTGTGTGTGCTGCTTTTTTTATGTTAGTCACAAACACACGAGTGTAAGATTAGTTACAATTTATATTTTCCATTTTTTAGACTACTGACATTTTGTTGCATCCACCTGGTAGCAGCATCGTAAAGGATGGATGAAGGGGCAGGAGAAGGGTACCGCCTGAGTGAGAGCCAGCGAGCATGTTATTTTGCTGGCCTAATTAGTTATACAGGAAGCTTGTTGCTTTGTGCTTGGTGGTAAGAGTGTTTTACCAGGTTGAAATGTTGAAGATGAGTAAAGATTTACTTGTCTTCCTATAAAAAAATCTTAAAATGCCTGTGATGCTTTAAAAACACCAACAAGCCTGGACTGGTCTCTCTGTTCTGTATGTTAATTGAGTTTTCTATCAGAGGTTTGGGGTTGTTGAGGGATTCTGTCCCCTTAGCACAGCTTCTCTGTCTTAGTGATATTATGTCCAGGCTGTTTATTTCCTGGAAGTATTCACATAAAGCATTTGTGACAAACTAGGGTCAATACGCTGGCATGCTTTTATCTCTTAAAAGTCTCAATCCTTTCATTGTAGCAGATACTGGTGTAAACCACACAGTATAAAACATGGATGTAGCCATCATAACAACATCTGTTAGTTTTGGACCTCACATTTTATAACTTGAACATTAGAAATCTGGCCTATACCATGATTTCACCTTATATGGATACAACGGGGGGGCAAAGCAACACTAAGGCTTCTTTCACAATTTGAATATAAAGAGAACCAAGTCCTCTTTATAGCGGTTACAGTTTCAGTCAATTGTTATGGGTATGTTGGGTGTTTCCTTTTACAGAGAAGTCTATATGACAACATCCTGAAAAAAATGACTTGAAATCTGTGCTGACATGTAAACATTCATGTCTTTGTTTAAATGGAGCAATAAGAATCTGTAGGGTAGCAAAAACAACACAACCAAGAAACAAGTTATCCTTAAACTTCCTCTTTCGTACCCTCTCCACAGGTGCATGTCCGCAGCCTTAAAAGATGCAGATGTCTCTCTGGCTGATGTCACATATATAAATGCTCACGCCACATCGACACCTTTGGGAGACGCAGCAGAAAATGCAGCCATCAAGAGACTTTTCCAGCAAAGTGCTAGCATCCTGGCTGTGTCCTCTACCAAGGGGGCCACAGGACATCTGCTCGGGGCTGCTGGGGCTCTGGAGGCAGCTTTCACCGCTCTGGCCTGTTACCACAAAGTCCTGCCCCCAACCCTTAACCTGGACCGAACAGAGCCCGAGTTCGACTTGAATTACGTTCCCTGCACAGCGCAGCAATGGCAGACTCGGGGTCGACGGGTAGCCCTCACAAATTCATTCGGCTTCGGCGGCACCAATGCCTCACTGTGTCTCGGCAGCATCTGAGGACACACTGGGAGCGACTGGGAAGTTCTCCTCATTGACCAGATCCCATCCAGGCATGACACATTTACTGAGAGTAGTGATGTTGGCTGTTTGCAACAATCTGCCCTGGATTTTTATGGAAAAACATCGTTTGGAATTTGTTCCTTCAGTCCATGTGCGTGTGTGTGTGTGTCTGCATCAGCTCCATTTCTGTTTGAGGGATTCAATTCAGTTCATATCTGGCAAACTTAACGACTCTCTGGATTCTTTAAATGTGCAAAACCCAATCATTTCTACAATTTACCATATTTATACTAACATAATCATGTCCAGACAACACATGAATGTCATTTTAAAAAAGCATCAGTTGTCACCATAGTGAGCTGCTTGGAAACAGGAAAACATTTCAGCATCTAAGTTTGTACCTCGGGTTTAAATACAGCTCACTAGTGTCAAATCTTGTAATAAAACACAAAGGCTTAAAATTGTTTTAGCCATTGTATTAATCTTTTATTTGCACTGCATAGACATAAAAATGGTCCTCAAAGTACTCACAAATATGTAGACTCATTAATTGACTGAATGACTTCACTAAACAACTCTTCCCATGGTCTCCATAACTGAGTAATGAGTTTGCTGTTAATGTTTTGATGGTGGCGGGATGGAGGCTTAGAGTGGGACTTGGTTGGTGTTTCTCAGCTGTAGCAGCGTGGGTAAAGGGAACGGTCAGAAATAAGTCTCATAACATGTTGTTGTTGTTGATACAAGGAGTGAATTGATCCTATTTACGTAAAAGTCCAGAGCCTCTATAGACGATGATCTGAGTACTTGTAACACTGCACAAAGGTCACGATCACACTGTTCATGAAGTGCTGGGTTTGTCCATCTTCAGGGGCTGAAGACTGCGAGTCCTGCTTGATTCCTGCGATTAGCATGTATGTAGACACACACACACACACACACACACTATATATATGCCTCTCTCAGTGGGTCAACAGAACATCTGACACAGCACAGCTGTAATGAAAGAATGGGAGGGTATTTCTCCAAGAGGAAACCTAGCTTGACGCTAACGTCCACTGTGAATGTAGCTGTTGAAAATAATGTGGACTCCTGGCTATCCTGTTATTACATAAAATAACTAATTACACTTTTATTAAACTTCCTGCTGTTGTGTTTTTTAGTCTAACATTTTATTTAAAGTTTCCATGTTACCAGGCTGTAGAGCGCTCTGTGAAACTTTAAATTTAATTTCCAGATAATTCTGATATGAAGTGTAAATGTGGGCCTCTGTGGAGCGTACAGTTGATGTCATCTCTGTGAATATAGGGTAACAGAATTAGTGTATGCTAACAGCTAATCTAGCTAACAAACTAACAGAATGCTACAGAGTGATGTTGGACGCTGTGCAGAACTATACGATGCTAAGCTATGTGTCATTTTAATTGTAGTGACATGGTTGTATTTAGCTTAATTTAGTCATCAGCATAGATGGGCAGTAACGCGTTACTTGTAACGCGTTACTGTAATCTGATTACTTTTTTCAAGTAATGAGTAAAGTAAGGGATTACTATTGCAAAAACGGTAATTAGATTACCGTTACTTTCCCATAGGAACGCTGCGTTACTGCGTTACTAAAACCGTGATTTTTTTTGCGAGAATGTCTCATGACAGTGACGTAAGCGAGTGCGACGTTCCTGACAACAGCTGTGTGCAGATCAACAATGGATCATATATCGAGTGCGGAGAGAGTATGAGCGTGCAGCGTTTAAAGCGTGGAAGTACTGACCTTACTTTGAGTTTGATTCCATAAAAAGTGACAAAAACATTAGTGTCCGCTGTGCGTGGGAAGAAAACTTCTTTTTACAGCGAAAAAACCCCTAAACTTCCAACAAGCACCGAGTAGCTACGACGTAATGGGAAACTCACAGAGAAACTCGCGGATCCTTCCACTGACCGCGGCACACCTGCACCAGGGTAACCCTCCGCCTGCCCCACTCCTGCTTTACAGGTGAAAATAGAGCAACAGGACCGCTGAGTCTTTGACTTTATTTATTTTCTGCTGTGTTTTACTTGCATCTATTTGAAAGACTGAGTGTAAACACACAAAATATTTTATTTTATGAGCTGGAATGTGCAGAAAATAGGTTTAAATATTAAACTGATTTATTCAAGTCAGAGAATGTTGCAGATAATTTAATGTTTGCTTGATGCATAAAGTTAAAAGATTAAAACTGATAAAACAAGTTAAAAAAAGAGACTTTTCCATTTGATTACATTTTGTATGATGGATTATGCAGAAAAGTAGAATTGGGCTGAAAGATCTATCGCTCTATCACCTCTTCAGGTTGTCAATCGTGTTTTTAAAAAGTAACTAAGTAACTAAGTAATTAATTACTTTTGAAAATAAGTAATCAGTAAAGTAATGGGATTACTTTTTTGGGGAAGTAATCAATAATTAGTTACTGATTACTTTTTTCAAGTAAGTTGACCAACACTGGTCATCAGTAGCAGTAAAAGCAGCAGAGACGATCAGAACTGGAGCAGCCAGGCTATGTAACAAGTGTTCGTGGTCACATCCAGCAGGTGTGTGTTTTTGTGCAGTGGGGTTATATCTTTTATAGTCACTGATGCTGCTCGATCTAGCAAACAATACACTCTAATATCAAAGCATAAAACCTGTGAAATGAAAAGTAAAATGGCTGCTTGGAAACAGGGCTGCAGACAGCAGAGTTTCTTGCAGTTTTAGTGGATTTTTTTTCTGTGGATTTATCACTTCTCTGCTGCTCAGAGATGTGAACTCCACTGCCACACGTCTCATCATCTACCTGAAAATTGAGGTATTTATTATTTTGTCTGCACCCTGATATCTTGCTTTGCTCAGCTACAGCTATAGAAAGGGACAGATGTCTGGCTGATCTTAATGAGCGGTCGTTGATCTCTCTGGAAGTGCTGCACGGAGGTTGTGACGTCTGTGCAAAGCGCTGAACTTTGTCTCCTTGTCAGGATTAAGCCGTGCCTCAGCTTCCAGGCTTGTAAAAGTTATTCATATACATCTCTCCCAGATGACAGGATGTGCAGTTAAATGTTTGTTTATATTCAAAAATCTAAGCTCACATTTTGTCGAGTGTACTGGTGTAATTAAAACAAATGAATTTAAAGCAATAGTGTCATCTCTACTCTTTGCCTTGACAGGGCAGCAACACTAGGTGTGACAGCTACCGCTGTAATCGTCCTGTTTCAGTTCTTTTTTCAATTCTCGGTTCTCATCATTTACTCAAATGGACTCAGCAGCATCTAAATTTCCTGCACCTGATGAGGAGAGCACACCTCACCCCTCCCATCCTCACCACTTTCTACCGAGGCACCAGTGAGAGCGTGCTGAGCAGCTGTATCTCCGTCTGGTTTGGCAGCTCCAGGGCCTCGGAGAAGAAATCGCTGCAGAGTGGTGAGGACTGCAGAGAAGATCACAGGGACTTCTCTTCCATCCTTCCATGACATTGTTCACAGACGCTGTCATGGCAGAGCCAGCATCATCATCACAGACTCCACCCACCTCCACCATGCGCTGTTCTCCTGCTGCCAGGTCCAGGATTGCCAGGTTCTGCAACAGTTTAGTTTCCCATCCAATTAGACTCTTGTATATTAATAAAACAGCGTCTTCTCCAAACTGCAGCCCCCAACTCCATAAATATGCACACGGCACATTATGACTGTATATGTAGGGCAGTGAAGTTTCATACATGGACTGGTGATTGTGCACTTTTCTTCTGCTGCTATTTCTGCTGTGCAGCATATTTAGATTTCCTAAAATTCTGTGGACAAATTTCCCTCATAATCTTACGGGTACACATCCTTTTTTATTCAGATTTACATTTATTTAATTGTCCAATGATGAGTAAATGCACTAAAATTTCGTTCTGTTTTTCCGAATGACAAAAACTAGTTATTCTGTTCTACGTATCAGAAAGTTATGTGGTAACATTTGCACTGGTGTGTTTACAGACAGCAGTTTAATCTTGATTTTCATGGGTGTAGGGTGCAGTCATTGTTATAACACTGTGTGTAAATGTAAAAGGACCCATTTACAGTCTGAGGTGCTTCAAGCTTTATTTCTGAAGAGCACTTTAGCATATTAAAAACAGTAGCTAGCTAGTACTGCTGGGAAGCTAAGATGATCTTCAAAGAGCGGGGCTACATGCACTGACCAGTGACTGACACACGTTACCTAACAGGTGGTCAGGCTGTAAACAGGTGCACACCCAGAGTGTAAATACTGAGGCTGAAAGCCCTTTGGACGAGCACACACACTTCTTAGTGGTTGGGATGGAGAAGAGCTTTTCTTTTAGACTCTGGAGACAATGGAATCTACCATTAGCTCCTGGTTAAATCCAGCATAGGGAAAAAACAAGCAGTGCCTAACTGGTCCAGGACAGCCTGGGATAAGTGTCAAATTGTGGGTCCTTGTTCACCTTGCGGTAGTCAACACAGAATGGTATAGACCCATCCTTCTTCACCACAAGAACTACGGGGCTACACCACGCACTGTGTGACTCTATTACACCCATCTTCAGCATTTCCATCAGTTCCCATTAAATAATTTGTCTTTGTGTTCAGGTAACCGATAGGGCCGTGAGTGCACCATCACACCTGGGCATGTTTTGAACTAGAGCTCTTTGAGAGTGGTATGATTGGGCAGAGGAGAGAACACATCTGCAAAACGCTCTGCTCTCGGGGTCTGTGTGAGATGGTTGGCACAATGGAGGGAGGCGAGAATGGTGGAATTTGGCACCTGCAGCCACTTAAAGCTGCAGGTGTCACTTAAAGTCACTTAAAGCCAAGTTCACTCATAAAATGTGTCCGTCACAATAACGTTAGGCTATGCTAGAGGAGCAGGCATGTGTTTGGCTGCTTCACATAGTGGACATTGAGTTGTTGTGTGGGGCATGTAGTCCATATCTGTTGCTGTAACAGTAGCTCATGTTGAGAATAAAAAATCTCAGCTCACTGACTTGATCGGGGCAACAGTGCCTAAAATGTTGCATAATGTTGCTGAGAGATCTTTTACTCTGTGGTCATCTTAGATGAGTAGTTTTATGGACAGAAACCAGCAGGTCACTCAGTGTTCCCTTAGTGCTAATGTGTCAGAGATGTTGGTGTAACTGAAGTAATGTTAAGTCCTTAAAGTCATATTCTTTTATTGTCATGACTCTATTTGCACTATAAAGCACAAAGTGCTGGCGAAACGATCAGACCTCAGGTTGTTTTGTGGTTTTCCAGACAGAAACAAACTAAACGTGGAAAAAATTCTTTCTTTCAAATGACTTTGTTGTATTTTTTCAGCGTGTGTTTACCACTAAGTCCCCATTGGTCCAGATAAACCAGTACAACTGCACTTGGTCTGAGATCCAGTGTTTTGAGTTTGGTCTCTTGTCAGTATCTCCTGACGTTTCTGTATATTTTTGTTTCCAGGGTTTGGTTTTCTATCTACTTTGTCACTGATTTCAGTTTTTGCGTCTTGTCTCCAGCTCTGCCTCGATTTTTTTGTATTGTAATTTTTTCCCAGAGAATTACAGCAAAAAGTCTGTTTTTGAGTTTAGTCCTGTTTCCACGTTGGGTCCACGCTCTGCCTGCTACACGGTGGTTTTACAACAGCAGGCAGTCTGTCTCGCCTGTTTCCTCCAGTTTGTCATCCTCGCCACTTCAGCCTAATTGCTTTTCATTCACCAGCTCCTCAGCGCTACAGTTCTGCACTTGCGCCCCATTCACCCAAGTCACCACCAGCCAGGGATTCACTGCAGCCTGTGCCTACATCCCAACCCGAGTCAGCTGTTGAGCAACCATGAGAACCCACTGTCATCCTCAGAGGCTGTGAGCCATGCATAGTCCCAGCCCGAGTATCCTGCGAATCTTACCCGTCTGATGTGATTGGTCCTTTCTGTCAGACCAGTGTCCTGGTCAACCTGAAGACTCTTGTCTGGTCCTACCCTGCCCAAGTTGCTGCCTGCAGGCCCTGCTGAACCCAGGCATCCTGGGGCTGACTGTCAATATGAGGACCACACTTACTGAATTAGTTTATACAGTCACTGTGTTTAGATATATAACTTAACTGTATTAATAACACAATTTGTATGCCTGTATATTGACACATTGATGTGCTGGAAATGAACACATATGTTTTAAGAATGCAGGAAGCACAAACCCACAGTCCTTACACTACATAACTAAGTTACATATGCAAACCCAGTTCTTAAAATACTGGGATGCAATGGTTTCTCATAAACCTATATTTTATTCACAGTGCAACACAGAAATGTTGAAACTGAGACATTTTAATGTTTTATGAAAAACATTAGCTGCATTTGGATTTGAATACTTTGTGCAGCTTTGTAACTTTGAGAGAAACCTTGCTATCGACTTATTTTATACAGTTACAAAAATATCCGATTGCAGAAAAGCTAACTATTAATATTATTATTGGACAATTTAATGCTGTGCCTGGCCTGTGGTAGCTAGTATAGGCTCAAGCCCTCTAACAGAAGAGGCTGGATGGAGATTTCATGCTATGAGATCTAAATAGTCACAGCTGAATGTGTGTTACAGGCCAATATTCATCTGCAGTACATCAATCAGCATTAAACTGCTGTTTAGTCCTCCTGCATTCTGTCATCACAGCTACATCACTTCCTCTTTTATTATTATTTGCAGTTTTCTAGTTTTACATTTTTTTAATGATCATTTTCCTTCCAGCTTCCTCCCACAGTCCAAACACATGCACTTTGAGTGCGAATGGTTGTCTGTCCCTGTGTGTTAGCCCTGCGACAGACTGGCGACCTGTCCAGGGTGTACCCCGCCTCTCGCCCTATGACAGCTGGGATAGGCTCCAGCAACACCCGTGACCCTGAAAAGGAGAAGCAGATGTGAATGGATGGATGGATTTTCCTTCCATAGTTTTTTTTGTGCACTATATTTGTCACCATTTGTGTCATTTCATGCAAACAATTCTCTGTATTGTCTTTAAATGTCCTCTAGTTTATCCTCGGTGAACATGGAACATAATATTTTACATTAACGTCTATCTATCATCTTTATGTTACATTTTGAATAAGCAGATGTGCATATCTTTAAAATGAACAATAAAATGTAAATAGGGGAAATTACACAAGATGAACTCGCATCACAGACAGCCACAGTTTCCTTTACAGTGACTGTTGAAAAGAAGAAGTCAGTATTATTGTTGCTACAACAGAAATAAACACTGTCTACATATACAGTACATGTTACCAGGTTTTAGGATTGTAGTGCGTTCTTGGTTTCACATGGACGTGTTAACCTGAGAGCTTTTATTAGTGTGAATGCTTGAAAAGCATTCACAGTATTGTTATTCTAATCTTTATTATTATTATATTTTATTTTTCCGTACGTTTTTTGAAAGCCTACTCCTTCAAAACCGTTCAACTTAGAAAAACCATTCAAACACCGTTAGATTCCTATTATTTTGGACAACATTGCTTCTATTTTTCTCATTTTTAACATTTATATTTTTAATTTTATTCAACTTTATTCAACAAAAATTTATAATGTATTTCAATGGGGAGACCCTTCAAATCCTCATTCAACTTACTCATTTTTAAACTCTTACTACTTCCACATACATTGACATAGAGCCACCATTCAAACTTTAAAACGAAGACAAGACATTCAGCTATTCAACTTGTATTTATCTTTTCAATATCTATTATACTTTTTCTTCAGTTCCAGTTTAAGTTTCATGATGTTTTTTCACCCGTTTCAGAGTTTATAATGGGTGTGTATGGGACGGAATGTTGGGGCTAGAGTGAGGCAGCTCAACTGCTAGAGTGAGAGGAGCAAAAAAATTAATCTTAAAATCTTTTTTAAAACTGCTGCTGTGTCCACAGCGTTTGCTCTACAGGTATGATTTTACCCTCAAAACGTAGCCATGGCTGTCCTCTTTCATCCAATGTGCTTACTATTGTACTAGGTGTTATGGTTCTTTCATAAATGTCACCAATGCACAGCCTCCTCCCTCCAACTCTTCCATAGACTCTAATGTTAAAATGGCTCAGAAGGTTCGTTTGAAAATCAGAAGAGCATGGTGTCTTTCCACTGTCACCACGTCCATATAATAAGCTCCACAGGCATGAAAACTGAGAATTAGGTAGACTAGACATTGCTGTCGCTCACGGTGAAAGAATTTTGTCAATACGACTTTTACTTTTCATTTGGGAGCGATTTGTTTCGGCCTGACTTTTCTGTTCATTTTAAGCAGCAAAAGTGAGGTGCATGTCTGTGTACGTGTGTATGGAGCCCTTGGGTGCGGTCACTATAGCAACCAGGCTCACACCTGCCTGCTTAACGAGCTCTCTCTCTCCCTCTGCCAAGATTCATCTTAAACACTTCTCTTTCAACTGCTGCTATCTCCACAGTGTTACAGCCATCATTTTACCCTCAAAACGTCGCCATCGTTGTTCTCTTTCCAACATCTTGTCTTTCAAAGCTCAGAGATGTAAACTTTTTAAACTGTGTGGATCCAAGTGGAGGGATCACATTTTAGTCATTCAGTGATTCAAAGAATATGACCTTTTAATATTCTTTCAGATGTTTTCTGACTCTAAATGTTCTTTTCTCATTTCTTAGGTTTTTCTAATTTACAATTAAAACATTTTCAGCTTTTTTCCAACTTCTTCTTCTGTGTAACCTTCAGCTTTTAGCAGTTCAGCACTTTTGTTTTCAGGTTAAATTCGTTTTTTTTTTGTTTTTTTTTTAATCTCATTCAACATTTTTAACTCAAAATTCAGCAATTAATTCATTTCAGTGCATACATTCAGATTCAAGCATTCACACTGCAGTTTCTTCAGAAAATGCACTTTCTAGTTGTCTTCAGAGCGATAGGCACAGAACAATCCCTTGTTGCCATGGTTACTCACTGTGACGCATGCCTGTGCGCACAGTTTGAGAGGAGAAAGACCGACACTGTGCATACCTCCAACAAATAATTCAGGACATGAGCACCTGGCAGCCGAGAGGAGACAGTCACACTGAAATCTCAGTGGATAAAAAAGATAATATAGCTGAGCGGGTGAGACCAACGCGAGCTTAAGGACAAATCATTTGATATGCGAAAAATAAACCAGAGACGAGTTGTGTTAGTGGAATTCAGCGACCTCCAAATCTGTCCGTGTACTATTTAAACCACCTGATGGAATAGGTTCAGAGTACACTGGCTTAGACTGTCCCACAGCTGGAAACTGAGACATTCATCTACAAGATCCCTTTGTTTGCATTACATTGTGAAATTGCCTTTGGCAGCCTTGCCTGGACTAACCTACCTCTCCTCAATGAGCTCGAGCAAGTTTTTGTCTTAATGGATTGGATTTATATAGCGCTTTTCAAGGCACCCAAAGCGCTTTACAATACCACTATTCATTCACTCTCACATTCACACACTGGTGGAGGCAGCTACAGTTGTAGCCACAGCTGCCCTGGGGCAGACTGACAGAGGCGAGGCTGCCATATCGCGCCATCGGCCCCTCTGGCCAACACCAGTAGGCGGTAGGTGAAGTGTCTTGCCCAAGGACACAATGACCATGACAGAGAGCCCGGGGATCGAACCGGCGACCTTCCGGTTACAGATACGCTTCCCAACCCCCTGAGCCACAGTCTTGTGTTTAAAGAAAAAAATGTGAAACTACCTCAAAAACTACCGCTTTTGTTTCAGAGTCAGAACTAAGAATAAATGTTCAAGATGATTCACGCCATTAATTAGAGACTATCCTTCCTCCACAGGAGGAAAAATGCCTCTACGCAGGAACCTGGATGAACAATCAAGAGGGAGATTCCTGCAGAGAGCTGATTCTGTGTGTCTGTGTTTGAGCTTTGGGTCTTTTTCCTTAACCTTTCCCTTGACTTTTTTGTAAATAAACATGTTAACTTTTCTTATCTGCACCACCAATTATGACAGAAAAATCAGGCCAAACAAAGATCAGTGACTTGCAGACTTTATTGCCACATTCACGCAGCTGTTCCCAAAGAAGATGTATGTTGGAGAAAAAGTGTGATGCAAATGAAGATAAGCCATTGGAACAGCTAAGCATGTCCATCTCCACTAGAGAGATGCCAAAGAATTTCTGTGGGTGAGTGTTTATACTGTGGACAGAAGGGAAAATTGAAACCTGCCCAAAGCTGCCAAGAAATGATGTCCAACAGTATAGGTTGGGATATTGGCAGGCAAAGTAAATAATACAGTAATTCCCTACCAAGATTTTTGCTTCCACCCAAGACAACATGCCTATCTGTAACCCATTCTCTCCGAACTCTTGACTCGGATCACAGCCTGGCTGTAAAACTGGACATCCCAGAGTTACCCAAACCTTTGCAGGTGTCAGCTTTGGATGGGAGTCATCCTCCGGACATCACCCACAGAAGCCAGCCTGCCACTCTCTCCCTATATGGTAAACACCCACTCTGAGCAAATTCAGTTGTACCTGTTGAAACTCCTGGGTCATCCCTGTAAGCACAATACCGTATGTGGACTGATAACATTATTTCTCATTGGAGTTGTTGTCATCAGCACTGTCTAAGATCTGTGTCAGTCTCTTCCCCTGTGCCATCAGATGCACTTAATTTGTTATAAATGGCCTTCAGTGTCCATCTGAGCCACTTAGAATATTTGGTTATTTTTCAGGCTTTAGATAATGATGTCCTCCATGATTACCTGAACCATTTGGTTTTTGTGTTCTTTGATGATAGTCTAATTTTTTCCAGGAACTTATCTGAACACCAGACCCACAGCCACAATGTGCTGCACCACCTGTGTCGTTCCAGGGAGCTTTATCACACAGAAAGGCTGAAGCAGCAAGAGTCCAGGTAGTATTGGATTAGTCCAAACAAACAACCCTGAAGCACCTCCAGCATTTCCTTGGCTGTGGTGCAGCGGGTTCAGAGGGCAGTGCTAGGAGTGTCTGGATGGCACAGCTGACAGCGAGTAAACTAATCAGATCTCTTCTGTCGTTGATGCACTGGGACAGGGAGTCAGTGGAGAGACAGCAATCAGTGCTACAGCCTTGTAATTAACCGCTCTCACTTCTCCAAAGCTTCAGAACCCAAATTCAACCTGATCCATCACAACGGTTTATTGTTGTGCCTTGCGGCGACTGTCATTTTGATTTGGCACTATATAAATACTTTTTTTGAATTGTGGGAGTCACAGCAAAGAGAAGGTAAAATACATCCTTGTGCCGCCTTCTCCCATCTCTCGGGTACAACTGACACCTCAGACAGCGGTTAAGGTCAAAGGTTGCACAACTTCAGTTCATGCCAGCCATTGCAAGACGATTCCAGAACCACAATAATAATCCAAAGGGTTAAACAGATTTCCACACTGAAGCTGAGGAAGACAACAAGTGTACAGTGTGCCCGTTCAGCATGTTGTTTTGTAGTTACAGTAGCTATTGGTGTGATAAACACTCACATGATTTAGAGAGGTTTTAAAGGAAAACAGCGATCCATAGTGTTCTCATCATGGTCACAGAAACAGGAAGTGATAACGGTTTTAAAAATAAAACTTCACTATTCTCCCTTATGAAGGGATTCTTTGTAGCTTTGGTCCTCCTAACACTGTGTGGATGCTGTGTTATCCTCTCTGTTAGACGCCTCATTGTTATAACATTTGATAAATCTAGCTCACAGGAAACGACGACTGAACAATAACTTCTGATGAAAAAAAAAACAACCTGATTTCAATTAGTTAAAAATAATAACAATGTTTTATAAACCTTTAAATCTCTTTATAATTTGTAACCACTGGCATGTTCTACTGATCAGCGATGGCTACTTCATGAGTTACTTAAACATCAGATGTGTAAAACACTGTTTTTTAATTACTACTACGTTTTAGACTCAAATGTGATGTTATGAGTGATTGCATATAATTAAAAGGATTGTAGAATTTGTATTTCACATCATTTAAATGTTCTGTGCTTTTGGTGTGTGACTGATTTTTGATTGCTGTATTGCTCCCTTTGCAAACCAAAATACCCAAAACAAACAAACAAAAATCCTCAATAGTGACAAGTGCTATTCTACCATTTCAAACACCGTGGTTTTTAATTAATTAATTAAGTTCTTGCCTTTTCCTTCAGGAACAATGTGTCCCCGTTCTACCTCTCTATATCAGCAGTGTGTCAGCAGGGCAGACTGTGATGATGATGACTTTAGCTCCTCATATGTCTTCTATTTCTTTACCATCCATGCTCTCTTAATTAGAAGACATCCAATTGTGGTTGCCATGGAAACAGTTAGCATGCATTCCTTTTGATATCACCGTGTCTAACGGGGAGCACAGCTCATCACTAGTTTCTAAAATTAGAAGTCTCTCACTCTGTGGCACATGCTGGATGTTCACCATTTCTCTACCACGAGCATTTTTTGTCTGACTGTAAAATGACTGAATTTTAACAATTTCTGATTTGGTAAAGTTGCCAGAGTTGGAAGCTCACATTTTGGAAGTTTTAACTCTCAAACGACTGATGCTGATGTGCTGGTCTGTTAATATGCTTTTTGACTCTTTAAAATTAATAATAATCATAATTTTGATTTTGGTCATTTATTGTTAGATTTGGTTTATGTTTGTTTGTTTGTTTGTTTTCAGAAAATAACAACAGAAACCAAACAATACACAAAAAATAGTAATTGAAAGACAGCAAATAATTAATTGAGAAAAAAAACAAAACCAAATCACTGACCAAAAAGTGAAGACTGAAGCTTTTGGTTAATTATTTATACTCTTCACACAGCACCTTCGGTCACATTCTGTAAATTTTACCAAAACAAAGACCAAAGAAATTTGGAATTTAAAAAAATAAAATAGTGACGTACACACTATTACATTGCTCTACACTTATGTGGTACATTTTTGACTTTTGCTGCCATGATGCCAGGTGTCTCTTGGAAATGAGATTTATTTTTAATCTCAAGGAGATTTTTTCCTGGATAAATAAAGGACTAATAATTAAGTTTGCCTCTGTCACAGATCTGTGACTTAAAAAAAGTCCGAGCCTTTAACTGCATAAGTGATGGTTAAGGGTAATCTGGTTCAGCTATAAATTAAATAAATCGTCAAATCAAAACAATAGCTGCCTCGAGGTGTCTTAATATTGTAGTTTAAAAATAACAACAACAATAAGAGAAACCTCTGGCAAAACCAGGCTCAGGGATGGGCGGCCATCTGTCGCAAATGGTGGGAGTGGGGAGAAGAGGACAAAGACACGCTGTGGAACACAGCCAGAGATTAACAATAACTAATATTAAATGCAGTGCAATGCAAAACAAAAAAAGGTAAGTTAGGTAGAAACACTCACACGGTGAATCACTGGGAGCCCCCAGCAGCCTAGGCAGGAAGGATTCAGGGTCACCTGATCCGGCCCTCACCATAATCTTTTTCAACATCATTCCAACTGGTTTGCTCAACCCTGACACAAAGTTTGAAAGGTGTACTGGTAATGTACAACAAAAGCAAGCTAAAGCCACTGGGAAAATGTTAAATAAAGCTAAGAAACCCAGGAAACTACAGACTGTACCAACTGGAGCTCCAGGTGGTAGACAAGGAGGGTGTTGTGCCAATAATGGGCAAATAAGCCAGTGAGACTGTGAAACTGATAAAGGTGCACTACGAAAACATTCTGGCAATAGGCTGTTTTACTACCTCAGAAAATCCCACAAATGGACAGTGGACACTGGAACAAATAAAAGCAGAATGTGCACTGGTGATGGATGTCCTGAGGAGGGGAATACAAGACAGAGGTAGACAATACAGTGAAGCGTGTTCAGCTGCCAAAAAGACATGTTCCAGTGAAGCTGCTGAAGGAGGAATTATAGGACCTCCAGCACAGACGAATCATCACTCCGGTTGAATGCAGGACAGATTGAATCAGTGGTTTTGGTGATGAAACAGAATGGCAGACCAAAGGTTAGCACTGATCTGGGAACTCTAAATGAGACCCTATTCAATTCAATTCAATTTTATTTACACCCAAGCGCCAAATCACAACAACAGTTGCCTCAAGGTGCTTTATATTGTACAGTAGATCCTACAATAATAGATACAGAGAAAAACCCAACAATCATATGACCCCCTATGAGCAAGCACTTTGGCGACAGTGGGAAGGAAAAACTCCCTTTTAACAGGAAGAAACCTCCGGCAGAACCAGGCTCAGGGAGGGGCGGGGCCATCTGCTGTGATTGGTTGGGGTGAGAGAAGGAAGACAGGATAAAGACATGCTGTGGAAGAGAGACAGAGGTTAATAACAGATATGATTCAATGCAGAGAGGTCTGTTAACACATAGTGAGTGAGGTAGAAACACCCAGTGCATCATGGGAATCCCCGGCAGCCTACACCTATTGCAGCATAACTACGGGAGGATTCAGGGTCACCTGGTCCAGCCCTAACTATATGCTTTAGCAAAAAGGAAAGTTTGAAGCCTAATCTTGAAAGTAGAGATAGTGTCTGTCTCCTGAATCCAAACTGGAAGCTGGTTCCACAGAAGAGGGGCCTGAAAACTGAAGGCTCTGCCTCCCATTCTACTTTAAATACTCTAGGAACAACAAGTAGGCCTGCAGAGCGAGAGCGAAGTGCTCTAATAGGGTGATATGGTACTACAAGGTCATTAAGATAAGATGGGGCCTGATTATTTAAGACCTTGCATGTGAGGAGCAGGATTTTGAATTCTGGATTTAACAGGAAGCCAATGAAGGGAAGCAGGAGAGATCTGCTCTCTCTTTCTAGTCCCTGTCAGGACTCTTGCTGCAGCATTTTGGATTAACTGAAGGCTTTTCAGGGAGTTTTTAGGACTTCCTGATAATAGTGAATTACAGTCGTCCAGCCTGGAGGTAATAAATGCATGAACTAGTTTTTCAGTGTCACTCTGAGGCTACGTCCACACTAATGCGTTTTCGTTTGAAAACGCATTGTTTTCTCTCCGTTTTGGCCCCCCGTCCTCAAGGAAAAACGCAGCGTTTTCGAAAACATAACATAAACGAATACATTTCAAAACGCAGCTGTCCCGTCGCAGTGTGGACACACGAAAACGCAGACTTTCTAAAACGATGATGTATTTTAGTCATGTGATGCAGTCATGTGACCAAATAAACAAAGATAGCGGAGTGCATTATACAGCCGTTGTTTTGATTGCTCTCAATTTTGACAGCCCTAAAAAAGAGGAATATCAGTTTGTACCTGCTCCAGATAGCTTTTCTTCAAATTCTTTAATCCTCACTCGCTTTTGCGAAACAGATGAAAACGTAAGCGTTTTCATCTGTTTCAATGTGGACGCACGACTCTGTGAAAACGACTGAAAACGCTAGTGTGGACGGGGAGCGTTTTCAGATGAAAACGCCGTTTTCAAATCTATCCAGGCTAGTGTGGACTGTTAAGGTTCAAATATTGGGGAAGGAGAGTACAAACAACCATGGTCCAGAACTTGGTCAAACAATTGATTTTAATGAAATACACGCGTGGGAAGACCAGCTCCGTTCGCAGACAGGGCTGATCTCCGACTTAATCAAAGCATAAACAGATATTTTATACCATCAGGGCTTGCATCTCATGCGTCATCAGATACAATATATGCATACATCAAATCAAAACCACAATGACTTTTAACACAGTTTAAAAAGAACATTGTCTTCTAGCTTCATGGCAGGTACTTCCTGTCACTGCCGGATGCTCGCTTATCATCTTGACACATCAGCAGCAGTTCTGCGACAAACTGCTCTTTTGCAACCCCGAGCAAAACATGATTAAACTTCCACCTATAAATGATTCTCTTTAACTAAGTCTGTGTGTGTGTGTGCGTGTATGTGTGTGTGTGCTAACCACAATTGCACCCTATTTCACCTCGCCGACTGGCTCCTGACCTCTCACCAGACAGAGAGACAGAAGCCACTCTCATATATGTAATAACCTGAACTGAAACTATGTATATGTCATCTACTAAATAAATGTTTTAATCAAGAACCTCTACTATAAGCTTAATACAAGAATATGAACTTATAAACGATAATTAAAAATAACCTGATATAAGTGTTTTGTAAGCATGTATTGCAATTCCTTTAATATGATAACAGTATGCATAAACATCTTAAGGCCATCTTAAAGCTATCTCTTACATTGTTAAAAGCAATGATCACACCGCAGATTATATTGTGCTGGTAAAATACTTTTGTTCATCCCCACAGGATGTAGCCTGAGACAGGATATTTCTAACTTTAGAGATGTTGCACAAATGGAAGAAAGCAGTCTTACATATTTGTTTAATATGTGCATTGAAGGACATGTCCTGGTCAAAAATGACTCCAAGGTTCCTCACAGTGTTACTGGAGGCCAAGGTAATGCCATCCAGAGTAAGAATCTGCTTAGAGACCATATTTCTAAGCTTTTCAGGGCCGAGTACAATAACCTCAGTTTGATCTGAATTAAGAAGCAGAAAGTTAGCGGCCATCCAGGTCTTTATGTCTTTAAGACATTCCTGCAGTTTAATTAATTGGTGTGTGTTATCTGGCTTCATGGACAGATAGAGCTGGGTGTCATCAGCATAGCAGTGTAAATGTATGCTATGTCTTCTAATGATGCTGCCTAAGGGAAGCATGTATAATGTAAACAGAATTGGTCCTAGCACTGAACCCTGTGGAACTCCATAATTAACCTCAGTGTGTGAAGAGGACTCTCCATTTACATGTACAAACTGGAGTCTATTAGATAGATATGATACAAACCACTGCAGTGCAGTACCTGTAATACCTACAGCATGTTCTAATCGCTCTAATAGGATATTATGGTCGACAGTATCGAACGCTGCACTGAGGTCTAGCAGGACAAGCACAGAGATGAGTCCACTGTCAGAGGCCATAAGAAGATCATTTGTAACCTTCACTAAAGCTGTTTCTGTGCTGTGATGAGCTCTGAAACCTGACTGAAACTCTTCAAATAAGCCTCTGCAGATGATCTGTTAGCTGTTTGACAACTACTCTTTCAAGGATTTTTGATATGAAAGGAAGGTTGGAGATTGGCCTATAATTAGCTAAGACTGCTGGGTCTAGAGATGCTTCTTGAGTAAAGGTTTAACTACAGCCAGCTTGAAGGCCTGTGGTACATAGCTGATTATTAGAGATAGGTTGATCATATTTAAGATTGAAGCATTAATTAATGGCAGGACTTCTTTGAGCAGTTTTGTAGGAATGGGGTCTAAAAGACACGTTAATGGTTTGGAGGAAGTAATTATTGAAGTTAACTCAGAAACACCAATTGGAGAAAAAGAGTCTGATGTCTGAGAACAGAATCACCAGTTACCAGACTTTGACCCCCGGCGGGTGTGTCGCCGAGTGGGGAAAAACGGGTAGACACATGAACAGGTTGGTGGTGTACCTGGAGCTTTTGTTTAAGACTATGCTTCCTCCTCACCGTGACCCAGCCGCCCTCTTTCCCCAGCTGCTTGGGGTCTGCTGGGGAACAGCTAGCGGGGCCTACGCTATCTTTGGCTGCACCAGCTACAGGGGCCTGGCTAGCTACGGGTGAATGAAGGGTGCAAAGCCGAGTCTCCAATTCAGTAATCCTGGCCTCCAGAGCTGCAAATATGCTACATTTGTTATAAGTATCATTACTGCTAAAGGAGGCCGAAGAGTAGCTAAACATCTGACACAATGAGCAGGAAAGTGCAGGAGGTACAGGTGAAGTAGCCATGCTGCTAGCGAGTTGGCTACAAGTTAACCTAAGCTAGCAAAACAGTACAGAGACAGTGAGTGAATACTTTGGCTATAAATTAGGGAGCGAGTACACAGAAAGTGTGCTTCAGATGAAGCACATGAAGATTATGCTATGAAGAAAGAAGGTATCTAAAACGTTTTAAATAAATCGCTAAGCAGATAAGCTACTCAAAAACACCCCTGTGTTTGAGCAGGAACAGGAAGTAATACTCTACTGCAGAGAGAGCGAACACCAACTGACAGCGCCACTCTAAAAGGCAGTCACTTCCCATTACCAACCAAACTAACACAAGAATTATTTCAGATGATGTGTTGATTAGGGGACGAGGAGACACACGAGGAAGCGAAAAGAACATCAAACTAAATGCAGACAGGTTTAATCTGAGGCAAAAGAAGGCTGCGTACACAGGACACCTCCTAACAGCAGATGGACTAAAATTGAATCTGAAACAGTGTGTGCCATAAGAAAGACGCCGAAACTAACAGATGTGAAAGCGGTTCAGAGGCTGTTGGGTATGAAAATTACCTAACATTTTGCCCACACCTCTCTGATCACTGTGAGGCACTGAGGCAATTAACACACAACGACTGTGAATGAAATGGACATCACAAGATTAGGATGCATTCCTCAAACTAAAGGAGACTACTGCAAATGCTCCAGTTCTGAAATATTACAACCCAGAGGTGGAAGTGACAGTGCAGTGTGATGCCTCAGACACAGGCTTGGCTGCAGCACTTCTGCAGGAGGTAGACCCATTGCTTTTGCAAGCAGAGGACTCACACAAACGCTCAAAGTAGAAAAAGAGTTCTTGGCTATTCAGCATGGAAATGTTCCACAAGTACACATATGGCTGCAAAGTTACCACGAGCCACTGGAGACCATCGTGAGAAAACCACTGTTGACTTCTCCTAAGCGACTTCAGAGAATAATGTTATGCATTGAAAAGTTTGATCTGGATGTGGCGTACGTACATGGAAGGGAGCTTACAGACACTCTAAGCAGATCAGAACTTCTTGAATGTCCATCTTTCAGCTCTGTCGAAGCTGATATTGACTCTAACACACCTGCTAATGTCCAAGAACAGGCTCTGTGCAATACACCCTGCTACAAAACAGGATAACACCCTGCAGATCCTCATTTGAATCATGCAGGCTGATGAGTTAAAGTATCAAGATGGAATAGTATTCATGGGAGAACGTGGTGTCATCCCTGATAATCTGAGGAGCGAGATCACTCATTACACTTTCCACATCTTGGTGTAGAAGGATGCTTTCAGAGGGCTGATGATGTGTCTACTGGTATGACAGGAATGTCCAGATCAAGACACACAGCCAAGGGTGACATCTGCAGGGCAGTAGACAACAAACAACCAAAAGCAACCTTCCTCCCACATGAAGTGCCGAGCAGGCCGTGGTCAAGGTGGGAACAGATTTGTTTTCATCAGACAACAGAGATGATCTTATTACTGGAGACTATTACTCAAACCTTTGGGGCATTGCCTATTGTGTGCCAAAGTTTAATAAACAATTCTCCTGTTTGAATAAGAATCGCCAGTGCTGTATTTATTTTGTCTAGAAGAGGACGAAATACAACAATCTAGATTCACTAACCCCAGCATTGGCTGTCAGGATAAATGGTTACACGCTGGTTATCAACTGGCTAAGGTAACCCCGGGTGTCCCCTGCCTGTGCCCTTTTCCATTACAACCAGGTACTACCTAATGTGCGTGGTTGTCGTCATAGCAACACAACCGAGCATTCCGCGACATAATTAATAAGTGACATGAACGCTAAAAAAGGTGGACATCGAGGCGACGATATACCTGCTCCTCGGTCTGTGGCTTTTCGGCAGACTCTGGGATCACAGCGTTGTCTTTTGTAGCCATTTCCCTGAGCAAGACATCGCCAGACAGGAATGGCGGTTTTAATTTTCATGAACGAGACATGCTCATGACTCATTGAGTGACGCTACTGACCAGCCAATCGGTGGCATGCAGTCTGACGACCTCACATTGCAGTACCTGCTTGGATCGCTTGGAGCCTGGTACCAGGTACTGTGACCTAATGGAAAACCCTGGAAACTGTGGCGAACCGTGCCGAGTTGATCCCAGTAGGTACTAATGGAAAAGGGGCAACTGTGTCTTTGTACTTTTCCTCCTGTCACCCCCAACCAGCGCTGGCAGATGGCAGACCCTCCTTGAGCCTGTTTCTGCCAGAGGTTTCATCCTGTTAAAAGAGAGCTTCATCTAACCTCTGTGCACTATTGATATGTAACTATAACTTTCTTAAACAAAGAATGAGTTTGAAGATTTAAAAACAGCTAATTGTAAACTGTGTTTAAGGTCATGACACATTCTATGCGTCTTCACTATCACCCCATGGCCTACATGAATTTGGGAATTGACCTCTCTACAGCTGAATAGAGGAAGATTGTGTTCACACAATGGGTATAAAGGTACTCTTATTATTTTGCCTATTAGTCAGTGCTAGTACAAATCCTCTATTCATGGGACATGCCCGAATTACCTCACCCAGGAGGCGCCCAGGAGGCATCCTTGTCAGATGCCCGAACTACCTTAACTGGCTCCTTTTGATGTGGAAGAGCAGCGGCTCTACTCTGAGCCCCTCCCGGATGGCTGAACCTCTCTGTCATGGTCTGGGTGGGTGCCAGTGGCTGTATCCCAATTCAGGGTCTGCAGCCTTAAAGGCCGCATTTTAAGGCCGATTACGTCACAGCGACGCGACGAAGGCTGTCCCAATTCGAAGGCTGCTCGAAATGCGGCCCTGAAATGCGTCCTTCATTTCCCTGAATTTTAAGGCTGTGGCAGTGTAGACTTCGTGGCCCAACATATCCCAGAATGCATAGCGCGGCGGTGGGTGTGGATAATTTTGCCGAAAAAAAATGGCGGATGAGGGGCGCCCGAAGAGTGAACTTTAAGTACTGAATATGATGTCACTTATTTATGTGCAAATGTTTAATAACGAAGATCATGAAAACATTACTGTTGGCCACATGTCGGCAAAGTTATGTGACATTAGTGACGTTTGTACTAACTTGGTTTTAAAGCCTTTACTTTAAAATATACGCCGTTCAATAGCTGAGCTTAATCAGAGAATGATCAAAGCTCATGTAGAAAGAAACAAACAAATGAACAAAAGATTTTCTCCTTCATTTCTGTTAAACAAAGCTTTATGAAACGTTTCCAGCTGTTATTATCATGGTTGCTAGGCAACCTGGGCAGCGCAACGGAGGTTAGACCGTCCCATTTCACAAGCCTCGCACTTCCGGCCTTAGCGGTCTTTGAGTACGCGGCCCTTGAGGATCGTTGAGACTGCGTACTTTAAGGCTGCAGACCCTGAATTGGGATACAGCCAGTGTTTCTCCCTCCATCTCCACCCATGGGAGGAGCCACTGTGTTCTGCTTATTACTCGCACCTGTGGGTAATTAAGCCGGGGTCTCATAAGGGCAGCGCACTCAACCTCTCTTCGCCAGATTCTCAGCTAACCCTAGTTAATGCAGGCCACCGCTGTGATTTTGTACACGAGTTGCAAACTACCTTGTCTCATCCTGTATCTCTCTTCCATAGCCACGCACCAAGTTGCCAGACACGAATCTCCGCTGTAGAGCACCCATCCGGACGCTGGACCTCCTGACAGTCTCATGGGTTTCTCGCCCCATGCACCTGCCTGCCTCCCTGCCTCAACGCCAGGGATTTCGGACCACTCACCCAGACCACTCACCCCTCCACGCCACTACTGACCACCCGCGGCAAGTAAGCAGTGCAAAGGAAAATTCAGAACAGACAGCTTGCCCGTATTCCTCCCGAACCATACCTGAACGTCTGTACTCTGATTTCAGTGACTCTGACCCTTTCCCTGGACCCAGCCAACCAGTTTGACTCTCCCTTCAGCCCAATCCACAGAACTGCAGTTTCCACTGACGAGTGATCAGATTGTTTACTTAGCTCAGGCTGCATCCCTCAGAGATAGGGGGCTCCCTATCTCTGAGGGAGAGTCCAGCCACCCTTTGGAGGAAGTTCATTTCCTCTGCTTGTATCTGTGATCTTGTTCTTCAGTCTCTACCCACAACTCGTGACCATAGGTGAGGGTATGGACGTAGGTCGACCGGTAAATTGAAAGCTTCACTTTTACACTCAGCTGTCTCTCAGTGTAAAAACGTCCTGCAGCTGCAGCACCAATCCATCTGTCAATCTCCTGCTCCCTTCTCCTGTCACTTGTGAACAAGACCCTGACATACTTAAACTCCTCCACTTGGGTAAGGAACTTGTCCCTGACCCGAAGTGGGCACTCCACCCTTTTCCGGCTGAGGACCATGGCCTTACATTTGGAGGTGCCGATCCTCGTTCCCACCGCTTCACACTCGACCTCGAACCGTTCCAGTGTGAGCTGGAGGCCATCACCCGATGAAGCCCACAGAACCACATCATCTGCGAAAAGCTAATCAGCTAATCCAAAATGCTGCAGCAAGAGTCCTGACAGGGACTAGAAAGAGAGAGCAGATCTCTCCTGCTTCCCTTCATTGGCTTCCTGTTAAATCCAGAATTCAAAATCCTGCTCCTCACATACAAGCTCTTAAATAATCAGGCCCCATCTTATCTTAATGACCTTGTAGTACCATATCACCCTATTAGAGCACTTCGCTCTCGCTCTGCAGGCCTACTTGTTGTTCCTAGAGTATTTAAAAGTAGAATGGGAGGCAGAGCCTTCAGTTTTCAGGCCCCTCTTCTGTGGAACCAGCTTCCAGTTTGGATTCAGGAGACAGACACTATCTCTACTTTCAAGATCAGGCTTCAAACTTTCCTTTTTGCTATAGCATATAGTTAGGGCTGGACCAGGTGACCCTGAATCCTCCCGTAGTTATGCTGCAATAGGTGTAGGCTGCTGGGGGATTCCCATGATGCACTGGGTGTTTCTACCTCACTCACTATGTGTTAACAGACCTCTCTGCATTGAATCATATCTGTTATTAACCTCTGTCTCTCTTCCACAGCATGTCTTTTATCCTGTCTTCCTTCTCTCACCCCAACCAATCACAGCAGATGGCCCCGCCCCTCCCTGAGCCTGGTTCTGCCGGAGGTTTCTTCCTGTTAAAAGGGAGTTTTTCCTTCCCACTGTCGCCAAAGTGCTTGCTCATAGGGGGTCATATGATTGTTGGGTTTTTCTCTGTATCTATGAAGCACCTTGAGGCGACTTTTGTTGTGATTTGGCGCTATATAAATAAAATTGAATTGAAATTGAATTGAATAGATTCTGAGACCACCCAAGTGAAAGCCTTCAGTCACTTGGCTGCGCCTAGAAATTCTGTCCATAAAAATTATGACCAGAATCCTGTTCATGCTATATTGATTTTAACTTTCCTTCAATAAATCTCATTAAATCACTTTGCTTTCGATGTGCAATTTGTTTTTCAACAATTAATTAAAAACAAACAAACAACAAAAAGCAGAGCATCAAGTATTCTTGGGCAATACACTGTACCCTCATCCTCATCATAGTGCAATTGTGTGTGAATGTCAGATAAATGTGTGGTGTTGAAGTACATGCACAAAAGGCTACCTTTGTGCTTACATGGTGCTGCTGGAGAGAGAATAATGCTGCTGTAACTGCAAAAGACTTAGACGAGAATCCTCCTTATTGGCCAGATGTTCCTGACAGATCTGACAGATCTGGATAAGTTAATACATTTTGTGTGGTCCACTCTGGTCTGCCATGAAATGTTCTAACCTTCTTCTTTCTAGAAAATTTGACTAACAGATTATAGTGAGTAGCAGGACTGATAAGAAGCTGGCCTCATGAGATCATGTCTGCTATATGTCAGCTGTCTTATTCATTTTGTTCCCACGAGATTTCTATTTTCTCCGGAAGGTTTTTATCACAATAGCAAAAGTAAACTAATTAGGATGGAAACAGGCTTTTTAAAGTGTTGATATTTATAAGGCTGTGTTCTTTTGGAACAGCACCATTGTGGTGTTTTCACAGCCTCTACAAGCTGTGAGAAATTCGACAGACGCTTCTCACATAGCACAGATGGAAATATTTCTCAAAGCACAGTGCCACAAGCCAGAATCCCCAACACATGTGCAGTGTATTTAAAGCAGACCTTGTTTGCTCTCAATACGCAGCACTGTCTCTGTGTTTCATTAGTATCTGATCTCAGTTACCATCATTATCTTACAGATTAGTATATCAGTGATTCAAAACTGATAAATCTAAAATGTTTGGAAGTCATTGCAGTCATGAATAATTCAGGCTTCAGGCTTTGTTCAAACTGCATCAGATTTGCTTTTAAGAAGTGATTATATTTGAGTCTGTGAACTAATGGACCATCATCTGATAAATGCCAAGAGTGTGGAGCAGGCGCTGTTTTAAGTCATCTCTCGAGTCAGTATCCCAAAGAGAGACTTACTGACCAGGCACCTCGTTCACACACACTAAAAGAACTGTACAAATGGATATGAAGTCATGAACTTTAGGACCTGACAGCAAACCTACACATGCTGGGGAGGTTGTCATGAGAGAATTTATTCCAGGCCCAAGAACGTCAGTGATGCCTTTACAACAGCAGGGCTAAACTCAGACAATTTACACAAGGATAAGGCGACCGTGGCTCAGGGGGTTGGGAATCGCATCTGTAACCGGAAGGTCGCCAGTTCGATCCCCGGGCTCTCTGTCCTGGTCGTTGTGTCCTTGGGCAAGACACTTTACCCTACTTGCCTACTGGTGTTGGCCAGAGGGGCCGATGGTGCGATATGGCAGCCTCGCTTCTGTCAGTCTGCCCCAGGGCAGCTGTGGCTACAACTGTAGCTGCCTCCACCAGTGTGTGAATGTGAGAGAGAATGAATAGTGGTATTGTAAAGCGCTTTGGGTGCCTTGAAAAGCGCTATATAAATCCAATGCATTATTATTATTACATTGCTTCCTCTGTCCATCTCAGACCTCCTGACCAAATTACAAGAACCTTTTGTGGTTACACGGTGAGTGGGAGGGGTACCGCTAGACAGGTGTGGAGCCACACAGATACACCTCAACCTCCTAAAAAATGGAGAAAAGCAGAATCCGTTTGTCTGGTGAGTGTGGTGGAGGTTAGAGATGAACTGGGGCTGCAGGTACCTCTCACTGGGATAACCATGTCACACCAGCCCAGTGAGCGGATGTTGCTGCATTCCAACATGTGTTTTGCACACGTGTTCTCTCCCCTGCCTGGTCACTACATACTTGAAGATCACCATGTTGAAATGCACCCAGGCATCACAGTGAGCTCCTATAGATAACCTGAACATAAAAGGCAAACGGTTCAGAAGGAACTGGTTGCTAGAGATACCTTTGGGGGCTGGCTGGTTACTGCCGGAGGTTTGTACTGGGTTTTGTATAACAGGGCGATAGATCTTGTACAATGGACAGAGTACTACCAGGCGACTGCCCAGTCGTGTGCCTCACCAGGAAGCTATCCGGTCGTAAAGTCTGACGTCACTAGCCGTGTCTGGGCCTAAACTCCGCTGCAGGTCCATATATCAAACGATCACTGTGGCATTACTGAGAGTTGAAAAACTGTCTAAAGTCTTTCATCTTTAATAAAATGATCAGCGTTCTGCTCTACCAGGTGTAACAATTGAGTTTAACATCCAGGCATCCATGAAAACAGAATTTATGACATTTAACGGAGTTAGAAGTTAGCAGGGAGTTAGCTCGCTAGCTTCTATCTAAATACAATATAGCATGTCCTGACTGCGGGGTTTTGGAAACAAATTCAAACGTACAGCTCTGCTATCACTTCCAGCATAAATGAAGACAGAAAACTAAACAGCAGTGACGTTTGTAGGGTTACTGAAGTTGGGCTAGCTGGTATATAATGATGTGCTACGTGACCGCTAGCGACACAGCTATTTTAGCATAATATAAACAAGCTAACTTTTTTTCCACTCGATAAAAGTTAACGTGAGTGTTCTCGGTGGTCAGGAACAAATGTAATCGCATGGCAGGATGCTGTAAAAGGACCAAACTTCAGCCAGGAGAACAACTGAGATAATCCATCCACAATACGAGGTTAGTCATTCATATACTGCTGCATGGGCTGGGCTGTAGTTACATCCTAAGGTTTTAAAAACTGAGCTTAAATAAATGATTAGCGGTAATAAAAGCCGAGGGAGGTCAACAGTGATCACTGACTGCTTTAGGAGCTTTTTGAGATCAAATAGAAGAAAATACATAACATTAAACATGTTAACAACACAAAAGCCATATTAAACGCAGACTACTTTAGACCTGGAAGTAGGATTCGTCACGTCATCACTTAACGACCGGATTAGAGTGTAAGACCCACTACAACACTCTGGAAAATGTGTGGTGGGTGGTTGACTCTCTTCATTATTACCTCTTGAGATGCCCATTCACCTTCTGACAATGGCTGAACTCATTGTGCAAATGTCCTGTTTATAAGATGGGGGAAACCTGCAGTCAGCTGAGACTGAAGGAGTCACTTGGATGAGTGATGAAATGTTTCTCCCACTGAAAACGTCCAGATGAACAGAATCAACCTTTCTGGGATTTACTTACCTGGATGATCGAACATGCACCAAGGTCATTTGGTTCTCCCCACTATATTTGCAGTATCAGATTTTTTTAAATCTCAAGATAATCAAGCTAACTAGGAAAGGCACAAAAGATGCAACAAATTAACATAATCAGTGGAACTTTAGTTCTGTAAGTCACCATCTTGATTTTAAAAGAATGCAGTCAAATTAGGGCTGAACGATATATCGCATTTGTGATAATATCGCGACATGATCAAGTGCAATTTTCTAACCGCAAAGGCTGCGATTATACTGCGATTATATTATACAATTCATGGGCTGCATCCTCCTGAGGCCGCATTTGTAGACCGATTACGTCACAGCGACGCGCCGAAGGCTGTCCAAATTACTACCATATCCCAGCCAAACTCCAGTTTCCAGCAATGGCGGCCGCTACTAAGTTTTAAAATTACTCATACTAATCTTTCTGGGTCACAAAATAAACTTTTAACATATTTTCAGGCGAGAAAGTAGTTGTGTAAACATCAAATATCTGCTCGGTTTATCAAGATATCCCATATTTGCAAAAGTGCTTCGACGTTTTCAGAGGCGTCTGCTACCCACCAGCTCGACAGCTAGCCGGGAGCTCGAGGGTTACTGATGCGGCCGAGAACGGCACAACTCCCGGCACATCATTTTCAGATCACCGCGGAGTTTCGCTGCTCGGGTTAAACGTAATATATAAGTCACTTAGACAACCTAAAAATGTTATTGTTGGGCTTTTTTCAGTGTTTTGTTTGTTCGTGAGTAAATCGGTTTGGCTGAGATTAAAGTTATTAGATTAGATGAAATAAAACTTTATTAATCCCCCGGGTGGGTTCCTCCTTGGTTTTCACACAGCTGACTAAACGTCAAACAGAAAACTTATTAAACAGAAGTATGAGACAGTCGAGAATTTACACCAGTGTCTGGTTATATTTTAGATAGCAAGAAGCAGACGGCCGAGTTTATTAAACTCCACCGAGACAGCGGTGACGCTAATCAGAACTAGACCGTCCAATTTCACGCCTTTAAACTAGACAGTTGAATGACTGTCTAGTAGTTCACAGATGTCGAAAAACTGAGTGTGGTAAAGCCACTGATTTTTTTTATGTATATTTCTGCAATCTGCACATTGTACTGACTTTCATTTTAATGTTTACACCAGGGTTCCTTGTCAGCACTTTATGCTCAGATGTTTGTAAGCTAAAAATAAACTATTGTGTATGTTCAAATATACTGTTGTGATTGAAGAAGTTAAATAAAAATGTCAGTCATCAATTCATGCATCACCTCATGTCATCATAACAGAGGTCTGTCTTCCAGGAAAGAACAGTTTAAAATTAATGTAATATAGTATTGGCCATACTATATGATGTATTGCTTGTCTTTGTTTAATAATACAGAAGACAAAGACCTTAAAAAATAATCGCATATCGCATCGCAATCGCAATATTGGGGCAAAAAATCGCAATTAGATTATTTTCCATAATCGTTCAGCCCTAAGTCAAATGGACAGAAAATGTGCAGATGTGCTCCAGTCTGTGTGCCAAATGATCCTTGGCCGAGATACCTCAAGTTGTTCCTGATGTGTTCATTGGAATATGAATGTTAGAAAGCACTTGCATGTAAACGTGTGTGCATGAATGACGTGTTAAGGCGAGTGCTCTAGAAGAACCGTGCTACATATTTACCATATTCCATGAATCAAAACGAAGTCTGTACCTGGTGTTGATACAGACTATGGTTTAACTGCATAGATGCAGATATAGAAAAAATATCTGTAGTCTGTGCAAGATCCTTTACCTGTCTGCAAAATCACGACTTTCTATTCATTTCATTTGGCCTTTACATGGTGAACATTTCAGCTGCATCAAGTTGCTGCTGTTAACCATATCAGTGCCAGGAAAGCAGCTACGTCTGCCATCAAAATAATAGCTCATCATCAGACATCAAACACACGTGAGCCCAAACCTCTCAGGTTTAAGGAAACCTTTCTGTCTTCATGCTTTCCCCTCAATCAGTTGGAATGCTTTTGTCACTTTTTTTCAAGTCAAATGTGAAAGTCAAAGTGAATACAATTCTTTCCTCCTCACTCTAATCTCACTATATTTATTGGAAGTGGTGTGAACTGACTGAAATTGTAGGACGACGGCTGCGATGGTTCAATGTTATAATACTTAGGTTAGCTTAGCTGTTGCAATGCTTAAAGTGTTTGACAAAGGCAGCTGATAAGCACTTATCTCCTGGGAACCTTTAATGCCTGGAGAAGTCCTGGCAGTCAGTTTAATAGTCATTAAAGTGTCTGGATCAAGAGGTGGACCTCTAGACTGACAATATTCACTTCAGAGAAAAACCCAACAATGTAATGAGCAAGCACTTTGGCGACAGTGGGAAGGAAAAACCAGGAAAAACCAGGAACACAAGCTTTCACTAATCACAGCGTTGTTTTCCTGCTGAGTTTCTGACTTTCAGACTCGCACCCATTTCCCCTTCACCCGACAGAGCCTGTCCATCTTTTATATACAGTTTTTTCTGACTTCCTCATGGTGCCATTGTTTCACTGTTACTGTGAAGACGTGACAGAAAAATCATGGCATAGTACCTGGGATTACTGTACTTGTGAAATACTTTCTGGAACTGAAGCTACTGATAAAAGTGCAACTGGAACATCAAAATGAAAAACAAACACAAGAACAAATAGGACAATCTCCAAATGTGACACAGTCCAAACAATAGTAATCTTGAATATAGCAGCCTGCTCAAATAAATGAATTTTGTAAAGACAAAACATTTAAGAATGTAAAAATATGGCAATGAAAACATTCAATGGGTTACAGAGAAAGTGATTTTAATATATGGTTCATCTGTCTCCTGTAGTGCCTGGTCATCAACATTTTATACTGAAAGGTGAGACCGGTAGTGGGACCGCCTGTGTCACCCTGTAGCTTCACACAGCAGCCCCTCCCTTTACCCCATTCATTCCTGTGCAGTGTTTTATACTGAAAGGTATAAGATGCTAATTCACACAGCGATTTGTACACGCGTGAGCGGGCAGCAGAGCAGAGACTGCGCTCTCAGCCTGTAATCAGCTTCATGCGATCCGGACTTTCCGCTCCAGCAGTTTCTACAGCCGATGACTGACTGCAGGTGAGCAGACTTGTGTCGCCTGTTGCTCCTGTGTCCGTCTCCGCTGTGTTACGTGCGGACTACCCGTCCTCAGTCAAGGCCGCTGCTTTCATCAATGTTTGCATGGAAAAGAAATGTTTCTTTTTTTAATGTATGATTACTGTGTGATGTTATATAAAACCGCCTGTGTGCTTGTAGTCTTATCTTACAATTCGATTATGAAAGCTTTGAATTGGTGTAGGCAGTTCAGGTAGGGTGATGCGTGATATTTTCACAAGGAACGTCGTGCCAGACGCCATTAAAAAAATAGACTTTAATGTTTATTCTTGTAATTATCTGGGCAGCTTTGCGCATTAAAGTTCATTCGCACGCCATTCAAGAGTAGCGACACCACACATTCATTCGGCTTTCGAGAAAATAGCGAGAAGCTGTTTATTTTTTTGCATAATTTCAACTTTATTCCGGCTAAACCCGCAATTTGCTGCGATCTTTTCTGGGTACACGCACCTCGGATGGCGGTAGCTGTCGTCTATCAGTATTAAAGTTCAAATAATTAGTAAATAACCGCTGCTGAGTCTGGTGTGCGTCGACTTATGCTAATATCTCGCTGATGGATCTATTGCACGGTTATTCGTTTGCAAAAACCAGGCAGCGTAAAGTTGGGTAAAGATGGGTTTGGAATATTCAGTTAAATCAAACGGGAGAAACGACAAGCTGAGAGCTTTCAATGTATGCAGCAGTTCAAGCGTTTTTACGCGCATGGCAACAGCTGGATCTTACTGGGATTGTGTATCTCAGACTGCAGGTGTATATATATATATATATATATATATATATATATATATATATATATATATATATATATATATATATATATAGATATATATATATATATATGTGTATGTATATATGTATGTATATATATGTATGTATGTATATATATATATGTGTATGTATATATATGTATGTATGTATATATATATATATGTATGTATATATATGTATGTATATATATGTATGTATGTATGTGTATGTATATATATGTATGTGTATGTATATATACATATATATATGTGTGTATGTATATATATATATGTATGTATATATACATATATATATGTATATATATATATATATATATACACACACATATATGTATATATGTGTGTATATGTGTATATATGTGTGTGTGTGTGTGTGTGTGTGTGTGTGTGTATTACTCATATCTGGGTAGTCCCCTAATCATTAGTAGAGACACAATCTCATATCATAATGTCAGCTGCAAGCTTTAGACATGTGACATGAGTAACTTTAAAGTAGTCACTTTTGCATTGCCCCTGTGGGGTGTGCCCCCTCTGTGGGGTGCACTGGGTTGTTTATCACGTGGGTTGTTAATGAATCATTACAGTGCAGTGAGGAATTTTGTTGATATTAAACATCTGAGATGTTCGTTTAGCTTTGGTCAATATATGGAAATGTTAGTGCGGTGAAGGATGATCCAAAATACGTACACAGAGAGGCAGGTGGAGTTGAACAGGGGAACCCTTTATTGGGCTGTATGACAGAGACAGTATGGCAATAACATCTCACTCTGACAACAGAAGGATATCACTTTAAAGGAAACGCCTGGCAACAAAATGAGACACAGATGAACAGAATGTAACTGATGAGACAGGTGTAAGCAAACCTAACACAGCTGAACCAAATGAAAATCCGAAAATTGAGAGTAAGACCCACAGGCTTGATAAAAACCTCTACGCTAAACAGAGACTAGAGGAAAGAAACACAGAGACAGGGAGAAAGCTGACACAAAATTTAATTCAGACCTGAGAACTAGAAGCAAAGTTAGTTATACTGAAGAACTAGAAATTAATTTGCTTCGCAAACCCAAGATCAAACAGGAACCTACAAAAACTCAGAACCAACAGTCAACACCCATTAAGGTCCATGGGCTGTTGAGGGGAGGAGGTAATTTATGATGTTCATGTGTCAGAATAATTTTCCATATTGTTGTTTTAGTATTAAAAGCTCAGCCAGTCTTAGTAATTAAAAACAACTTTAGAAAACTGAAGGTAATAGTTTTGATTTGAATCAGTTTTTCATTAGCAAGCTAAAGCCATGTGATGGCCAGGTTAGGTTTTCTCTAGGTCATCTGGGGATCTCCGGATGTTTCTGAACAATAAAAAAGGAAGAAACTGAGATTCTGGGTCAGATTCTCTGTGTTGCTAGATCAACACTAGCAACCTGTAAATGTAAAGAAGGTTTCTTCACCTGCACGATCGAGTAAGCATCGAGATGAAGAGCAGTTCAGAGTCAACTTTGATATTAATGCAATTTATTAATTCATTTTTGTTCTCACGTGTTTTCCTTGACTTGCTCACTATTGTTATATCTGTTGGAAAATCTTGCACAAAAAGACTTGTGTTTTAGAATATATACTTAGAATATATATATTTAGAATATATGTCTGGGCTTTTTAATCGTATCAATGATAAATCAGTTCAAATTACTGTCACTGAGTTAAATATGTCCTTTATAAGGGCTACGTTAAAAAGCACTGCAGGTTCCTTTATTTCACTGCTCATACATAGAATAATTCACCATAATCATCATTGGTTCAAATTCATGGTTTAAATACAACAGTTTAGTTTAGAGCTGGTGCCTAAACTAATATCTGTATCTGAACTAAAGAAGTTATACATGAAGATGTGAAAAAAGTAAAAATTTTTACTGAAATCCAGCTGACAACTACAGGGACATATAGGGTAGTCCCAAACTGTCACAGGGTAGTTGATGGTTGATTACTTTTTTGTTACAGTTAATTGTATTCTAATTTTTGCGTCATAACTTTTGCACTGTCCACTTCCTGCTGTGACAAAACAAATTTCCCACGTGTGGGACTAATAAAGGTTATCTTATCTTATCTTATCAAAAATGAATATGATACCAATATTTAATCAGCACCTGAAGCTTCAATTGAATGAATTAGTGGTTATTAAAAGATGTTTCAATGACAAGCGTTTCATGCAAGAGTAAAAAGTAGGGGTGCAACGATACACAAAATTCACGGTTCGGTTCGATACTTTGGTGTCACGGTTCGATATTTTTTCGATACAAAAAATGTTAATGCCTTTTTAATTTTTCATTTATTAAAATTATAAATATATATTTTAACTCAAAAGTACAGTTTTTAAATTTAATGTTGCTGAAACAAAAAAGTAATAAAAAAAAAACTATCTGATGGAGGAATCACTCATCTTTGGAAAAGAGAGTTTATTACAGAGAAATGGCTCTTTCAAAATAAAAGCTATACTATACGCTTCTTCTGGGCTATATTCTCAGCAGCATATTAAACATATCAGGTCCCCATAAGGAGAATCCTGTGCTAACGGCTGTCTAAATGACTCGGGTAAAGTTTGTAGCATGCCTGCTTGTTGTTTTTGTCTTTGCACTAGGATGCTGTCGGAGTAAATGTGCAGTCATATTCGTTGTGTTCCCACTAGTGCTGTCAGCGTTAATCTGAAATGACGTTAACACCACAACACGGCAAATCTCCGTTAACGAGCTACCGCGGATCGCCCCGTGCGTGGGGCTGGACGGCCAACACGTTAACGAGCTAACTGCGCTAACACACTAGCTCCCACCCATGTAATTGAGCATTGCGTGGCACATCCAACATACTGTTTTACTTTAGTCCATGACGCGCTTACCTTCAGGGTCATACGTCACATGAAAACCAAAATAGTTCCAAACGCCAGATCTGAATGAGGGTGGGGGAGGCTCAATTTGACATGTTGCAACTAGCTTAGCTTCTGTCTTGCTAGCTTGCCCTGCGCTCAGTGGATCTGCGCTCGACAGTGCAGCCTAGGCGGAGTAGTCGAGCGCAGATCCACTGAGCTCTCAACACAGACAGCATCGTCAGAAGGAAAGTTGATAAAATAAATTAAAAATTTTGCATTGTTTGATACCGAACCGAAAGCACTGTATCGAACGGTTCAATATCGATACGAGTATCGTTGCACCCCTAGTAAAAAGTGTGACAGCAAACCCCAGTCTATCCTAGTTCATAATTACAATAATGTATTTATTGCATTTTGCTGATTAATTTGCACTGGCTAAGAATATTTGGCAAATTTTTAAAAGGTTTTAAGAAAAGACTTCCTTAAATGTAAAAATACATTTGAAAAATCTCAAATACAGTGAAGTCAAATAAAACGAGGTAAACTTGCATAAAATAAAATAATTTGCACACTGTCTTTTTTTGGGTGGAGGTTTGTATTAAAAGTAAGAGGGAAAAAGAGTTCTGATATCTACAAGCTGTGGCAATGTGTGCTTGGTGTGAAGTCAAACTAGTGAATGAGTGAATTAGTATGTGTAAGTATTCAAAAGAGCAAGTGGAGGCTGCACTGACACAGAAC
The DNA here is from genome assembly GCF_041146795.1 of Maylandia zebra. Classification (NCBI taxonomy): domain Eukaryota; kingdom Metazoa; phylum Chordata; class Actinopteri; order Cichliformes; family Cichlidae; genus Maylandia; species Maylandia zebra. Next base: position 36,172,872 of record NC_135187.1, on the reverse strand, counting down.
ATAGAACAACAGAACAGTTTGTCCTGTGATTTGATGCAGTTTTGTGCTCCTGAAAACAGACATGATGGTGATGTTGTAGATGTTAATAATTAAAGGTAGTAATAATTCAGTGTGAAACCCAACAGCTCCAGGTCTTTAGCTCAGTTTTACTGGCCTGTGGACCTTTTTTTTGTTTCACTTTAAATCTGAAAAATGATGTTACATATGCTAGTCAAGGACACCCCACCCCCCCTTTAGATGAACCCCTGCTTGTTGCAGGTATTATGTGATAGAACAGTGAACCAGCTGTCCTCAGGAAGCAGCCTAATTTAAACATGGTATGTCAACAGTTGGTCATTAATAATGTAGTCTTAGTCTTACTGTAGATACTGTGGATGGAGCAGCTCCAAAGTTCTCTTTTCGTCGTGTCGCAGTTTGTTAAACAGATGGTTTGATGAAGGACTCAAAACACCTTTTTTGCCACTAAAGGTTCGAATGGTGATGACAGGAACAGGCGTTTGTTAGGGCAGGGAAATATGGCCAAAAATATTTATCACGATATACATTTGAAAATTTGTGCTAACGATATAAGTGACGATATAATTGACACGAGACAAAATTCTTTACAACTCCACAACTTTATTAGTGCAAAAAAACCCCATCAATGTATTTTCACTTAAACAAGCAGCTGTTTGTTGCATTAAAGTTTTATAAAAATGTAACAGTGCAAATGCAAATTCTTTGCTGACAGTTTAACCAAAAGGCATTTCCAGTGGAAACTGGCCGACACATCCTCAGCATAACCATGTATAACATCCACAGAACTTAAAAAGAGGTTATACACACACAACACAGCAATATTATGTTGAAGCACAGTACGTATCACTCCGCGAGGCTCCGCCTACGATAGCCGTAATGCTCCGACAATCCATCAAGCGGTGCGACTTCGTAGCTTAGCAAAGTCGTACTGAAACATTTGACAGATTTTCGAGCGCCGTGTACATAAAGTTTCGAGGTCAGTAAACACAACCAGAGTTCATACATAAGACACACGGGATTATAAGGGGCTCTGTCGACTTTCAGAAAAATCAAAGGATTGATTTTAAGTGCGCCGTATTTTCCAAACAATACACGACGGCCCGCTAGCATGCTCTACCAAAAATAGTGCTTTGTTGTGTATCTGACGGGCGAAAGCTAGACCAGTTCCAGTGAACCATTTTTACAAACCAGTTCTGGTTCATCGGTTTCATTCAACGATCCGCTTTCGCCCTCCTCATTTCCGTCGCCGCCATGGTTTTTCTGCCATGTTCGTATGAAAACAAAGGCTCTGCACATGTGCGTTTTACCCATATTCTATCGCCATATTTCATTTTCATTTCTTGGTAACGGCTCCGCTTCTCTGCTCTTCGTGGATGTTGTGTAGACAGACAACATCATCGTCAATGCTCCTGTTGTGTTATCAGTTTTTACAAACTGGGTTTGATGTTTTTAATCATTTTGTAGATGAGGCCTAACGAGCGTAGTACCGGTTTAGACTGCCAAGCTGGCACATGTGGTGATTTAAACCCATTTCGACAGGCTGTGCACACATTTACTCACTGACATTCAAACTCTAAAGTCTGTGATTCTTAAATTTTGCAGATTTCATAGAAATCTCTTCTTTTCTATGTTAAGCCCAACATCAGTTCCATGAGAAAGCAGACTTCCCTGTGTAAAAGCCCCTCACGTATACAGGCACACCGCTCTTCCTCCTCCCTGCTCTGCTTCATCACGTGAATAACCAGCAAGACCAGAAGGCATTGTGCAGACACATACAGACTGCAGTAAGTGGCACACAGAGAAAAGAGCGTGAACTTATTTTTACTGCTTTAATTTAAAAGGTTGCAAACTGTGATGTGTGTAAAGAGTATCTGCTACCGTGGCAACCGATTTTTTCACAGATACAAAACACGTACGTATACGGGAGCCATGACTGACGTGTAAAATCCATCTTCAGCTAATGTTCATTTTAAAAGTGCAGTTGGACTGATTACCTATACACTCTATTCAGACATTCAAATAATATATACAGCTGAAAATTGTTTAATGAATTATTTTATTGGAAATAAAAACATATCTCAAACCTGAAATAAAAATAGATAATTGTAATAACTTTGTGTTAGCTGTGAAAGCAGCACTAGAATAAAATTCAACTTAGTTTCATGCATATAGTGCTAAATTACAGCAAACCCCAACAGTCGGACACCCCCGTGAGCGTTGGCGACAGAAAGAAACCTCTGGTGGAATCAGGCTGGGTAAGGGCCTGCCATCTGTCACGACAGGTTGGGGATGATAAGAGGGCAACGCTGTGGAAGAGAGAGAGGAATAATAACTAATGATTCAATGCAAAGTTGTGTACGAATATATGGAGAGTGAAAAGAGCAGAGTAAAGAAGAAACACTCACTGGCCCATGGAAGCCCACAGAAGGCCGGGTTCAGGGTCACCTTCATCAAACAGAAAGTTAACTCATAATCTTAAAAGTAGAGAGCAGACAGGCGGCCTGTCTCCTGCATCTGGCACAGAAAACGAACTGCTGTTCAGAGAAGAAGCCAGTTCCAAGAAATCAAGAAATTCATTAGTGACAGTAATCATATTTCTGCTTTTCTACATATTTGGCAAGAAACCTGGTAAATAAATACTAGAATCAGTCCTGGTTTTTAACATAAACATAATCAGCTAATTATCCAGTCTTTTAATAGTCATGAAAATATGTTCAGATCTAGCGTACTGATGATGCATTCACCTCATAAATCACGACTCACTGCTCTCCCAAACATGACCGTGCATAGGCTTCCCTTATATGTTAAAAGTATCTTTATCTCTGATACTGTCCTTGTATTTACTTGCTATCAGATTGATACCAAATTTTGAAGTATCGCACTCCATTAACAGAGAATCAGAGTTCAACCACTGTGGTTGCAAATGTGACCTCATTTCTCGATGGTGCGACTAAAAAGATTCTAAGTGGCACCGGTGTGACCAGCTGTTTGAGTGAAGAAAGTCTCCGTGTGGTCAACAACAGACAAACACACATTATGCCCATATCGTGGTCTAAACCAATCAGAGATAGTCAGGGGTGGGACCTCTGATTGGCCGTGGTCCAGATATTCCTGTCAGCCTACATGTATGTATGTTTGAAAGCGGATAGACAGGTGAGTAGTAGGGGTGGGTTTCAAGAATCGATTTTCCGATTAGAATTGATTTTAGCTTGAATAATGCGACATTGATTCATTAAATCCTGAATCGATTGTCCATCCATCCATCCATCCATCCATCCATCTTCATCCACTTTATCCGAGGCTGGGTCGCGGGGGCAGCAGCCTAAGCAAAGAGGCCCAGACCTCCCTCTCCCCAGCCACCTCCTCCAGCTTGTCCGGGGGAATACCAAGGCGTTCCCAGGCCAGCCGAGAGATATAATCTCTCCAGCGTGTCCTGGGTCTGCCCCGGGGCCTCCTCCCGGTGGGACATGCCCAGAACACCTCACCCAGGAGGCGCCCAGGAGGCATCCTTGTCAGATGCCCGAACCACCTCAGCTGGCTCCTTTCGATGTGGAGCAGCAGCGGCTCTACTCTGAGCCCCTCCCGGATGGCCGAACTTCTCACCCTATCTCTAAGGGAGAGGCCAGCCACCCTTTGGAGGGAGCTCAATCGATTGTATTAAATGTATTTTGCCAGAAACGCCAAAAGCTCACAAAACTATTTAAACAACCACCAAACAGCCAAAACAGTAAATGAGAGCACCACACAAAGACATGAACACAAAGTGTGGACGTCGGGGCTGAAAGCCGACAGCTCAAACCAGAATGTACTTCAAGAACAGTTTCTCACCTCAAATCTGTGTTTTCTGCATTATTCGTTTGCTTGTCGCGCACCGGTCTGTTGTTGTGCACAGAGCTGACGGCCGCTGTTTGTTTTTCTTTTCCACAAAAATGACCTCCAACAAGAAAGCCTCATTTCTGCTGTTCAATACTGAAGAAATTTAAACTTTTTAAAATGATGCCAAATTGCAAAACGCTTAGCCGTGTCTCTAATCAAACCTCTGTAACACTTACTTCACTTCAGCAGCATTCACATGTTGATTCATGGTTTTGTTCAGTTTCTGTTCTACTGCAGAATATTTTTAAGGTTATCTGCTACAGAAAACCTGGCCAGGAAAATCTGCTTCATGTTTTTCTGTTTTATCCTCAGTTACTTTGACACAAAGGCCTCTGCTGTGATGTTTGCATCTCTGATGAAGTCTCACAAGTGTCAGTACTGATAAATGATCAGAATTATATTTCTGAATGTCTGAGTCAAAATTGAATCGAATCAGGACCTTGTGAACCGGAATCAAATGGATTATAGAAAGATACCCAGCCCTATGAGCAGCCTAGGCCTGACAGAAGTGGATGTAGCTGTGGGTAAAGAGAAAAGATGAAAAGAACGATCGGTAACTTTTGTTAAGTTAAGGCCTGATCCATCTAAAATTCAAAGTCAGTGCTCTGACATGGAGCCATCGACCTCTCTGGTCCAGAGACGGCATCACATAATGAGCCACACACGATCGACTCCGAGCCAGAGCCCAGTGAAAGTAAAACGGGGAAAGTTTATACATTTGGAACAGAGTGGCTTGAGCAGTCTCCCTGGCTAAGATAGAGTAAAGCTGACAACATGATGCACTGCATTTACTGTCGTGAGTGTGGAAAGACCACAGCCGCCAGTACTGCATTTGTGACTTGTGCTGATAAAGCACAGTGTATCCAGAACACATTATATGCTGCGATAAATGCACTGCCCAAGTGTCCCCTCTCCCCACGGCCTTTCAGCAGCAGGCAGCTGCAAACAGGTCGTCAGAGGAGCCGATGTGATGATTAAGTTTAACATTGTCTACAATATTACCAGCGTGCCAAAGCACTTTATGCACAAGCACTTTTTCAGTAACTTATCTTTCTTGTAGAAATGTGCTCCAAATAAAGAACTTTGTGTTGACAAGATTGTTAGTTAATCATTTACAAATCAATGTTGTCTGTATGGACAGCAATTTCCCCCCCAGAAAGTGCACGTGCCTGTGGTGTTAAGCGATGCGGTTGAACAATTTGGGTGCACCTAAGAAAAAGAGTTAGGCACACCAGTGCAACCGTGGCAAAAAGTTAGTCTAGAGCAAGGGCTGCTCGATTATGGCAAAAATGATAATCACGATTATTTTCACTGAAATTGAGATCGCGATTATTTGACGATATTTATTTAACCCTTTAAGACCTACTATAGAACCAAGTCCACCAGAGCTTATATTATTTTTTTACATGCTGTAGTGCCATTTGTGGGAGCATTTCAAGTTGCTATACATCAATACAACTGTTATAGCCCATATTGTAATAATATGTATGCATTAAGTCCATAGTAATTACATAAATTGCAAAAAAGTGCAATAAACTACAAAAAAAATTGAAAATCGCTTTTGTTTTGTTTACATATATTTCTACTTGGAGAAGTTTAAGAGGTTTATCCCTCAAAACTTTAAATACAATAAAGTTGCAAAAAATAGTTTCCCACCACAGGAAATTTATTTTGAGTGTCTTCATAGTTTTATTTTGGAGATACAGCAATTTTTATATACTGCAGGAAAAACAAAAAACAATCCTATGATGCAAATTTGCAAAGAAAACAGCAGGTGCATCATTTCACTGTGGGAAGTGTTACGAACAGCTGATAGGAACGGCAAAGCGTGTTTCTGGAATATTATGTTTTTGTTCCTGCAAGCGCTTTTTATGCAATTTTAGCAAAGCTATATGTGGAAGGAAACCGTGACCGAGGACAAGCTGATGGCATCAGATGTAAGTACAACTCCTCCGGTTTCATATGCAAAACAAATTATTGCGCTAGCTTACGCTGTTCAGGTTCTACAGGGATTTAAAAATAGTTACGCAAAACGGAGCGTGCTGCTCTGACCGGCTTTAAAGGGTTAACAATGACTTTAAAAAATAATATAAAATAGTGTGCAACACCACTGAAGTTTTCTTTTTAAACTCTCTTTTCAACCAACGGCAGTCACTCTCCAAATAACTTCTGCTTAGCTTTCCGAGCTTCCCTCGGGTCCTCTTAATCAGCGGTCTCCAACCTTTTTTGCGCCACGGACGGTTTATGCTCAACAATATTTTCACGGACCGGCCTTTAAGGTGTCGCGGATAAATGAGGGAGGGGCTAATAATCGGCTCAGTCATTTTTAATGATCGTTGAAAGCCCAGATCGTAATCGTGATTAAAATTCGATTAATTGAGCAGCCCTATCTAGAGCCCTGCTATATCTTATACACCAATAGGATTGCCTTTCATATATTACTATTTGGGCTCAAATTTTGGGGGGTGTTTGAAGGGGCACAAAGATATCAAAAATAACTCCCCTCAAATTTCTTAAACCAAACGTAACAAGCCTGTTTGTGAAAATGGATTAGAAAGTACAGATATTTGGGTAAAAATATGAAAACTTGCTAGAAAGGATCATTGGAGGCCCTCTCCCACCCACCTCTATCGCAGTCAAAGCCCTGGGGGGGGCCTGGGGCGATCGTGGCTCAAGAGTTGGGAGTTCGCTTTGTAATCGGAAGGTTGCCGGTTCGAGCCCCGGCTTGGACAGTCTCGGTCGTTGTGTCCTTGGGCAAGACACTTCACCCGTTGCCTACTGGTGGTGGTCAGAGGGCCCGGTGGCGCCAGTGTCCGGCAGCCTCGCCTCTGTCAGTGCGCCCCAGGGTGGCTGTGGCTACAATGTAGCTGCCATCACCAGTGTGTGAATGGGTGGATGACTGGTTGTGTAAAGTGCTTTGGGGTCCTTAGGGACTAGAAAAGCGCTACACAAATACAGGCCATTTAACAAAGACAAATACTGTATAAAGATTCAGATTCAAGATTCATGGTCTTTATCGTCAGTACAACAATATACACAGTATACAGCGTACCGAGAGGCCGTTTCACCCCAAGCCCCCCATGGTGCATTATAGGTATATAAGAAATATATCTCCAAGAGATATCAAACTAGAAATTACAAATAAATAATAACTTGCTAAATTTAGGTAAAATTAAGAGCTTTAAAGGTACTGTATGTACGATACACAAAGACGGGACAGAGACAATACAAAGTGGATTGTGCAGTAGGTGTTGAATACCAGGTTGAGTTATGGTCAGGATATTGTAAAGACAGGATGAAGACATGTGCAAGATGCAAAATGTGCAAATATAATATAATTTGGATGTGTTCAGTAACTATGTGACTGAGTGTGCAAATAAGCATGTTGTTCCCAGGTCCAGTTTGTTGTGGATTTGTGGAAGTTTTTGTTGTTTTTGAGTCCTTTGGTGAATACTATATGGCACATATGTCAAAGTCAAGGACATTTATATCCGGCCCGCGAGATCATTTTATATAGATGTACTATTATTGTTATGCATGGCCCGGCGATATGAGGCGCTAATAACACACAAACTACAGATCCCATAATGCAGCGCTGCAGCCTCCTTGCTGAACGCTAGGCTAACTGGGAACATTTGCATCAATCAAGTCAAACTTCTGTTATTGCGAAGCTAGTCGCTCACAATGGTGGAGAGAAAAGTTGATTCTGAAAGCAGAGCCTTTCAGCACCGGTGGGAGGCTGAATATATGTTTACAGACATGCCGGTAAACCCGTGTGTTTTAGTAGTGGAGCTAATGTGGCTGTAATGAAGGAATTTAGTTTAAGACGGCACTACGAGACAAAACGTCAGGATAAGCTGAAAAACCTAAATGCAGAAACTACAGGAAGTAGAAGAGCTAAAGAAGAATCTGGCATTTCAGCAGACTTTTTTCACCAGAGCAAAATCACAAAGTGAAGCTGTTGTGAACGCAAGTTTTATTGTAGCAGAGGAGCCAAATCAGCCCGGTACCACTCTGAAGAGCTGCAGGATGAAGCTGTGCGACGTCTTGTGTCCAGACAAAACACAGATTTTGGCAAATGTGAGCCTGAGCAGAAATACGATTGCTGATCGGGTTTGTGAGATGGCCACTGATTTTTTAATTTTTTTTTGTGATTAATATTTTATTGTACTTTTAGAACACTACAGTCCACTGCAGAGACAGATTACATCACATAAAAAAACATCAGCATAGCAGCAGAACAAATTCAAATTCAAATTTTATTTGTCACGTACACAGTCATACACAGTACGATATGCAGTGAAATGCTTAGACAACTGCTCGTGACCTAAAGAAAACAAAAAAGGAAAAGGCTATGAATAAGATAGGAAATAAATATGAAAAATTAAAAAGGGTAAATTTAACTAGAAAGGAATAAAATATAAATTAAGGTTAAAAATGAAATAACTGTACAACACAAATTAGAATGAAGGGTAAATTTAACTGGGAAAGAATAAGATAAAATATATAAATTAAAGTTGAAAATAAAATAACTGTACAACAAAATACACAGTATAAAACTATATAAGAATGTATGAAGAAATATATATATATATATATATATACACACACACACAATAACAGCAGCTGTACAAGTATTAACTGGAAATGAAAAATATAGTGACCAGTGTTGTGCAATCAATCAATCAATCAATCAATCAAAGCTTTATTCGTCACATGCAGGTTGCCCTGCAGTGCAATGGGACCCCCCCCGACCTTACACATATAGCACAAACATTACATGGGGATACAGGTCGGAGATTGGTAGAATCAAAGAAAAAACATTGAAATGTACACTACAGTGGGGAAAGTACAAGAGGAAAAAAGAGACCCCTACTCATGCTGTGCTTCCATGGTAGGACAGCATGAGAACAGGAAACAAAAAACTCCTTTGCACAAAAAAGCACATAAATGTCCACAGCACAACATTGTGAAGACATGACAAGCCACAGGGGTGGGTGGGGGGTGAGGAGTAATCCGAAGAAACACAGCAGCCACCCTGCACAGCGCTACCATTCCAGCGCGGCACACAGACCCGCCGTGTTCCCTCGCCAGAAACAAGCATCGAAGGCATTGGAAAGGGAGGGGGGATTCATGGGACGGGAAGAATAGTCATCACACAGTCGTTATCAGGGAGTTGTTTTGGTGGGCTCCAGCCTTGGGCCTAGCAGCTGGCGCCGTGGTGTCCAAATGTTGAATATTGTTGATTTCTCCTTTGTGAGCAGCTCAAATTTAGCCCTCTGACACTGGTCCCTCGCTTCGAATCCAGCGGGCAACCTTGTGGGGGTTTGAACAGCCGGTTCCGCTCTCTTATTTCTCTGATAAACCAGGGCTAAGCCAACGCCGATCAGCATAAACCCTGTTATCATGGTTCCGAATAGGTAGATATCTTCAGCGTCCTCGATCGACAGTCCCGCCAGGCACACGGTCCTCCAGTTCTGCCACCCGTCCATCGTGTAACCGGCAGGGAAAGTCCCTCCAGGGCACTCAGGCTCTCCCGAGCCCCGACTTCTCGTTAAGGGTGTCAATAGCACTCAGAGACCAGTTGATCAAATCCATAATTCTCTTTTAGGTCCACATTATGTCTTGTGCAGTGCAAATATGCTTAAAGTGATTTAAGTGATGAAGTGAAACCAAAGTCCAGAATGTCCAGTGTGTGTGTAAGAACCATATGTGTGGGTCAGTACTGTGTGGTGGTGTGATTGAGAGACCGTATCGCCTGCGGGAAGAAGCTCCTCCTCAGTCTCTCTGTGTTGGTCTTCAGGGAGCGGAATCGCTTTCCTGACCTCAACAGAGAGAACAGTCTGTTGTTGGGATGGCTGAGGTCCTTCACGATCTTCCTGGCCTTGGTCCAGCACCGCCTGCTGTAGATTGAGTGCAGGTCAGGGAGCTCGGAGCGGATGGTGCGCTCAGCTGACCGCACAACCCTCTGTAGAGCTCGTCTGTCCTGCATGGTGCTGTTCCCGAACCAGGTTAAGATGTTTCCCGCCAGGATGCTCTCTATGGTGCACGAGTAAAAGTTCCTGAGCACCTTGGAGGGCAGTTGGAAGTCTCTCAAGCGTCTGAGGTGGTAGAGACGCTGTCGGGCCTTTTTCACCACGGTGTTGATGTGACAGGACCATGACAGGTCCTGCGTGATGTGAACTCCGAGGTATTTGAAGCTGTCCACTCTCTCCACTGGGCACTCGTTGATGACGGGGGTCTGGTAGTTCCTCTCCTGCTTAGTGCTGAAGTCCACTATCAGCTCCTTTGTCTTACTGACGTTTAGAAGGAGGTTGTTCCTCTGGCACCAGTTCTCCAGATTCCTAATCTCCTTCAGGTAGGCCGTCTCGTTGTTATCAGAGATCAGGCCCACCACGACGGTGTCGTCAGCAAACTTGATGATGGTGGTGGAGCTGGTAGTGGCCACACAGTCATATGTGTACAAAGAGTACAGCAGGGGGCTCAGAACACACCCCTGGGGGGCTCCAGTGCTGAGAGTGGTGGAGGCTGAGACATGTCCGCCCATCCTTACTGCCTGTGGTCTGCCAGTTAGGAAGTTGGAGATCCACTGACACATAGATGAGCTGAGTCCCAGATGCTCCAGCTTGGTGGTGAGTGTGGAGGGAATTATGATGTTAAATGCAGAGCTGTAGTCTATGAAGAGCATTTTAACATAATTCCCCCTTCTAGTGTCCAAGTGAGTGAGTGATGTGTGGAGGAGATGAGAGATGGCATCGTCTGTGGAACGATTTGGACGGTAAGCGAACTGTAGTGGGTCCAGTGTGTCTGGTAGTGAAGAAATGATGAAGTCTCTGACCAGTAGAGAATACCAAACCAAAATGAGGGGGGGCAAACAAAGCAAGAGATAAACAAAAACATGAAAAAAACCAACAACAAAAAAACCAACATACAAAAAAGAAACAAAAACAGCCAGCCTTTGACTATGTGGGTCTTACTGCATGCCACACTCTGACATCCCTGAGAGTGCTTCATCAGAATTCCAATGTCTGTCCCACTCTAAGGTCTAGTCTGTTCGTTTTATTCTGGACAGATATGGATCCCACTTCAGATGGAAACTCTCCACTTTATTCAGGAGCCTGTATGAGAGTTGTTCTAGTGCAGCGAGTCTCCCTAGTTGAATATGCCATACAGAGACAGGTGGGGTGGAAGGGGCCTTCCACTGGGAGATAATGAGTTTACGCCCCAGCATCAATGCAGTCTGTACCCACTCAGCAGCCTTAGGCGGAGCATATTTAAGGAGTGATGGGTCCCCCAAAACAAATAGTCTTGGTGAAAAAGGAATATCCCATCGTATGGTTGATTTGATAAAGTCATGTATCTCAGTCCAAAAGATTTGGGTTTTAGGACAGCTCCAAATCATATGGGTCAATGTGCCTACCCCAGTCTGACATCTCCAGCATTCAGGGGACTGAATGAGGTTCGCCCTATACAGTCTGTGTGGCGACCAGTAAATTCGGTGTAGTAATTTGAATTGGATTAGTCTCGTTCTAACTTCCCTGGACACCTTTTTACTATTCTGCAAAATTGTAGTCCATTCCTGATCTGTAAAAGCCACACCAAGGTCAGATTCCCAAGCTAACTGGAGGGCGGGTAGCCCTTTACTCGTGCCCTTAATAAGCATTGAGTAATATTTAGAGACTTCACAACCCCCCCCCCCCCCCCAAAGATTTTTTTGATGTAGCTGAGATATTCAATAGTTGGAGGTGGTGTGGAGGAGGAACCAAAGGTTTTGAGCAATTAGTGCCGGAGCTGCAAGTACCTCCAAAACTGACTTTGTGGCAACTGAAACTGTGCTTTAAGGTCGTTGAAGGACTTGAGAATCCTCCCCTGATACAGGTCTCCGAGAACAAGTATCCCTCTCTGGACCCACAGTCTCCAGAAAAATGGCGACTTATTAATGCAGAGTTTGGGATTGAGCCATATGGAGGCCTCAGTATGAAGGTGGGAGTTAAAATTTAGTAGCAAGGCCACCTTCTTCCAGACCGTCTGCAGAAAAGAAAGAATGGGGTGGGTTTGTATATCTGGTGGGAGCTTGGTGGTTAAAATGTGCATCAGAGGGAGTGGTGAGCACAAAGTACTCTCCAGACTAAGGGGGGGGGGGGGGGGGGAGAGCCCAGTGAACCATGTGTCTCAGACTGAAAGCATAATGGTAAAATAGTAGATTTGGGACCCCCAGGCCACCCGACTCCACTGGTTGCTGTAGCTTTTTAAGCTTTATTCTAGGGCGTCTGTTATTCCATATGAATTGGTTGCATAATCTGTCAAATTGATGAAAATATTTTGATGGGATTTTTAGCGGGAGTGTTTGTAGTAGGTAATTAAATTTTGGAGCACAATTCATTTTGATGATGTTAACTTTACCCCAAAGGGTGAGAAACAAAGGGGACCATCTAATTATGTCGGTTCTGAACTTGTCCAATAGAGCTTCAAAATTAGCCTGAACTATGTTGTATAACAAACGGGGGAATGTAATGCCCAAGTATTTAATACCAGTCTGAGGCCAGCTGAAATCCCCCGGCTGGAACAGGGTTTTGGGGCAGAAGGCTGTCAGAGGGAGCGCTTCAGACTTTGACCAATTTACTCTATATCCTGATATATTAGAGAACCGGTTAATAATTCTTAAGAGAGCAGGTAGAGAGCGTTCTGGCTGCGATATTAGGACCAGGGCGTCATCAGCATAGAGCATCAATTTGTGATTATTATTGTGGACCTGGATACCTGGACAATCAGGGTCTCTACGTATTGTCGCTGCCAGAGGCTCTAAAACTAAAGCAAAAAGCAGAGGACTCAGTGGGCAGCCCTGTCTTGTACCCCTGTGGAGGTCGAAGGACTGTGATATAATACGGTTCGTTAGTATTGATGCTCTTGGATTGTTGTAGAGAAGTTTGACCCACCTTATGAATTTTGGGCCAAAGCCAAATGCTTCCATTACACAAAATAGAAAACGCCACTCCACCCTGTCGAATGCTTTCTCTGCATCTAGGGAGAGGGCTATAGCTGGAGAAAAGTCCCCCGTAGGGGATTTATTCTGGGTTGCCCACATAATATCAATTAGGCGTCTAATATTATCGGCAGAGCAGCGAGTCCGAATAAAACCAACTTGGTCGGGGTGTATTAAGTAAGTCATGACCTTATCTAATCTGGTTGCTAGTAACTTGGCTAAAATTTTGCAATCGCAATTGATCAAGCTTATTGGTCTGTAACTCTTACAGTCAAGCGGGTCTTTGTTTTTCTTTAAGACAAGGGAAATAAGTGCCTCTGACAGTGTTGGTGGCAGGCTGCCCTTATCCAGGGCCTCCTCAAACATTTGCAGGAGTAAAGGGGAAAGCTCCTCTGCAAAGTTCCTGTAAAACTCTGCTGTAAACCCATCCAACCCAGGGGCCTTGTCAATTGGGAGATTTTTGATTACCCTTAAGATCTCTTCCTTTGAAATTGGGGCGTCCAGGGAGTCCACCTGTGTCTTAGAGAGAGTTGGGAGGTTGAGGGGGGAGAGAAAACTGTTAATTTCCTGAGAGTTTGCTTGTATTTCTGAGGAGTAGAGTTGCATATAGAAATCTCTAAAGGCTTCATTCACTTCAGAGGGTTTTGACACCATAGTGCCATCCTGTGCTCTAATTGCTGCTATGATAGTCTGAGCTTCTTTTTGTTTAATATATCTTGCAAGCAGTTTGCCAGGTTTATCTCCATCTTCGAAGTATTTCTGCCCGAAATAGAGAAAACTCCATTTTCTGAGTCAAAATTGAGTTAAACTCATATTTAAGTCTAGTTAGGTGGGTCAGATTTGCTGAGCTCATGTCTGCCTTAAAAGCGGCTTCAGCTATGGCAATCTTCCTCTCCAGGTCTATCTGCTTGGTCAGAGCAGTTCTTTTCTTATATGAGGCATGCTGGATGATGAACCCTCTAATAAAGGCTTTCAAAGCTTCCCATGCTACACCCGCACTGGGAGCTGTAGAGAGGTTAATTTCGATATAAGAATTGATCTGCTCTCTCAAGGAGTGGAAAAAGTTGGGATCATGTAAAAGGCTTGAGTTTAGCCTCCATCTGGGAGACTTGGGGGGGCTACCAAATGAGCTCAGATGCAGGAGCACCGAGGCGTGGTCAGAAACGTGTATACTACCAATAGAGCAAGACATTGCTGAGGGCATGATAGAATTTGACACGAGAAAATAATCTATTCTTGACAGAGTGTTGTGGGGGGCAGAATAAAAGGTGTAATCTCTTGTGGATGGGTTGAATACTCTCCATACGTCCACCAAACCCAAGGTCCTACACATTTTTATAGCGACCGAAGCTGATCTAGAGTGTCGCTGTGAGGGAGTGCTTCGATCCAGTATATCATCCATGACCAAATTGAAGTCCCCTGCTATCAGGATTGGGTAGTCGCCCATATCACTAATTTTGCATTCCAAGTTTCCAAAAAAGGTGGGGTCGTCGATGTTTGGTGCATAGATATTGCTTAAAATCATCCTATGGCCTTGAATCTCAGCCAAGAGTAGCAATGTCCGCCCATCTTCATCCTTAACCATCCGGGAGCATTTAAACTGTAACTGCTTATGAATTAAAATTGTGACACCCCTACTCTGACTGCTGCCACACGAAAAAAATACCTGACCCACCCAATCACGCCAAAGTTTATCTGACTCTTGGGGAGACAAGTGAGTCTCTTGAAGAAAGACAATGTCAACTTTTTTTGATTTGATAAATGTCATGATCTTCTTTTTTTTGATTGGATGGTTAAGGCCCTTTACATTCCAGGTCATCAAAGTAAAGGCCCTTTATTGCTTATTCGCCATCATGCAATACGTATCAGACGTATAGCAGTGGGGTAACTTATTATTAGAACCAGGAGTTCAATACAGAGTGGACAATAAACATTTAAACAGATACGTCTGGGGCAACCGAGAACACTAGTCACCCTCAGGTGGGCTATGAGCCCCAGAAAGCAAAACATAAACTTTATGGTCCATGACTCTAACCAGTCGAACAGTCATAAACAGGACCCGTCGCCAGCAGCAGCAGCATATTAAGTCGTTGTAATATGAGTAAAACAGTCATTCTGGGACTTAGCTAACTGAACAGACCTCTATGCAGGTTGGTTAGAACTGTCCCCTGACAAACTGAAAAGGGCTTCATGACAACTGAATTACTAAAAGAGGAATTTAATAGTCTTAGTGAGCTTCTCTACCAACGCAGATTGTGTTGTATTCTCAAAAGTAGCACAACTGAATAAATCAAATAAAACTGCGAAGCCCTATAATATTTAAACTAAACAGTTAAGAGGTGCAAAGTATAGCGTGTATAGCGTGTTAATTAACGCTAGGGCGAAAAGGAAAAAAAAAGGGTAGCGTTTAAATCCACGCCCTGACTGTAAATAACTCAAGGTAAAGACAGAATGTAGTCCTGGGCTTTTTTGGGGTCAGTAAACTCACGTCTGCCCTCCGTCATTTTCAGCACCAGCACCGCTGGGAACAGTAGGGAGAACTTTATCTTCCTTTCGTGCAGCAGCCATTTACAGGGATTAAATGCCGCTCGTTTGTCCGTGACAAGTTTGGAGTAGTCAGGGAAGATCATAATGCGGTGGCCGTTCCAGTTCAGCTGTCCCAGCATCTGCGCAGCTTCCATGATCCGTTCCCTGTTCTGAAACCGCAGAAATCGGGCGATGATGACCCTCGGGGGATGAACGTCAGGTTTGCGTCTCACCAGGCTGCGGTGTGCGCGGTCAATCTCCAGCCCGCCCAGGAAGTCGACCTTCAGGAGCCCTCTGGAAAGCCGGCGAAGCGCAGGTTGTTTCTCCGTCCTCTGTTTTCGAGGTCGTCTAATTTCTGTCGTAGAGCGTTCACTTCGTCACTAGTAGCAGGAGGATTTTCCTTTAGCACTCTGCTAGCATCCTCAAGGAAATCTAGACGAGACTCAGCGTTGCTTATTCGAGTAACCATATCCGCTAGCTTAGCCTCCACTGCCCTCGTAGCAGTTTGGATAGCATTCAGCTTGCTCTCTTGTGTCTCGGAGGTTTCCTTAAGTAGCACGTAAATACTTGCAATGTCTTTGGCCATTTGTTCAGTTGTAGCAGTCTGAATAGTATCCGACATTGGAGGTGAGGGCGGGTGCACATCATTAGCTTTCGCTGTGGTTTCCTTGCTAGCGCCTTCTTGCCGTCGAAGCGTAAGTTTTTGTTTTGAGTCACAGAAATCCTTCTGTGACTCTGTTAATCTTAGCCAGTTGGTCAACCTACCTACAAGGCCAAATATAAAGAGTCCTGACAAATCTACTTTGATTGACCTAATTCTAACAAATGTCCCTCATAAGTTTCTGTCTCTAGGCGTGTTTTGTAATGATTTAAGTGATCATTGTGTAGTTGCTACCAGTAGGAACACTAAAATCCCTAAATGTAAACCGCGTATCATCTGTAAAAGAAATTTTAAAATATTTAATGAGCAAGCGTTTCATTATGACTTGTCTATGGTAAATTGGGAAAACTTGAGTCTGATACCAGACATCCATCTGGCTTGGGCTTATTTTAAAGAAATTTTTATGAAGATTTTAAATAAGCATGCACCTGCCAAAAAATTTAGGGTCAAGGGACGGGAGAACCCTTGGTTTTCATCGGAATTATCAGAGTCCATCCATCAGCGTAACGTGGCATGGGCAAAAGCTAGGAAAAACGATTCCCTGACTGACTGGTTAGACTTCAGGAAATTAAGAAACAAATGCACGACACTTATCAAGAAGGCTAAGTCAGAATATTATTTATCTGTTACTACAGAAAACCTCAATAACCCTCAGAAATTTTGGAAAGTAATTAAGTCCTTATCTATAAATAAAATATCACAGGCTCTTCCAAAATTCATTTTAAAAGATTCTGTCCCAGTTTATGACAGAACTGAGGTCTTAAACAGCTTTAACAAGCACTTTGTAGCTACTGGTTTTTTATTTAACTCTGTTGGAGCAGCCCCCATGATTCCCTGCACAGAACCCCAAACATATATTGGGGAGCTTTTTGATTTTTCTCCTTTTTCTGTCCAGGAAGTGCATAAAGCTCTTAAAGCCTTAGATCACAGGAAACCCCCAGGGCCAGACTTAATAGAGCCCTATTTTCTGAAAATAGCAGCTGATTACATTGCACAACCTCTTACGATCCTTTTTAATCTTTCAATCCAAAATAAAGAAATTCCACTTGTTTGGAAGTCTGCTTTTGTTACGCCAATACTAAAAGGAGGCGACCCGGCCATTTTGACTAATTACAGGCCAATATCAAACTTGTGTGTTTTGGCAAAAGTCCTTGAGTCTCTCGTCAGTGAGCAATTAAAAGAGTTCTTGTACTCTAATGAAGTTCTTTCAAAACTACAATCTGGGTTCAGAAAACAGCATAGTGCTGTCACGGCTGCCACAAAAGTGATAAATGACATACTTGTTGCTCTTGATAAAAAACAGCACTGTGCTTCTCTCTTTATCGACCTGTCAAAAGCTTTCGACACTGTGGATCACGCCATCTTAAAGCATAGGCTTCTTTCTTTGGGGCTGTCTAGACATGTTGTCTCCTGGTTTACTAATTATTTGAGTGACAGGACTCAATGCATTAAATGTGAAAATCTGTGCTCAGAACTTTTGAATATTCACACTGGGGTGCCACAGGGTTCAATTTTAGGACCTCTGCTGTTCATCATGTATATAAATGATTTGGGACAAAATGTGTCCAATGCTAGTATGCATTTTTATGCTGATGACACAGTTATTTATTCCTTTGGCTCAAACTTTGAAAAGGCAATAGAATCGTTGCAGAAAGCTTTTGACGTGGTTCAGCACACACTTCTGGAGCTGAAATTGGTTCTCAATGCTGAAAAGACAAAGCTAATGTTGTTTTCAAACATGAAGAGATTTCCTCAAACTGTCCCCTTGGTGTCCACTCTTGAGGGAAACCTCATAGAAGTGGTGCATACGTATAAATATCTTGGCTTTTTAATTGATGATTCTCTGACCTTTAAACCTCACATAGACAATCTTGTGAAAAAACTCAAACTAAAATTGGGATTTTTCTTTCGAAACAAATTTTGCTTTTCTTTTGAGACAAAAAAGCGTCTTGTAAATGCTACATTTTTATCTGTTTTAGATTATGGTGATCTGCTGTACATGAATGCTTCCGCCAAGTGTCTTCATAAGATTGACTCAGTTTATCATGCCTCCTTACGGTTTATTACAAACTGTAGGGCCTTGACCCATTGTTGTGATCTGTACGCTCGAGTGGGATGGCCTTCGTTGTCCTCCAGGAGGTTTGCTCACTGGTGCATCTTTATTTATAAGGCCCTGCTTGGACAAATGCCCACCTACATTTGCGATCTGCTCACACGGAGAAGTACTGTTTCTTACAGCCTGCGTTCAAGCGATCTTTTATTGCTCAATGTTCCATTTGCCAGAACTGAACTGGGAAAGAGGGCTTTTACTTATGCTGCCCCTTTCACATGGAACATGATGCAAAAAGACTGGAAGATAGCAGATCTTATTTCATTAAATGCTTTTAAGTCCAGATTGAGAGAGCCAGAGAAAAATGTTTTTAAAATGTAATTGTTATTTATAATATGTATGTAACTTTGTAATTTCAACGTGTTGTCGCCTCTTGGCCAGGACTCCCTTGCAAAAGAGGTTTTTAATCTCAATGGGACTTTTCCTGGTTAAATAAAGGTTAATAAATAAATAAATAAATTTGTTGGTGACTCGGCATTTCTGAGCTTTCACAAAGAGTCTTCAAGCTTCCCACTGTCCTGAGGTTATATTTTGTAAGTGTTGTGTAGCGTAATTCTCTAAGTCTAATGCAAATTAGCTGCCGCTGTGATGGAGCTTCCCCATTCAAGCTGCCATCTTGACCGCCTACGTCACCCGACTCCAGATGGCCACTGATTTAAGAACACAGTTGTGTGAAAGAAGCAAAAACATTATTGCATACTCGGCTGTGGATGAAAGTATAGACATGATGGGCATTGCACAGCTGGCCATCTTCATCCGTGGAGAGGAAATATTGAACATTAAATCGATGCACGGGACAACAACAGGAAAATACATTTTTTAAAACATATGTCAAAGTGTAACCGATATGACAAACTTGTTGGACTTATAACAGATGGAGCGCCGGTGTTGTGCGGTGAAAAAAGCGGACTAGTCAGCAGGATGCGAGTAAAGATGCAGGAGGAGAACTGTACCGGTGAGTTAACAGCATATCACTGCATCATACACCAGGAAAGGCTGTGTGGTAAAGTCCTAAAAATGGAGCATGTAATGATCACCGTGACGCAAACCGTAAATTTGATCCGAACTAAAGGTTTAAATCACCGTTAATTTCAGTCTTTTATGTGGGAAATAGATCATACAGAGGTCCGTTGGCTGAGTTGTGGGAAAGGTCTCAATCGAGTTTTTGAGCTCAGCGAGGAAACCTGTCAGTTCATGGACATGACATGTATGATGCGGTGAAGGCATTTCAAGTGAAGCTGTCACAAATGCACCAGTGTAACCTGCCTCACTTTCCCTGTTGCCAAGTAATGTTGAACCAAGTCAGCGGACTTTGCAGAGCCAATGCAGGGGGGCGCAGTATGAAAAAAAAAAAAAGAACGCTGCTAGCATAATGGACAGGTTTTTTGACGGGGCGCCCACACAAACGCAAAGCAGGAGATGAAGCATCGCCAAATATGTTTCCAAACCAACTTCATTCTAAGCCAAAGACTAGAAAATATGGTGAAGCAAATCTTCCCTTTGGCTTCACCTGCACAAGTGCAGAGGTAGGTCTCCCTGCAGGATTGGTTTTCCCTGCGTCGGGAGCAGCGCTGGGCTGTTCAAATCACGGACAAACAGGATCCCACATTCTTGATTTTTAGTTTACAAACACTTCTTGTAATGACTAACGACTCCTGACATTTTGGAGATGTTTGCTCTTTATACAGTAAAGTTGCAGCGGGATACAAATAACATCAGGCTGATCCTGCCACGATTTGTCCCTCGGTTCAAATCACAGACAAACAGGATCCCACAGCTGTTTATGTTTTTGAACCCATTTTGCACAGAGAGGCATTTTTTGATAAATGTATTGATATCGATGTTGAATATTATTACACAGGAAAAAAACAACTACATGTAAAATAATCACACCGTGACGCCTCTGCCTTTGTAAATAGAGGGACAGTAACTGCGTGTAAAACCTGCAGACAGTCAGATTAACAGTATTTGTCTCTATCTGCCATTCTGCAATTCATCTCATGTAAACAATAACGTGGCGCACAGCGTGACGTGAAAAAAGGCACATACCTTTGACGTTGAGTGACGAACTCTGTATTCCTCGTCCACACGTAAACGCAAAAACAGAGATTTAAAAAAATCTCAGTTTTCGGTGATTTGAAACACTGTTTAGGTGGACGAAAAGCCCAAATGCACAGAAACAGCTCCGTGTGTGGACGTAGCGTAAAAGAGTTAGTAGCTTATTTTATTGCTACCTGTAATTTATTGCAGTTTACTTGTATTTGTTTAATTGTTTACTAAATGTTTGAGGTGTGAAATAAACCGTGTGAAAACAAAATATGGGTGTGTGTTGTTGGAGGATGTGTTTGTGCGCGGGGGGGATTTTTCTTGTAAAACAAAGGGGCGCCTAGCAAAAAAGGTTTGGGAACCACTGGCTGATGACGGTCTTGGAGACAGTGACATCCTCAATGCTGATTTGCTGATGCAGCTGGTCGCTGAGGTTATGTACTTCACCAGGTCCACGGTGTCTGTGTCTGTGTATGTAGGAGCTTCTCTAAACATATCCCAGTCTGCACATTCAAAGCAATCTTGCAGAACTGGTATGGCCCCCTCTGGCCATGTTCTCACCCCTCTGTTTGTTGATGGGTCTGTAGACTGGGGTGAGAAGTATGGAGATGTGGTCTGATTGTCCAATGTAGCGGAGGGGTGAAGCCTTGTATGCATGCTGGATGTTTGGGTAAACAAGGTCTAACATGTTGTCCCCTCTTGTTGCAAAGTCAATGTTCTGATGAAATTTGGGTAGAACTGATTTAAGTGTAGCATTGTTTAAATCCCCGGCGACGATGAAGAAGCTGTCAGGGTGGGCTGTTCGCAGATCACTGATAATCTTGTAGAGTTCACTGAGTGTTCCACTAGCTTTAGCATTAGTGCTAGCACTGGGTGGGATGTAAACAGCAACGATGATCACCACAGTAAACTCTCTTGGGATATAAAACAGCCTGCATCTGACTGCTAAGACCTCCACGAGTTCTGAACAGTGCACAGACACAATTGGGAAACATAACTGTAATTTTACAGTTACGTTTCCATTTTGGCATACTCATCTAAAATCAGAAAAAAAAACATTAAATCAAAACAGCAAAGTTATTTGCAGCCATTTACCTTTTACCCTTTTTTATAACCATTTCAAACTATTTACAGAACAATCAGCTGTTCTGCATTAAATAACATGGCACACAAATTATTTGTGCCACTCCAAAAAATAATTTCTGTCCACTATAAAGGAGAACATCACAGCCTGATACCTGCAGGTCTGACAGCAGCAGGTGTATCACTGCTGTTTCTACCTGGAGACAGTGTTTACACTGTAATCTGCCTTTGGTGGCTTTTTGGTAACATCTGTAACATTCAGCAGTCGCCTCATTGTTCTGACACACAACACAAAACTATCCAAAACACCACTAACTAACTACACAAGACAACACATTAACTACACACTCCAAACACGCTAAATGTCACAAATCTCCCACATCTCAAAACTCTCTCTCTCTCTCTCTCTCTCTCTCTCTCCTAAAACTTCCCCGTCTTCCTGAACAACCCAATGTCATGTTGCCATATCATTCTTTGCATTTTTCCACCAACACAGACGGGCTGTTTTTTTATTTTTTGGTGATAAGCAGAGAGTGCTCGCTGCGCTGTCCTTAGACAGTAAACGTGACGAAACTATTGAGGAAAAACAGGCATATATATTGTTTATCATGACTCTGGTTTTACGTGGCCTATCAACACAAATTAAAAAATGGTATATATCTGTCATGGTTGGCTGTGTGGCAGGCGGGCAAGCAGGAGTGGTGGATCCAAAATGCAGGACTCAGACACAGAAGTTCAACTTAAAGCGCAGCTTTAATGCTGGAAAACCTCTTACTAACTAAACTCACCAAAAGACAAACAAAAACGCTGGTGGACTAAAACACTGAAGCAGAAATACTGAACTGGAACTAGAGCTGGAGCTGGAAACAAAACACTGGTAACACGGAGGCAAAACACACACAGCTTGTTGAGGGTACGACGCAACACTGACTCAGAGAAACACAGGGACTAAATACACTGGGAAGTAACGAGGAGAATGAGACACAGAAGGAGAGCACAGCTGGGGGAAATTAGAACTGACGAGACAAGCAAAGCAGGACACATTCACATAAGACACGGACCTACAAAGTAAAACAGGAAGGATCACACAGAGACGCGAACTTGACACAGTGGAGACAGCAACTAAGAAACACAGAGACATAAACCATAAGGCAGAGGACTCTAAGAACCGAGAGACACAGAGGGGAAATCAACATGCAGACACAGACTTACACAGAACAGAGGGGACACAGAGAAACATGAAGGGCAAGGGATCGAAACTAGAAACCATAGAAACTCACACCAAGTACAATAATACAAAAATCACAATGAACTAAAACGCTGGGTCAGGAGACCCAGGACCCTGACAATATCACCTTGTTGCTTTGTCATCTTAAAGTGGTCATGTGATTGGCTTAGCACGACTACTTTATTCTTCTTCAGTCAAACAGCAGCACTCATGCGACTGTTTTGCCCCTGAGCTTCAGGTGTTGTGCCAAAAAGTGATCGTCGGGCAGAAAGTGAATGCCGCCCACGGGAGCGCGCAGCTGCTTAAAGCTGCAGCACCCGGATTACTTACAGCTACTTCCTGCAGCTGATATAAGATGCTGTAAGCTGAACACAGCTTCAACCGTCTGTTTGTTGAAAAATAGTAACGCGACCACATTTTCTTGTTAGTAACGGTAACAGCATTGTAACGATAGAAATAGTAATTAGTTAGATTACTTGTTACAAAGTAACGCTGTTACTTTTAATGCCGTTATTCCCATCACTGCTGATGGCAGTTTTAAGAATGCAGCTATGCACAGCTTCAATAAAATAAAAAGGCACATTCTGACTTGTCCATCATGTAGAAATCACCTTTGCATAATTTTAAAGTTACATATTATTATAAATTCCACATGGTCTCACAAAATTTGCAGATGTCTTAACTTCAGTTTTGGTAACATACTCTGAACTGCATAAAAATGGGAAAATACATTTAGTACAAAGCACATCAGTGGCGTTCAGTAAGACAGTTTTACAGACGAGCAGAGATGGGAGGAGAAGGCTCAACATCATTAAGAGGCAACAATAGTTTCAGTGCAGTAGAGACGATGCACTGCAGCTGAATAACAGCAAAGCGTTTATTGTGAGGATGCCAGTTTCTGCAGTTTCCCATAAACTTTGTGTGCTTTATTCCCTACATTCAGGTTGAGGGGTCAGATAATGATGATGGTGTTTTTAATTGGACAGTCCCAAGAAAAGATATAGGAAAATATTACAAAATAGATATGAGTTGTTAATAACTTCTTAAGTACACAGACTACAACGTAGTCTGTGGAGGCAGCAAGCGCTGTTTGTATAGTCCTCATTAAGACTGGGTTGAATGCTAATGACTAATAATAATCTCCTACCTGTTTTGGTGATAAGTGGGCCAGAATAAAGCAGGGAGACCACCAGAGAACTGCAAAACAACTTCAGTGATCAAAAAATAAAGCATGAAAAGCACAGACAGTGGCTGCAGTGACACTTTTCACTGTGTTTAACACTCGCTGTCTTTGCTCTTCTTCGCAGCTCACAGACCAATAACAACACGAGCGACAGAGGCCCACACACCAGTCGTAGCACATACTTCATCTGACAGCAGAGCTCACTGCAGGCAGACGGACTGGCTCTGCAGTAGTGCAGACGTTGAACACGCTCGCTCTGTTCGAGCATAAATTCTGCAAGACTGTGATCACTGTGACTGTTAATTTATTTGGAAAGAGTAAATGTGAGGATTACTAATAGTGACAAAGCTCCGGGTCTCGTAAAGCAACAATGCACCACATATTTCCAGCAGAAATTCACATTCACATGTCTGTAGCTCAGGTCAAAATACTGACTTGCAGAACATATTTCAGGCAGAAATATATGGTTAAATCCCTGCATGTCAACTATCCTTGGACAGGATGCTAAGCCCAAGTTGCTCTATGAATATGCATAATCGGTAGATAGAAAGACGAAAGTGTTTGTGTGAATGAGGCATGTTGTATAAAGCGCCTTAAGGGCTTCGGGAGAGCAGAAAAGCTCTAAATAAGAATCAGTCCATGTGTCATTTACATAGATATGGTTGTTGAGTGCTTTCTGCCTGCCTATTTGTATTGCAGTAATTGCTGGATTTTGCAGGAAACAACACTTAATTAATATATAAATTGAGATTTTGCATTTTATAACAGAACATTAGCAGTGCGGTAAGTAATTGTTTCATGCTTTGATTTCCAAAACATAAGTAATCAATTATGACACAATGGATCACTTAGATCACTTTCTGTCTTCTGTCTTGCCTGTTCGATGAGCAAAATCTCTATTCTGTGTGCTGCAAGCAAATATCAGTATTTTATAGAAAGGCTAAACATTATGATACCATATATCATATCACCCATTAGAGCACTTCGCTCTCGCTCTGCAGGCCTACTTGTTGTTCCTAGAGTATTTAAAAGTAGAATGGGAGGGAGAGCCTTCAGTTTTCAGGCCCCTCTTCTGTGGAACCAGCTTCCAGTTTGGATTCAGGAGAGAGACACTATCTCTACTTTTAAGATTAGGCTTCAAACTTTCCTTTTTGCTAAAGCATATAGTTAGGGCTGGACCAGGTGACCCTGAATCCTCCCTTAGTTATGCTGCAATAGACGTAGGCTGCCAGGGATTCCCATGATGCACTGGGTGTTTCTTCTTCACTCACCTTTTTCACTTACAGTGTTTTTTAGACCACTCTGCCTGTAATTATTAGTTGTTATTAATATCTGGCTCTCTTCTACAGCATGTCCTTGTTCTGTTTTGCTCCACTCACCCCAATCACAGCAGATGGCCCCGCCCCTCTCTGAGCCTGGTTCTGCTGGAGGTTTCTTCCTGTTAAAAGGGAGTTTTTCCTTCCCACTGTCACCAAAGTGCTTGCTCATAGGGGGTCATATGATTGTTGGGTTTTCTTTGTTTTCTTTGTATTATTGTAGGGGTTTTACTTTAAAATAATCGCCTTTAGGTAACTGTTGTTGTGATTTGGTGCTGTATAAATAAAATTGAATTGAACTGATTTGAATGGAATTGATTGGAACACCTGATGAGTGAGTAAGTACTTTTGGCAATGTAGTGAATGTGATCCGGACCAAACCTTTTCTATCTTCATCATCTTAGTAGCTTTCTTTATTTCCTGCTTTTAGTGATGTGTTTCCTGATTCACTACCATTCCTCTGTCTAATATTCTTTATGCAGCAGCTCCTCAAAGTACTGCATCAGTCTTTCAATTCAGTTCAATTCAGTTCAGTTTTATTTATACAGCCCCAAATCACAACAACAGCCGCCTCAAGGCGCTTTATATTGTAAGGTCGACCCTACAATACTACATACAGAGAAAAACCCAACAATCATATGACCCCCTATGAGCAAGCACTTTGGTGACAGTGGGAAGGAAAAACTCCCTTTTAACAGGAAGAAACCTCCGGCAGAACCAGGCTCAGGGAGGGGCGGGGCCATCTGCTGTGATTGGTTGGGGGGAGAGAAGGAAGACAGTCTTCATTTGTTAACACATTTCACCAATCTCCTTACTCACACTAACCTGTTGCACATCTTTTCACAGCTCAGTCTTGCCGTCTTTCTCTCTGCTAATTGATACAAATGCTTTTCTTCTTCTTTATTGTCCAGCCTCAGATATAACTCGCTTTGAGCCTTTTGCTTTGCCAGCTCTCTCTTTGTGTTATGCATAGTTTCCCATAAAGTTTGCTGGTGTTTTCTTCGTCTCCCTGGCTATCAAATGTGTTCATTACTAAACTCTTTGAATATTTTCCAGTGGATACACCAAACACCTTCTTGGCAGTCTCCCACACTACTGCAGCTGTATTTTCACAGTCACCTGGTAATTCGTCTCTACCACACAGAACCTGTCTCAACTCCAGCTTTCACCATTTCATCGTTGCTCTGCCTTCACTTGCTTCCACATTTTGATTTCCAGAGTCATTCTACAATCTACAATCCTTTCTACATTTTATAATCTCCTGTCCTTTTCAGATTGCACCTTCTGCATTAGATATGGTCTACCTTCTTCTACTCTTATACCTCACTCTATGTTGCTTCTTCTTGAAGTAGGCTACATGGTCACCATGGCCGTTTCTGTCCTTTTGGCAAAATCCACCATCTGTCCTT
Source organism: Maylandia zebra (assembly GCF_041146795.1). Taxonomy (NCBI): domain Eukaryota; kingdom Metazoa; phylum Chordata; class Actinopteri; order Cichliformes; family Cichlidae; genus Maylandia; species Maylandia zebra. Next base: position 36,146,433 of record NC_135187.1, on the reverse strand, counting down.
CTGCATGCCTCTCCTTAATACATATATACTTGTCACCTCTGTTCACTCGACCTACATGTCCACTGAAGTCACCTCCAGTTACCAGCCTCTCCGCCCTGGAGACACTCTCCATCCTGACATCCAACTCGTGCACACCGATAGTCTGATCTTGTCTGACATCCACCTTCACGCCCTGTGGCTTCCATTGTCTCATCTTCTGAGACTGAAATTGTGTGGAGCATCACTAAAGTAAAACATTGCCCATATGCACACCCACTTTTGCGTATCCTGTTTGGGTATCCAGCATTGTGTTATACTTAACAGATGGTATGATAAGCCTCAGAATTATTCAGCATTCATCTTTTTATCTCTACTTGTGTTAAATTTTGATTCTATTGACAAGAGTAAGATAATGCTTGCACTATTATTTCATCATATTACTACTAAACAGATCAATCATACATTTTATGATTATGCACTAATCCAGTATAAAAGGTTTTACTCTTAGTCTTTCAGAAACACTTTTATTCTGATGATGCTGTTGGTAAAGTCAGGCTCTGGATATTCATTCTCTTTAGCAGAATGAATATCCAATGAATCCAATGAATGAATATCTTTCACTGGTAGAAAACTTATTTGGATTCATTGTATAATTTTGATTATTGATTAAATTTGATCATCTATCATGAATTCTACTTTCATGAAATTTTACCTGCCACATTTAAGATCATTTAAATGATGAACCTTTGACTATACTATATTTTTAGCTGATATGTTTGACTGACTCTGTCTTATCTCATTTCAGGCCACAACGCAGTATGATAACATCTGTTCACGCTTCCATATCTTCAGTGGGTAAATTGCGAAAGCCAGTCGCTACTATGCAATGTGTGTAAGCGACCAGTGGTGGTGCTGTGGCCCGAGGCGGGATGCTGCTGACAGTCGGTCAGCATGACTCTGCTGGACTTGTGGCTGTCACGCTCCATCCCCATGTGCCTGCTCCTTCAGAGCCTTGTCCTAATGGCCTTGTGCTTTCCCTCGGCCAGCATGTGTCCAAAGGGCTGCATATGCCAACGCGATTCCCACCTCCATGGCTTCAATGTTACCTGCAGTCAGTCCCGCCTCAAAGAGATTCCTCCCAGTCTACCAGTTGACACTGTCTTGCTGAGGCTGGACCACAACCAGATCGGCAGCGTTCCCGATCTCGCCTTCCATGGACTTAGGTTTTTGAGGGAGCTAAACCTTTCTTACAATGCAGTGGAGACTTTAGGGGAAGGTGCATTCACTGGCATAGAGGCAACTTTACAGGTGCTGGACCTTTCCCACAATCGCATCACTAGCGTACACAAGGATGCCTTTGCTCGACTGAAGGCCCGGATTATTGTGAACGATAACCCCTGGCATTGTGACTGCGCCCTTCAGCAGGCTATTGGAGGAATGGCCCATAACCATGAGGCTGCTGCCCGGGTTCTCTGCAGAAGCTCGGAGCTCCACGACCAGGAGGGACAGCCGTTCTTGGCGGTTGACATAGATCTCTGTAACTTGGCAAAAAGGACCACAGATTATGCTATGCTCGTAACCATGTTCGGTTGGTTTGCTATGGTCATTTCATATGTGGTGTATTATGTACGTCAGAACCAGGAGGACGCGCGACGCCATCTGGAGTACCTCAAGTCTCTCCCCAGTAAGCCGAAAAAAGCAGACGAGACTGATGACATAAGCACTGTTGTCTGACAGCAGTGGCCCCGTGACTGTGTTCCGCAGAAACCTGGTGAACACCAAAATGTTTTACATTTTTAGCATTTACTATACCAAACTTTTATGTAATATGAGCATCAAAATGTATTTGACTGTCTGTCTTTGATAGGGTTTGCTCATGACTACGATGACAGGAGGAAGGCCGCACCAACATTTTGGTTTTTACAGTACAAAGAAAGTCTTGAAAAATTAGAATCTCAGGTTTAAATATTTAAATGGTAATGACTTTTGTAGAGGCAGTGGAACATCTGAAAAAAGCAAAATTATTTGTAAAACATGACACACTGTTTTTCCCATTTGTCTGTTTCATTTGCCGTCTATCTGTTGATTGATCTATCTGTCTAGATTGCTGACAATCTTAAATTTTAGGTTTTTGTAGCTACAATACAACAAGGTCTTTTCAAATGTAGGTTTATAATTGGGATATAGCATTAAATGTAGCCAATAATGTGGCTTTTTAATTTTATTTACAAGTTTATTATGAAAAGCTTACTAACCATTTTTAAAAGTACCCCCTTTGTGTAGCAAAAGTAATTGCACAAATAATACGTTTTTATGACATAAAAGTATCTTGTTATAACAAGCTATTTTATTATGGTTTTAGCGACGTGCTGCCATGATAAACTGCACAGGTCAGGCATTGAGGCTTTACATTAAAAGCCTGTAAAGTCATATGTGGTACCATAACAACATAGCTAAAAACAAAAGCTAAAAACAAATAGCTAATAAAAACAAGGCGTTTAAAAGCCAGAAAGTGCTATTAAAATACACCATATTGCTAAAATTACTGGTTCGCTTTCACAAGCACATGAACTTGAGTGACATCCCATTTTTAATCCATAGAGTTTAATGTGATGTCGGCCCAAATGTTGCAGCTATAACAGCTTCAGCTCTTCTGGGAAGGCTTTCCACGAGGTTTAGGAGTGTGTTTATGGGAACTTTTGAAAGATTTTTCAAAAAGTGCAGAGCCCAGCTCCTGAAAAACAATAGCACACCATAGTCCCCCTTCCACTAAACTTTACACTTGGCACAATGCAGTCAGACAAGCACCGTTCTCCTGGCAACCAGTTCAGTTCAGTTTCCTTATATTGCACCAAACCACAATAACAGTTGCCGCAATGCGCTTTATATTGTAAGGTAAAGACCCTACAATAATAAAACCCACCAAACACTGACTTGTCCAACATATAGTCAGACACCATGCTTAATACCACTAAATCTGATGTTTTGCATTTGCAGTGTGCTTGTTGATTTAGGCATTATCTGGTTGCAGATAATAATGGGAAGGTCCATTGGTTTGTTTGGTAAGCTATCATAGAAACGTCAAAGTCCAAAGTAAGATCATTTGGAATATGAATATGATCCATTTCTGCAAATATGTCCAAAGTCTGGAATTTACTTTTTTTTCCAAATGTGTTTGCGTTGGATCGAATGTGTTCGTGTCAGTCTATACTATCACTGCAGCAATTAGATATTCCATGGTGTTTCTGTGTATTGCAACATTAAAAACTTCACTTCTTTTATCAAACATTTTAAATCACTAAACTAAACTAAGTCACTTCAGCTTAAAATGCACAAACTAAGCTCCTGTAGCTATCTGTGGTATGTCCGTGTGTGTGTGTGTGCGTGTGCGTGTTTTCACAAATTGCAAATTTATTGATTAAAGAGTAAAACCGCTGAAAACTTCAAATATGTAAATAATCAATCTATAATGATGTCAGTGTTTCATTTAAATATTTTGAATATTTAAAGTGGAATAATCTGCTTCATCAAGGTCTGATTAGATTTGAGTGATCAAACATCCCAGCAAATGTCATTGGGTTCTTACACTGTTAAATCACGACTGACATTTTTCTTAGCTTGAAACCTTTTAAGTGGTTGTTTGAAGTAAAGGCATTTTCAGGGGCTTTGAAAGCTGCAGAGTGTGGTTGTATCCAGACATTAATTGAACTTCCCAAAGTTGAAACTTGACCATCACATCCACATCACGCTATGCTTGGCAGAAACATATGTATGTTTGAATGTCTTCCTACAGAGGCTGTCTGAAAATGTGAAATGTGTGAAATTTAAATGTGTCCTGACATCATATTGCAACTTTCAAAGAGCTTTCTTGTTTTTTATACAATCTGGAGGACACAATCAGTGGGCTCTAAGTCTTGTTAAGAACAGGATTCATAATAATCTCTCTCAGTTTTGGAGTTGTTCATTATGAATTTATACACATATTTCTGATTTTAAACAAATGTTTCAAGACGTTTGATTCATATTTTAGCATATTAATGGTTAGAAGTAGATCTTAAAATATCAACATATTACTTCCAGCATGGTTGGCTGGAAGTAATAACATCCAGTGTAGTATTTGGTTTTGAATATGAACTCTTGCCTTCAGTGCTACCACAGCAGGAAACGTAATGTGCTTGGTAATGCAGTTTAAATGAAAACCCTTAATGTTGAGGGGTAGGATATGATGAGTAACACCAACATATGAGGGACTTTGGTCATGGACCCTGGAGAAGTTTCTTTTATTCATGGAAGTACTCAATCGTGAGACAAAGTCTGAGTCATAGAGTCAGAAGTCAGCCACATTAACAGCTTAGGATTTCTTCCAGTACATCCTGATGGAACAATCCCCTCATTTTATCCTGTAAGGAACTCAGAAGGAATTTGTACCAAACTAAGATCTCTACACAAAAACAGACATGGAAGATCTACGTTTGCTTGCATTCAGCTTCAGTATAGAAAGCAGCTGGGTTAGCAGAAGGTTATCTGACTAGTGTAGTAACTGACTCCACTCTTCACTCCTATCCCAAGCCCTCTATAAATCATTATTTCTGTTTTTTATTACTCTAATCATGAACATAAACTCTGGCTTTGGCCTTTCTAGAGGATACAGGCCTTCAAGTTTTTACATTTTCCAGATTATAATCATGCCAAAGGTGCCATGAAGAGATCAGACAAGACTTCCAGGTTTCCCTCCAGAATATTTGTAATAGTATGTTGATCACATGATGACAACTCAAAAACATGCTACAACTACAGGTTGCTTTATTGTACTGTGCATTTGTTCCTTCAGTTTGTGGCATCTTTCTTTGTTTATTGCTATTGCTGTTGTCAATCAGAGTAAATCTTTGTATGTCTGTACTGTGCAAAGGGAGCACAATACTAAATGTCAGTTGCAGCTGACTCTAATTGTTGGTAGTGTTACTTTCCTTCAGTCTCAGAATTATCTCTTCATTGCATTCCTTTGTAACAGGCCACACTGTTCTGATGATTCTGTTTTTGTTTTATAACTTTGTTCTAATTGAAACACATTAGCATTGAAGATTAATGGAAACCCGATGGAAAACCAGTACTGATAAAAAAGATACATATGGAAAAGTACAAGAAATTATATTCTCTCCACAAAACAATAATTTTAAGTTGTCCTGCAAACAAGTGATGTATTTTCTCTGAATCTGAATGTTCAATTCATGTTGTACAGTAGCGGTTATAAAATTGACTAAGGGAATACGTCGTGAGAATATGTAGCTATTGAGTGCTAGGATCACATGTAAATAGCAATGTGGATGTTTTGTGAAATACCTGGATGTTTTGTGAAATACCTGAAAACCCTTTAATTTGTTGGTCTTGTCTTCAAAAGACAATATCCTACTCCACAAGATGGGATCAGGATCAGTCTGTGAAATACATGTACAATGTCATGAAGCAAAGTGTAGCCAAGGATTTGAGAGTTTTTCTAAGTGCCTGAATATTTCTCTTACAGTTCTTTTCTTTTTATGTCTTCTTTTTCCATCTCTTTGCTTGGACTTTCAGAGTTTAGGATTATTACTGTTTAGTGGATTTGTGCTAGCTAGAAAAAGCAGAATCAACCATACGATATATGAACTATAGTATACCATATTGCAGATCTTGCACAACAAGAGCAGTGTGTAATAGACTAACACACCATGTTAGCATTGACTTTCATAGTTGTGGCATGAAATACAGAAAATAAAATAAAGAAGGTATGTAATGGTTCATGGTATTTTATTTTCGCAGCATTTGCTAGTGAGTGATGGATTACCTTTGGCTAAACAGATAACTCTTGTCTGTTAAGCCAACATTTCAAAGTTAGTAGGGTAGTAAACTATAGGTGTACAATAATGATTATCATTATGTCAAAGAGACAGTTTTTCTCAAATGGTAATCTGCAGCAAATATATAACATTCTAAGAAAGATTTGGAGAGAATTTAGCTTGTTTCAGTGAAAATAGCAGACCGTTCTCACTCTTGAGGCGTAATATACTGACGGTTTGTCACGTCCCAAGGTGTTCCATAGGAACGCGAAAGATGACTTTCAGCGTTCCTATGCTACGCGCCGGGTTATGGATGAAATCCAGTAGAACGACGGTACCCTAGCCCTAACCTCCTATTGTCATGAACCGCAGTTCATGCACACAAGCAGGATCCAAAAGCAGACTCAATACGCTTAATGTGAGCGTGCAGATTTTATTGTTTTAACAAAAGGTGACCCGGAACAACCAAGGAAGCAAAATCGCAGAACTGAAGGAAACCGGGAAGACAAATTACACAGGGAAGCCATAATCAGGACTGTGGGGGGCTGCAACGGAAAGGGGAGAAAATTACTAGTGAGCAGTTGGATTGAGGGACATTACTAAACAGGGCTATAGTAATTTAGCTTACGACCAGAGCCGGACCGTGGGGCTCTGAAGAGGGGGAGCGAGTTAGTGGGAAGCGAATCCATGGAGGCAGGGATGAGGACAGATGGTGCACTTAGAGATCTGAGCAGCCAGGAGGACAGGCAGGTGGCAGACACAAACCCCGGATAGTAACCTGGGCACACGGAGGTAGAATTAACACAGTTCATAAAGCGTCTTGATGCATTCTCAACCATCCTGGAAAGTAAATCTCCAAAATGTCTGTGAAGGTTCTCAGTCATCCAGGTCATCGTAGTCAAAGGAGCTTGCAAAGAAAAGCGTCTGGACTTCTTTAAGTTGCTAGAAGACGTTTCACCTCTCATCCGAGAAGCTTCTTCAGTTCTAAGGTCAAATGGTGGAGAGTCCCAGATTTAAACCTAGTGGGAGTTTCCCCCCACTACAATAGGTGACACGGAGGAGCCCATGGCACAGCCATGTTTTTGTCTGTAGAAGCCTTCGTTGTATTTGAAGTATGTAGTGGTGAGGCAGAGGTCTAACAGTGTGCAAATCTGATCGTGGTGAAATTGGTCCTGTCTTCCAATGAGCTGTCTTCTTGTAGTCGTTTTCTGACAGTCTCCACGGCCTCCGTGGTGGGTATGCAGGTGAAGAGAGTGACTACATCAAAGGACACCATGGTTTCATCTGGATCCAGGGGAAGTTTCTGGACCTTGTCGGTGAAGTCGGTGGAGTTCTTGATGTGGTGTGGGGTGTTCCCCACGAGAGGAGCACGGATGGTAGCAAGGTGTTTAGCAATGTTATAAGTGGCTGAGTTTATGCTACTGACTATGGGTCTGAGTGGGACAGCTTCCTTGTGGATTTTAGGAAGTCCGTAAATGCAGGGTATGGCATCCCCTGGGTAAAGGCGGTGATATGTAAGGCGGTCAATGATTTTGTCCTTTTCAAAGTCTTGAAGGCAAGCTATAACTTTCTTTTTGTAGCTGCTTGTGGGGTCTCGCTTTAGGGCTTCGTAGGTATTGTTGTCACTGAGGAGAGTAGTGATCTTTGTGTGGTAATCTGTAGTGTTTAGGACCACGGTGCATCTTCCCTTATCAGCTGGTAAAACAGTGATGTTGTGGTCTTTGCTCAGGGAAGCGACAGCCTTCTTTTCTTGTATTGTGAGGTTGGACGGAGGGACTTTGGCACTGGAGAGGGTGGCTGAGACTTTCATCCTGATTTGCTCTGCTTCTGTCTGTGATAATTTATTAATCCGTATGGCGGTTTCTGTGGCTGTGATGAGGTCCACTATGGGCAACTGTTGTGGAGAAATGGCAAAATTGAGTCCTTTGGCTAATACTCTCTTTTCAGGTTCAGTGAGATTCCGGTCTGAAAAGTTCTTCACCCATTTCTCCTGACTGGCATCAGGTGTGTTTTCTTCTCTGGGTTGTGTAGGTTCAGAATGAGGAGTGTGTGGTTTTGAAAGCAAGGTGTGGAATTTCCTGCGTTGTCTTTCTTTTCCTTTAGAGTGTTGGGCCCGCTGAGCCTTGTCCACAAACTTGTAAACCTCTTCTAAGATTGGAGAGGGTAGAAGGATTTCCAGTTCCTGCAGGGTCTGGCTGATCTTGATCTGGAGGGCATCTATAGTGAAATGGACCTGTCTTAGCCTTTCACTTAAAAGGTGATTTTGTGCTCTCTGTAGAATCAAGTCTGCTCTGTATCCCCTGACAGTGGATCCAAGGCGCAGGCTCTTAGGAACAACTCTGCTTTGTCTGCATCTTAGGTTGAAACGGAGATGGTTCCTATAATCCGCTAGTTTCCTTGATTCCCTTTCATACTCCCGCACCAGTTGAAGGGTGTTCCTCCCAAAATGTACGGCAATATGATCATTGACCGCCTTACATATCACCGCCTTTACCCAGGGGATGCCATACCCTGCATTTACGGACTTCCTAAAATCCACAAGGAAGCTGTCCCACTCAGACCCATAGTCAGTAGCATAAACTCAGCCAGTCAACATTGCAAAACACTTTGCTACCATCCGTGCTCCTCTCGTGGGGAACACCCCACACCACATCAAGAACTCCACCGACTTCACCGACAAGGTCCAGAAACTTCCCCTGGATCCAGATGAAACCATGGTGTCCTTTGATGTAGTCTCTCTCTTCACTTGCATACCCACCACGGAGGCCGTGGAGACGGTCAGAAAACGACTACAAGAAGACAGCTCCTTGGAGGACAGGACCAACTTCACACACGATCAGATCTGCACACTGTTAGACCTCTGCCTCACCACAACATACTTCAAATACAACGAAGGCTTCTACAGACAAAAACATGGCTGTGCCATGGGCTCCCCGTGTCACCTATTGTAGCCAACCTTTACATGGAGGAAGGGGAAAGGAAGGCTCTTGGCTCTTTCAAAGGAAGAGTACCCAGCCACTGGTACAGATATGTGGACGACACCTGGGTCAAAATCAAGACACAAGAAGTGGAATCCTTCACTGCGCACATTAACGCTGTGGATAAAAACATCAAGTTCACCAGGGAAGACACAAAGGACAACTGTTTGCCTTTCCTGGACTGCGCTGTGCACATTGAAGAGAACGGCAACCTCAACATCGAAGTTTACCGGAAGCCCACACACACGGACCAGTACCTCCTCTTTGACTCCCATCACCCTCTGGAGCACAAACTTGGAGTAATTAGGACCCTACACCACCGGGCAGAACATGTTCCCTCTAAGCCTGAAGGAAAAAAGAAGGAACACACACATGTAAAGGAAGCACTCAAAACGTGCGGCTATCCTAAATGGGCGTTCTTAAAGTCAGCAAAGATGCACAGAAAAGAAGACCAGGCACCAGCGAGGGAGGATAAGAAGGACAGACGCAACAACATTGTCATCCCCTATGTAGCCGGTGTATCAGAAAAATGACATCCTGGTGCATTTCAGACCCAGCAAATTATGAGAAAAATACAAGCACACATGTCTAAAGGAAGAAGAATCGAATGTTGGCTGAATGGTTTTCTGCTGACTTCAGTCCTGACGTTCTTGTGAATGTAACAGACATCATGCTTGTGTTAAACTCAGGTTTGCTCTCATATTTAATTTCTAAACACATTTAGATGAATAAATTTACCAAGTCAAAAAACTTACAAACTGTACGACTTACAGAAAATCTTCATGTTTGACTGCATGAAGACCATGCTGTAATTTGATTAAGGTATTTTTAAAATCTTCAATATTAACAAAATGAAAAGAGAGAGTAAGACATGGTTTCATCTTTCAAAGTATTTGACTCAGGTAAGAAAAGCGTCTGGACTTCTTTAAGTTACTTGAAGACGTTTCACCTCTCAATCCCTCTAAGCCTGAAGGAAAAAAGAAGGAACACACACATGTAAAGGAAGCACTCAAAACGTGCGGCTATCCTAAATGGGCGTTCTTAAAGTCAGCAAAGAGGCACAGAAAAGAAGACCAGACACCAGCGAGGGAGGATAAGAAGGACAGACGCAACAACATTGTCATCCCCTATGTAGCCGGTGTATCAGAAAAACTCAGGAGGGTTTTCTCCAAGCATGACATCCCGGTACATTTCAGACCCAGCAACACGCTCAGACACAAACTGGTTCACCCGAAAGACAAAACTCCAAAACACAGACTTAACAATGTGGTGTTTGCTGTACAGTGCAGCGAGGAATGCCCAGACCTCTACATTGGAGAGACCAAACAGCCACTTCACAAGCGCACAACACAGAAGAGCCACCTCCACAGGACAAGACTCAGCAGTCCATCTGCATCTTAAGGTCAAAGGTCACTCTTTTGAGGATGCCAATGTTCACATTTTGTAAATATCAAATATATGTGACAGGCAAAAACTAGAAAACACTTTTAGCAGTTAGAACAACTTATACTTAGATAGTTAGATAATTTTTAACCCTACAACTGTTTACAACTTGCATAGTTCCCATTTCTGTATAGCTGTATATCTCAGATTTCTGTAAAGTTATTTATTTCATATTCTGTATAGTTTTTCATATTTATATCCTGTACATAGCTTGTACTCACTACAGCCTGTACATACTTATAGTTATAGAATATTCACAACATACTTCATACCGTGTACATTATAACATACCATAATAGACCCATTTCTGTAATATACTCACATATCTATATTATTGCTAATATATATTGTAATATATCTATATCACTAAAGCACTTCTGGATGGATGCAAACTGCATTTCGTTGCCCTGTACCTGTGCATGTGCAATGACAATAAAGTTGAATTCTATTCTATTCTATTCTATTCTACTTGAATGCAGAATGTTACACCATCACTTATGGATATATTAGTTTTTCGCCTCTCACTGCTTAAGCCATTAATCTTTCTAGAATTGTTCTTTGAAACAGATGCGACCTCACAAAAGATGTTCAAGGTTCAAGGTTCTTTATTTGTCACATGCATAGTTATACAAGTATAACACACAGTGAAATGTAGCCTGACACGCTCCTTGACATGTGCAAAAAAATGGGGGGGGGGGGGGGGGGGTGTAGAGGAAGAACATTATATATATATATACATATATAAAAAACACCCAGCACGCCCCTGCGGGCGGTTTATCCTTCAAGCTCGGGTCCTCTACCAGAGGCCTGGGAGCTTGAGGGTCCTGCGCAGTATCTTAGCTGTTCCCAGGACTGCGCTCTTCTGGACAGAGATCTCCGATGTTATTCCCGGGATCTGCTGGAGCCACTCCCCTAGCTTGGGAGTCACCGCACCTAGTGCTCCGATTACCACGGGGACCACCGTTACCTTCACCCTCCACATCCTCTCGAGCTCTTCTCTGAGCCCTTGGTATTTCTCCAGCTTCTCGTGTTCCTTCTTCCTGATATTGCTGTCATTCGGAACCGCTACATCGATCACTACGGCCGTCTTCTTCTGTTTGTCTACCACCACTATGTCCGGTTGGTTAGCCACCACCATTTTGTCCGTCTGTATCTGGAAGTCCCACAGGATCTTAGCTCGGTCATTCTCCACCACCCTTGGGGGCATCTCCCATTTTGACCTCGGGACTTCCAGGTTATACTCGGCACAGATGTTCCTGTACACTATGCCGGCCACTTGGTTATGGCGTTCCATGTATGCCTTGCCTGCTAGCATCTTGCACCCTGCTGTTATGTGCTGGATTGTCTCTGGGGCATCTTTACACAGCCTGCACCTGGGGTCTTGCCTGGTGTGATAGACCCCAGCCTCTATGGATCTTGTACTCAGAGCTTGTTCTTGTGCTGCCATGATTAGTGCCTCTGTGCTGTCTTTCAGTCCAGCTTTGTCCAGCCACTGGTAGGATTTCTGGATATCAGCCACCTCCTCTATCTGCCGGTGGTACATACCGTGCAGGGGCCTGTCCTTCCATGATGGTTCCTCGTCTCCCTCCTCTTTCTTGGGTTTCTGCTGCCTGAGGTATTCACTGAGCACTATATATATATATATATATATATATATATATATATATATATATATATATATATATATTGGGTGAATGTGCAGTAGTAGCAGCAACCAGGTGAATTCTGTACATTAATATGAATAGACATCTGACTATTTTACAGGATAGACAATATAAACATATTTAAAATTAAAGGAATTTGAAATGTACATTGTGTCTTGGTTTAGTGTCTGGAAGAGTCCTGACTCAGTCAATTATAGATGATGTGAGAGGGCGGATGTGTGTGTTTAGAGCACGGCTGGCTTGGGGATAGAAGCTCCTCTTGAGTCTCTCTGTCCTTGCCCGGAAGATGCGGAACCTTCTACCAGATTGCAGAAGTTGGAACAGTTTGTTGCCAGGATGGGACGGGTCCTTCAGTATCTGCGCTGCTCTAGTCCGGCATCTCCTGGTGTAGGTGTCCTGAAGCGGGGGGAGAGCAATCCTGCAGCAGCGTTCTGCTGTACGGATCACTCTCTGGAGAGCTTTTTGGTCCTTCACACAGCTGTTCCCGAACTACGATGTCATGTTCTGTGTGAGGATGCTCTCCACAGCGCCTGTATAGAAAATCCTGAGGATCTTTGGAGAGACCCTGAACTTCCTCAGTTGTCATAGGTGATACAGGCGCTGCCTAGCCTTTTTGGTCTGGACCTGAATGTGGGCAGCCCATGTCAGGTCTGAGGATATGTGGACACCAAGATACTTGAAGGACTGCACCCTCTCCACTGGAGCTCCATTGATGATAATGGGCTTGTAGTCTCTGTGCTGACTCCTTCTGAAGTCCACCACCAGCTCCTTGGTCTTGCCGACGTTCAGCTGGAGGTGATTGTCCTGGCACCACGATGCCAGATTCTTCACTTCGTCTATGTAGCCCACCTCATTGTTGTTGGAGATGGCACCCAACACCACTGTGTCGTCAGCAAACTTCACAATGGTGTTGGAGCCATGGGTGGCCACACAGTCTGAAGTGTAGAGGGAGTAGAGCAGTGGCGAGAGGACACATCCCTGAGGTGCTCCTGTGTTGATGGTGATGCTGTTGGAGAAGCACCTGCCCACCCTCACCACCTGAGTTCTGCCAGTGAGGAAGTCCAACACCCATGCACACAGACGGCTGTTAAGTCCCAGATCCCTGAGCTTTGTGAACAGTCTGCAGGGCACTATTGTGTTAAACGCTGAACTGTAATCAACAAACAGCATTCGCACATAGTTACCCTGTTTCTTGTCCACGTGGCTGAGAGTGGTGTGTAGGACGTGGGCGATGGCATCCTCTGTGGATCTGTTGGATCTGTAGGCGAACTGCAGCGGATCTGTGGTGTCTGGGATGGAGGAGGAGATGATGTTCTTCAGCAGCCTCTCAAACACCTTCATTACTACCGAGGTCAGTGCAACTGGTAATCGTTCAGGGATGAGGGTTTGCTGTTCTTGGGCACAGGGATGATGGTGGATCTTTTGAAGCATGTAGGGACCACAGACTTCGCCAGGGACTCGTTGAAGATGTAAGTGAACACACCTGCTAGCTGGTCAGCACAGCAGCGCAGCAGACGGCCGGTGATGCCGTCTGGCCCCGCCACTTTCCTTGTGTTCACTCTCCTCAGTGCCGCTCGGACGTCATGCTCCGCGATGCTGGTCACCGGGCTCTCGCTGATGACGTCACTGTCCTCGGTAGTCAGGCGGTAGATAGCATTAGCCGCCTGGCTAACCTCGAAACGGGCATAGAACTGATTCAGCTCGTTGGTGAATGCAGAGTCGGCGTTGATCAGCGCAGTGTCCCTGGCTTTGTAGTCCGTAATGGTGCGTAGTCCGTGCCACATACTCGGTGTGTCGCCCTGGTGGAAGCGGGACTCCACACGTTCCCGGTACCGGCGTTTGGCATCTCTCACCGCGCGCCGCATGCCGTATGAGGCCGCTTTGTAGGCGCTCATATCGCCAGTGGCGAGACCCGCGTTGTAGGAGGCGGTCCTGGCGTTTACTGCAGTGCAGATCGATCTGTCCATCCACGGTTTCTGGTTTGGGAATGTGGTGACTCTCGCAGTGGGGATAATCTCCTCCGCTAGCATATTGACGAAGCATACTGCTACTTCCGTAAACTCGTTGATGTGGACTGCGCATGCTCTGAGCATGTCCCAGTCGACGTCGTTGAGTGCGTCCTGTAGCGTAGCTTCTGATTGGGCAGTCCACCGTTTTACCTCCCTCATGGTTACTTCTTCCCTCCGTATGCTTTGTTTATACTGGGGGATGAGGAAGATGGCGTTGTGGTCAGACTTCCCAAAAGCCGGGTGTGAGACAGCTTTGTAGCCCTGCTTGACACGAGACATGCTGGTAAAAGTTTGGCATGACTTGTCTGAGGTTCGCTTTGTTAAAGTCTCCTGCTACAATGAGGGCTGCGCCCGGGTCCTTGTTTTGAAGCGAGCTCAGCACATCATGTAATTCGGACAAAGCCATACCTGTGTCCGCTTGGGGTGGGATGTAGACCGCCGTGGCGATGACCGAGGTGAACTCACGGGACAGATAGAAAGGGCGGCACTTAATGCTCAGGAATTCCAGATGTGGCGAGCAGCCGCTGGAGAGAGTAGAAATGCTCCTGGCATCACACCACTTTCTGTTTATCATGAAACACACTCCTCCACCTTTGGTTTTGTTTGACTCTGCCGTTCTGTCCGCGCGGAGCACAAAGAATGAATCCGACGGAGTTACGGCCTGGTCCGGCACGGTGGGGGTCAGCTATGTCTCCGTGAAGCACAGAATGTTGCAGTCCCTCATGTCACGTTGGAAGGTGACCCTTGCTCCTAGGTCATCGAGCTTGTTCTCCATGGATTGTACATTGGCCAGTAGGATACTGGGCAGTGGTGCGCGATGCGCCTGCTGTCTCAGTCTGTTCCTAATACCAGCGCGTTTCCCCCGGCGCTTCTTTGTTCTGCACCTCGGATGAGCGGCCCGTCCTTTGTTGTTCTCCGCGCCGCGTAGAATCTCTGGCGGCCAGGAAGGGTCAGGTTTAAAAGTGTCCAAGATTAGATGTGCAACCTTGGCACCGATGTTTACAAGTGATCCGCTGTCGTAAACTATAAGACTAGAGGATTTTGGGATGAAAACCAGAGCAAAAAATAGGTAACAAACAAGAAAAGTAGATAGTCGGAGCGGAGCGGTCAGGAAGGCGTCTGGACGTGGCCGCGCCATCTCGTGTTAACTATGCTGTCAGACCTGACCAGAGCAGTTAACGAACTCCGTGAGGAGGTCGGAGCATGCTGCAATGAATCGGTAGATGCTGGGGTATTGCCTCTGGATTTGCCCTTGCACAACATTGAGGAGCTAAACAATGCAGAGGCAGCTCCTCAATCACAAGAGGCAAATAAGGCAATGGTAAGTATATAAAGATTATGTACACTTTGCAACTATAAAGTGTAATAGCTGTCAGATGTGATTTAAATACTTAACGACGGCATGTTGATTATACACACAAGCACTTACACTTAAGACATGAGACACGCTAATTCCATCTCTTAAAATGTGTCTATAGGTGAGACGCTTTGCCTTGATTGGATCATATGGGTGGCACAGGACGCACATCATCCATCCCCATCCCGGAGTAAAAATTACAAACTTATGAAACATAGAAATGTAAATAGGAAACTGTCTTTTAATAAAGAATTTAGCAAACGAAACATGTCTATTGTCACGGCTGCTGAGACGAGCCGTGTGGTATTGAAGGGAGAAAGGACCCAAAACGCAGGCAGTAGATGATAACACTGGTGATGATTTATTTACACAGTGGTGAGAAGGCAAAACAGGCAAGAGGGAAGACAAAACTAAAGACCTGAACTGGGAAAGCTAAATGACAAACCTGAGAAGATACAAAAAGGGATGAGAGGCAGAGAGACGAGCAGGACACCAAGTAACACAGACGAACCGGCAACAGGCAGGAGAACACACAGGGCTTAAATACACACAGCAGTAATCAGGGGATGAGAGACAGGAGGGCAACACAGCTGGGAGGAATCTGAGCTGACGGGACAGGGGAAACGTAAACTGATCACACTCGCATACGACACGGACCTTCACAATAAAACAGGAAACTCAGACACATGGAACCAGACAAGACATTGAACTAAACAGACAGATTCACAAACAGATGGGGAGACACCATAGACAGACAGATACAAACGCAGACTCAGAGGCAGACCGAATATAACACAGAACTTAAACAATCATCATAAACTAGAAAATGATAACAAACTAAAAGCGCTGGGTCACCGACCCAGGACCATGACATCTATTGACCTTTTTTTGTTTAGTTTTTTTTCTCTGTTGCATCACATGCAATTCTTTCTTATTTTAGGATATTAATACTGACATGATACATTGTGAGACATTTGGGGTTTTTTTTATAAAGGGTGTCCAATTTGAGGAATAAGTACAATTATGTGTTTAGGTGGTTTAAGGATGATAAACATGCAGTAGTTTAGTATTGGTTAAAATACCTATAAAGAAAGGTAGATTTCCAGTCATGATTTAACTGTTGTTTTAATAAAAAGCAACTGCGAAAGAGGTGGAAAATCAACAACATAGCTCAACAGTGTTTCAATATCAGAATCTGACATTGTTTCAATGTCAACAGTATTAGAAAATATAACGTTGAATCAATGTCAGGTTTCAACATTGATTCAATATCAAAACCTGACGTTGTTTCAATATTAAAAAAGGGTGCAAGTGTGACGTTAGGTCAACGTCACACTTCAACGTTGATTCAATGACACAGCCTGATATTGACTCTACATTGTTTCAATGTTTCCTTGCTATCTGGGTCTAGCCTGGATAGCAGCTGTGAGACGAGCTGACGTGCAGTTCTCTTCCATCTTCAAATATCTGTCGGTGCTCCAGACATTTTCATTCCGGTAAGTTCTAAATATGTTCATATCTTTATAGCCTATTAGTTTTATTTTCGATGCACTCTGAGCTCATAGCAAATTAGAACAAACATTCTAATGAGTGATTTTGCAGAACTACCTTCTATTTATAGAGTTGCTAATTATTTGGCATTATTGCAGCAAACCAGCCTATGAAATGGATGAAACATCGTGACTGAGTTCCAGCGCTACACAAGGGGCACTTCAAAATCCCTGCTTCAAACAAACCACCATGCCAATCAGATTACTTCTTCCATGTGGGGGTGAAGAGGGGACCCTCCTGGATAAGATGGTGAAGGTTTGCTGCGTTTTGGTGAACATGTGCCCCAGTGTGGTAGTAAAACCAGGGAAAAAGCCATGGATCACAAAGGGGATAGAAGATGCATGTAAAAAGAAAAATAATCTATATAAGAGATTCATAAAACAGAGGACAAAAGATGCTGAAATAAAGTACAAGTTATATAAAAATAGATTAGTAAATATTATAAGAACAAGTAAGAAAGAATATTGGCACAAATTATTGGAGCAAAGTAGAAGTAACACACAAGAAAGATGGAGGATATTAAACAGTATAATCAAAAAGGGCTCAAAAAATAAGAATTATCCAGATTATTTTAAAAAAGATAAAGATATTGTGCTTGATAAAACTAAAGACATTGCAAATGAATTTAACGATTTCTTTGTAAATGTTGGCTTTAATTTAGCAAAAGAAATTCCAGAGTCAAGAAATAATAACGATCTAAATAAACATATTACTCAGAATGTGTCCTCCATGTTTATTGGTGCTGCAACTCATAGAGAAATAATTAACATTGTGAAGACATTTAAAAATAAAAAGTCCACTGACTGTTTTGGTATTGACATGATATTAGTTAAAAGTATTATAGAATATATAGTGCAACCTTTCGCACACATTTGTAATCTGTCCTTTCAAACTGGTGTGTTTCCCTCACAAATGAAAATAGCAAAAGTTATTCCAATCCATAAAAACGGAGAGAGATGTCAGTTTACCAATTACAGGCCAATATCACTACTCCCACAGTTCTCAAAAATTTTAGAAAAGTTATTTGTTAATAGACTTGATAAATATATTGAGAAGCATAATCTCCTAAGTGATAAACAATATGGCTTTAGAGTGAAAAGGTCCACTTCAATGGCAGTGATGGAACTTGTTGAAGGGATATCTAATGCAATAGATAATAAGGAATATACTGTTGGTGTTTTTATAGACTTAAAAAAGGCGTTTGATACAATTGATCATTCTATATTAATGAATAAACTAGAGAGATATGGCATAAGAGGGATAGCATACAAGTGGATGAAAAGTTACCTGGATGACAGATGTCAATATGTCGAATTCAATAATGTAAAATCTAAGCAGTTGAAGGTAACTTGTGGTGTTCCTCAGGGCTCTGTGCTGGGCCCTAAATTATTTATATTATATATAAATGACATATGTAGTGTTTCCAAACTGTTAAAATGTGTATTGTTTGCTGATGATACCACTCTGTACTGCTCAGGTAAAAACCTAGAACAGCTTCTGACTACAGCGGAAAAGGAGTTAAATATATTAAAAAACTGGTTTGATGTAAATAAGTTATTAAATATAAAGAAAACAAAATTGATTATTTTTGGCACTAGACAAATGAAAAATGTATCTAAAATAAGGGTTAATGGAATTGAAATTGAAAGAGTGTACGAAAATAAATTTCTTGGAGTGATAATTGATGATAAGCTGAGTTGGAAGTCTCATATAAACCATGTGAAAACAAAAATGTCAAAAACCATTGCTATTCTCTATAAAACAAAGCATGTCCTGAACAAAAAAATCATTATACACACTTTATTGCACTCTGTTGCTTCCATATATGACTTACTGTCTGGAGATATGGGCTAATGCATATAAAACGAACACTCTTCATATTTTCAAGTTACAAAAAAAAGCTATAAGAATTATAAACCAATCAAACTATATAGAACCAACTAACATTTTATTTATTAATCTGAATACCCTGAAATTTTATGATTTAGTTGAATATAAAATGGCACAGATAATTATAAAGCACAAAATAACTTGCTTTGCCACAGTACTCAGAAGCTGTTCAAAGTCAGAGAGAGTCAATATGACTTAAGGGGAACAGATTTCTTTAAGGAAAACAAGATAAGGACAAATATAAAGCAGAGATGTGTTTCTATTAGAGGAGGTAACCTGTGGAATAGTTATGACAGTGATTTAAAAAGGTGGAGTTCATTTTCCTTGTTTAAAAACATGTTTAAAAATAGAGTATTAGAAAAATATATAAATCAAGAATGAAAAGAGCAAAAAGGAGAGAAAAAAAAACAACCTCTTGATTCTTTTGCTTTGATGTAGTTACTTATCTAAGGTGGAAAGTTTTTTTTTCTTTGTTTTTTTTTTGTTTGTTAGTTTGTTTGTTTGGTTTTTGCTTTGTTTTATTATTTTCTTCAAGCCCTGTGTACAGGAGCTGCATACAAAAAGATATTTTGTGAAAAGGGTTGGCGTAATAAGCAAATGCTTCAGCCAGTACCTTTTGATTAGCCTTGTCTCATGCTTTCTTTCTTTATGGTAGATTTTTGTTCTGTTTTCACTGTTTGTTTGTTTTTCACTGTTTTCACTGAGATTTGAATTTGAATGCTAATCAATAAAATCAAAAAAAAAAAGGAAACTTGCTCTTGTTAAATACTCTTAAAAGTCTTGTGCTGTATATGTAGCAGTAATTTGTCAAAAGACACAGTAAATAAAGTAATGTTAGTAGTGGGTGATTTTATGGAAACGCTGTCATGAGTTTGTGTAAACATTTTGTCATTTGTAAACTATATATGACATGGATTACACTGTAACTGATGTGATTTTCTTTAAAGTGGTTTTAATTAAAAGAAAAAAAGGCAAAAATTAGTTTGTTTCTTTATTCAACTTTTGAACAGTGGTACTCAGTCAGTACATACTCAGTAAATGCACATTATTTACATGGCAGTGCACTACAGGCATAAATCTAGACCCCTAGATAAAAAAATGATGGTTCATTCCCACAACCCACAGCTTTACTGTGTACCAGCAGTTTATCCAGTAACGGTGACACGCTGACAACTCCAGAGTAGCAGGAGGTATTTTTCTGTTTTGAGGACGGCTTTTTTTACCTGCCACAGATCAACACCGTTGCTTCTACTTTAAACCGAAGAGCAGGGACATGGCTGCAGGTCTCCACGACTCCGGCCATACAGGTGCAGTGGGCGGCTTCAACCTTCCCTGTGATGCTCACAATGACCCACAGCTGCAATGCTGGTTCATTCAGTCTTTGAGAGTGCAGGACCTGAAACACACACAAAGTTCATTTAAAGACAAGAACTTTAATGAGCCAAGGCCGACATAAATGTGTTGTATCTACGTTCAAATACATTTATCACAAATGTAACAAAGTGTTTAGAAAGTTAGCACATACATGTAATTTTTCTTTTTTTTATGCATCCATCTATAGAACGCTGCAGGTTATAGTGCAAATGTGCCTGTTCTCTGTCAGAAACCTGCCTGCAGAAAATGAACCTAAGGTATGTCATGCAAGGATGTCATCACTTCCGCTGTACTGTACTAATTCACAGCAGGTGGGATATCCGGTTGTTAGGTGATGATGTATGAATCCTGCTTCTTGGTCCAGACTACTCTGCGCTTAATAAGGCTGTTGTGTTTTTAACATGTTTTAATGTTTTGTATCTTGTTCTATTTAATCTCAACAAGCCCCTAAAAACAGTCAGTGATCACTGTTGGCCACTGTTCATTTTAAAGCTCAGTTTTTTTTAAATGGAAATCATTGGGAACCCTCACGTTAACATTTATCAAATGGGAAAAAGTGATAGCAGAGCTGAACATTTAGATTTTTCAGAAATCTCTCAGTCAGAACATCTATGTTTAGATGGAAACTAGTGAGCTAGCTTCCTGCTAACTTCTAACTCTGTTAAATGTAATAAATCCTGTTTTCATGGATGCCTGGATGTTAAACTTAATTGTTACACCTGGTAAAGCAGCAACACTGATCATTTTATTAAAGATGAAAGACTTTAGACAGTTTTTAACTCTCAGTGATGCTGCAGTGTTCGTTTGACTTTGGGCCCAGTCACAGCTAATGACGTCAGACTTAAAGACCAGATAACAGGAGTTCTTGCAGTGATTTAATGGCACACAGCAAACCAAATGCAAAGCCAATGTAAAACAAAAGTGACACAAACATAGACCAAGATGCACTTGGCCAAATCTGAAAGAGGTTGTCTTTCACTCTTTTCCCTAGCTGGAAATATAGTAGCTGCTCCAAGACAGTAAGTTTAGCAAGTAACTAAACTAAACTGTGACTGGTGAGCATGTCATGGAGTGGGTGGGAGGTATTGTCCAACATCGTCCTCATCTTGGACAACATCCGCCTCTCCCACACCACCTTAAGAGGGTGCAGCTCCATCCCCACAACATTACTGGCCTTACGGATCAGTTTATTAAGCCTGTTGTCATCTCTGACCCTCAAACCTACTCAACAGCATGGAGGAAAACACCGGCCACAACATACAATGATATCATTGAACTAACGTTTAAATGTACAATTTGAAAATAAAGTACAAATACCTGAAAATTCAGCTGTAATGGAGTATTTGTATTTTGTTACTTCCCACCTCTGGCCACAATCGTGCCACAATGTTTAAAAGAAACATTTGATCACTTCTGTTGCCAGCAGGGAAAATTTAGACTGGTTATTGAATTTGTGTTTAGGTAGCTCCATGCCCTCCTGGGTTTTAAATGCACCTTAGAACACACATGCATCAACACTACAATGAGCGGGTGGAGGGAGGTTTGGAGTCTTCTCTCACCCCCATTCTCTGCGACCTGCTGGAGCGGGGGGGCTAGGAGGAGGAGTTGGCCGTCCGACTGCGGTCTGGAGTGTGGGGCCTCCCTGCTGCTGCGGAGTCGGGGCGGTCTGCCTCTCCCCACCGCAGGGAAAAGGGTAACACCACCTGGGTCTGGGTGCAGTTCCCCCTCCAGGGGCAAGGGTACCTAGACCCAGTTTGTAGAGTACGCTTGGGGAGTGTGATTGTGTGTACAGCGTCTCTTTATGTCTGTCTCCACGTTGGTTGAGTGTGGAGTAAGTGCATATGAGAGCATGAGGGTGGGAATGGATGTTTGTATCTGTGTGTGCCTGTATGTCTGTGTCTATATGTCAGGTTGGGTGTCAGACGCCACCTCTCTGGGGACACCTCAGGCCCTCCAAGGTTTGGAGGCCTATCTCCCCCCACCACTTCCCCTGCCAGTGGCGGACTCCCTCAGACATCGGTGCGTTGGTGGTTCTTTGTGTCCGGGGATGGGCGTCCAGGTACACACCAGCTCACTCCTTGGCGACCACTTATCGGGGCCTGGAGCCTGGGGCTCGCTCGGGCCACTTCGGAGGTGGGGTGCCCCCGGCCTCTCGGCCTGGGGCTCGGTCACTCAGGCACGGCTGGCTGCCGGCGGAGCTCACGGGCGCGTCACTGCAACTCCCCCTGACTTCTGCTCCGCGGCTGCTGAGTGAGCCCTCATCTGGGACTCTCCTCAGCTCTTACTGGGACAGTGGCGCAGCTGCCCCTCTGTTGGTCTTCCTTGGTCTCTTGTGTTCTGATATATTCCCATATATCATTGTGATGTTGTTTATTCTATTACTCTTGTTCTCTTCTGCTTGTTTTCTTTTTTCTTTCTCAGCAGGTGATCCAGGTGATTGATATATGCATTTTTTTTTCTCTGCCCGTTCTGTTGGTTTTTGTCTTTTGCCCTTCTCCCCCGTCCCTCTTCTCAGCTGTTTCTCTTTCTTTCTCCCCTTCTTTCCCCCAGTCAAGTCTGTCCCGTATTCAGTAAGTGAAAATAAAATAAACAATAAAAGGTGAATCAAATGGACCATTACGGCAAGGCTGGGATGGTCAGTTTGGTAAAGTAAATCCATTGGGCATCTTTCTTTGCCTTTAGACAACAATTCTGATGCAAAAGAGCCAAACGGGACAGGCAAAAAAAAAAAAAAAAAGAATTTGTGTTTACTGAGTCGTTATTATAGGGCCATTATTAAATGTCTTTAAGCTGTCCTTTGCTGGTGGGCATTATCTTTTTACATTTATCACCTTACTAACTGTTAAATCCTAAATACTTGTTTGTATTTATTTATTTATTTTATTATTTTTCTTTTGTATTTCCCCCATTTTTATTTCCCCAGACCTATTTATTTCATCTTAATCTTCATCTCATTCCATCAGCAGTGAAATTCCTTGTTTGTGTGCACAAAGTGGCCAAATAAAGAAGATTCCGATGCTGATCTTGATCCATTTGTTTTCTTCTTTCTTATACAAACCACTACATGATCATTTTACAGTCACTAAATAAAATAAAACTGACTTAAGTTTAATTTTGTTTTTGACGCACATTCTGAGGAGGATTAGCAGCAATCTTCCACTCCAGCTTGTTCATCAACCATAAACCCAGACAAAGTTTTCATTTAATTTAATTTAAAAGTCGGATTCTTACCCTTGCTCAGCATAGTTAAAAACCTGTTTCATTTGTTTGAAGGGTCACAGTCTTTCCTCACTGTGTCCATCATGTCTTCCTGTTTCTCCTTACGATGCACACAGGTCTTCACCTACACTCATCCCGAGGCTCTATGAACTGGAAAGAGGGAGGGCAATACCTCAGGCAGATCATCAGACAGCACGAGTGCCAATTAAAGGCTCCACTTTAGCGTGAGGGGTTCACTTTAGAGTGGTTCATGGTCAAAGTAGCTATTCCTGTTATTTGAATCTACCTTCGTACTTCTACCCCTACATCTGATTTTGGAATCACAGTCTCTGCTCTCTATTCCTCACTCTGTTGTTGTTACTGCTGTCCCTCCTCCTGCAATTCTGCACAGCTAATGTCAGAAACAGCAGCCTCTTGTGACTGTGAGAGCTCGTTACCAGTTGACAGTGCAGCTCTTAACATGCCAGTTAATTCGACACATACATAAAAAGAACTATTTCTTAATATATCTCTCTTAGCTTTTCTATCTTTTTACTTTTGTTTGTTCAGTTTTATCCACTCCATCCACATAAAACTCTTCTGTAAGGTGTGTGAGTTCAAAGGAAAGCTAAGGGAAGGGGCCTGTTGCATGAGTAAATTTGATTGTGCAATCCAGTGTCAGTTCAATTACATTAAATTCAATTTTATTTATATAGCACCAAATCCTAACAGCAGTTGTCTCAAGGCGCTCAAATAGTCGGTAATGAAAATGGATGAATATGCTGCTCTCAGTGCTGGTAGGGACGGTGTGCAGCAGCCCTTTAAGCTCGCTTTCAGCCTGTCGAATTATATTGACGAAGAAAAACATAATAATATTGACCCGTCAGCCCACAAATGCATTGGCCCAGTGTGACAGATCACTGTATCAGGCCTGGGGGCTTTGGGATCTGCAGGTAGGGAGAGAGGTGGTTAAAGGCAGCAATCGCTAAGGGTTGATTACAGTTGTTGAACATCATGGTGTCTCTTGGAGGAGGAGAGTGGGCAGGCAGGGGGATCCCAGGTAAGTCCATGTTTCCAGTAAAAGTGTCAACAGGCACAATGAGGCAGTGCTGCTTTTCACATTTAGCTCCAAAAATTGGTAACAGGTACATTTCTTTAGAAAAGCCTGAAGCTCTTACATCTCACAATGCTTTGCAGGGTATCATCGATGTGCAGTGTGCACAAACCGAGAGTAAAATGAATGTCAATTTTCCATGTTAACCACCAGGGCAGAACACAGCATTGGCGTATTTTCAAAAAGTTTAAAGCACCAGTCCAGCAAATCTCTGCTTTCGTGTAATTTTCAACAAAGAGATCCAGATTTGCAACAAAATGTAAATGGTTTTATTTTTTTGCCTGTGCTCCACGTCTCCACCAAATTCCAAAACTGTTCAAATTACTTTGCTGACAGACAAATGAACATGAGACATACTTTCACCAGGGCTTTACAATCATAATACTTTGTAATTCACAATTCAGGAAAATCTTTAAGTATATTTATATATATAGGTTGGTGATATTTCTATCCAGATGTGGTTTTCATCACCAAATTTTCCATGAATTCCTGAGACAAGAAAATCCTGAAAGCATTCATTAGGGACTGAACACTGCAGAACGCCCGTCGAAATTGCAAGACAAATATTAATAACTTCAAACTAAGAAAATAAACCATGAATACAGATGACGTAAGAAGAGCAACGAAGTAACGAAGAGCAAAACAAAACAACATTTAAGAGAGCAAACAATTATCCATGGACAACTGAATCATAAGAGGCTAACTGCACGGGAGCAAACTTCGAGGATTTAGAGGGAATACTGTAAATACAGGTAGGCGATCACAGACGCAGAGCTGAGAGTAATGGTCAGCAGAAGAAAAGGTCACAACCTGGAAGGATGGTGGAGATTCTGAACATTTAGCTGAAAACAACAGAAGCAAAAGACAGTAAGTGCAATTATATCTGAAATAACATCTTAGGCAACACAAGTGCAACATTGATAGGCCATTCAATATGTTTACAAGCAGGTCTAGATTTACAGATAACATGGTGGCCACGACAAAAGAACCCATTGATGAATCCGTCAGCTTTAACAGAGGTGCTCAATTTGCTGACAAGATATTTGACTCCGCACAGACCACGCCCGCCACACACATTAACCAGGTAAAATACGTATTTAGGCTGAATGTTTTTTTCTTCAATTATTTTTTAAAAGTCAGGTCAAGGCTCCAAAAGCCCAAAGGAGATATAAGGGTGGCGGCTCACAACAGTTTTTGTTTGCTGGATCATTTTAGTTCAGCTTTCCTTTTGTTATATTTCTTTCAGTTCAAAATGTGTTCATTACATAAATAAAATGTCATTTTCTCTGTAGCACTTCATGGATTTCATAAGCAGCACACCTTAGTTGTTCACACAAAGCATAAAAGTAAAAAACAATATATACAGTGTTATCTTCATTTTAGATGTCAGAAAGTATTTGCGGCTCCCAGTGTTTTCTTTTGCGTGGAAACCGGCTCCAAATGGCTCTTTGGGTGTTAAAGGTTGCTGACCCCTGGTTTAAACCTTTAGTGTGTTTTCAGCATCATCTTTGAGGTCCCAAAACAAGCATATCAGCCTTCAATAGTGTCTCAATTCTGTACCCGCTGTTTGTCTATCAACAGTAAGAAGAGGCCACACAGAACATCAGTACCTTAAAGTTTACAGTGCACTTATTCTGGGTGGTAAAACACTATCAAACTCTTTAATGTTTAGTTGTTTATTTAGAAAAAAAAGATTAAACACTCAATTAAAAACTTAATTTAACAATAATTAAAATTTTTGTAATTTTCTAAAGCATTTTGTAAATTAATGCAGTAAAATGGACAGCCTGATGATCTGAAATCAATTTACTAATAATGCATATTTTATGGCACAATTCATTATTAAATCACAAAGTGGTTGATTTAAATGTGCAAGACTCTTGGTCATCCATGTGCTGTCACAACTTACATAGAGGTCATGTCATTAAGGGCATGGTCCAGTTCCTCACTGATGGCTTTGTACTTGAGCTTTTGTGCATAAAGTTCATCTGTGGGTATAAACACAGACAAGAGACAAAAGTGAAGAAAGAAAACAGACAGTTTGAACAAAGAGGCTGAAACTGATCTGCAGAAACATTCACAGTGAAATACTAAGTTATAAAAAAATGAACTAAGCAGTTCTTTCTTAAATAGAAGAGTCCAGTTAATAAGAGTAGCCTTGTTTTCTGTGTTAGTGCTGCTCACTGTCTTGGACTCTTCATCACAACTGAACGTACTGGAGACATCCTCCCATACATGCATGTATGCCTGCTAGCATCTTGCACCCTGCTGTTATGTGCTGGATTGTCTCTGGGGCATCTTTACACAGCCTGCACCTGGGGTCTTGCCTGGTGTGATAGACCCCAGCCTCTATGGATCTTGTACTCAGAGCTTGTTCTTGTGCTGCCATGATTAGTGCCTCTGTGCTGTCTTTCAGTCCAGCTTTGTCCAGCCACTGGTAGGATTTCTGGATATCAGCCACCTCCTCTATCTGCCGGTGGTACATACCGTGCAGGGGCCTGTCCTTCCATGATGGTTCCTCGTCTCCCTCCTCTTTCTTGGGTTTCTGCTGCCTGAGGTATTCACTGAGCACTCTGTCAGTTGGGGCCATCTTCCCAATGTATTCTTGGATGTTCGTTGTCTCATCCTGGACTGTGGTGCTGACACTCACCAGTCCCCGGCCCCCTTCCTTCCGCTTAGCGTACAGCCTCAGGGTGCTGGACTTGGGGTGAAACCCTCCATGCATGGTAAGGAGCTTTCTTGTCTTGATGTCAGTGGCTTCTATCTCCTCCTTTGGCCAGCTTATTATCCCAGCAGGGTACCTGATCACGGGCAGGGCGTACGTGTTGATGGCCCGGATCTTGTTCTTACCATTCAGCTGACTCCTCAGGACTTGCCTGACCCTCTGCAGGTACTTGGTGGTTGCAGCTTTTCTAGCGGCCTCTTCATGGTTCCCATTCGCCTGTGGGATCCCCAAGTACTTGTAACTGTCCTCTATGTCTGCAATGTTGCCTTCTGGTAGTTCAATCCCCTCAGTTCTGACTACCTTCCCTCTCTTTGTTACCATCCGACTACACTTCTCCAGTCCGAACAACATTCCAATGTCATTGCTGTATAGCCTGGTAGTGTGGATCAGTGAATCGATGTCTCGTTCACTCTTGGCATACAGCTTGATGTCATCCATGTACAGGAGGTGGCTGACGACTGCTCTGTTCCGTAGTCGGTATCCGTACTGTGATGACTCTGCCATTATGAGCTTTAAATGGAGCCAGGAAGCATTTAATCACAATGCGTCTGTGCTAATAATTGGGTATTGGGTATATATATATATATATATATATATATATATATATATATATATATATATATATATATATATATATATACATATATATACATATATATATATATATATTAGGGGTGCAACGATATTCGTATCGATATTGAACCGTTCGATACAGTGCTTTCGGTTCGGTACGCATATGTATCGAACAATACAACATTTGTAATTTATTTTATCAAC
Source organism: Maylandia zebra (assembly GCF_041146795.1). Classification (NCBI taxonomy): domain Eukaryota; kingdom Metazoa; phylum Chordata; class Actinopteri; order Cichliformes; family Cichlidae; genus Maylandia; species Maylandia zebra. The sequence goes on along the minus strand of NC_135187.1, from coordinate 36,118,561 downwards.
TTTCCTTCTGACGATGCTGTGTTCAGCGCTCAGTGAATCTGCGTTCGACTACTCCGCCTAGGCTGCACTGTCGAGCGCAGATCCACTGAGCGCTCAACACAGACAGCATAGTCAGAAGGAAGAGCGCAGGGCAAGCTAGCGAGACAGAAGTTAAGCTCTCCTTGCAAGATGGACCTCCCCCACCCTCATTCAGATCTGGCGTTTGGAATTATTTTGGTTTTCATGTGACGTATGACCCTGAAGGTAAGCGAGTCATGGACTAAAGTAAAACAGTATGTTGGATGTGCCATGCAATGCTCAATTACATTGGTGTGAACTAGTGTGTTAGCGCAGTTAGCTCGTTAACGTGTTGGCCGTCTAGCCCCATGCACGGGGCGATCGGCGGTAGCTCGTTAACGGAGATTTGCCGTGTTGTGGCGTTAAGGTCATTTCAACGAGATTAACCTGAAAGCACTAGTGGGAACACAACGAATATGACTGCACATTTACACCGACATCATCCTAGTGCAAAGACAAAAACAACAAGCATGCTACTAACTTTAGCCGAGTCATTTAGACAGCTGTTAGCACGTGATTCTCCTTATGGGGACCTGATATGTTTAATATGCTGCTGAGAATATAGCCCAGAAGAAGCGGATAGTATAGCTTTTATTTTGGAAAGAGCCATTTCTCTGTAATAAACTCTCTTTTCCAAAGATGAGTGATTCCTCAATCAGATACAGGGCTCGCAATATCGCTAGCCCGACGTCCCGGAGCTAGCGATCTTTCCAGTCGGGCTACAAAAATCTCTCTGCCCTGCCCGTCGGGCTATTGTAGGAAAAATATATGTCAATGCTTTTGCATTCTTTCAGAAATGTAGCTGGGTAATTATGTCATTGGCATCGGTGAGCCACTGTCAATATGTGACATATTGAAATCGCGTTTGAATTTGCGCTTGTTTTTTTGCTTTCACTTTGCAATGACAGCACTGATCTGTGAGTGATGATAATTTGTGCACCAATTCCTCTGACATCGTCTTATTAATCGTTAGCTTACTATGCAAACATGACAAGTGAAATCTCCCGCAGCTTAAACATGTGAGAGGTTGATCGCGCAGAGAATCGCTGAGCTTATGTGAGTCGTGTGTAAAAGTAGCAGTATATATATTTTAGTTCTGCTGAGCCAAATAAGACAGGTCAGGGTGAAGAAGTGACAGCCAAAGAAAAGCTTACCACAAAACGGAGAAGTTATGACAAATGAGACTATAAGGCAAAAAGAAAGTGCAGCTTTATGGTTTCATGGACAAAAGAATTTCTGTGGCTGCAATATGACGAGCTAAATAACCAGGGCTGCACATAAGTGGTCCGCAGGTGCGCATTTGCTGTCAAAATAAAAAACGCGCACAAGGGTTAGGGTTAAATTTAAAAACTGTACTTTTGAGTTAAAATATATATTTATAATTTTAATAAATGACAAATTAAAAAGGCATGAACAGTTTTTTTGTATCGAAAAAATATCGAACCGTGACACCAAAGTATCGAACCGAACCGAACCGTGAATTTTGTGTATCGTTGCACCCCTAATATATACATATATATACATATATATATATGTATGTGTGTGTGTGTGTGTGTATATATATACACACACACACACACACACATATATATATATATATGTGTGTGTGTGTGTGTGTATATATGTATATATATACAGCGAACGAAGGCTGTCCAAAGTCGTAGACTCCTCCGAATGCAGCCGACAAATGCGTCCTCCTTTTCCCCGAATTTGAAGGATGGGTCGGGTGTGTCCTTCGTGGTTTACCATATCCCAGAATTCATAGCGCGGCCCAGCCAAACTCCAGTTTCTGGCAATGGCGTCCGCTACTAAGTTTTAAAATTACTCTTATTATTCTTTCTGGGTCACAAAATAAACTTTTAACATATTTTCAGGTGAGAAAGTAGCTGTGTAAACTTCAAATATCTGCTCGGTTTATCAAGATATCGCATATTTGCAAAAGTGTGCCGACATTTTCGGAGACGTCTGTTACCCACCAGCTCGACAGCTAGCCGGGAGCTCGAGGGTCACTGAAGCCGCCGAGAATGGCACAACTCCCGGCACATCATTTTCAGATCACCGCAGACTTTTGCTACTCAGGTTAAACGTAATGTATAAGTCACTTAGACAACCTAAAAATGTTATTGTTGGGCTTTTTTCAGTGTTTTATTTGTTCGTGAGTAAATCGGTTTGGCTGAGATTAAAGTTATTAGATTAGATTAGATAAAATAAAACTTTATTAATCCCCCGGGTGGGTTCCTCCTTGGTTTTCACACAGCTGACTAAACGTCAAACAGAAAACTGATTAAACAGAAGTGTGAGACGGTCGAGAATTTACACCAGTGTCTGGTTATATTTTAGATAGCAAGGAGCAGACGGACGAGTTTATTAAACTCCACAGAGACAGTGGTGACGCTGATCAGAAGGCTAGACCGTCCAATTCCACAGCCGTTTACTTCCGGCCTACCCGACCTTCTGAGGACCCGGCCCACGTAGACCACGAAGGCCGGGTCCTCAGGAGGATGCAGCCCATGAATTTGGACATGACCATAGCATGTTCTGACTGAGAGATTTCTGAAAATATTAAAACGTACAGCTCTGCCATCACTTCCAACATAAATGAAGACAGGAAACTAAACAGCAGTGACGTTTGTAGGGTTACTGAAGTTGGGCTAGCTGCTACTGTATATAATGATGTGCTACGTGTCGCTAGCGACACAGCTATGTTAGCATAACAAACACAGTGAAGCTGGAGGATGAACGCTAACTTTTTTCCACTGGATAATGTTAAGGTTCCTGATAGTTAGAGACAAATGCAATCGCATGGCAGGATGCTGTAAACGGACCAAACTTCAGTCAGGAGAACAACTGAGATAATCCATCCACAATACGAGGTTAGTGATTAATATACTGCAGCAACATGGGAACAGAGCAGCTGCCAGAGAATTCAACATTAATGAATCAATGGTACAGAAGTGGAGGAAGCAAGAAGAATGAGTTGAGTAAAGTGTGACTTATTTGACTGTTTTGTTTCGCTTAGTGCGTCTTATAATCTGGTGCACCTTATGGTCTGAAAAATACGGTAATTAAAGGGTGAACTTTGTTGAGAAATGAGTGTTTTACCTTCCAGATCATCAATTGTCTTCTCCAGCTTGGCCACAGATCTCTCAGCAAACTCAGCTCGCGTCTCGGCCTGTTAAAGCAACAACTTTTGATCAGACAACGAAGTTGAAGAAGTAACAGAAATGCAGCAATATGTTGACCTCTCAAAGCATCAAAACATTTAGAGCCCAGCGCTCATTTAAATGTAGAAAATATTTTAAATAGATAAATAAAATGATCAATAAATCCAGCATTTAGAATATCTACAGGTCATTTTTCTTTCTTGCTCACCTCTTTCAGTTTGTCAGTTAGGATCTTAATTTCTTCCTCATACTTGTCCTCCTTTTGCGAGTACTGTGTGGAAGGAGAAGATTATTCAGAGGGTGAGGTCTGCAGGATGGTGAAGTGTCACAGCGGGGCAAGGAGATACTTGGTTTGACTCTAAACCTCCCGAGTGTACTGTGTCAGCTTCTTTATTGTTATATGTAAAAAGTCACGTTTTGAAAATATATGTTTACTCTCAGTGTCTCTGGCCTTTCCTTACCTTCTCAGCCCTGGCCTCCAGGGACTTTAGGTTATTGGTGACATTCTTCAGTTCATCCTCCAGCTCAGCACATTTACTTTTAGAGTTTTTAGAAGACAAAAATAGGTTGGTGCAGAAAACTCACAGTTTAAATGTTTGCCATGACATGTAAAAAAAACCCTGTAAACACTTGAAGCAGTGCTCCTAGGAAATAATTGCTTCTGTCCTTCAAAAAACCCCAAACATGAGGCAGGTAACACGGTATATGTACTCACGCCTCAGCCAGCTCTGCCCTCTCCTCTGTACGCTCTAACTCTCCTTCTACAATCACCAGTTTACGAGCAACCTGAGGAGAAAGTGTGAGAGTTTAAGGTCCTGCACCGTGGATTTGCTATTTTTCAGTATTATTGTAATAACAACACAGAGGTAGATACAGTTACCAGCTCCTTTCAAATGTCTTTGGTTCCTAAAGAAAGTGCATCACTGCAGCGGACTGCAACAGACAAGAACAAAAACACTCGCCTCCTCGTATTTGCGGTCAGCCTCCTCAGCGATGTGTTTAGCTTCCTTCAGCTGAATCTCCTGGAGCTCCATCTTCTCTTCATCTTTCAGAGCTCTGTTCTCAATCACCTTCATGCCTCTGTGCAGACAAACCATCCTTACTTTCTGACAATACAAATACACTGCTAAACATTTTTAACCCTCATGCTTCGTTCATTTCATGTAAAACAATTTTGTGTTCTCGATCAGATATAGAAACTATAATAATAGATGTATTATCACTGTATGTTGTGTTAGATTTTTGTAATCAGCTCACGTTCTTGTGAGCATGACAGCCTTTCTAAGTCTCATTAATCTGAAAAAACATCTGGATTAGTTTGACTGTAAGAAATGATCAGATGAAACACAGTCTACTGTTTATCACAGGCTACTTTGGATAAGTTACAACGTTAAGAACATTTGTTTTTAAACCATTTCAAATCTTTTATAGTCACATAAAGCAACACCTGTTGTGGTCCTGGCCAAAAGTGGACGGGAATGTTTTATTTGTGTGGCTAGGAAATTATCCCAAAACTGCACTTCTGACATATCTTTATGCCATGTTTAGACTGCTTGATTGGCATTTACTTTTTGAAAGGGCAGCGTCCCCTACCGGTGACCAGACACTGTGATGTTTGGACTTGGACATGAGTGATGAGTGGCTGCTATTCCACGCACTCGTCACAAACCTCTAATCACTGCCAGTTTGTCTTGCTGATGATGACCCTGAATAGTATTGTGGCTGTCAAAGCGAATCGCCCATAACAACATGTAAATCATGTTTAATTAATCAGGAACAGTTCAAAGCATGATTCGATGGCCATCATCGTCATCATCATTCCTCTTTATCTGGATTATATTCCGTGCCATCTTCAGCTTCTGATCCATCCTCACTGTCAGTTTCCTGGCCTCTCTCCTCCTCACCAGTGTGGTGATCAAATATGTAATCAAGAGCCTCACTTAGGTCATGGTGCTGCCACACAGTGACCTGTCACCATAGCTACACAGTGTTTTCTGTGGGGCAGATAGGATTTGATGCATAGAACAGTTCATTTTGAAAATCTGTCAGCTAAATATAAGAACGTGGTGTTAATAACCTCTGTTTAGATGCTGCTGCCTTACATATGACTGGGAGGAAGCTAATAATAGACTGTGCAATAATACACAATTAAAAAAATGAGTATAGCACCAACTCAATGAAACTTTCAGATATTGACCTGATCTGTTAAGTAGCAAAGGGGATTGTTTGAGCTGCTTTGGTCTTAATAAAACTAACAAGTGCACCAGAGAAGCAGGTTTAACAGGTGGAGGCCACTGACTCTTTCCCCTCCTCATCTTTTCTGAATGTTTTTTTTGGTACTTTTTAGTTTTGCATTTGGCTGGTGTTGGTGTGAGTACCAGTAGCATGAGGCGATACCTTGGCCTTACAGAGGTTACACAGATTGTCCAATTGTAAGGACGCCTGTTTTCTGTTGGACTCGTCAAGGTTGTTAGTTTGGTCGCTATTTCTAAGTTTGTTATGTAGTTTCATTGTAGTCACGTGTATGTAGCTAGTTGAATCATTTGCATTTCTAGTTACTTGTTCCATTTCGTGTCCTCGTTGTCTTGGTCTCGTCTGTGTTCCCCCCAGCCCGTCATGTCCCTCGCTCTCTCGCTCCTTGTCTCATGTGCATTGTGTTCAGTTTTGTTTCCCCTCTAACGTTTGTCTAGTTTGCTCCAGCTGTGTTTCTATGCATCTCCACTTCTCTTATGTATACACTCTGTCAGTGTCTCTTATGTTCCAGTCATGGGTCTGATGACCTCCAAGTGTTCCTGGTTTCTAGTGTACCCCCAGTTTAGGGTTCCTGTTTAGTTCCTGGCGCCTGTTTTGTATAAAGTCTGATCAGCCAGTACAAAGATCTCGCTTGCAGTTTAAATTTCCATCTGCTTCCATGGCTGCACTAAGCTCAAATACTCAGTAGCTATTCAACATCTATGGAGTTTTTTACTGATATATTAAGATACATTTTCAGTCCCAGGTCTTTTTTGTGTGGTTCTAGCACAGTATGTTCATGAACCATCCAACGGGAAAAGTGTGGTCACTGACATTCAAGCTGTTCCTATAACGCTTGACTTGTGATACTCATCGCAGAAGAACAATAGAGGTCACAGCAGAGTCACCTCTCGCTCTCATCTGCAGCCTTCTCAGCTTCTTCCAGTTTCTGCAGAGCTGTTGCCAGCCTCTCCTGAGCGCGGTCCAGCTCCTCCTCTACGAGCTGGATACGTCTGTTGAGGGAAGCCACTTCTGCCTCTGCCTGAGAATACAAGGAGCAGATTAATTAGAAAAACAGTCTGTTACATACGCTGCACATGTCTAACACAGTAAAAGCAGCATTTCCTGATAGAAGCGTATTGCATGTTATTCCAAAGAAGTGGATAATATAACGTGGATGTGGACAAAGCTTTTCCAAAGAATCTCTTCAAATAACCTTTTTGGTTTTCAGTGAGTTAGGATGATGTACTCAGCCAGAAGCTTATCGTGATACAGTGCATGTATTCTCTCTTTGTCTTATTACACCATTATTCCATTTGCTTGAAATTTTCTTTTTAAACATATTTACAAATATTAGATTTAACAGGTCTTAAATCAAGTCTTGGCTCTATAGGTCACATAAGGACAGAGTAATCATAAAGTGACTCCTTTGTTATCTGGACTGTGTGCTTAGGACCTTCGAGGCCCAGAGCAGTTTGGAGCCGGTTGCCACCATCATGCTTCACTGTAGAGATGGCATTGGCCAGGTGATGAGCGGTGCCTGATTTCCTCCAGACATCATGCTTGGCATTCAGGCCAAAGAGCTAAGTGTTTGTTTCATCAGAGCAGGGAATTTTGTTTCTCATCGTGCGAGAGTGCTTCAGGTGCCTTTTGGAAAACTCCAACTTACTTTTACTGAGGAGTGGCTCTGGTCTGGCCACTCTATGATACATACCTGATTGCTGGAATGCTGCAGAAATGCCACTGTTGGCCGAAGACAAAGGAAGACTCAGCAGGGAAGGTGAGTTAGGAGGCATCGAGAAAGACAGAAATGCAGGATCGTGGAAAAGAGTAAGGAGTCCGTATGGACTACGGCTCATGAAGGGAGATATTATGAAGAGAAGGAAAACAGACATATTGTGTGTACAAGAGACCAGGTCGAAGTGATGAGGCCAGTAGCATTGGAGGTGGATTCAAACTGTTCTAGAGAGAGAACTCGATTATGGGTCATTTTGAAGGAAGTGTATACGAATAGTTCTGTTCAGGTGAAGCGTCTGTCAGACCGGAGCATTAGTTCAAAGCTGTACATGAAATAGGTGAATGTTAATGCGTGTGCTGCACAGTCAGAAAAGTTGAATATAGTGGTAATGAGTGGTAACTGGTGTCAACTTTAACAGACATGGGAACACGGGTGATGAGGAAGTGATTTCAGCAAAGGATGGAAATGACTGGTCAATGCATGTTTCAAGAAGAGGAAGGAACACAGGGTGGCATGTTAAGGTGGAGGAAGGTGCACACAGGTGAAATACATCTTATGCACAACTGGCAATCTAGTGGACATATGTAACCTGGTCTGCACGGCACGGTGGAAGGAAATCGCATGCCAAATATCAAACCATATTTGGTTTCAGGTAATAATAGGTGATAGAAGCCTCTCCACACACCTTAATGAATCCAGTCCCTGCATACAAGCATGTCCTAGGACTTCATTTAATGTGGTCAGACAGAACCAGACCAGAAGCCCTATAGACTCACACAACCCTGGATTTATCCCAAATATAACGGATACTTGATTTAAGAAAGGGAAAGATATGGGTTTGGTTAAATATTTTGATTTACTTAATGGGACCAATTAAAAAGGTTTTGAAGATTCGAAAGAAAAAGGACTGACAAATAAAGACTTCTGTAGATTTTTACAAATAAACATAAGATTGAAAGTATATTTAACAGAAAGATCTGTGTCGGGTGTTCTGAATGTTTTCCTAATGGCATAAAAATCTATTTCAGGAATTAGACCCATTTCTAAAATATACCAAGGTTTACAAGCATTGAAAGGGCAAAATAAAACAGCTAGAATAACTCTTTAACCAATTAAAGAGCAGGTATAAGTGAAAGGATGTAAACACAAAATACAGATTCAAGTACAAGTACACAAACAGTGTCTCTGCTGAAAGCACAGCTCTCACAGATTCCACAGCTGCCAGTTTCATCGTGCAACGACAAAATTTACTGAACCAGCAGCACACGAAGACCAGAATTACGATTCACATTTCAACAACATTAACAGCAATTCTGTCTTTTCTGTCTTGCTACCAAAAAATCCATCTCGATAAAACCACATTTCCTGCAGAGCTCAAGGGCTTGAAGGCAGTTTCCATCATGAATTGCTATTTTCTGCCTAACTGACTTGTTCACGCACAGATACATTATGCACTGGAGTACTGTTGTGTACAGTATTGTGTACTTTTGAGTTCTTTTGGTTTTGCAAAAATGACGACTGCCAAGAAAACCTCATTTCTGCTTTTTGATACCTAAGAAATTTCAGCTGTAACAGATGGCGCCAGATTGCAAAATGCTTAGCTATGTCTGTCAAGAGTGGGACCCAGTTACAGGACTCAAACACGAAGAGGGTAAACTGGAAGAAGCAGCTTTATCTCTGTGGAACGAGTAGTGAGGAGAACATGGAGCGTTGAGAAACACAGCCAGTGGACAACACACCAGTGAGGAGAGGGAGACTGAGGCCTTAAATACACACAGGATAATGAGCGGATGGGAAACAGGAGGGAACACAGCAGGAAATAATCAGACTAACAGGAAGGGAGGAAGCAAAACTGAACACACTGAGCACAGGATGAGAGACTGCCAAAATAAAACAGGAAACATACTAAGACGCAGACTAAGATATACAAACACTGGGACAGGGGAGACAGACTGAGAAGATGGAGAGGGCGACTGACATGACAGGCTGGGGAGAACACAGACGAGACCAAGACAACCAGGACACGAAAGGGAACAAACAATTCAGAACTGGAAATACAAAATGATTAAAGTAGGAAGAACAAGGAAGCTAAACAATACCAGAACTGAGAAACACAGAAACACTGAGTCATGATGTTTTCTCAGTGATCTGTGAGTGGGCCCATCTTTCTGCTGGTTTTATGACACAACAATCTGACCACAATGGGCTCAACAGACACTGATTTGCACCAGGATGCAATCACCATCCAATGACAAAAGTGGGGAGAACGTGAGTGAGTTCTTTGTGGCCTCACTTCAAATCAGGACATTTTGCTCCAAAAGATAGTTGAATGCAGCAAATTCATGGTGAAAGTGCAGGCAGTGGTAGTTCCCATATCCAGGAAACATCTACAGTGTCTACTTTTTAGGTTTTTCCAACTTCTATCGCTGGTTTATCGGGAACAATAGCAAAGTCTGACTTTTCTTAAGACGCCTTTCTAGTGGAATGTCTCAGCCTGGGAAACCTTCGACCATCTGGAGCATCTGCTCGCCTCTGCGCTTATTCTTGCTCAACACACTCTAGTTCATTGAGGAGGTTGACACTTTGGATTCTAGATGCAGTGTTGTCCCAGAGGGCTGCTGATAAAATGCACCCCTTGGCTTTCTTTGCTCATCAGCTGTCACCCACAAAGCACAATTACAACATGGGGAGGTGAGAACTGCTGGTGGTGAAGCTGGCGCTGGAAGAATGGAGGCACTTGCAGAGGAAGCTGAAAATCCCTTTGTTGTTTGGATGACCACAAGAAATGATCAAACTCACTGCAAGCCAGGTGGTCTTTTTCTGGTTGCCCAGTTTAACTATACAAACTTCTACCTCCCAGACTCGTGGAGCACCAACGCAGATGCTCTCTCCCCCCAAAGAGAGTGAACCAATCCTCCCAGCCTCCCTCGTCGTTGGATCACCTGGAAGATCGAGTCGCTGGTCAGTGCCGCGCAGCAAAACGAGATAGATCCTCAGGCTGAGCGTGTCCAGTGGTCTGTAATAATATCTGTGATTCATACAGAATGGCAGCCATGGCTTGTGCTGATGAGGTCATGGTGATAATTATGAATCAAGAGAATATAGAAAGATTAAATTACCATAAGAAAAGGTCCTCTGCTGAACCACGGTGAAGGTGGAACCTTTGAACATTTATTGTTAGCCTGCTACAGAACAGCAGGTTTTATCATTGACAGCAAACTAAAATCTTTAAGCTATGGTTTATTTGAAGGACTACTGATGGATAGCAAAAGAGATTTATTTTGGTAAATCGTGTCCATAATCAACACTCTGGAAAATGAGAGCTAAAGAATGATTAATAGTGATATTGTCTTTAAAGACAGATAAATTCCCTTTTTCCTGGAATATTTTAAATATTTGTATAAATATATCTATGTTTTTGCACGATTCTCATCCGATGTAACTGCCATATCTTTTGAAGAAAGGGTTTTTGAAAATGGTTTTGATTGTTTGATTTAAAATCCAGTGTGGTGCTGTATAGAGGCAAAATTACAAAAAGTGTGCCACTGTCCAAAAACATACGGACTGTAGCTAAGAGCTAAATTAGTGGACTGAGTTTCTGTAAGTAATGGCTCGACTGGTTCGACTGGTTCGACTGGATTTAATGGGGTCAGCCATTAAACAAAAGGACTCCACCGCCTCACCACTTGTGTGCACCTGTGGGCACCAATGACTTTCTGATCATAACATTGGACATCTGTCCAAAAGAGGTTTTGAACACTTATTTGTATGGATAACATAAAACAAATAAACATACAAAAATATGGAGAAATAGAAATAACTATCGCTTCTCTCAGACGAAATCTCCCCGTTTCCTCTTCTGTCTCTGTTTAGATTTAGTCAGTTTCTGTGTTATTTATGGGTTTTTGGTTAATTCCTCTTCCTCCCTTTGAACATTACTTTCCTCGTGTCTGACCTTCTACTCCTGTCTTGTCTTTCCTTGTGTATGATTATCTGCCCCACCCTCTTTTCTGTAGTTTAATCCGTGTCTGACTTTCCTCAGTGGTGTCTCATTTCTAACCACCCCTCAGTGTGTGTATAAAAAGTACTTTTGTCATATCATCTGTTTGTTTTCCATTTGTTCCCCATCTCCTTTCAGCCTCTTATGGCCTGCATTTGTATTTCACTTCAGCGATGTCTGACAGAGAGCCCGTCCTGTGAATCTGACGCTAGTTTAAATTCTCAAAGTCAGTGTGTGAAAGAGAACCATTTGGATGGACACCTTTGAGAACTAAACATTGTAGCACGAGCTGAAGGATGAAAGTAAAACAGGTGGAGAAAGGTGAGTGCAATAGCCCACTGGTTTATGATAGTCTAGTTCTTATTGTGCTGTGAGAGCCACAGTGAATGAGCCTAAATTAGGCTACATCCATTAAATAAAGGCCGTCAGTTACTGTGATCTGGGAGGCATGGGTACCTAAAATGGACTTGAACAATTGTTAATCTCACTGCCAAGGTTGGGTGGTTGACATCAGAGTTAAAAAGGGCTCTGAATCCCCCAACAGCTGTGAGACGTAAGCATGATGAGAATGGAATGCAAGGCTGAAACAGGAACTCAAACTGGCTTGGTTTACACTGGCCATCAGTTCATGCTGTGTGAGACACAATGCCACCACTGAGAGAGCACTGTATCATGTATTACAGTTTCTTGGCCTTCCCAGTCATAAAATAGGGAAAAAAATCTCCCAAAGAGTCACATCCACGTCAGCACCCTGCTAATCTGTTTGCTTTGTGGAAGAGACATATTTTCTTTTGTATTTTCAGAATGTAAAGGTTGGTCAGTAATCAATAATGTGGTATTATGAAATGCACAAAAAACACCACTGTGAATTAGTTTTACTCACATCAGCAGCTTTCTTATCAGCAACTTCAAGCTTCTCCTGAGCATCCTTTAAGGCCTCGGAGTATTTATCAAGCTCATCTTCTGTTGCTTTCAGCTTCTTTTGCATTTGTATAAGCTCGTCTTCATGCTGATAGCGTGGGACAAGAAACACAGGGTTAGATTTTAATGTACATTTTTGGACAGACTTTCCTCAGCAGCAGACTCAGGTCCTTGTTTGACTACCATCCACCAAAACCACAGATAAAAGATAACTGGGTCTCTGGAAGTCTCAAAAAGTCATCTTTCCTATTTTCATTCATTCATTGGTACAAGATGCTAAACTACACCACATACTAAGCTCATATAAACCACCAGACTGATGAGTCCGCTTCATGTGATTTGCACCTGTGTGACCTACCTGCTTGCTTCTATCTTCAGCTGCTTTTCTGTCCGTTTCAGCCTGTTCCGCCTGATCCAGCGCATTTTCCTTGTCCAACTTCAGCATAAGCATTTTCTTCTTGATGGCCTCCATTTTTGTTGATGTGTAATAGCGTTTTCCTGTAAAAGATCAATACTAATTGGTGCAGAACCTGAGACTGGCAAACTGGAAGAGACACCAACTCTAACAAAGCAGCAGACTATTTATATGACAGACAAGGAGACACTCCCCCAAAATCACACACAACTGTACCCTGCAGATTAGCTGGAAGATGAACCTCCACACAAGCACCTCAGAATATCTTTGATCTGCTCTTATCATGTAGCTGTGAAGAAGGAGGAAAAAACAGAAATGAAATGTGTTTTCAGGACCACTTTTGTCTGTCCTTCCATGCACATACATGGACAGTGTTGGTTAAGTCACTTGAAAAAAGTAATCAGTAACTAATTACTGATTACTTCCCCAAAAAAGAAATCCCGTTACTTTACTGATTACTTATTTTCAAAAGTAATTAATTACTTAGTTACTTAGTTACTTTTAAAAACACGATTTACAACCTGAAGAGGTGATAAAGTGATAGATCTTTCAGCCCAATTCTACTTTTTCTGCATAATCCATCATACAAAATGTAATCAAATGGAAAAGTCTCTTTTTAAAACTTGTTTTATCAGTTTTAATCTTTTAACTTTATGCATCAAGCAAAAATTTAATTATATGCAACATTCTCTGACTGGAAGAAATTAGTTTAACATTTAAACCTATTTTCTGCACATTCCAGCACATAAAATAAAATATTTTTGTGTTTACACTCAGTCTTCAAATAGATGCAAGTAAAACACAGCAGAAAATAAATAAAGTCAAAGACTCAGCGGTCCTGTTGCTCTATTTTCACCTGTAAAGCAGGAGTGGGGCAGGCGGAGGTTTACCCTGGTGCAGGTGTGCCGCGGTCAGTGGAAGAATCCGTGAGTTTCTCTGTGAGTTTCCCATCACGTCGTAGCTACTCGGTGCTTGTTGGAAGTTTAGGGGGTTTTTTCGCTGTAAAAAGAAGTTTTCTTCCCACGCACAGCGGACACTAATGTTTTTGTCACTTTTTATGGAATCAAACTCAAAGTAAGGTCAGTACTTCCACGCTTTAAACGCTGCACGCTCATACTCTCTCCTGCACTCGATATGTGATCCATTGTTGATCTGCACACAGCTGTTGTCACGAACGTCGCACTCACTTACGTCACTGTCATGAGACATTCTCGCAAAAAAATCACGGTTTTAGTAACGCAGTAACGCAGCGTTCCTACGGGAAAGTAACGGTAATCTAATTACCGTTTTTGCAATAGTAATCCCTTACTTTACTCGTTGCTTGAAAAAAGTAATCGGATTACAGTAACGCGTTACTGCCCATCTCTGTACATGGAAAGCATAGAGGGAGAAAGAGTAGTACCAAGACACCGTCATGAAACACAGCAAAGCATCACTGACAACAGAAATGTTCATGAAATGACACGAACAGCTTGAAATGGTAGAACTGGGGTTGAGGTTGTTTTGCAAAGCAGCAGACACAGGAAACAGCTGCTGTATACAGGCTGAAGTAGTGTAAGACCTGAAACAGCTGAAGACGTGGGATCCTTCAGGTCAGAAGACACAATGACACTAAGAACAACATGACCACTCCTTTCCATATCTCACTCCCACAGCTCACCACTTTACATCCTCCATCATCCCAGTGCATGCTGTTTACTGTTCACCAAAATAAAAGGATGGCCAGGATATTACTATGGTGTCTTGTTATAGCCCCGAGCTGGCCTGTTCATGGCTAACATGGAGCTAGTTTGGAGCTTATTCATTTCTTTTTGTATTTTTTCCTTCAAAGTGTTGAAACATTAAAGTTTCCAAAAGAGAAAATGAAAAACAAAACTAACTTTTTCCTACCAAAAACCTTTCCAGGTGGAGCTCCGGGAGGAAAAATCAAGACTTGCTTTCATTTCGATGTGAGTCGTGCTAATAGACTGAATATCCTTAAGGGATATGTAAAAACTGCAAGTCGAAATTATATTTAGATGAGAAATTTTAATTAGTCATGTTGAATATATGAAGTCCTTATATGCAAAGTCAACAACCACGCTATTGCCATTCTTCAGTGCATCACTGACTATAGTAAGTGTCCCTCAGTTACCCTTCACAGAGCCTACAGGCTCCTTCTATGAATCTCCTCCTCCAGCTCCAGAATCGCTGTCTCACCAGCTGAGCTGACCAATCAGTATGTCTGGCGCAGATGTGACGAGCACACTGCCGTGCATCAACCCCCAGAAAGCAAAAGCAAAAGGCCCAAACAGTATTCCAAAGAGGGTTCAGAGCTTATGAACTCACACAAGTCTGCACAGATATTTTTAACATCTCACTCTTTCAGACGGTGCCAGTGTGTCTGAAGAGAGTGAGAGCGCATCAAGAGTGCAGCAGCAATGTCATGAAATGCATTAAGGGGCTAGTTATGACCCACTACATACACTAACATGGACTCATGTGCCATAAAAATTGTCACTGTGCACTGGATGCAGAGTGGTCAGTGTTGACGATCTGCTCTCACAAAGATGGCCAGCTCCTGTGTCAGGCTGCTCCTCCTAGACTTTAACTCTACCTTTAATACTATTAGCAAACTGTTGTTGCTGATAACTGCAACCTCTGCAACTGGGTCCTGGACCTTTTTCACACACCACTAAATCACACCAACAGTCACATTTATGAACGACTGTGCAACAATACGAAGAAAACTCAAACGATCAGACGACCCCCTATGAAAAAACACTGACAGTGGAAAGAAAAAACTCCTTTTTCACAAGAAGTAACACCAGAGATCCAGAGATAAATAATAACTAACGACTAAGTGCAGAGTGGTGTATAAACAAATACAGAGTGCCTCCCATTATAAAGTACTCTGGTATTGTACTATGGTACTATAAGACTGATTCTTCCAGACTTTGCATGTGAGGACAAGGACTTTAAATTTGATTCTGGATTTAGGAAGGAACCACATTTTGGATCAACTGAAGGCTTTTCAGGCAGATCTTAGGACATTTTGATAACTGAACTGAATCACAGTCGTCCAGCCTGGAAGTAATAAATGCATGAACTAGTTTTTCAGCCTCTCTCTGAGACAGCACGTTTCTGATTTTAGAGATATTGAACAAATGCAGTCCTACATATTAATCTAATATTCACACTGAAAGACAAAGGAAGCGAAACTAAACGTAAGACACAGAGACAAGAATTTGGCATAATAACTAAGACTGAGCGAGCACACGAACACCGAGGGAAGAATCTATCAGGAATATACCGACCACAGTACTTTTCATTTACATTGTGACACAGAAGATGAAAGCTGATGGTGACAGTCAGCAACACATTCAAAAGATCTCTGATTTCTGCAGTGAGACTTGGAACCTTCTATACAAAATGTAAACTGTGCAAATTCACCTTTTCACTTTAAATATTTCTTGACACCAAGAATTCATATCATGAATCTGCTTAGAGAAACAGCAAACATCTGTGTGAGAATGTGGAACACTTGAATAGATAAATCTGTCTAAATCCAAAGAAGTATGAGCGCTGAATGCTGCAGCTATCTGAAGAGCTAAAACTGCTAAGCTTTTCAGCAAGCCCATCCTCAACATCATAAGAGGAAAGAGTTGGTTTAATGCGTTCAACACTGTACCTTTGTTAAAACACAGATAATCTGCAATGGCCTGTATAGTGCTCATTTGAAAGTTAACTGCTCCTGCTGCACCACAGACCTACACCTTTGTTTCTCTTCAAAACTTAAACGTTAAATCTGGTTGGTTGCAGAATAATATTTGGTATTTTTATTTTACAAAACTAATTACAAAAATATTTTTCATATGTTTAGTCTAACAAACTTTTCTTTTCTTTCTCTGAAGTAGTTATATGTGAAGTAATATTTATTGTTCACATTAAATAAATTTGTGGATACATTGTACATTCTATTTTTGTCATTTTTGCTATTTTACCAGTTATGGATATGGTAAATGCAGCATCTGGGAAATGACCATAATCATAGCTTTTCAAAGTTTAATACCTGAAGATGAACTCATAAAAATCATATATACTGTTTTTACCCATTTCTGTGGTCAAAACTTCCATAATTAAAGAATATATTTTATTGGTGGACAACAAGCTGGACTGGTCATGCAACACAGAGCACCTGTATAAAAAAGCCCAAAGCCGACTGTACTTCCTCAGGAGGCTGAGGTCTTTTAACATCTGCAGGAAGCTCCTGAGGATGTTTTACCAGTCGGTGGTTGCTGGAGTACTTTTCTATGCTGTGGTGTGCTGGGGGAGCAGCACAGCAAAGAAGGACTCATCCAGGCTGGAGAAACTGATCAGGAGGGCTAGCTCTGTGGTCGGCATGAAGCTGGACACTCTGGTGACAGTGGCATTGCTGGACATTATGGACAATGCTGGGCATCCTCTGCACACGGCCAGAGGAGTCTGTTCAGTGACAGGTTGCTTCTCCCCAAGACAAGAACTAACAGACTTAAAAACTCCTTTGTCCCACACGCCATCAGACTGTTTAACTCCTCTCTGGAGGGGAGAGGGAGGGGAGACAGGAGGACAAAGGAGGGGGGAACAACTAAGCTGTAGTGCCTCTTCACCTCACTGTGCAATACTTTTGTTAATATCCAACTGTGTAATAGACTTCAATACTTGAAATGTGCCGTTCCCTTGTATTCTTATTCCTATTTATTCTATTTATCCCTTTTGTATTCTCTGTATTTATAAATGTGTATATATGGTATATTTCTGCTCACGTTCTGTAACTTCTGTCGGTGCTGTGCTACTGGAAACCGAATTTCCCAGAGGAACCCACCCGAGGGATTAATAAAGTTCTATCTAATCTAATCTAATATCTGTTAATTAATGATCAATCCCACATAAAATTACTGAAACTTTATTTCTTTTACTGTCATTTTGTATTTTTTTAATGTTGTTATTATATTTTTATTGTTTTATTGAGAAACAATTGATGATTTCTATTAAAAACACTACATGAATAAATTTTACTTACATTTGTAATTTCATAACTAAACACAGTATCAATTAAATTTATTTTTTTAATGAAATGTCCCTGTGATCAGATGGTTGGTTGTTTGCTAGAACAAATGCAATCCAAACTGACACTGTTGAAGGACTGCCTGCCCTGCGACAGTATTTCATGACCTGCCTTTGCTGCCTATAAATGGATCTCCCCTGGGATGAGTAGGGTAGATAGGCAGGGAGTTGAATGTGTCACTTATTCCCCCCTAAGCCCCAGTTAGTTATTAATAAACATCTTTTGGCTGACATTGTCTGAAGGATTAGAGTAAGAGACCGAGTCGGCAGCAAGGCAGACGATTCCCACATTATGTCATATCTATAAACTCTGCGAACATCGGTTCAGTTAAAAATTTTGTATCATGCCAGATCACAACAATAGTCCCCTCTTTGTATTGTAGAGAGAGTGTCTGTCTCCTGAATCCAAACTGGAAACTGGTTCCTCAGAAGAGTTGTCTGCCTCCCAGTCTACTTTGTAATGGATAAGCCTGCAGTCTGAGAGGAAAGTTCTCTGTTGGAACTTTAATATTTGTACTGTATATGAGAAGAAGAATTTGAAATTCAATTCTAGATATAATACAGAACAAGTAAAGAGTAACTAATATGCAAAATAATACAATCCCAAATCGGAAAAAATTGAGACACTTTGTAAAATGGAGATAAAACGTCAGGGCAGGGGCATATTTATCACTGCAGAGCACCACATCTCCCCATGACAGAGGCCAATAATGTCTAGGAACTGTGAAGACCAGCTGCCAGTTCCCGAACGCATTTGGAAAAGTTGCTTGCAGCCCATGTTTCAGCAAAACCTGTGGTGGATGTTCTGGAGACTTATCCTGTTTGCCCCTAACGAAATATTGGAATTGGGTCATTTAATCTGCTGATCTCAATCAGACAGGTATGGAGTTTACAAACAGCGTTCACATCTTGAACTTCCATGTGCAGTTAAGGCTGCTTCTTTGTCCACTGCAGTTCATTTTTGTGTGACGGGCACAAACCAGGAACAAACCAGGAACAAACCAGGAACACTCATCGTGGAGCTTTCAAACTGGTCAAACTGTGCCGGTGTTTCTGAGAGCACCTGTTTACAGGCACCTTCGGGCCAGGTGGGTGTGGCCCTGCCAGGTGGTTGGCCACACCTGAAGACCATCACGCAGCTGATCAAGCCTCGTCGGAGGAGATACTTAAGAGTGTGTGGTGCTCTCTCCGACGCTGGATCATTGCGTGACTTCACGTTAGTTTCTCGGCCAGTCAGTACGGTGAGTCTGCCGCATTGTGCGTATCTTACGGCTGCCTGTTTGTTATCTCCCCAGGAGAAGCGTGGAGACGAGAGGGCAGCGAGCACGGGGTGCTCAGACACTGAGGAGCGGGGACAAGGAACACTGACACTGGGAAGAGGACATGTCACGGGAGTCGGGAACGCACTGGGGATTTATTGTTATTTTCCATTTCACTGTAATTAAACGCATTGTTTGCATTCAGAGCTCCGCGCCTGGGTCCTCCTTCCTCACTTCCCCACAGTTGGCCAGCCTCAACCGTGACAAAGGCAGTTCTGGTGCCTTCCTGGCCACCGGGCAAGACCTTGACAGAGTGTCCAGCAGCAGATGTGAAACCACTCTGGGGGATGACGGATGGCTAAATAACAGAGATGAAGGAATTCTGCAGGGTGGCTAGGAGGCCCACAGCAGACACAAAGAGACTCTGGGTACCAGCCAGGACCCCAACCAGAAGGCCAGTAGTGGACACGGAGCAATTCTGAAGATCAACATCACGGAAGGAGACATGTCCCATCATGACCGTCAGTGGCTGAAGAGATGGGGCTCTCCACGATACAAAAGAGGAAGCCAGCAGCAGAGACTGAGACCCTCAGAACCAGGACATGAACTCCTGGACTTTGGCTCACACTCAGGTGGAGCAGGGCCCACTGGCTCGAGACGCTGGATGTTCCGAATTTTTTGAAGATACTAGAGGCTTGAGATTCCCTAGATTCTCTGGGGACTCTTGAGGCTCAGGACTCCCTGGAAGCTTGATCTGAGCAGGACTCCCAGTCAGGCTGTTGAGTAGGGTGCATTGTCCTCTCAGAAGGATGCTCAGCAGGGTCTAGCAGATTGTGTTGTCCTGCCTGGAACTGTGCAGGGTTCACAGCCACTCCTCTGGCGACTCAGGCTGCTTCGCATTATTCGCAGACCTTCTTGGAAGCTGGAGCTGTGGCTGGAGCCTGGCCACCATCACCCTAGGAAAGGGGTAAGGTGAGAATCAGGCTGAGCCTGGAGTAAGGATGGTGGAGCATTAGCCTCTGAGGATGCAGGCTGTGAAATGTAAGCAGTCTCTGGAGTACCATATGTAGTTTCTAACAAGGTAACACAGTGAGTGGTCTCTGAGAGAGGACTACATTCAACAGTCTAGGCAGTCTCTGAATGAGCTGGCTGATCATCACAACCCATTGTCTCAGAGGTAATACTGTCAGGCCCAACAGACATACTGTTGTTATTCACCAGCACAAAAAGACACGCAGTCTTGTTATGCACAGGTTCCAGACCTGCATAGGTTCTAAACCACAACACGTAACTTTATTAATCACAGTTCATTCTCTGACACAGCAACAGAAACCACAGTCTGTCTCCCAAATACTGAACACACAGACTCATTAAACTTAGTCCTGTTATCAGTGGACTCAAAAACAGAATATGCACTGAAGGAAATCTCCGTCATCCGTAGATCGAGTTTCCTCCTAAGGCGTGGGCACCAATAAGCAGAGTTCATCCTTTAACATATAACAAAATTAAAATATTCTCATGCATGATCAACGGTTAATCACGGTACCGGCCGGAGTACCGGGAGCAGTTTGGAAGAACAAGAAGACGCGGAGACTGTCCTAGGTTGTCATTCCAAACTGACTCAACTTTATTCACAAGTACAACAGTTTATATAGAGGAAAAAGGTTCATGTGTCAGCAGATTCTCAGTTCAAACCGGTACAGACCAAATAAGGAAGCGTCTTCCTGCCCTCTGAGCAAAGAAGTATCCTTTGTATAGTTCAGCTACAATTTATGATCATCCCAGCGAAATACACTCCTAGACATAGAATACAGAGTTCTTTCATTAGTGAATTCTGAAACAAACCACCTGGCCTTTAACGAGCCTTTTTCTAAGAGATAAAGAAGGGAGGATGGGAGTAAGGAAGTGATCTCTGTGGTATTTTCGACCTTGGTACCAGCCTGTGATTCTTACACATTAATTCTTGGGTCACAGAGAAAGAGAAAAACAACTAGTAAATGGGCCTTATTGAGTAACAGTTTCATGTATGATATCACTATAAAACAATATCCTGTAAATGCTACCATGATATCAAAATATCACAACAGTTCCCTCCTTTTATCATGAAATGATAACATAGTATAAAGACAGAATGTAATAACATAATCTACAGACAAATCATAAACGTAACTTGTCCTCCGAGCAAGCTTGATATCAAAATTCTAAGAAAGAAAAGAAAGAGAAAAAAGAAAAAGAAAAAAGAGAAATAAGAAAACTTCATTCCCTTCTTTGATAACGGAGTAATTCACAACCTAATGCTCAATATATATATATCAGGAACATCATTGGTGACATCTGGCACATCATCTGGGTCAATTTGTGCCAATTGCAAATACATTGAGGTAGAAAAAACCTAAAAGTAATGCAATAGATATGATAAATAACCTAAATATATAAGAAAAAACGCAGTTCTTCAGTCGTCTCCTGGCCTGGTCCCAGGTTCGAGAGACATTAAATAAGCATCGTATGATGACAATGGGCATTTCATTTTCTCCATTATCAAAATAGAATGAGTCTAGCTTTATCAGATTAGACATCATGTGGTACTTTCGGCTTTCTTGTCCTGCACCTTGCTGTTGTTCACGTGAAGGATCAAAGAGCTCTCTGAGTCTTGGCTCTTTCAGGCGTTGTGTGTTAATCAGTGATTGCGTGTGTGTATCTATTGGATCCGGGCGCTGGCTCGCCGGTGTCGTCGTCTGCTTGATCCGACGCCTGAGATGGTCTGATTGGGCTGGTCTTAACCCTGCTGGCGTGAATCGACTGAGGTTGTCCGTCTGTGAGGATGCTGGTTCTTCGTCACTACCAGTACAGTCTGGGGGCTGGAAAACGCGCGGCCTCCCCGAGTTTCCTTGGTTTTAGCGACTTCACCAACACCGCATCTCCTGGTCTCCACTGTGGAGGGGAGAGGCTGAGAAAGACAAACTTTGTGATAGTTATTATTCAGTGTTTCTGCCAAATTGTAAACATAGTCGGACAATCGCCTTCAGTGACGCTGTTCCCCTCTGGATCTTTGTGTGTGTGTGTGTGTGTGTGTGTGTGTGTGTGTGTGTGTGTGTGTGTGTGTGTGTGTGTGTGTGTGTGTGTGTGTGTGTGTGTGTGTGTGTGTGTGTGTTTGTGGGGTCAGAGTGTGACCCCATAAATAACTTCCCCAAACCTGCCAAGAGTTCGCCTAAGCAAATGGCACTTACGTCCTACCATAAAACAATAAAACAAGGCACAAACTCCCCCATGCTCCAGAGTGCTCTCTAATACACACAAAGTTTGCAGACTATCAAGGATCAAACCTCTACCAATCTACAACTAAGTATAAACTCTAAGCATATATGGATATTTCTAAGCATAAATGACAATAAACAGTACAAAACCTAACATTCCTCTCACTTATAGGCCATCAAAGCCCCATCTGAACCTGGATGCACCACTTGCATAGGTTTAATACTTGTAAATAAACGGCTAATCACACAAATCACTGCAACAATAATAGTAAACATTGTTTAATGTTAATTCTGGACCCCACCTCTTGACGCATGGACACTCATGCGTCAACTCACCAAACCTGGATCCCTGTCTTAAAAACCGGCTCCACCAGGAGCCTGCATACACAAGATCTGGAAATAAAATCAAACTTCACACTTATAAACAAGTATATCACAAGGGTAACAAACATTCAGCATCAGCAAGACAAGTGTCATATTCAGGTTTTTCTCAAATCATTAAATCACTATTATTACCAGAATTTGTCCCAAATCATGAATCATCCCAATTTATTCCACAATTTAATCTGTGACTTTCCTTAAACAATGTCACTCCTCCCATTTTATCACCATGAGCTCAATAGCCCATCTTCAACTATTCCATAAACACCGTAACCCCTTATTTGTTTTACTCATGCCACTTGTCCGTTTCTGCCAAATCCTCCACAGCATTCTCAGAGAAACAAACATTAGCAATGCACATTGATTATCCTGGTGGGCAGGCGTCGGCCATCGACATTCCAGAGGTGCCATAAAAACACCATAAAGTTAGCCAACCCTTCTTGTGGAAAGAATGTCTTTCACATATAAACCCAGAAATCCTATAGTAGAAAAACATTAACTAATCCTCTCATAAACCACATGATCAAACACATGATTAATCATCTGCTGTAAAAAGAAATGTAAATGTTAGCGCTGCGCAAGTTAGTGAATGACACACACATAGTAAATTCACAGACAGAGAAAATGGCATTTAAAAGATTAAATCGTCACGCAACCTCGAATGTTGCTGTCATCTTTCTGCTCCTGTAACAAAAAACACATAAATTCATCCACCCTTTTGTCCTGTCTAGGTGGAGGTCAACCTTGAGTCGTGGTCAAGTCTTGTCAGCTTCTATCAGTCAGTCAGTTTGTTCTTTATTTCCATTCATACATTCATTCATTCTTTCTTTGCTGATAGTGGAACCTGTCATCGCATTTAGTTTCCACTTTCAGCAAAATGACGTCATTTCAATAAAAGAAAAAGAACTTTAGATAGGATTACATCGCTGAATCCTTTTTAGGGAGGGACTCTCATTTAATATTGTCCCAAATAAGTAGCTTTCTCCAGAGCCCATTTTAATGTGGAGAAAACTCACTTGACACAATTTTCTCGACGACGTTTAGCACTTTTAATTCCCGACGTGCAGATCTGCTTAAAGAAAACAAAATCAGTGCTTGTTCAAAAGATAAAAATGAAAAATAACAGAGATTATCAAACAAAACTTTCAGTGCACTGTAAAAGTATCAAAATAAAAAAGGCCTTTAAGTCATGACACAAACTCCTCATCAACTTCACAACAGGAGAAGAATCATCAGCTAGATTCACTCCAAACCAACCATCAGCTGCACAACCCACAACATAATCCTAATGTCATATTAGCTATGAGTTTAATCACCAGGTCTGTGCTCTTCACTCATTTAAACCACAGATCTATTTTATTCAATTTTCACAAAAAAAAAAAAAGTTTGTTCTGACGTATTCAAAGTTGTGTAGCTAAATACAAAAGTCACTCGCACATCAAACAGGAAACTCAGTGTTTTAGAGTCTCCACTTAACACACAAACTCCAACACATCTCATTCACTCATACTAGAATTCAGTCACCTTTCATTAATCTAAGAACCGATCAACTAATTTGCATATCAGCTATTAACCCACTAAGTTGACAGGACGACAGAAAAGCATGTTCAAAATATTATCACAAAAGACAATTTCCCTCATACAGTAAATCACTTGTGCTGCATTAATCAAGCAGGAAGCTTCTCCCAATTTACCATTTTAACAACTAAATTTATTGTCTGATCACTGATTCGTCAAACCAGGATTTTTTTTTTTTTCCACAAAAGTTAAATTGTTGTCCTGCAACCTAGAGAGTCAATTTTTTTTTTGCATTGTATAAATTCAGTATTTAATAACAAGTGTCTGCTAAATTGACACTATTTTAACACTGATGAAAGATAACAAGCTAATTTTCATTGCATGTCTGTGGAGCTGCATATCCAGCAGAGCATGCAATGTGCTATGAGTTTCACTGGTCTTTGCATCACACGAGGTGACTTGGACAAGATGATAAACAGACTCACACACTTAAAATGTTGTCTAATCTTCATGAGCTCTCTTGTGTTTGGAGTGTTAGTATGGTTAATGCATGTTCTGCTTTTGTGTGTGATTTTGAATATTCTATTTTCGCAGTGTTTAAAACTCTGTCTCAATTTTCCACTTAAGCAGTCAGTTTTCTTTTCCCCAGGTTTGCTAACCCAAATTTTGATTTCCCACATTTAATAACAAAATTTGTGTTCTCACCACTCTCATTCTATTGTCCTCTGATGCGGTTGACTTCGTGCTAGTGGCTGAAGTACTGCTGCTGCTGCCTTCTTGGGCAACTTCTTAGCAGGTCCTGCCGGTTTCTTGGCTTTGGCCGCAGCGGGCGTCTTGGCTTTGGTCTCAGTAGCCTTGTTCATCTTGAAGGATCCGGAGGCCCCGGTGCCCTTGGTCTGCACCAGAGTGCCCTTCGCCACCAGGCTCTTGAAGGCGGTCTTGACACGGGCCTTGTTCTTGTCCACATCGTAGCCTGCGGCAGCCAGAGCCTGCTTGAGAGCGGCCGCGGACACGCCGTTGCGCTCCTTGAAAGCAGCCACGGCTTTCACGATCAACTCGCCCACGCTGAGGCCGACCTTCTTCGGCTTGGACCTCTGCACAGGGCGTGTTTATGATGGAGCCTTTCCGACCACAGCCGGCACGTTGAGCGCATCATTAAGGGTCCATTTCTTTCATGTAGCAGTCCTTTCTGAACATTTCGACATGCTGCCGCCGCCGAACCTGGCCTCAGATCCAGCAAGCTCAGCGCGCTGATCTCCAAAAAAGTCCCGAAAGCCAGAAAGACGTCAAATAAATGTCTCGTTCTAAGAGCTCGAACAAAAACTCCTCTTCACTCCGCCATCTTGCTCGCCCCTCCGTGGAATTCATCCAATCAGATAGGAAGATGGGTTTGCTTTCTTCTTCTCTGGTGCTTTGTTAGATTGCTTCTGCAGCCTCTGCTCCGATACTGCCGCTGCTGACCAGGTTTTTTTTCCAGGTAAGAGTGAGAGTTTTGAGACAGATCGTGCTGTAAATAAGTCAGCCAGAAACTTGGCTTGAACGTTTCCAATTATTAAACTATTGTTTAACAACTATTGTTTAAATTTTCGTCCGACCGCTGCATGTGGAAAATTGATTCAGGTCTGCTTTTCACCTGAAAGTGACAAACTAAAGACATGTTCATCATTATCATCACTGCTTAATCAACACACATCTCTCTTTCTCTCTTTTTGTTTGTATTTTTTTTTTTAAATAGCTGGTGATCTGCAGTATCACAGCTCTCACAATCAAAAACAATTATTTTTACACAGCGCACAAAAACACCGTGACGTCAGACACATTCACACTCATTTTTTCTTCTACGTAGAGTTTACACACTTGAAGGATGGCACATCTGAGGTTGATTTAATTATTTGCTAGCTTTCTCTGAGTGAGCAACTTCTCACTTTTTAACGTACGTTTCAAGACAACAGGCAACTTCCTGTGTCTTTCTGCTTTTAATTTACTTTATTCGGGGACTAAGGAAGTCGTCAGTGTATCTCTCTGGATCACTAAGTGAAACTTCGTCAGCATATCCCGTTTCTTTATGGATCGATCACTGAGAGAGGTATAATACGGACGCATATTTACCTTCGTCAGCCTGATCCCACTTCTGACACCAAATTGAGGGAAATCTCCGTCATCCGTAGATCGAGTTTCCTCCTAAGGCGTGGGCACCAATAAGCAGAGTTCATCCTTTAACATATAACAAAATTAAAATATTCTCATGCATGATCAACGGTTAATCACGGTACCGGCCGGAGTACCGGGAGCAGTTTGGAAGAACAAGAAGACGCGGAGACTGTCCTAGGTTGTCATTCCAAACTGACTCAACTTTATTCACAAGTACAACAGTTTATATAGAGGAAAAAGGTTCATGTGTCAGCAGATTCTCAGTTCAAACCGGTACAGACCAAATAAGGAAGCGTCTTCCTGCCCTCTGAGCAAAGAAGTATCCTTTGTATAGTTCAGCTACAATTTATGATCATCCCAGCGAAATACACTCCTAGACATAGAGTACAGAGTTCTTTCATTAGTGAATTCTGAAACAAACCACCTGGCCTTTAACGAGCCTTTTTCTAAGAGATAAAGAAGGGAGGATGGGAGTAAGGAAGTGATCTCTGTGGTATTTTTGACCTTGGTACCAGCCTGTGATTCTTACACATTAATTCTTGGGTCACAGAGAAAGAGAAAAACAACTAGTAAATGGGCCTTATTGAGTAACAGTTTTCCTGTATAATATCACTATAAAACAATATCCTGTAAATGCTACCATGATATCAAAATATCACAACAGTTCCCTCCTTTTATCATGAAATGATAACATAGTATAAAGACAGAATGTAATAACATAATATAAAGACAAATCATAAACGTAACTTGTCCTCCGAGCAAGCTTGATATCAAAATTCTAAGAAAGAAAAGAAAGAGAAAAAAGAAAAAGAAAAAAGAGAAATAAGAAAACTTCATTCCCTTCTTTGATAACGGAGTAATTCACAACCTAATGCTCAATATATATATATCAGGAACATCATTGGTGACATCTGGCACATCATCTGGGTCAATTTGTGCCAATTGCAAATACATTGAGGTAGAAAAAACCTAAAAGTAATGCAATAGATATGATAAATAACATAAATATATAAGAAAAAACGCAGTTCTTCAGTCGTCTCCTGGCCTGGTCCCAGGTTCGAGAGACATTAAATAAGCATCGTATGATGACAATGGGCATTTCATTTTCTCCATTATCAAAATAGAATGAGTCTAGCTTTATCAGATTAGACATCATGTGGTACTTTCGGCTTTCTTGTCCTGCACCTTGCTGTTGTTCACGTGAAGGATCAAAGAGCTCTCTGAGTCTTGGCTCTTTCAGGCGTTGTGTGTTAATCAGTGATTGCGTGTGTGTATCTATTGGATCCGGGCGCTGGCTCGCCGGTGTCGTCGTCTGCTTGATCCGACGCCTGAGATGGTCTGATTGGGCTGGTCTTAACCCTGCTGGCGTGAATCCACTGAGGTTGTCCGTCTGTGAGGATGCTGGTTCTTCGTCACTACCAGTACAGTCTGGGGGCTGGAAAACGCGCGGCCTCCCCGAGTTTCCTTGGTTTTAGCGACTTCACCAACACCGCATCTCCTGGTCTCCACTGTGGAGGGGAGAGGCTGAGAAAGACAAACTTTGTGATAGTTATTATTCAGTGTTTCTGCCAAATTGTAAACATAGTCGGACAATCGCCTTCAGTGACGCTGTTCCCCTCTGGATCTTTGTGTGTGTGTGTGTGTGTGTGTGTGTGTGTGTGTGTGTGTGTGTGTGTGTGTGTGTGTGTTTGTGGGGTCAGAGTGTGACCCCATAAATAACTTCCCCAAACCTGCCAAGAGTTCGCCTAAGCAAATGGCACTTACGTCCTACCATAAAACAATAAAACAAGGCACAAACTCCCCCATGCTCCAGAGTGCTCTCTAATACACACAAAGTTTGCAGACTATCAAGGATCAAACCTCTACCAATCTACAACTAAGTATAAACTCTAAGCATATATGGATATTTCTAAGCATAAATGACAATAAACAGTACAAAACCTAACATTCCTCTCACTTATAGGCCATCAAAGCCCCATCTGAACCTGGATGCACCACTTGCATAGGTTTAATACTTGTAAATAAACGGCTAATCACACAAATCACTGCAACAATAATAGTAAACATTGTTTAATGTTAATTCTGGACCCCACCTCTTGACGCATGGACACTCATGCGTCAACTCACCAAACCTGGATCCCTGTCTTAAAAACCGGCTCCACCAGGAGCCTGCATACACAAGATCTGGAAATAAAATCAAACTTCACACTTATAAACAAGTATATCACAAGGGTAACAAACATTCAGCATCAGCAAGATAAGTGTCATATTCAGGTTTTTCTCAAATCATTAAATCACTATTATTACCAGAATTTGTCCCAAATCATGAATCATCCCAATTTATTCCACAATTTAATCTGTGACTTTCCTTAAACAATGTCACTCCTCCCATTTTATCACCATGAGCTCAATAGCCCATCTTCAACTATTCCATAAACACCGTAACCCCTTATTTGTTTTACTCATGCCACTTGTCCGTTTCTGCCAAATCCTCCACAGCATTCTCAGAGAAACAAACATTAGCAATGCACATTGATTATCCTGGTGGGCAGGCGTCGGCCATCGACATTCCAGAGGTGCCATAAAAACACCATAAAGTTAGCCAACCCTTCTTGTGGAAAGAATGTCTTTCACATATAAACCCAGAAATCCTATAGTAGAAAAACATTAACTAATCCTCTCATAAACCACATGATCAAACACATGATTAATCATCTGCTGTAAAAAGAAATGTAAATGTTAGCGCTGCGCAAGTTAGTGAATGACACACACATAGTAAATTCACAGACAGAAAAGATGGCATTTAAAAGATTAAATTGTCATGCAACCTCGAATGTTGCTGTCATCTTTCTGCTCCTGTAACAAAAACACATAAATTCATCCACCCTTTTGTCCTGTCTAGGTGGAGGTCAACCTTGAGTCGTGGTCAAGTCTTGTCAGCTTCTATCAGTCAGTCAGTTTGTTCTTTATTTCCATTCATACATTCATTCATTCTTTCTTTGCTGATAGTGGAACCTGTCATCGCATTTAGTTTCCACTTTCAGCAAAATGACGTCATTTCAATAAAAGAAAAAGAACTTTAGATAGGATTACATCGCTGAATCCTTTTTAGGACAGGGACTCTCATTTAATATTGTCCCAAATAAGTAGCTTTCTCCTGAGCCCATTTTAATGTGGAGAAAACTCACTTGACACAATTTTCTCAACGACGTTTAGCACTTTTAATTCCCGACGTGCAGATCTGCTTAAAGAAAACAAAATCAGTGCTTGTTCAAAAGATAAAAATGAAAAATAACAGAGATTATCAAACAAAACT
This sequence comes from Maylandia zebra, assembly GCF_041146795.1. Classification (NCBI taxonomy): domain Eukaryota; kingdom Metazoa; phylum Chordata; class Actinopteri; order Cichliformes; family Cichlidae; genus Maylandia; species Maylandia zebra. The sequence continues at coordinate 36,089,070 of NC_135187.1, read as the reverse complement.
TTCAGTGCACTGTAAAAGTATCAAAATAAAAAAGGCCTTTAAGTCATGACACAAACTCCTCATCAACTTCACAACAGGAGAAGAATCATCAGCTAGATTCACTCCAAACCAACCATCAGCTGCACAACCCACAACATAATCCTAATGTCATATTAGCTATGAGTTTAATCACCAGGTCTGTGCTCTTCACTCATTTAAACCACAGATCTATTTTATTCAATTTTCACAAAAAAAAAAAAGTTTGTTCTGACGTATTCAAAGTTGTGTAGCTAAATACAAAAGTCACTCGCACATCAAACAGGAAACTCAGTGTTTTAGAGTCTCCACTTAACACACAAACTCCAACACATCTCATTCACTCATACTAGAATTCAGTCACCTTTCATTAATCTAAGAACCGATCAACTAATTTGCATATCAGCTATTAACCCACTAAGTTGACAGGACGACAGAAAAGCATGTTCAAAATAGTATCACAAAAGACAATTTCCCTCATACAGTAAATTGCTTATGCTGCATTAATCCAGCAGGAAGCTTCTCCCAATTTACCATTTTAACAACTAAATTTATTGTCTGATCACTGATTCGTCAAACCAGGATTTTTTTTTTTCCACAAAAGTTAAATTGTTGTCCTGCAACCTAGAGAGTCAATTTTTTTTTTTGCATTGTATAAATTCAGTATTTAATAACAAGTGTCTGCTAAATTGACACTATTTTAACACTGATGAAAGATAACAAGCTAATTTTCATTGCATGTCTGTGGAGCTGCATATCCAGCAGAGCATGCAATGTGCTATGAGTTTCACTGGTCTTTGCATCACACGAGGTGACTTGGACAAGATGATAAACAGACTCACACACTTAAAATGTTGTCTAATCTTCATGAGCTCTCTTGTGTTTGGAGTGTTAGTATGGTTAATGCATGTTCTGCTTTTGTGTGTGATTTTGAATATTCTATTTTCGCAGTGTTTAAAACTCTGTCTCAATTTTCCACTTAAGCAGTCAGTTTTCTTTTCCCCAGGTTTGCTAACCCAAATTTTGATTTCCCACATTTAATAACAAAATTTGTGTTCTCACCACTCTCATTCTATTGTCCTCTGATGCGGTTGACTTCGTGCTAGTGGCTGAAGTACTGCTGCTGCTGCCTTCTTGGGCAACTTCTTAGCAGGTCCTGCCGGTTTCTTGGCTTTGGCCGCAGCGGGCGTCTTGGCTTTGGTCTCAGTAGCCTTGTTCATCTTGAAGGATCCGGAGGCCCCGGTGCCCTTGGTCTGCACCAGAGTGCCCTTCGCCACCAGGCTCTTGAAGGCGGTCTTGACACGGGCCTTGTTCTTGTCCACATCGTAGCCTGCGGCAGCCAGAGCCTGCTTGAGAGCGGCCGTGGACACGCCGTTGCGCTCCTTGAAAGCAGCCACGGCTTTCACGATCAACTCGCCCACGCTGAGGCCGACCTTCTTCGGCTTGGACCTCTGCACAGGGCGTGTTTATGATGGAGCCTTTCCGACCACAGCCGGCACGTTGAGCGCATCATTAAGGGTCCATTTCTTTCATGTAGCAGTCCTTTCTGAACATTTCGACATGCTGCCGCCGCCGAACCTGGCCTCAGATCCAGCAAGCTCAGCGCGCTGATCTCCAAAAAAGTCCCGAAAGCCAGAAAGACGTCAAATAAATGTCTCGTTCTAAGAGCTCGAACAAAAACTCCTCTTCACTCCGCCATCTTGCTCGCCCCTCCGTGGAATTCATCCAATCAGATAGGAAGATGGGTTTGCTTTCTTCTTCTCTGGTGCTTTGTTAGATTGCTTCTGCAGCCTCTGCTCCGATACTGCCGCTGCTGACCAGGTTTTTTTTCCAGGTAAGAGTGAGAGTTTTGAGACAGATCGTGCTGTAAATAAGTCAGCCAGAAACTTGGCTTGAACGTTTCCAATTATTAAACTATTGTTTAACAACTATTGTTTAAATTTTCGTCCGACCGCTGCATGTGGAAAATTGATTCAGGTCTGCTTTTCACCTGAAAGTGACAAACTAAAGACATGTTCATCATTATCATCACTGCTTAATCAACACACATCTCTCTTTCTCTCTTTTTGTTTGTATTTTTTTTTTTAAATAGCTGGTGATCTGCAGTATCACAGCTCTCACAATCAAAAACAATTATTTTTACACAGCGCACAAAAACACCGTGACGTCAGACACATTCACACTCATTTTTTCTTCTACGTAGAGTTTACACACTTGAAGGATGGCACATCTGAGGTTGATTTAATTATTTGCTAGCTTTCTCTGAGTGAGCAACTTCTCACTTTTTAACGTACGTTTCAAGACAACAGGCAACTTCCTGTGTCTTTCTGCTTTTAATTTACTTTATTCGGGGACTAAGGAAGTCGTCAGTGTATCTCTCTGGATCACTAAGTGAAACTTCGTCAGCATATCCCGTTTCTTTATGGATCGATCACTGAGAGAGGTATAATACGGACGCATATTTACCTTCGTCAGCCTGATCCCACTTCTGACACCAAATTGAGGGAAATCTCCGTCATCCGTAGATCGAGTTTCCTCCTAAGGCGTGGGCACCAATAAGCAGAGTTCATCCTTTAACATATAACAAAATTAAAATATTCTCATGCATGATCAACGGTTAATCACGGTACCGGCCGGAGTACCGGGAGCAGTTTGGAAGAACAAGAAGACGCGGAGACTGTCCTAGGTTGTCATTCCAAACTGACTCAACTTTATTCACAAGTACAACAGTTTATATAGAGGAAAAAGGTTCATGTGTCAGCAGATTCTCAGTTCAAACCGGTACAGACCAAATAAGGAAGCGTCTTCCTGCCCTCTGAGCAAAGAAGTATCCTTTGTATAGTTCAGCTACAATTTATGATCATCCCAGCGAAATACACTCCTAGACATAGAGTACAGAGTTCTTTCATTAGTGAATTCTGAAACAAACCACCTGGCCTTTAACGAGCCTTTTTCTAAGAGATAAAGAAGGGAGGATGGGAGTAAGGAAGTGATCTCTGTGGTATTTTCGACCTTGGTACCATCCTGTGATTCTTACACATTAATTCTTGGGTCACAGAGAAAGAGAAAAACAACTAGTAAATGGGCCTTATTGAGTAACAGTTTTCCTGTATAATATCACTATAAAACAATATCCTGTAAATGCTACCATGATATCAAAATATCACAACATGCATTTATACTTTCTCCCACAGAAAACTCATTCCCTTCATCAATCTGATCAGAAACAGAAATGTTCATTTCACTAAGATTATATGAACGTTCAAGAAATGGAGAAACAATCAAGTAACCAGACCACAGTCCACAGAAGCCAGTCTCTGCCATCAATTCCTCTTTACTCACAGAAGCAGGGGCACCACCAAGCAGGTCCAGGGGGCACTGGCCACCCCCCAAAATTTGCTGCCCCTGCACAGAAGACGAGACATCAGGAGACACCAACAGAGAAACAGTCTGCGGATGGGCTGGGCATCAGGACATACGAGCAGCAGGTCAAGACTAAAGCAACTTGGAACTAAGAATAAGACCAAAGCCACTAAAAATACATGAAGCAACTGCAAACATTACACACACCGACAATCAACAGGCTTGAAAGTCTAAAAAACTGAAACTGCTGGGCACACTGACCCAGAAACATGATAGAGATACAATAAGACACAATAAAATAAAAGAAATGATAATAAATCAATAAAAGTCTCAACAGGAAGCCCATTTAAACAACATACAGTGGTGTGGAAAAGAGTTTGTCATCTTCCTGATTTCCTGTTTTTAATGTTTCATCAAATAAATTTAAATATTAGACAAAAATAGCACAAGTAAACACAAAATGCAGTTTATAAATGAAGGTGTTTAATATCAAGGCTAAAATATTCAAACCCATATGGTCCTGTGTGAAACAGTGATTTTATAACATAAATTAACAGTGGTGAATGACATCTTTGGAAACTTGAGTTCAGTTTCTCTAGCCTCACACAGGCCTGGTGACTTAAATAGGACCTGCCAGACAAAGCAGAGTAGACCAAAAGGCTCTCAGAATCATATCATGTCACAATCCTGCGACTCATCCAGAGGTCACAAAAAAACAGCACAATATCCGAAGAACTGCTTGCCTCACTTCTCTCAGTTATGGACAGCGTTCAACAAAAGGAACATTAAGGCTCGTCTCAGTGTTGCCAGAAAACATCTTGATGATCCCCACGACTTTTGGGAAAATACTCTATGGACTGATGAGACAGAAGCTGAACCTTTTGGAAGGTGTGTGTCCCATTCATCTGCAGTAAAAGTAACACAACATTTCAGAATAGGAACATCATACCAAAATATGGTGGTGGCCCGGGGTTGTTGTACTGACTGAGGACCTGGAAGACTCACTGTGGTAAATGGAAGCATGAACGAGACTGTCTGGCCATCCGTTCATGACGTCAAGCTGAAGTTGGGTTCTGCAGCAGGACAATGATCCAAAACCATGCAGTGTGTTACATCCCAAAGAAGTCTACGGGGTGAGGGGAGGAACATAAAACTAGAAAGAGAAATCAATATCAAGCTAGCCAAAAACATAAGCCTAATGAAAAAACAGGCAAACAAACCAAGGCTTCCAGAAACATCTGACATTCTGACAACCACAAAAATGGCCAAAGACCCTGAAGCGATATTTCAGTCAGCCTTGGAGAACATCTGTTGGCTGCAGGACTCGGACTTCAGCTTGCACTGGAACGTTCACGGCTGAATGTGAAATGGTGGGAATGAGAATCGGCACCTCCAAATCCGAGGCCATGGTCCTCAGCCTGAAAAGGGTGGAGTGCCCACTCCGAGTCAGGGACGAGTTCCTGCCCCAAGTAGAAGAGTTTAAGTATCTCGGGATCTTGTTCGCAAGTGACGGGAGAAGGGAGCGGGAGATCAATAGACGGACTGGTACAGTGATGCGGACGCTGTACCGGTCTGTTGTGGCGAAGAGAGAGCTGAGTGTAAAAGCAAAGCTCTCAACATCAGGAAAGGAGACATGTCCCATTGTGACCGTTGATGGCTGAAGAGATGGAGCTTTCTACGATACAAAAGAGGAAGCCAGTAACAGAAAATAAGACCCTCAGAACCAGGCCACGTAGAACTCCTGGACTCTTGGAAGTTCAGCCACCCGGGAGGGGCTCAGAGTAGAGCAGCTGCTCCTCCACATCGAAAGGAGCCAGTTGAGGTGGTTCAGGCATCTGGCAAGGATGCCTCCTGGGCGCCTCTTGGGTGAGGTGTTCCGGGCATGTCCCACCGGGAGGAGGCCCCGGGGCAGACCCAAGACACGCTGGAGAGATTATATCTTTCGGCTGGCCTGGGAACGCCTTGGTGCTCCCCCGGATAAGCTGGAGGAGGTGGCTGGGGAGAGGGAGGTCAAAATCCTGACCTGAATCTGATTGAAATGCTGGGATTTTGTATGAAGCTGAGTTACATAAGCTGGAACAGTCACCCAGGTCATGGTCTTGAGAGCATGAAAATGACAGCTGGACGTCTTAAGGGTCCTGCTGCAGCCACATTTGTTTTATTCTAATAACACTCCTCCTCCATCAGGGGTCACCACAGCAGATCATCGCCTTCCATCTCACCCCATCTCCAGTATCCTCCTCTGTCACACAAATCTTTTACAGATTGTTCTTCACTACATCCACAAATCCTCTTTGTGTTTTTTTTAACCTCCTACCACATTCAGGGTCTTTTGCCCAATGTACCCACAGTCCTTCCTCCTTATGTCCAAACCATCTTAACCTCGCCTCTCTAACTTAACCACATGTTTTGAGACAGAATAAATTATGTTGATCAATTCTAAAGTCTTTTCAAAACAGATGATCATAAAGAGAGTCTCCTGATGTTTAATAATTCATATTTAATAGTTTTGCTCTTTGGTGCTGCTTTATCTCAGGTGGTCTAAGAGCAGACAAAAGCTCTATGTGGTGTTTTGGGGCTATGGGGGGAGGAGGGAGCTGCAGAGAGCCAAGTAAGACTACAACTTTTAATTCCTGGTCTTTACTTAGTGTTGATTTAATAAATTAATCCTTATTTCTATAAATAACAGCTGCACCATCTAAAGTGGAATGACAAAAACTCTCCTAATAAGACCAGATCAGTTATCTTTAATGCCCACATTGGTTTTTGGGCACCACATAGACAGCTAGCGGTTGAAGGATGACATGTAGCTATGTAATCAGTGGTCAGATTGGGAGTCTGATCAAATTTGATTGGAGGCAACTCCTCTACAGAGAGCTTACCAGAGTTGCTCATTTGGGAAAATTGATCTGAAACAAAAAAACAAAGGTGTATCCTCTGATGGCCAGGGCCCTGAAAGTAGGAGGAGCACATGGTGGAACCTATAGCAAATTATAGGGGAACTTGTCCCCGCTTACCTTTCAGTGTAAATATGAGCATACAGTATGTATATGAGGTGTTGCTCTGATTGTTTAACTGGGTCTGTCTAACCTGCTTGGCCCTGTGGCTTTCCCACACCAGATGTATGCACAGAGGTCACACATACAAACATCTTGAGAGGGAATCCTTATGCACTGAGAACATTGAACATGCCGAGCTGACATTATTTTTACTTTCCTGGGGTTGTATTAACAAATGGTTTCCTGGTTGTGGCTACAGATCTGGACACCTGCGCTACTTTGTGGCTGCTATTTCTGCAGTTCATGGAAACCAATCTCAGAAAAGAGAAATCATATAATAAAGAAAATAATTGACACCAGAATATATTTCAGGTTATATATTTTATGTAGTAATACAAATAGCACAATTGGAAAAGGGTGTGCAAAAGTAATTACAGTCCTTGTTTTTGGCTTACATTGCATTCAACCCTATATTGTAACAGGCAAACACTGCAATGAATCCACACTTTGATGCTACTATCTCATACATTCTCATACATACAGTATCATTGTTCTCAGTTGCTTTTGACCATTGTTTACAGTCAAAATGTTGCAAATCCTGTCTTTTTAATCGATAGATGTGCTAAATTATATCTCAGCTGACCCAGTGAATTAGTTATAACTAATTCAAATCAGTTTACATCCAGATTCACTGCATATTTGCAGTTTTATGCAAGTCAGATCAAATACGGTTGATTTTTCTGGCAAAGACATGACAGTAGTATATCTCATGCAGCAGTCACATAAATTACCATTTAAAAAGTCACTATTGTTTCTACAATGTCTAAACTTTAATTATGCATCTGGACCAAATAAGGACTTGTAAAGGTGGTCAAAAACTGTTACTGACATCTGTAGGTGAAAAGAAAAGAAGAAAAAATCTGTTCAGATGCACACATGCTGAGAAAAAAGCTGTTCCTTTAACTCCATATCATATAGTGTGATCATGAAAAGGCTTCCACTGTCTTGGCTACCACAGTTAGTCAGATGGTGGTGTTGATGATGGCACTGATCCTGTCTTAAGTCTGCAAAGCATGATTTGAATAAGCTGGACACAGAAGATGTGAGAACTGAACACTTTTACCTACCAGGATATAGTCTGCACCCCCGTGAGGGGAAGAATAGATTCCACAAAAACAAAGTGCAAATGTCATGTAATCAGTCACTGCAGTAACATTTATGAAAGCCTGACTTCAACATAGGGGGAACTACCCAAAGCCCTTAATTATCATAAATGTCTTCAAGAAACAGAAGCTGAGGGACGTAAAGTTGTCCTCATAATCTCATGACCTGAACATCATCTTTGGAGAGATTGTAAACATGCTCTGCATGCAAAGATCATCGAAAACATCTCAGAACGTGAACAGTGGCTGAAAATTCCTAAATCCAAAATGAAAACACTCAGAAAACATTTAGGTCAGCGGTCTCCAACCTTTTTTGTGCCACGGGCCGGTTTATGTCCGACAATATTTTCACGGCCTTTAAGGTGTTGCAGATAAGTACAACAAAATAAAACCAGTATCGGTACCAAAAAAAGAAGATTTATTCATAACACAGGAAAAGATCCAGGGAAACCGAGTTAACGATAAAAACGATTTAAAAAAATAACGATAAAAACGCTGAAAACCATAAATTTCGCTCCCGAGCCTCAACCCTCGCAGCCCGGTACCGAACGACTCACGGACCGGTCCGTGGCCCGGGGGTTGGGGAGCGCTGATTTAGAGTTGTGATACCTGCTAGAAAAAGTTCAACACTGATCTAGTTACTTAGTAGTTAATATGTGAGACAAGTACTTTTTGCATACAACTGTGTCGTCATCAAAGTACTACAACAATTAGGCACATGGGTTAGTAATTAATGAAAGAACAATACTGCAGATAATACAGAGCAACAGAAGATAGACTGACACACAGAACATGAAAAACCAGAACATGTATGTGCTGCATCCTCCTCTTGCTGTTGGTCACAGTAGGGATCAAACTGTAGGCCGAAGTATCACGTCAAGAATTTCAACACAACATTCGAACACACAGTGCAGTGTATCTACAATCGAAGCCCATCATTTGCCAGCACCTAATGCATGAACTTCAAAACTTTAATATATCAACAGCTTACTGATGGAAAAAGCAGGTGAAATGATCCAGTCGCTGTCAGACCGTTTGATGGTTAGTATTGATTTTGTAAAATGTTTAAGTTATAGTTGTTTTTTTAATTTTATTTTATATTTTGTGTTTTTTCCAAGTCCAAGAGCTTTGGGTAAAGTGTTGATAAATTTCATTAAGACATTAGTAGTTGTAATACTTGTAAGTTTATCATGCAACGTGTGATTAAATGTAAAACTCACTGCCACGTCAACACAAACTACTCAAAAACAAAGCAGATCAAAAATATCAAGACTTCAGATGAGCAAATATATTCATACAGTCATTAGCAGAATGAAAACATGCCAGGATCAGATCTCCTCTGGAATATCGTGAAGATCTGAAAAAAAGAGAACAAATATAAATTCAGACCTCTAACATCAGTTTAACAGTGCAGTATTTTAGTGTCAAGTATCCAAACATAACGGGGGGAGGAACAAATCAAATTAAAGCTCATGTGTTTTGTTTGAGGAATGAGGGATGAGGATACAAAGGCAGTCAATAAACTCGTTGGTGGCTGGACTTCTGGAGTCACCCAAGTTCTTTAAAGCTCTGAATGTTGTGGAGCTGTTCGGATTTATACAGCTTTGCAACGTTGCGTGGAAATTGTGGGGAGTACCTCTGGACTGGCAAGTTGGCTGCGGGTTGTTGTATAAAAAGCTAAGTGTAAACATGTAACCCATCTTTTTTCTGGGAAATCAAAAAGTAAATGGTTTGGGAAACGGTGTAGCTATGTCTTTATATCCTAATCAGACAACCAAGTACAGTAAAAGGTCTTAAGTGTGGTATTTGCATTTGGTTGCTGAGGAGAAGGGCTTAGACTAAAATGGAAGAAATCAAACGGGAACATTAGGAGTACCAAACCACATCAGCAGTTTGGTACATTTTTTTAGTTACATTTAGTTACATTTAGTTACATCTACAAATGACGATAAAGTTATTTTGTCAGAAAGTGTTTTGTAACATTTCTGTCCTGATGCTCAGTTATACAGGTAAATCCCAAAAGCTTGACTCTGTTCATCAGGACGTTTTCAGTGGGAGAAACGTTTCGTCACTCATCCAGGTGACTTCTTCAGTCTCAGCTGACTGCAGGTCAGTAACTTGACCATAAGTATGCAAATTGTCATGACCAGTGATCAACAACCACCGATCAGTGGCCATGAGTCCCATTCACAGAGAGCTGGGGAATGGCTGCAATCACAGAAGAGCCACCTCGTCAGGCCAGGACTCTGCAGTCTATTTACACCTACAGGCCAGTGGACTCTTTCAATGATGAGGATGTAACATCCTGGACAAGGAGGAACGCTGGTTTGAGGGCGGAGTCAAGGAGGCCATTTACATGAAAAGGGAAAGACCATCTCTGAATGGAGGAGGGGCCTAAGGGTGCATCTGTCACCATCTTACAATGCTGTGATTGCAGCCATTCCCCAACTCTCTGTGAATGGGACTCATGGTTGTTGATCAATGATCATGACAATTTGGATATTAATGATCAAGGAACTGACCTCCCAGCTCATTGTTCCTTCAGTGGGCTGGTTTCAGTCATTGTGCAAATGTCCTGTTTAAAGGTTGGAAACCTGCAGTCAGCTGAGACTGAAGACGTCACCTGATGATGATGAAACGTTTCTCCCACTGAAAACATCCTGATGAACAGAATCAAACATTCTAGTTTTCTTTAGTAAGGAAAAGTTATTACTATTTTTTACACAATAACTAAATTATTTTCAGAAAAAACAACTTGTTATTTTTCAATTAACACTCAATATGATTTGGGCTGTCACTTGAGAAACCGCTGTGCCAAAAACAAAAGAAATGGTAAATGGACAAGAAAGATATAGATACATAGACAGCAGTCGGTCACGTCGTGTCTGTCTGTTACCTAACCTTTGGAGCTTTCAGATGCAGTCCCATCGTCATCATCATCTGACGTCACATATACCTCTAGGTCAATGACTTGCTGCAGGCTTGACTGGTGAACAGAATCTTGGTTGGCTTGCATGTTATAAACTCCAGACATCTCTGTTTCTGACTGCATTGACAAAGGCTTAGACATCTAGGAAAGAGCAAAGAAACATGAGTAATGGGTACAGAAAACACAGCTGATTTATAACAACCACCAGGTTTATTTTACTCCTCTCAGAGGTTGTTTCTTCGGGCTTTTCTGCTTCTTTGTCAAATGCTTAACTTCCAAAGATCAAACTATCTGCTCCGCGTTCGGTTATCAACCTAGCTCAGTCATCACCAGATCAGCAGCCAGAGGTAGTGTGTCTGTTCTGTTCATGTTACAGTCAGTTTGTTTTTCACAGCTATCCTCGTTGTCTGTTCTGATCGAGCATATGTGATGGTCTGTACTCCCATGGATGGCCTGCATCTCCTGGTAGCGTTGTTCCAACTTTCTGTAAATAAACCTGTGTGACCTTTTCCCTGTGTCCTCTGTGTGTGGGTTCATGATTCTGTTCATGACAGAAGGATCTGACCTCCATGGAGTTAAAATTTGTTTAAAATCTGTGTCTTGGCGCCCCTTGTTGCCCCTATTATACTATATCAGTATAAGTAATTGAACTTACCTGAGAGGCCTGTTCTCCATACCGCTGTGAAGCAGGTGCAACCCCACTGGTGGCTTTCATTTGTCGGACCTGCCTCTCTAGCTCAGCCCGGGCCCTCTCGCTGTCTTTGAACCGATTTTCTGCATCCCTCAGTCTCAGCAGCTCTTCCTGCAGCAGGCTGTGTTGTCTCTGCAGAAGCGCCAGTTCTCCTATGGTTGACAATACAGTGGCTTCCCGATGGCCTCCATCTCGCAACAGAGGGCGCCATACTTCACTTGGAGACATGGTGCCCTGCTGCTGCAGTAACAGCTCCAAGATTGAGTCTTGCTTAATAACAGCACCCTGTCATATTACAAGGAGAATCCAGTGTCAGATATTTTTGGTTTGTGACAGAGTCAAATATGAAGTGTGTCTGTTGTGTTGTGATGTTTTAGAAAGATTCCACAGTTGTGTTATTTTGTAAAGATGGATTCGCTTCTTTGTTTCTGGTAGATTTGACTTTTATTTACAAATATTTCAAACCAGTCGACCAAATAAGCACCAAAAGACTGCTGCGGATCAGCTTTAGTTTAGCTTTTACTGTGAAAAAAATCAAAACATGTATAAATAAAGAAATATTAAGCACTAAATGTACAGAAAGACATAAGAGAGAGAAATAGAAAAGTGATTAATTGCACATAAAAAAGTGGCAGGAGTGAGCAGCAGTACAAGTTTGAGCAGCACAAGATTGCAGTGTGAAGTGTGATTATTAAGTGTGAGCTCATGCGTCTCATGTCTGCATGTCTTATGATGTCAGGCTCGTGTTGTCATGGCTACGTCTCTCAGTGTTTCCTGTTTTATTTTGTAGAGTCAGGAGTCTCCATGTTCAGTGTGTTTTGTTTTACTTCCCCTGTGGTGTCCTTATGTTCAGCTGTTTCCTCGTGTGTTCCCGTGATCACCTCCTGTGTGCGTTCAGTCTGTGTCAGGTTGTCTGTTTGGTTTCACGTCATGTCACAGAGATCTAACTGCTCAGGTTCATGTTGGGTTTATTTCACAGTTCCATGGTCCCATGAACCTGTTCAGTTCCATGTCTCTCGCCACAGTTTCCATAGTTATTTAGTTTTCCCAGTTTAGGTTTCAGTTAGTTGTGGCTATGTTTTTGTATTCATGCTTACCAGCCATAATAAACATCTCGCTGTTTGTTTAAACCTTAGTCCCGTTTTCTTCTCTGTCTGAGATTGGGTCACTCTACACACCGTCAGCTCCCACTGACCGTGACAACACCTGCACTGCTACAACTGTCTGCTGGGACTGAACGACACTGCATTCGTTCTGAAGACAGTCTGCAAGCTGGTAAACTGCCCAAGGAAGAAACTTCTGAGGCTGGATCCTGTCACACTGTCCTTTGTTCTTTTCACTTTTTTATAGCAATAACTGGATGAGACACTCCTGAGAGTAATGTTTTCAGTAAATGGACTGATTCTTATAGAGCGCTCTCCCGGAGTGCTCAAAGCGCTGTAGACAACACACCCACTCATACAAGCACTTCTAAACACAAGTGCAAACTAATCTCCACACACCCTGATGTGAATGTTACCAAGCAGGTACTGTGTTAGGAGACCTGGGTCGTTGACGCAGAGTTTTGAAGGTTTTTTTTACTATTGTACTTTGATTCTTATTGTTTATTGTTTCTAGTCTTTTGGTTTCTTTCTTAATGTTCTGGTTTCTGTCTGTGTTTCTTGCTCTGTCTCCCCTGTCTGTTGCGTCCCCTTGAGAAGTCCATGTCTCTGTGTTATGTTTCCTGTTTTACTTTGAAGGTCCATGTCTGACGTTAATGTATCTGGTTTTGCTTCCCCTGTCTCGTCAGCCCTGATTTGTCCCAGCTGTGTTTCCCTCCTGTCTCTCATTCCCTGACTGCTCCCTCTGTGTATTCAAGCCCTGTGTTTCTGGGTCAGTGTCGTGATCTATCATCCCTCCATGCTGTGTGGTCCGGCCTTCTGCCTGCCAGTTTAGTTTCCAGTGTTTCCAGTGTTTCCAGTGTAGCCAGTGTAGCCAGTTGTGTCATGTAGAAATAAATCTTTATTTTGAGTCTGCGCTTTTGGGTCCACCTTGCCATCACTACTGCCTGCACACAGCCTTCACATGACAGAAGATCGCGACCAGAACATGGACCCCGCAGACTGTTTCTGCTGGAGGTTCTGGAGAACCGCTCCTGTATGACGAGCCAGAGGATTTGCAGCCCGGTCAGCTGGAGGGTTCGTGGCCCGACCCACCCCCTTTCCCGGAGTAAACAGCGTTCACAACGCCGCCACTCCAGAACGACTGAGCACACCCCATTCATGGGAGAAAGTGAATGTTTATTGCCCTCTCCACTCGAGCATTCCAACCCAACCTTCTGCAATTTCTTTCACTGTGAGCAAGACTGTTTTTCACTCAGAGGATTTATTCTGTCTGAATCGGTTGATTCAGAGAATGTAAGTCTTGTTCCCGCTGGAGGGTCCGAGGGGCCCATCCAGCCTTCATCGCTTGCCGCGCCACCATCTGCGGCTTCCATGCCGTTGTCTGGTCCTGCCGTCGCCTGTCTGGTCCTGCCGCACAGCCGGCCTCCAGACCTCCTTCACCTGCGCCGCTGCCGCCATTGCCTTTCGCACAGTCGGCCTCGTGAACTGAACTGTTTAGGGCTGTTGTGCTGTCGACCTCTGGGCCCCCTGAACCTTTCAGAACTGTTTACTGTGTTCTTGAACATTTCATGGCTTTGCTTTGGACTCTGGCTCCTTGTTTTTAGTTTGTTTCATTTGTTTGTTTGAATTATTTTCAATATTTCTTGAAGCTGCTAAATTTAGCAGCACTCAGTGCAGTTGTGGCAGTTGCCTGCCTTCATTTTAAAAGGTTTGTAACATAATTTTCAGGAATTTTAGTTAAAGAGGATTACAAAAGTGAACAGGAAATACTGAGTTAAGTTATGTCAACTAATTCCCCTCAGAGACATGCTTTTATAAAATGTAGTTATTAATCATGTTAGTTTTATCGTAGTCAAAAAGTACATGTAGTCAGAACATTGGCATTCAGACAAGCTTTAAAGTTTATCAACTTAACAAAACTAAGGTGAAGGTGACCTCGTACACAGTGTCTGTAACATGTGGTGTGGTGTATGGAGTGCTGTGGCAGGTTAAGTCCGACTTACCTGGAGTGCATGAAGATAAACGCTGAGATTCACCAGCCTTTGGCAGATCTCCTGTCAGACACGAGCAGCATACTTATTACTGACTTCTGTTTTAAATGCACTTTAAATAAACAGACATACTTTAAAAGTTACTTACCATTAGCGGTGACTTGTCTTGTCGCTTCGTGCATTCCTTTATTAGGCAAAAACGTTTTCCACAGACAGCAGAGAGTGAAAACAGTTGAAGCAAAGTTATTACAGTTCACCAACTCAGAGAAACATTTCAGATTTTCCGCACAGATCCAGCTCGACCTGGATGGTTACACTCATGACACGCCCACACAGGGACAGAACTAACAAGGAACCAGGGGACCCGAGGCACCAATGCCCCAGACCCCACACCCAACCCAGGAGCACCTACCAACACAAGTATCCCAGGCACCATTCAACACTGCAAGGCAACATCCACTCACGTCCCCCACCACCACAAATCAGGACAGACACACAGACGCCCCTAAAATAAGAGTCCAGTGACTTCAGTGTGAACTGGAGTCACTCTGTCCTGTCTTTATTATACAGGAGAGCTTTTTGTATTCATCAAAAACTATACCGAAATATCTATAGTGGCTCGAAAATAAAAGAATGAAGGTCATACAATACATGACCTGCTGTGCTGATATTAAAATATGATTATTAGAGATATACTTGCAGTTAATGAAATTACTAAACACAAGTAAAGTTTGAATTTGACATTGAAAGCTAAATTCTTACTGACATTATTGATGTCAAAGATGAAAATTAAACTCTAGTTTTGCTGATAAAATAAAAGTCTCTGGACAAAATGACTCATCGGTCCCGTTAACTTTACTATATGCAACACAAACCAAATCTGAGACCATGTTCAGTTCCATAACTGCACCTCCAAACCCTTTCCCATCATCAACTCTTTGTCCTCACCTTTGCTGCAATAAAATGCTGGGCTCCATTGACCAACAGCTCTTGGTCACCTGAGAAGAGACAAAACACACTCAGTACTTGTCTTGGAGCGATATGTGCAATTTAACCTTTATTTAAAAAAACAGAAGCTTTTTTATGTAATTCTAAGTTGTTGTTGTAACATAGTTTTCTGGTATCACTTTATAATGATGTCACACTATTAAGCATTAGTAAGGTAAGTATGCTTAATTCATCATTTATAAAGTATTACTCTTCATTAGTATGTAATTTATAAATGTGGATATAATTGTTTATTCTAGACTAAAAAGCTCACTCATAAGGCGCCTATGGTATATTTAGTGTAAATCAGTGACTGAGTGTTTTAAAGGTTTTCTTAATACTTCAGATTATAATTCATGGTTAATTCAGGCAGTTACCAGCAGGCCTGGACTGGTAATCTGGCATACCGAGTATTTGGATGGTGGCCCAGTGCACATGTGGGCTGATGTGTCCACATATTTTCTTTCCTTTGTCGTTGTAATTATACTGTCCAGTAAGCAGCATGAAGACCCGCTGCACATCGCACTGACAGCAGTTCATTTTCATTACTGACACCAAATCACCCAATCACATCCCTTACTGCAACCAGCCCCTCCCCTACTTTCCATGAATTCATGCACCTTTTTGAGAATTCAGATTTATGTGGCCATTAAATAGCAGTATTTACTGACTGAGTGCAGTAACATGCTAGGGAAATCAAGGCTCCATGATAACGCTCATTGATTTGGGATTCTCCTTCATGGTGGAGAACCACCTCGTAACCTGATCTCCTCCTCGCCCCACGGAGCTGCTCTGAGTTCTCACTGAATGAGGAGGAGGTGGAGTCCTTACTTCTTTCATTTAAGCTGTTCACCTGTGTGAAACCGCTATTTAGTCTAATTCAGCTGCACTAAAGCTAACAGACCACAAACCAGACGAAAGCTGAACCTCGGGAACGATCTAAAGAAGTTCCAAAGTCTCAAACATTCCAGAGACATTTTCCTGCATTACCAGTTTAATATGATGGACCCTTTCTTTATATTGTATACACGTATTTGTGAAGCTCTGTGAAAGATTTATTATTGTTTTGTAAAAACAATGTTCATGTTTTATGTTAAATGAAGAAATCTTTGTATGTTCAAGTTGAGCTGTCCTGTGGCTCCACCTCCTTGGTGCATCTTCTTCTTAAACCCCGCCTACAAACCTGCATTATTGTGCAAACCTCAGGTGTGTTATGTTTGCATCTGTATGTTCTGTACTTCTTTCTGTGTTGTCTGCGTCATGTCTCTGTTGGGAAAATAGCTGAGACGTAAATAACCTTCACTTCACATTAACAAATAGTAATTGTCTTAATTAACCATGAATTACACTATGAAACCAGCATTTATAAAACCTCTATTAACCTCACAAACAATGAGCTCATATCTTAATCATCTTAATCATTATATAGAGGAATGGGCGTCCAAATACTTTGTTATTTATGTATTTAGAAATGTTACCATGAACACATTATGAGCTTATTAATCAAGAATGAACATTTATATCTGTATTCATACATTACATACTAAATAGGAGTGTTGTGTTCCAAATGATGACCAAAGCACTTACTAATACCTAACTAATGCCTGATAGTGCCACATTATAGGTTGTTACTATTTTTCTTAATGTATAAATCCATAATTAATTCAGTCAAACTTAAGATGATCATGAATGAGAGACTGAAACGCTGACTTACTACAGTCTACCACCTCCATGTGGCTGTGATGGCACAAAAGGCGGGTGTCCATGCTGAAGCCCAGAAGGAGTTCACTCAGCCTGTCCACTGTGAGGACACACACACGCACACACGCACACACGCACACACAAACACAAACACACATATTTCTATTAACTTTACATCTTTTTCTATTTTTCTGTTCCCATGTTGATTCCTCCTGCATGTCTTGTGTTTGATCTCCTCTCTGTGTCAAAACTGCAGCACGTCAGATGTATATATAGTGCGTCAGTCAATGGTAAGTGAGCTCGATATGGCCAAAACAGCTGTTAACTTCCAAAGGGTCGTCGCGTCTCTTCTTAACCTAACTTCAACAACTCTTTGCTAAAGTTTCTTCCTTTCTCATCAACTTTATCCCCTGTAGTTACCACAGCTCTGCTCATCACCCTTGTTTTGAAAATTGCTACCAGTTCACTATTCCTCAGACATCCTCTCAGTTCCTCCACACGTATATCATGTAGACCATTTGCCTTCCACTCTTCATCTTGGCGTAACATGGGGGAAGTAGAACAGACGACGCAGCGACGAACAAAGGAAGACTGAGGACTTAAATGCACACATGAGGTGATCTGGGGAAGTGGAGACACATGAGAACACAGCTGACTAGAAGGAAACATAATGACAATACAGGGGAGAGTAACCCTAACTACAATAAACAAAGAACACCATACTCTTTCAAAATAAAACAGGAAACACAGAGACATGGAGATAGAACATGAACTTAACCTAACCAGAGACATGAAACATGACAGGTAGACACACGGACCAGGGAGAGATGACAAAAGGGACTAAGAAACCAAGGACTAAACTGCAAACTAGAAAACAACTAGATGTGTTAAACTACACATGTGGATACAAAAACAAGCGTTAGAACTTAAACCCTGGGCCACATGGCCCAGTACCGTGACACTTACTTACAATGATCCTCTGTACTTGCCGTATCTGTCCTGCTTTCGCTCTCATTTTCTTTATTGATCAGCTCATCAAACTCCTTCCATCTCAACACACTTTCTTTACTCACAGCAGACAGCACACTGTAAGCCTTTGCCTCTCTATCTCTTATTTGATGTACATTTAGTTCTTGCTCATTCAGTCTGTTTCCAGACGATACATAAAATACTGTAGTACAGTTTTCCTCACCGCTTCATCCAGCTTCTGCCATTCAGTCCTGGATTTTACCTTCACTTACTTCCTTATCTTGATTTCCAGAGGCACCTTGGTTTTTGAAAAATCCACAGCCATCAGCCCTACCTACCCAGCACTACCTCATCACCTCTGTTCCCTCGGTCTACATGTCCACTAAAGTCGGCTTCAGTCTTGAAGCTTTAGCCTCAGCCTCAACTATGTGACAGCTCACGGTCACTTCAGAAAAAATTCAGGGAGAAAAAGTGGATGTAGGAGTTTGGGTAGTAAATATTTTCATTCTTGTTTGCTACAAAATGTTTGTTTTTACTCATACTTCTAATTAAAATTATGTGAAGTTATGTACAAAAACAGTTATTTATTTTTTTGTTGAGTTGGATCAGATATTCACCTTCACATGTGAAGCATGCTAATATGAAACGTGGATAGTTACCCTCAGATGTGGCATCCAGTAATAGTTTTTCAGCACGAGGAGCTTGTGGTGTGTCAGCCCTAAACAAGTAGCGAGTGATGGGAGGCTGCAGGCTCTCCTGGCCACTTGTCACCTCTGCCAGTTCACAGAATAAAGTCACTCTTTCCTGCAGGAGCTCCAGCATCTCCTGGTCCTTGTGCTGCAGGTCAGCTGATTGGATGACAATCAATCAGTCATCAGTCTAAAACAGACGTGCAGAAAAACAAAGCCTGCCTCTTCACAGGTCTCCCTGGTTCATGTTGATCTGACAGAAAGGTCGGGCAGACCCCAGCCTTCACTGGACAAAATGAAAATGCTGATGCAGGACGCTTTAGTTTGAAATACAGTTCATGTAAATAACTATTCAGTTCAATTTTCAGTTTAATTTTATTTGTATGAAACAAGCTCAGACATGGTCTAAACAGGAGGAGACCAGTGCAGCTATGACTGTGGAGCAGAAACGGTTTTTCCTGCTGATTCTTTGGTCGACTTGTTATTTGTTCATATCTTCATTTAACTTCCTAGTTTTAGTTTGTCCTGTTCTCAGTTCTTGGTTGTTGAGAGTTTAGTTCCACTCTTGTGCCAATTCCCCGATAGGTTCATGTCTGTTTCCTCATTTAGTCACGTGCTTCACTTCCTCTGCTTCTGGTTAGATGTCACTGCTCCAAAATTGTTTGCAATCAATACATCAGAAAAAAAGCAGCTTGATGAGAGAAATTCTGTGAGGCATTTGATGGTTTTACCGTTACCAAAGCTGCTTTGCTCTTTATGATTTTACTGTTTACTGTTGTTCCAAACTTGTGAAATGCTGCCTTCTTGTGCAAAAGCATTTACTGTGGGCAAAAACGCAATCCAAGATAATACTGGCATGTCAGAAGATCTAAACGATTCCTGACACTAGCACAGATGTTCTGCCTGTGGATACTACAGCAGTTTACATTTTTAGATCAGGTTTGGTATGTTTGATACTCTGACAGGGCCTCTGGATTTGGTTTGGAGATCACAGTGATGTTCGGTCCAGTGGAACCTCTGTATTTGGTAAAAGTATGGAAACCTTTAAATAACTATTTAGGACCAAAAGGGTGAAAGAAAACCTGAGTATTCATCTTTTTGGTTAAAGTTTGTAGTAGAGAACACGTAGCCACCAGTAAGACTAAGCTACCATGTCGTCTTTTTCTGGTTCCCAGGTATTTGAAATGTGAATGTAATTCAGTTAGTCTGTATATTCTCCTGACCTTTGAGCCTCCTCAGGTGAGCCTTGTGTTCCGACTCTATCAGGGGAAACTCCTCTCTTGATGGACACCTGAACACACAAAATCCAGACCACACATGCCGTCTTATCAGTCACATAACAGACACGAACGTTTTAGATTTGTCGTTTTTTTGTTCATAAACTAATTAGTAGACATTTATACCTCAATAATTAAACAGTTTATCACAACTTGGGTCTCATTTTTGTAACTCGACTTTATTACCCTGCCCTCACCTATGGTTACAAGCTCTGGGTAGTGACCAAAAAACGGGTACAGACAGAAATGAGCTTCCCCTGAAGAGTGTCTGGCCTCTGGGGTGAGGAGCTCAGCCATCTGGGAGTTATTATTAGTATTATTATTATTATTATATAGGAACCAGTGTGCCGACCTCATAACCTATAGGAGGAAAGTACAGGCTCTATGAAAAACATGCTACATTTATTCTGCTCTGCAAATGCAAATAAATGTTTGTGTTTTCTGTGGGATTTACAGTCCATAATTGTCTCTGGGTAATTACATTTTTCTTTATATTTTCCAAAATGCAGAAATAAGACCCAAGATGTAATAAACTTCAGTTTGTAGACTACAAACCGATGGAAAGCTTTAGCATGTGTTGTGTGTGCATTTACCCACTTGCTGACAGCGTGCTGTACATGGCGTATCCAGATGTTCTTGTCATCCTTGGAGGCAGCATAAAACTCGTACATCTCAGGAGGGGTGGAATCACTAATCAGATACATGCCTCGTTCCTGATTGGCTATGTCCCTTACTATTAGGTTCTGAAGGGACAGTACTGGAGGCTTGTCCTAAAACGTACAACATGGATAGTTTTAGTGAAATAAAGAGAAAAACTTGTTGTAACTATGTGTTTTTTTCACCCTCGTTTATCTTTTATTTTCCATTTTAAATAAACGACTTAGTTCAGTTACATGAAGGCTTACACACACACACACACACACACACGCACACACACGCGCGCGCGCGCGCACACACACACACACACACACACACGCGCACACACACGCGCACACACACACACGCACACACACACACGCACGCACACACACACACACGCACACACACACGCACACACACACACGCACGCACGCACGCACACACACACACCTCGAACAGGTAAAACAGCCAGGACACACCTAAAGATACAGATTCTGTGCATTTCTGTTAGCATGCTTAGCATGCTGCAGCGTCATTGTACTTTCTCTTTCTTGCTGCATTCGCTCTCTGTCACCTGCTTCATCGCTGTCTGTGTGTAAGCAGTATTTACTTATTTATCCATATTTATTTAGTGTTTTGAAATATCCTTTTCAAAACAAAAGGGTTACAATGTTTAAAAAATGTCTTTCCAAAAATGATGCATTTGTGTAATTAGTTTTAGCATGCTTTGGGGGGGGTTTTGGTTAGTTTTTTGTGTGTTTTTAACATGTGTGCAAATATTTTCTTACCATAGATGGAAAGATGCACCTCTGGTCCTTCTCCTGCAGAAACACCAGGATGTCAGACATCAGTAAGACCTGTATATCTACACAAACACACACATAAACATTTTTTTAGACTAGAATCACCCTTTAGTGTCATTGTATAAAATCTTTACTTAATGCAGTGCAGGATGGTTCTGGGTTTAAATGCGGAAGTGTGGAAGATAGACAGAGGACCTGTAGGAAACCAATGCAGGCAACCATAGAGAAAGACGCCACCACCCAGCAGGTTCAATCCCAGGCTTTCAAACCTTGGCAACAACAACACAGCCCCTTTCTAAAACTTGAATTTCAATTTAGTTGTACTTATACAGCTCCAAATCACAACAGCAGTTGCCTTAAGGCACTGAGAGATTAATATTGCAAAGTAGGGACCTACAATAATACAGAGAAAACAGAGAAAACAGAGAAAAACGAAATCATTGGATCTCCTTTGAGCCCTTTGGTGCTTTTAGCAGGAAGAAACCTCCAGCAGAACCAGGCTCAGGGAGGGGCGGGGCCATCTGCTCCAACCAGTTGGGGTCAGGGGACAGAGACAGGACAAGTTATCAATCAATATAATAATATTTTTTAATTATAATTAATAATAGTAGAATATTCATAATAAAACGAAGAATGGATCCTCCTTTAACTAAGGGAGGATTCAGGGTCACCTGATCCAGCCCTAACTATGCTTTAGCAAAAAGGAAAGTTTGGGCTATGCTCTAATGGGGTGATATGTTATTATAAAGCTATTAAGATGTTTGTTTGCTTGTTTGTGATTGAAAGGATTTTACATTTGGATTTAACAGGGAGCCAATCATGAGAAGCCAGTATGGGAGTAATATGTTATTTCTTATTTGTCGTGTTAAGGCCGTCATTTTCTCCATGGGTGTTAAAATCACCCACACCACTCGGACAGCCAGCAATTGAATATGACCGTGTCTGACATTGTTTGTTAAAGAAAAACAAAAAAGATAAATGCTCATATTTTATGAGCATAAACAACAACAAAAAATCAGTTAAATGTGAGGAGTGAAATGAAAATTAATCAGTAAGATACAAGGTAACAACATAAGTCTCTTATTCTGGGCAAACACATCAGGTGGACCTTGTCCTCCACCGACATTCTTCTTTGTCTTTTGGTGTGTTGTTCATTTTTCATATCGGCTTTGATGTTTCTTTTTTTACCGGATCCATAATCCATGCCTCGGGGAACTAACATTAACATAACTACCTTGTTAATGTCACAGTCCTGGGTCAGTCTTTGAGTTCATTTCTAGTATCTTGGCTTCTGTTCCTGTGCTCCGTGTTCCCTCTGTGTCCTCAGTCAGTCATGTCTCTATGTCTCAGTGTTAAGACAGCATTGTTGTGTATGTCTCTTGCGTTTCCTGTTTTACTTTGAAACTCCATGTCCTATGTCAGTGTATTCTGTTTTCCTCCCTGTCCTCATGTTTAATTAGGTTCAGCTGTGTCTCCCTCCTGTTGTGCATTTCCCTCGTTACCTTGTGTGTATTTATGCTCTGTGCTGTCCTCTGTCTCTTGTCGGTCTGTCTGCATTTATTCTTGCTTGCCTTTCTTGCTTGGCGATCGTGGCTCAAGAGTTGGGAGGTCGCCTTGTAATCGGAAGGTTGCCGGTTCGAGCCCCGGCTCGGACAGTCTCAGTCGTTGTGTCCTCGGGCAAGACACTTCATCTGTTGCCTACTGGTGGTGGTCAGAGGGCCCGGTGGCGCCAGTGTCCGGCAGCCTCGCCTCTGTCAGTGCGCCCCAGGGTGGCTGTGGCTACAGTGTAGCTGCCATCGAATGTGTGTGAATGTGTGTGTGGATGTGTGTGTGGATGTAGTGTAAAGCGCTATACAAATACAGGCCATTTACCATTTAATTCTAGTTGTGCAGAGTGTCCCAACTTTTCATTGTGCACAGCCGTACTTACTTTTATTATTGTTTTTATTTCATTATATTTGTCATTTTTTAAATTGAGAATTTGTTTCATAATTGAGATTCACGGTTTTTAAGGTGCATTTTAATGTTGTTTAGTGTTAATGACAGAATAATTACATAAGCCAACGTATAACGTGTGTTTTATATATACAGTCTGTACATCAGGGGTGTCCAACTCCAGGCCTGGAGGGCCGGTGTCCTGCAGGTTTAGATGTGTTCTTGATCCAACACAATTTAAATGACCTCCTCAAAATGTCCTGAAGTTCTCCAGAGGCCTGGTAATGAACTAATCGTGTGATTCAGGCGTGTTGACCCAGGGTGAGATCTAAACCTCCCTCGAGGCCTGGAGTTGGTCACCCCTGCTGTAAAGGTCAACTGAGGCTGATTTAAATGTTCAGTTTTGACTTGATGGTATTTTGTCAATATGAACCAAAATCTCTGAGGAGTCTTTTCACCACCTCGTTGAATCTATGCCATAAAGAATTAAGACAGCTAGTAATAGGACAATAGTCAGTGTCTACCTGTTGTATTATGTTTATTTTATTAAATATTAATCACCCAATTGTTGTGTACCTTTGAGTCGTGATCCTGGAGTTTTCCAGAAAAGGGTCCCTTCACGGATAAGTCTCCTTCGGAGTAACTCTCCAGCTTTAAATATTCCTCCATCCCGTACTATGGCCTCAGCCCTTGGGTCAAGCTTGGCATGGATTTCCTGAAGCCGCTGCGTTTTCTCCAGATCGTCCATCTGCCGACAGGAAATTCAATCTTACATTTTCAGTTTGATTAAATCATCTGAATGAACCAGCGAGCTAATCTGAGTCGGCTAAAATGGATGTTACAAGGAGATTTGTAAGATCCGTTTCGAAACGGTGATGGAGGTGGAGGTGTGCTCTGAAGAGAAGAGGAATGAACATCACTTAGACAAAATAAATGTGTGTGAATTGGAGGGAGTCAGGCGGAAAGATGAACATACAAAGTCTAAGTGTTTAAAAATGAAGCTGAGTTTTACTGAGTTTTAGTAAAAGTAGAGGAATAGTAAGGTCTTATTACTAAATGTTATTCTATTGAAACTAATAAATACTACATATTATGACTGTATTACAGTGTAATACATTATAAGACAGAAAATACGATGAGATTTTTCAGTAGATAAAAAACAGAAGTAAATCAGTCTTAGAAATAAACAAAGATCTCGAGTATGAGCTAAAAGCACTTGTGTGGAAGTTTAGAGCCTGTCGAACAGGGCAGGCAATTGTTTGTCCTGTAAATGCTACAAATCCTCTCTCTGGTTAGTGAAACAAGTCGTCCACTTTACAGCTGAGGTAGGAGAACAAATGAATGCTGGGTTGTTAGCACAAGCTAAAAACTAGAGATCTAAAGACCTAATCTAAGCGTCATTTAGGAAGAATGAGTGTTTGCACTGACTTGTACTTGATGTCTGAATGTGTAAGATTTAGAAAAGAACATAAATTCTTTGTGAGTTTGCTGATATTTGAATATGAAGAGAATGAATGACGCACAGATTATTGCACAGGGAGCAAACACTTCAGTACCTGTTGGTCTATTGAACTAAGCAGTTCTCTGATCATCAGCAGAGCCTGGGCCACAGAGGAAGCTTCTTCTTCATCATCTGGATAAAATAGAAACAATCATCTGATTCATCTCTAATTTCAGTAAAACTGTGAAGTTTGAATTTCATCTTCTGACAATTTTTTCAAAAGAAAGAAAGAAATATGAATTTGCATATATGAGTTTTAATTTACTAAATCCAGCTCACAAAAGCTTCATGTACCAAATATATTACCCTGGGTGTTAAAGGGTTAGGTTTACAGTAAATAACAGAAAAATGGAGAAGAGGAAAAAGTTCCCATTGAAGCCTGGTTTTGCTTCGTTGTGTGGAACCATGAATGTTAGTTAAATGTGAAAACCAGCATTTTTTAATTTTCTAGTGACATTGTAGATCTGAGAAAAGAAGGAGGCAGATGACTGGGATGAGTCACCTGTTGTGTTGTCCAGAATGCGCTGAATAAGTGCAGGATACTTGAACATCCGCTGAGTCACCAATAAGATGCACTCTTGAACACCATGGCAACGTAGCAAGGGTCCTCGACTCACCTGCTGCTAAGAGACAGAAAGGAAGCTTTAATTTTTCATCATTATTTAAAAGCGATCAGTTTGAATCATACACTCAGCAGAGCTGAAGTCAAAGGTATGACTTTTCTCCACGAAGTCATGGTTTCAACCAGCTTCCACGAGGGTGGCCTGAGGGCGCGACAATGTCTAGCTAGCCCTGTGCTAACTGTATCAACACTGTATCAACACTGTATCGACACTGTATCGACACTGTATCAACACTGTATCAGCACTGTATCAACACTGTATCAACACTGTATCGACACTGTATCGACACTGTATTAACACTGTATCAGCACTGTATCGACACTGTATCAACACTGTATCGACACTGTATCGACACTGTATCGACACTGTATCAGCACTGTATCGACACTGTATCGACACTGTATCGACACTGTATCAGCACTGTATCGACACTGTATCGACACTGTATCGACACTGTATCAGCACTGTATCGACACTGTATCGACACTGTATCGACACTGTATCAGCACTGTATCGACACTGTATCGACACTGTATCAGCACTGTATCAGCACTGTATCGACACTGTATCGACACTGTATCGACACTGTATCAGCACTGTATCGACACTGTATCGACACTGTATCGACACTGTATCAGCACTGTATCGACACTGTATCGACACTGTATCGACACTGTATCAACACTGTATCGACACTGTATCAACACTGTATCAACACTATCAACACTGTATCGACACTGTATCAACACTGTATCAACACTGTATCAGCACTGTATCGACACTGTATCGACACTGTATCAACACTGTATCGACACTGTATCAACACTGTATCGACACTGTATCAACACTGTATCGACACTGTATCGACACTGTATCCACACTGTATCAGCACTGTATCGACACTGTATCGACACTGTATCAACACTGTATCGACACTGTATCGACACTGTATCAACACTGTATCAACACTGTATCGACACTGTATCAACACTGTATCAACACTGTATCGACACTGTATCGACACTGTATCGACACTGTATGTGTGAGTGCATGATTGGCATTTGTCACAGAATAGCAGAATTGGCAGGTCCACCCTGGTATCCTGTGCTGTCCACACATAAGTGCAGGTTCACACTGAACACACGTGACATACGTAAGAGGACCCGGAGAAGTCGTGGGGAACACTCTGCTGCCCGGACAAGTTTAGTGGTGGGCCAGTGATGGTCGGGGTGGCCTGTCTGTGCTTCATCAGTACCTAAGATAAATGCACTGCCTGATAAAATGAACAGAACACTTGGAAAAAACATCAGATATCAATGGGGGGGAAAGAATTCGCACACGGGTCTCTACAGGCTGAGCAACGCCATCCTGACCGTCGTTAAGTATCAGTGGGAATTCCTCTGCCCCACTGTACCCTGCACTGGTGCAGTGGTTAACTGGGCTGCTCCTGGTGCACTTTATCTGGCGCAAATGTGCAGGCAGATGTAAAAGTAGATCCCCCAGGTCACCATCTGCCGTCTCATTAGGAGCATGTCCCAACATTGTCAGTCATACAAACTCCTGAGTACCGTTAGTAAAATGGGAGAGCCTGCTGCGCCATTCTTTAAATTCAGCCATCTGTAGGTTCATAATTTCATTTCATTCCATCAAACAATGAGGCATCCTTTCATTCCTAACTCATTACCATCTGTACCAGTATCAGTATCCAGCATGAATGTTTTCCCCATTAAGATCTGATGTGTTTTCCAAGTGTTCTTTTAATTTTAGGGGGCAGTGAATTTATCTTAGGCACCGATGAAGCATTTCCTCCACTCTTCAATTGAAGCTGCGTTTTCTTTTTCTTGAACGTGTCCTCTTGTTCTGAAACAGCATTTTTGCCCTTTTTTAACCAATTTTAGCAGCGACATCTGGTTCCTTATGTCTTTCAGACATGCTCATTCAAACCCTTTAGCTCTCCTCCGACATGATCAACATCTTTAGTCTATGCTTAGTAAAATTAAAATGCCTTTAGTATGAAACATTGTAGGTGCCAAGTAAGCCAGTTATTTACTTATGCTTATTGTTGCTTTATTGTTCATATTTATTATGCTGCTGCGTCGTCAACAGCAGCACCAACAACAACTGGTAACAAGCCCTCGCGGTCACACGAGGCTGCTGATGCTGGAAACAGCTGTGGAGGAGTGCAGCAGGAAGGCCAGCAGTCCCAACAACAATATGAGGAAGAGAGGGAGGAAGGTGAAATAATAATTAGGAAGTATAATTGGAACAAGTCTTGGTAGGTCGGTACGGTCGTTAACATATACATATGTCCATGCATGTGTCTCCTACCCGTATGAAGAACTGGAACTTCTTGTCTTTAGCGAGCAGCTCCTTGTATAATTTGACAGCCTTTAAGTGTCGGCTACAGAACTCAGCATAAGTCTTCTGCATGTCATCTGCAGACTGGCCTGAGAACTGGCAGAAGAACACAAACAAGTCACGTTACTGTGGATACGAGTCAGTAAGGGGAAGTCAGCAGAATCACAAACCTGCTCTACTAGAATATCCCCCAGCTGATGAATGGTGTAATTGTGGTTGGATCCAGGTTGCAGGCTGTTCTTGCGCCGCAGGAGAAGTTGTGCCAGAAACTGGGAATGTATCTTGATGAGCTGGTCCAGGCAGGGAAACATAGCATGCACGGTGCTGGGCTCTAACTGAAGCTCCTCCAGCATGCCCTGTCGAAACACCCTCTCCATGATCTGCAGTGTCTGCATGTGGTGCAGCTCTGTATGGATCAGCTCTAAGAGACACACACACGTATAACAAAGGTGAGATGAGATGCATACGACATTTTTAAATGACAACCATTGCATATTTCTAAACGGTGACATACTGATTTGTTTTCTATGTGTGTCCATATGCAAACACATGTATAACGTTTAGCAATAGACTGAACGTCTGCATATGAGGCAGAAATGATGAAAAATAGATCATGTTTTTGTCACCATAGATGACATCCTGCCTCTTGATAACATTTTTGCGATGTGTCTGTAAGTAACTGCTATCCACAGCCATGCTCCACGAGTCAGCCTTAAAGTCCTGGCCCTCAAGCTCGATCTCCTCCAGGACTGAGGCGTAGTACAGTTCTCCTAAAGAGGAAAAGAAGATCAGTATGAAAGACTGCAGACTCACAGATTATTGTTTATTTTACTATTATTATATGAGAGATTATTGTAGACTGAAGACAAAAGTTTGAACAGACGACTTGAGCTTTCTCCTGAAGGTTTGAAGATTCAACGACCTCTTCATGAAATGTGTCACGTTTCACTTCTACTGCTGTACAGTTGTATTCCACTACATTCAGGAAGAATGTTTATGAGGATCTTATTACCAATCAGAGCATGCACCAAACGGTTAATGGACTGGTTCTCATGTGGCACTTTTCTACTCTACCCGAGCACTCAAAGCACTTTATACAACCAGGGTCATTCAGCCATTTATACAAGCACTTATTTTTTTATATGACAGTGCTTCCTGTCTAGCATTCACGCACATTCATACTCTGATGGATGCAACTTGGGGTCAGTATCCTGCCCAAGGATATTCGGCCCATTAAACCACCTGTGGACACCTGCTCCACCTCCTGAGCTGCAGCCACCCCCAACTACTAGTAGTTAAGCAATTATCTATTAAAGTTAAGCACCAAACATGCATTCATGTTGACAAGCTTGCTTAAATTCTGGAAACATGCATTCATTTGTCACAATGTTACAATAAGAAGGTGTGCAGGCGTGGACAGAACGTTCTGTCCACCTTATTAATCCATAAACTATCAGACAGATTATTGGAACTTGTACTCTTTGCAGTCTCCCATTCAGCCCTTACTTTCTATGTGGAAAATAGTCACAAGGAATTTCTTTTTTAAATACCTACATTCTCCAGGTACACCTGTTCAACTGCTCATTTATGCACATATCTAATCAGCAGCATCAGTTCTCTGGGTGGAAATGGACTTCATGAACTGTTCTGGTTTGTTTTCTACTACAGTCCAGTGCATTATGATGTTGCTGGAAGAATGACCAGTCTTTGGCCTGCAGACTTGTGAGTATATAACATACATGTATAATTAACTGACTGTGAACACATGGAGCTGTCTAAGATTTTGTGCTGCTTGGATGTTTGCGATACCGTCATCATTGAGCGACTCCATCGACATCGTTCTGTTTCTGAAGCTGAGGGAGTCTGTCGACTGGGAGAGAATTCTGCGTAGTCCCAGGGGAGCATCATCATTCAGCGACCTGCAGCACACACATGCATGCAGGTATTATTGGTGCCTAACTATTGTGCATGAGATAAATGTAGCGGCAAACAAACTGGAGAACCAAACAGAGCCAAATGTTAAAATAATAAGAGGCACCTTGAACAGTGGTGTTTAATGCATAGAGATTTCACTGGCTGCACACCAACTCATACATTTTGGAGTTGGGAATGTTGGTGTTTTGATTGACAGACATACTGAAACTGACAGTTTCCAACTAAGTTTGTGGGTTAACTGAAAATTTCCTCGTGTATATATATTAGCGTGGAGCCGTATAAATTGCCAGCACAAACTCAACAAATCAGTGTCAATCCCAGACACAGTGGATGAGCTCTTTGGTTTCGAACAAACATGGAGTGGAGGGTTTGTAATAGATTATCTTTTTTGAAGGTTTTCTGCTCTTTTTGGGTGTATGTGTCACAGAAAAAGAGCAACAAGGCTGCACTGTTCGCACGACTTCACGGGGGCCATGTGTGCCTCCTGTAACCCCCACCGGTCTCTGTGTCCAGTTTGCATGTCTTAGTCTGGGTCTCGGGCCTTCACAGTTTTTCCTTCCTACTGTCGCTAAGTGCTTGTTGGGGTTTTTTCAGTATTGTGGGGTCTTGCAACATAAAGTGCCTTGAGGCGGCTGCTGTTGTGATTTTATATCATATAAATAAACTGAACTGAGCTGAATTCAAATCAGGTGGAGCAGAGTAAATTTTGCAATCTGAGATATTATCACACCGTCCCTGTGAGCATTTACAAAACCTGTATACATCTTTATCATTGCCAGTGACTGTAGCATGAAGATGGATAATCTCCATCATCATCTGTCTGTCAGCCACAGTCTGTTCTGTGCCTCACTCATCAAAAACATTGACATGTTGGGGGAAAGCAAGCATGAATACTCATGGTTGCAGCTCAAAATCATCCTGAATTAGCTTCATGACCTTTCCTGTCCCACCATGTGACAGTGAGTGACCACGGTTAAGGTCACATACTGTGTTTTTAAAAGATCATTTCCTGTCCTGCTTTTTATGCATTCTTGGTGTTCGCTGAACATTCGACAAAGCAAATCCAAACTAGTGGATGTGACTGGTTTCTGTCCTTAATCCAGCAAACCAGCGTGCACTGATGACCTCAGGTAGCTTTAACCAAACAACAGAGCAACACTAATATTCGCTCTGTGTTTATGACCCACCCTACGATGTTGTTGGTGGAGACACTCTTGGACAGGGATAGGTGAGAGCGGCCACGGCGTGATCTGAGCAGAGATTGTCGGAAGCTTTCAGAGGGGTAAATAGCTGAAGTTGGACGTTCTCGCATTCCTTGAGCTGAGAGGAGAAAATAGTTGTATTATAAAGAGAATTGGCTGAAGAAAGGGAAAAATATTCCAACATGTTAGCAAGCTAAAGAGGATTTTAATGATGACGGAGGAACATACTGATAAAGAGATAGATAGGAGGGAGGAAGGAAAGAAGACAGGACGAGAGTGAGGCAGAATATGCAGTTCATTTCTTAGATTTGTTCCATTGTTCTTACTTTTTGCACGCAGTGGAACATTGTTCTTCATCAGGGCCGTCTTCTGTTGCTGAAAGGACAAAAACTACAATTACAGGAGCACAAAAATGAAACAAAGAGAGTTTTTAGGTCAGTTTAGCTACCAGAATAAATTCACCATTCATTATATTTAATGTTGATTGAGAACTCAAAAGCAAACTGTTAGGAATAAATAAAAGGAACTAAAACAACCTTTTATTGACAGTGACATTCAAGGTTATTATTGTTAACGAAAACTAACGAAATAACAAAAACTAGAAGTGAAAAAACATTTTTCACTCTTTTCACCTCTTTTAACGGAAATAAAAATAAAAACAAGACTTTGCAAAAAACGGAAAACTAACTAAAACTGTAATGAGCGTTCACAAAACTAACTAAAATTAACTGGATTTATAGCGAAAATGTGTTTAGTTTTCAATAGCGTCGGGTGAAAGTGAAGTGTAGTTTCCAGGTTTTTTCTTGCTGTGTCTCATTGTGCCAGCAGGGGGCAGTACGTTAGTCGAGTCGTCTGTGTCGCTGCTCCGTCCACGCGCAGAATCACGTCAGCAAAAGTCGGGAGAAATCGCCAGAGTCCAATTTCATATTACTCTGAATATGATTGCGTTTTAGATAAAGCAAGTGTCTTGTAGTGGAAAGAGACAAATTATGCGGAACATTTCTAAAGGGAACCTTTGAAAAGCTCACACAAGAAGGCTAACCTAGCTTAGCTTGAGAAGGTAAGGGAGCACGCCCAAGCCTCATCCCCAGAAACAGAAGCTAACCCCGGGCAGCGTGATGCATCCCGAGACAACTCCACAAAAACCATTAATGCAGTGCTTCCAACAGCGAGCCGATGGCTGCTGGTTGGTCCGTTCGCAGGAACATCACAAGCGAGAGGAAGCGTTGGTGAATATGTTTATTGAGACTGGGATATCTACACAACTTTTTGCCTTCAAAAAGTTTAGCAATTCACCCGGAGCTGCAAGAGGTAATAGTCTCATTGGGGCCAAGATATATATCTTATAGTTGCCTGCTATCAATGGTTGTTCATCTGCCCTCATTTATTTATTTATTCCCATAGGTGGGGATGTGAGTTGTCTGTCTCTGCGACAGACTGGTGACCTGTCCAGGGTGCAGGGTATGGTAGCTGGAAGAGCAACATACCCAAGGATAAGCAGAAGAGCATGACTGATATGATGAAACTGGGATTTTGTTACACTTCATTGTTGCAAACACGACGAAAACTATAACTGAAACTAAGGGTTTAAAAAAAATAAAAACTAAACTAGCAAACAAAAGGTAAAAACTAATAAAACCTGATACAAAATTGAAAATCTGAAGTCAAAACTAAATAAAAATAAAAACTAATGAAAACTGCAAAACTATTAAAACCCTGGTGACATTGTAATCCAATAGGCTGTTCATGAGGGAACGCTGTAACGCTAGGAAATGACTCTGCGCTTGGAACTACAGGAACCACAGAAACACTAACAGTACAAGAACAGAAAGACTATGACACAAACAGGAAACAGCAGGAGACACAGCTGGAACTATTGGGAACTATTCAGAATAGAAATACGTTTAGATCAGTAAGTATCTGGACAGCACAGACACTGAAGTGCAGACTTTCAGTGTTACATGTAAACGTCAGCAGCACTACGTCCACAGTTTGACAAAAACGATTCGTAGTCTTGATGAACTGTTACAGGCTGTGATTCATAATTTCTGATTAACCAAAGACCATCGTTCTAAAAAGTGATCTGATACCTTCAAATACAAAAGGAGTACAAAACTCTTCCATTGCTTGGATTCACTAGTGCAGCGTCTGTTGGTTTGACTATAACATCACTGTTTTACTTGGTAACTGTAGCTCTAAATCTGTGACATGTCTGTGAGATCAGTCAATTAAACAGCATTTAGCTAATCTTAGTCAATGCTTGAAGCTCTTTTGCACAAGAGCTCTCAGCCACACTGACCCATTCACACACACAGCCACTCAGTGATGGATACAACAGGACACTCTGGACACTGCCAGTGCTTAGGAAACAAGAAGAAAATGAGATGACCATGCATCTGAACAAGCTCAGCCTCACCCAGACCAGACGGATGAAGACCACGTGTTCAAACTGATACACAGAGACTCTTTGCAGAAACTGTGATTAGTAGTGATGTCTGTGTCTTACCCTCTGTTTCATTTTGGCACAGTTTGGCAAAGTATCTCGACATCGGTTGTGGATAGTGGCACTGCATGCTGGAGTAAATGAAGACACAAGAGGCAAAGTAAACAGTGAGGAACATAAAACATGCAGTTAAATCAACACATTCATAGACACAGATCTTTCACTATAATCACATCAACAACCAAAATAATCTCTTTAGTCACGATTTTCACTGCCAAAAACCTGCAAGCCAGCAGTTTTCAAACGTAACCTGGGAGGCTCCTCTTCTTCATTTATCCAGAACCTATTCAGTGCTTATTTTACCTACATTTTTAAAACAGCAAGAGGGCAAAGGAACCCACTGGTTAAACCAACAATTGTGATGTAAAACACATCAGTCCTCAGTGGGCAAAACAGTGACGCTGTGTAAATGTACGGGTATGGACGGGAATGAAAGTAAGAAACAGCTGACAGAAAGTCGTATGCACTGATGACAACTTGTTTGGCTCACAGTTTAGATTAAAACATACTTCACTTAACAACAGTATTTTTCACACATGATAAGCTGTGAGCGATAGTTTATTATGGCATATACTGTGCATGAGGGCACACAGCCTGCAGCCAGCCAGTAGCTCTGATCCAAACACTGATACTTGAGAGTGGACTGAGCTGTCATCGTCACACTGTGATAAAAACAAATAGCAAAAACTCCTATTGTTGTATTTTGACAGGTTATTTAATTTGGTGATTGAAGCTGTTCACTGACTGCTCTTTATTTCTTCAGTCATCAAATCATAATAAAGATTCTCCCATCAGCACTACTGTGACTGCTGATGTAGTCAGGATGCGGTCGGCCGCCCCCCCCCCCCCGAGCTTGGGTGTGCTGGGCGTTTCTTCCTGTTTTAAAGGGAGTTTTCCTCCCCGCTGTTTTCAAAGTGCTTGCTCATAAAAGGACATGTGATTGTCGGGTTTTCTCTGTTGCTTCTCTGTTTCCTGTGACTAAAGTGAAGACTGACTGAAAATAAGAGTGGAACCAGGTCTCTTCATCTTTGACCATAAATAGTTTTTTTTTTAGTTTAATTTAAGAATTAAATATTAATGTAATGGCCTTAAAATACCCCTCCTGTCTCCCTCCTTTTAAAGTCTAATTCAGTTAATAAAAAGGGACCAAATACTAAAAAACCAAGAGAGAGGTGACGCATAACTCAGTGCACATCCTGTGTTTTTAGACATAGAGAGAACTTTGTTCTGAGGTTTGTGTCTCTGGCTTTATCATCATACTATCGTCATACTACACATCATCATACTACACTATATAAAGCATAATGATGAGACAGTGGTGGAATAACTAGAGTGTTACTTACTAGGGCAGCAGAGAGCCTCCTTTGCAGTGATGCTCTTGTTGCATGCTGAGCAGAGTGTGGTTCCTGACACTGTCAGAGATGTAAAAAGGTGACCATTGGGCTTGAGCACCACACTCTCCCTTGCAGCTTTCTCTCGCTCCCTCATGCGCTCTCGCTCTTTATTCTGAAAATGAAACAGAATGTAAAAAACGTGTAGTATGAAATACTTATTCACATACATTTACTGAGAGACAGTAGAGCTTATGCACTGAATCTGCTGCTTAACATCTGTGAAATTAGTTCTGCTTATTTACATCATAGCATGAGTCTAAAGACAGATTGGGATGAAAGAGGAGCAATTTAAGCAGAATTATGACTAAACTACATGTTCAGTTAACTTGGCCATAAACAAATGCAATGTTGTAATATCTTCCATAAAGCCAGAACATCTGACTATTCATCACTGATTGATGTAAATAAGAACAGCCTGAGATTTCTCTGCAGCTCTGTAGCCAGGCTGACAAACAGTCAGAGTTCTGTTGAGCCAACCATCCCTTTAACGTTAACTAGTAATGATCACAACCATCACCATGTATGTGATATACTTCCAGTGTTCTGACAAACCATCCTACTTTGGCAAAATGTCCTACCATAACTAGTTTATGCACATTTCTGCTGTCACAGAGTAATTCCAGCACAAATTTAAGTAGGCATGACGGTTTGCCACTTAACTTTGCCCATCAGAGTGTGCTTGTAGCACATAGTTATGAAGCCAGGACGGTTAGCATGAAACCGTACTATCTACAGCGAGAGTTTCCACACGTCATTATGATAGCTGTGCATGCCCCGCCCTCTGCTAACGCTGCAGCAGCCTGTGAGGTCCTGCACACTGTAACCAGCAGACTCCAAACACAGCACCAGGCATACAGCTCATCACCTCTCCCTCCCCTGGTTCATCTCCAGCCTGTGTATAATCAGGGGTACACATAAGTGGTCCGCAGGTGCACATTCGCTGTCAAAATAAAAGACGAGCACCAGATAAGAAGTTGCAACCTGTGTTTGCGTCCATATAAAAAGCACTGTTTTTGTCCACTAGAGTGGGATTTTCACGGCACATTCTGCACCACATCTCTGTGCGATCATCATTTGTTTGAAGCCAGCTCACCTCCTGCAACCACTTTTCCGAGAATACGCGCTTCTTTTGTAGTTCGGACTCCTTCTGCTATTCTTTGGAGGTGGAGGAACACCAAAGTAACTGCTTAAAGGAGCTTCTTGACATCTTTAAGAGTTCTAAACAAATGTCTGTCCTCCTCCAGAAAATCTTATATACGCAAACGCGCGTTGCAACTTCTTTGCGTCGCATCTTTTATTTTGACAGCGAATGCGGACCACTTATGTGCAGCCCTGTGTATAAACCTCTACTACAGAGAACCAGTTGTGAAACGCACAGTTAAAAAATGGTCGGCAGAGACTGAAGAGGCCCTGAGGGACTGTTTCCGTTCTACTGTGTGGGACAACCTCTGCAGCCCCCTGGAGGATGACCTCAACAGCATCACAGACTGCATTACAGATTACATGAACTTCTGTGTGGACAACACCGTACCCATCATGAAGGTACGGTGTTTTTCTAACAAGCCATGGATAAATCCTGAAATAAAGCCTCTCCTCAGGGAGAAGAAGAGAGTCTTTAGATCTGGAGACAAACAGGAGCTGAGAGCTGTCCAGAAGAAGCTGAAATGGAAGATAAGGCAAGGGAAGGAAAACTACAGCAGGAAGGTGGAAGAGCAGCTGCAACAGGACAACATCAGAGGGGTTTGGAACAGCCTGGAGACAATCTCAGGACAAAAACCAACCCCCCAGGCTGCAGGAGACTTGGGGTGGGTGAATGACCTAAATAAATATTTGAATAGGTTTGATCAACCACCCACCCCTCCCCCAGCATCGTCCCCCCTGCTGCAATCTCCCTCATCTTTAGGGCCTGCCTGTCCTTCATCTCAGGACTTCACACCTCTCAGCTCCCAGTCATCACACACACCCCGGCTTCTGTGGACTCCAACATACACCCCCCCCCCCCCCCCCCCCCCCAAAATCCTCTCTTTCTATCTCTGCACTTCAAGCGAGGAACGAGCTTCGCATGATCAAGGTGCAGAAGGCTGCAGGTCCAGATGGCGTCAGCTCCAGGTTCCTGAGATGCTGCGCAGATGAACTGTGTGGCATCCCAGGTTATCAGTTCAACCTGAGCCTGTCACTGGGGAAAGTTCCACGGCTGTGGAAGACCTCCTGTGTGGTACCGGTACCAAAGACCTCCCATCCCAAGGACCTCAGCCGCTACAGGCCGGTAGCCCTGACATCACATCTGATGAAGACCCTCGAGAGGTTGGTTCTGAACCATCTGCGCCCCCTGGTGAGGTCTTCATTGGATCTGCTGCAGTTTGCTTACCAGCCTGGCATCGGAGTGGAGGACGCCATCATCTATCTCCTCCACCGAGCTCTGACTCACCTGGAGAAGCCTGGAAGCACTGTG
This sequence comes from Maylandia zebra, assembly GCF_041146795.1. Taxonomy (NCBI): domain Eukaryota; kingdom Metazoa; phylum Chordata; class Actinopteri; order Cichliformes; family Cichlidae; genus Maylandia; species Maylandia zebra. The sequence continues at coordinate 36,051,848 of NC_135187.1, read as the reverse complement.
AGGATCATGTTCTTTGATTTCTCCAGTGCTTTCAACACCATCCAGCCACGACTTCTGAGGGACAAGCTGGAAGCTATCAGGAGTGGACCACCACATGTCACAGTGGATACTGGACTACCTCACAGGCCGCCCACAGTATGTGAGGGAACAACCTCTACACTGCAGACTTCTCCATCAACTGCCCACGCTGCCACCTACAGAAGTTCTCTGACGACTCTGCCATAGTCGGCCTCATCACAGGTGAGGACGACTCAGAGCACAGACAGTGGACTCTGGACTTTGTTGACTGGTGTCAGCAGAACCACCTGCTGATCAACGCCGGGAAAACCAAGGAGTTAGTGGTGGACTTCTGGAGATGCAGACCCACCACACTGACACCGGTGAACATCCAGGGAGTGGACATTGAGATAGTGGACTCTTATAGGTACCTGGGTGTTCATCTGAATAATAAACTGGACTGGAGCCACAACACTGATGCTCTGTACAGGAAGGGTCAGAGCAGACTCTACCTGCTGAGGCGGCTGAGGTCATTTGGAGTCCAGGGAGCGCTTTTAAAGACCTTCTATGACTCTGTGGTGGCATCTGTCATTTTTTACAGTGTGGTATGTTGGAGCAGCAGTTTATCAGCAGCTGAGAGGAAGAGGTTGGATAAACTCATCAGGAAGGCCAGCTCTGTTCTGGGATGCACCCTGGACCCAGTGCAGGTGGTGGGAGACAGAAGGACTCTGGCCAAAATAACATCTCTGATGGACAGAGTCTCCCACCCCATGCATGTAGATGTTGCTGCAGAGCTGCTTCAGTGACAGACTGCTGCATCCTCGATGCATGAAGGAGCGTTTCTGCAGGTCCTTCCTGTCAGACTGTACAATCAGACCTGCTCCCAACAAACACAGATGTTTACATCTGCGCTGTAATTTGACACTATTTTATCAACAGATTCGCACTACAACCTGAGTTTGCCTCTTATCTGTATTTCATTTTATTTAATTTCAATAACTGTACAGTACTCTGCTTTCGGTAACTATTGTCCTTGTTGTAATTATGTAAAAATTGTGTATGTCTCTGTTCTGTGTCTTGTGTACTGTTTGTTTGTATATGTGTCTCTCTTGCTGCTGTCACACCCAAATTATTCACTTGTGGGAAAATTAAAGGATTATTCTTCTATTCTATGTAACTCTTAAATATTATCTACAGCTACTCTTAGTACCATTGATGTTAAGTTAGACTCTTTTTCTCCAATTGATCTTTCTGAGTTAACTTCAATAATTACTTCCTCCAAACCTTCAACGTGTCTTTTAGACCCCATTCCTACAAAACTGCTCAAAGAAGTCCTGCCATTAATTAATGCTTCGATCTTAAATATGATCAACCTATCTCTAATGATCAGCTATGTACCACAGGCCTTCAAGCTGGCTGTAGTTAAACCTTTACTCAAAAAGCATCTCTAGACCCAGCAGTCTTAGCTAATTATAGGCCAATCTCCAACCTTCCTTTATATCAAACATCCTTGAAAGAGTAGTTGTATTTGTATTTACAATTTGTTCATGTCAGTGAAGAGTCCTCCTCCTTTATAGTCCTGACAGGCACTAGAAAGAGAGAATATTTCTCCCATATTGGCTTTGCTTCATTGGCTCCCTGTTAAATCCAAAATCAAATTCAAAATCATTCTTATCACGTACAAGGTCTTGCTTCATTTTGCCCCGTCTTATCTTAATGACCTTATAGTACTATGTTATCCCATTAGAGCACTTCACTCTGCACTCAAAAAAAGAAAATTGGGTGGTTGTTACATTTACAAAAGTATAACTTGTAATTTGAAGAAAATAATTTCATGTTTCTATGGTAAACATGATTAAATCATGTAGGATCTGTATGAAATTCAACTTATTTTGTTCTTGTTGAGATGACATGATACAATCTAGTAAGAGTGGTTAGTTGCTGGACTCATGAAATTCACAAGATCACGGGTTATAAGAAGCAGACAACTGCCCACACTATGTGTATGCTATCGCTATTTATTGTGGTTTAACCTGTCAAAGACAAAAACATAAAGAAAATTCTGCATCAAGCCTTGTAATAAGTAAGTAAAGTTTATTTATACAGCACCTTTCACAGACGTGTCACAAAGTGCGTTAAAAGCTAGTTGTTTTAAAAGCATTAAAAGCTTTTTGAAATAAAAATGTCTTTAGCTGCTTTTTGAAGGTCTCCACTGAGTCCAAAGCCCGTAGAAATAAAGGAAGTGCATTCCACAGTCTGGATGCAACAGCCTGGAAAGATCGGTCCCCTCGAGTTTTACAGCGAGTGTGGGGGACCACTAAAAGGTTTTGGTTTGATGACCTCAGGTTACGAGAAGAGGTATGTGTACGAATCACATCAGCAATGGGGGGGGGGGGTGGTCCCTGTAATGGTGTAAAAGTTTTAAAATGGGACCTAAATCTGATTGGTAGCCACTGCAGCGACTTTAACACAGGGGTCATACAAGCTCCCTTGTTCAAGCCGGTCAGCAGCCTCACTGCATAGTTGAACAACCTGTAGACGAGCTAGCCCTTTCATGTTTAGACAAGTAAACAGGCTGTTACAGTAGTCCAGTCTTGTAGAGACAGAAGCATGTATCATCATCTCGAGTTCACTTGTTGACACGATGGATCTAAGTTTTGAAATGTTCCTCAAGTGAAAAAAGCAGGTTCTTACTATCTGATTTAAATGTCCCTCCAAAGAAAAAGCTTCATCAAAACCAACACCCAGGTTTCTAAGCTTATGCTTCTGTGAGGAACCTAAATCACCCAGATGCTGTTTAATATCAGGTATTGCACTGCCTGGTGCAGTAATCAAAGTTTCTGCTTTGGCTGGGTTTAGCTGGAAGCAGTTATTGTTCAAACATTGTTTAATGTTGGTTAAACAATCTGGTTAGTTTGCAGTTGGTTCTCACTGGGTAATCTGGTTTCCTCCCACAGTTAAAAGTCATGTAGTTATTCGAGTTAGGTTAATTGGTGATTCTAAACCTGTTGTTTGTCTCTATGTGATAGACTGGTGACCTGTCCAGGGTGGACCCTGCCTCTTACCCTATCACTTCTGGGTTATGCCCCAGCCCCCCTGCAACCCGGATAAAGCTAGTAGGATGGCAGTGGAAGTTGTTGTAAAGTGGAGACAAAACCATTTATGTTAGCCAGACTCTAGACTTTGTTGAACATTATTTAATATGAAGACAACATGTAGTATTCAAGTGACCAAGTAGTATTGAGGTAAAAGTTATTGAATACTGTTGGAATAAAGTGACAAAATTGTGAAGGATTAAAATATTCCAAGAGCTCAACTTACTTCATTTAAACATGTTTCAATCACGTTTCATCAACACAAAATGCACAGGTTTATTGAATGTGAATAAGTTGTGTTGATTTAACTAAGTTGTTTAAGTTTATGCCAAAGCAAATGTGTGCAACCAATGTCCACTATTGATTTAACACGTTCTTTATTTCAGTGTGAGACTGCGCTTACTTGGGGTTTCTAAGGTAAAAGTAGAGTTGGAGGCAGAGCCTTCAGTCTTCTGTGGAACCAGCTTCCAGTTTGGATTCAGGAGACAGACACTATCTAAAGCATATAGTTAGGGCTGGACCAGGTGACCCTGGATCCTGTCACCAAAGCACACGGGGGGGTCATATAACTATTGGGGTTTTCTCTGTATTCTTTGCATTACTGTAGAGGCTTTACTAGGGGTGGGGGAAAAATCGATACTGTGTAGTATCGTGATATTTTGTTTGCTAATAATGTATCGATACAGGGACAGCAGAAATCGATATTTTGTTACAAAAAAGGTTTTTGTGCTCTGATTTCAGAGCACGTTGATCCTTTTTCTGAGCAAGAATCCTGACATTCCTTCACTGTCCAAATGTGTTTAACTGTTTTTGGCAGCAATAAACATGACAGTTTACTTATTTTAATTTATGTTTTATTTTAATTAAGTTTAAAACTTTTTTATTTAATGTAAAATTATATTTTGTTTTAATTTACTTTCAAATTCTTCAGTTGCTGAATGGGCTGCATAGTTTTCATATTGCATAGTTCAGAATAGCTGTAATTGTACCAGATGGTTGCATTCAGTTAAGTTGGACTAGACTGTAATACAAACCGTTCAGTTTGTCAACAATAAAACTGAAATGAGAGAAAGACTGAGTGTGAGACTTTGATATTAGATAAAATGAATATTGATAAAGTTTACCTTTATGTACAGAATCTGAATATCGCAAAATATTTTTAAAAAATTGCAATAATGTCGTATCGTGCGTTAAGTATCGTGATAATATCGTATCGTGGGATATATGGTGATTCCCACCTCTAGTCTTTACCTTACAATATAATGCACTTTGAGGCAGTTGTTGTGATTTGACACTGTATAAATAAAACTGAACTGAATTGCTTTAATTCAGCTGCACTGGAAAGCTTTCAATCATTAGAGGCCATTTTAAGGTCATGCTAATGTTAATGTTGGCAATAAAAACCAAGGCAGGGGGATTTTAAGCACAGTTTTAAAGATAAAACACTTTTTATGAAAGTCTGATCGATTGAAAGTTTGACCTTCTTGACCCTGATGACGATTTCAGAGGTCCAGTAAAATCATATTAGACTTCCCTATAGCACTTTTTGGGAATGCTGAAAATACACAGCACACTTAATGAATCATAGTTTCGAAGAAACATCACAGAAAGACTGAGCAGTGTGAAACAACCTGTAATTGGAACAATTCCTTCAGCTCCTCATCTCGAAAATGGGAACCACCACCCCAGTCTGCCTCATCGCAAGCATGGAGGTTGGAGACAAGACATTGTGCCCAACAAAGAAAATGTCTTTGTTGCGCCAAGAAAGCTCAACAGAAACTGGTAACAGCACACAGTCACAGCCATTTCTATGGCAACAGTTGCTATAGTCGAATATAGTCCTAGGAGCTCGCACACAGTGTACAAGCAAACATACTCACAACCACCTACATGCTGCATGTAGACTTAGCTGCAGCCCATGCAGCTACATAAGGCCCAGTGATCTGCCAGCCCTGTGCTCATGTCTTTCAAGAGCTGGCTCTCTGTCACAACACGGAAATGACCAAATTTATGGTTCAGAGTGCAAAAGCGGGTGAAGGAGTGAGGAAGTGAGTGGGGGTGGAGACAAAACCATGAACTGCTACGGTCTATGACCTACAATACTGTATTAATGAACACACATTCTAACAATCACAAGATTTTGTAAATGTGCTTTCTTGCCTGTCGTCAAAATATGTCCAACACTTGCCACCGATGCTGTAGTCTTTATTATTAATGCAGAACTCGAGAACATGCCAACTTACCCGCAGGTTGATCTCCCGCATCCTCTCCTGACGCAGTTTTGACAGATTGGTAACTCTGGACATAACGCACTTTCTCAAGACCGACTGAAAAAGCAGTGAGCAAGTCGAAATAAAATATTCAGTTTGAAAGTTTGTATAGTTTTCTGTAAATCATTCAATTCTCCATCAAAGAGAAAAAGGAATAGTCTGTCCTCACTAGCCAACTGCAGTGTGTTTCTGCTTTTAGTGAAGTGACTGTTCCTGTGAGAAATCTGACTTCTGAATCATCACCGCCCCCTCACACTCACACACATACGCATCCACACACACACGTACACAGTGTTCGTCCGTCTGTGAAATTTTAGTATAGACTACATTTGCTGTTTGCTGAGCAGCAAAATGAAACCATTTTAAAAACTTGAAATTTTACAATAGCTACCAAGACGATGAAAATATGTAAAACTATTAACTATTAAATTTATAAATGTGTTTGGCCTGTAAATAAAAACATTATGGGAGTCAAACAAGCAGGTTCACACATGAACCTGCTTGTTTGAACAACGACCAGTGACTGTGTGATCCACTCACCTGTGGCCCTTACAGATGATCACACAGTCTCTGATACTGAGGGTAACAAAGATGGATTACTGGTGTTGTACACGCATCATGACATGTTTGGGAGTTTTTTGTTTGTTTTTTAACAAAAAAGGATTTTTTTGTTCGCACAATTAAATGCCCAGACAAGGATGTAGGTGTTTCCTGTAGGACAGTTATAAAACACACTGCATTTACATCTCCAACATATTCACATCGCTACCCACGCCTGAGTTAGGTGCAGCGTGTCCATATGGTGCTCGGCAGTGTATGCATTTACACAAGGTGCATTTTAGTCCATCGGGTATGCAGTGATGGTACCGTGTGCTGGCTGGTAGGTTTCACACTTCAAACATGGACATATATGTATGTGAGCACATCCCATATTAACATATGGCGCAACATGTAATAATGGAAAAAAATAAATAACAACAGTTATTTATCCAAGTATTGACTGCACTGTTAGTATGCTTTTCCCTATTCCTTCAGTGGACTTATTTTACTATGTTACTATGACCACTGACCATAGTAGCACAGTGCAGGTCTGCTGAACCTTTGGCACTCAGACAACTTGTTTTTTGTTTGTTTGTTTGAAACTGAAGTTATTTTTGTTAGGAAATAATCTGTGACGCGATGACTCTGTGGACAGCGAGGCAGCTGGCAGGCTGTCAACCATCCACCTTCACTGAAATACGTATCACAGCTGACGTTACAGTAGCACTTATAGTAGTAATAATTATTCTGTTCTATTCTTTTCTATTCATATAGCGCCAAATCATGATAGCAGTCGCCTCATGGCTCTTTATATTGTAAAGAATGACAAGATATTTCATTATTTGCAACACAATATAAATATATTGTTTAAATTTAAAATGAACACTAAGAGTAATAGGAAAGCACCCAGTGTAAAAATTGAGGAAATTATAATTCAGAGTGACTATATGAAGAATTTATGTATCAGAGTTTATGTCTCCCTCATCTCTGATAAGTATGAGAGAGAGAGGTGGCTTTATATGAGGACAGCAGTTCAAATTTTACTCTGGGGGGGCAGAACCACAGAAAGGACGCGTTCCTGCTTACACTCCAGTCCAGTAGGTGGCAGTAATGCGACCACTATCAGGTATACGGCGGTAAAAGTGGCAGAGCAGGGCAGGAGGAAGAAGAAGGAAGCGGAAGATGAAGAAAGAAGAAAAAAATTCAGCCATCATTCTGAGGTCAACAGCCGGGGTTGATATTTTTGTTATTATTAATGTTATTATTTAAATAATATACACTTCCATGAACTGAAATGCGTTACAACCGAAAGTAAGACCTTCCGTAATGGCGGCTTCGCGTTTTAGGCCCTTCGCCTGCTCGTTACAGAAACAGCAGAAAACCCTGTTAAGTTAAATGTCCAGTGTAACGTACTGTGTGACGCGCCTCCAGGCGGCTCGGTCATGTGATCGAGGACCAGCTAGTCCCGTTTACTCGATTGTTTGAAGCTACATGGGGACTTGGGTTAATCAGGTATGATTCAGACATCCGAGATGGTCACAGATAAGCGGCAAACGTATCGATACCACACACCGCGATCAGCAACTCCGTGATTGGACGAATGAGGAGGGGGCGGTGCATGAAGTTTGGAACAACTGTGGGGTGGATGGAAACAAAAACATTTCTATCCTTTTCGATATCGATCGTATTCTTAATGCTAATGTTGGCAACACGCCAACACAGGCATGACCCCCCCGCCTGTGTTAGGTGTAGCGTGTCCATATGATGATGCCCCCCCCCCTTTAAAAATTTGACTCAAATTTAGAGAAACGTTTAAATGAAAAACTGCAAGCTTTCGATTCAGGAGAATGAGTATTAATCTATTTGTTAGCCTGAAGCAGCTTTTCAATGGAAAACAGGACTTTAGTCAGACGAATGCTTAATGTTGTTGGACACTAAGGAGCTGGGGAGGAAAAAATAAAAACACAAAAATTCAAACATCCGTCTTTAATTTCTTTTTTCTTTTTTTTCACTTGCTGTCAGTTGATACGATACAGAGTAAATGTTTTCTACCATTTTAAAGCTGGTAGGCAGAGAAAGGAATTGACACTGACGGTCAATAAGACTAAAAAAGCAAAATAAAATCTCCATCTCGAAGCAGTAAAATGTGTTTTCTGCTAAACCACACCCCCTTCCATGATAAACTCTCCATTTTTCTACTTTTTCTACTCTTTGTTTTACTTTCAGATGCCAAGACATTGTTCAGCAGGGGGTTGCAAATCCAGGGACAACCATGAGACTCGAAATGCTGGCGTCACCTTTCACAAGTGAGCACTTTACACATTATGTTTGGGTCAGAGTGTAGTAACCAGCTATTGTTTTTATTCACATTCTCTCTCTCACACATTTAGACACATGAATGAAACAGAGGAACTCAAAAGCTCACAAATCATCTGCACATCTATATTTCTCCTGTTCTCATATTCACTCAGTAATACACAAGGCTGACGTTCAGGTCAAAATACAGTTAATATTAAGCTCTGTAAAACTGGAACCAGAAGACATGAGTTTAGCTGTAGTACTTTGTGGGTTTTATAACACGATTAGAATAATTTATTTGAGCAATATGTGGAAAGTTAGAGAAGTTAATCATAATAATACCCAACCTCCTTATAACTAGAAAAATCAACGGTTGATTTAATTTTTCACATTTGGAAAGAGGTTGCAAGTAGTTGAGCCACATGTACAACACCCTCAAACGCTGAATCGCGAGGCGAGTACGCGGGTTGCCTGGTGGGAGGGAACCTGTCTGAATGTGTCTAATCTATGAGGTTCTGACTGAAATATAAATCTAAGTAGTTAATGTGAACCTGTGTGTATACAGACAAAACAAACACAACAGGCAGCAACAAAGTTAATTCCCATGTTATCACAAACAGATTGCATGTACAGCAGGTACAATAAGTGTGGAAAACATAACCAAATTTATTTGTAAAGGTGCTATTGACGTGAAATTCACACCAGATGTTGGTAACAACCCATCCAATCCACACATGCAAAGAAATCAAACCATAGATGTCCATAAATTAGGTCATGTGTAATAATGAGAAATGACTCAGGAAAAAGTAACGCATGAAGAAGAAAGAGAGGTGCGAATAGCATGGACAGTCCCCAAGGGGCAGTTACCGTCCAACAGAGCAGCATGACTTTGAAGAGAAGGACAGGGCATCAACAGGCAGTAAGAGTGAGATAATAAATACACAGAATAAACATTATATACACACTTTTAAAATTACACAGTATTTCAGTACTTGTTGTACCTGCTGTGACTGCCACTTTGACCCCATTCAGACCTTCAGCAGACAGGCTCCATCACGTTGCTGTTGAGTTTTGATGCACCAGTATCTCTCTGCGAGTGGTCACACACCTGGTCGCCATCGTCAAAGCAACGCTTTCAACAGGAAGTTCATGGCACGTGGTCGCAGTGAATTTGTGTTATTCACATTCAAATGGAGATGTACTGATGATGTTGTGACGTTATGTTCTTTGAAATATTATAATATATCTTTATTGAACTTGACCTGAAATGGAAGCTTAATGTAACACAGACTGATGTTGTGGCTGACTAGGTTACCCAAAGGAGCGGCTCGGAGAAACCTTTGGATCAGTAACTGTCACCGCGCAGACTCCTGGGATCCTCAGACGAACTTTGTCTATTTTTGTTCAAAGCACTTCCCACCCGAGAGTTTTGAGCTGAGTGGAAGCAGGTGTGTATCGACCAGCTGGACTTTCACAGGTTACAGATACCACTTCAGCTAAAACCAGAATTTTCTGTTATTAACTGCTGGTGTAGTTTTCAGTTATGGCAGTGTTGCGATAGCAGCCTAAGTATTGTTTTTGACCCTTTCACACAGTGGAATCAGACGACTAAAGGAAGATGCAGTTCCTACTTTATTTGATTTCCCTCCAGCAGCCAAACACAAAAGAGCAGGAAGGCAGCAGAAAGAAGACAACATCCCTGTCAGGTAATCAAACCTCACACAGGCTGATAGTTTGTCATCATCTGTGAGCAGATTCTGAGCTCCTGAAGTGATTCATTATTTTATAGTTATTTAAACATAGTCTTTGCTTCAGTTCCCACTCTGTGAGGATGCTCTGTGAAAGAACAGGCCAACTCTAACGTTCGCTTGTATTCTTCTGATTCTGTTACGGGAGCATCAGGTATGCCTGCAAGTCAAAGTGCAATGATTTTTGGTGTAATTTAGCATAATAATTAGTACGTGATAAGTTACAATAAACTAAGAAATTGTTACTTTAGTTACCAAGTATCAGGAAAACATGAGAATTCCAGCAGCTCTCTGATTCTTGGTTCGAGCACCGAGTACGTGCTGGGGTCAGCTCTACATCAGCTGGCTGATCTAGGACCAGCTCTTTGAGGTGATGAGATGAGGGATTTACTTTAATTAAGGTTGAAGTAATCATCTGAGATGACTATAAGTGATCCCTGAATAGGGTAAATATATCCATACTGAAAAACCATAATGAGCAGGTGTTGATGAATGAGTGCCTAAAGTTTTGAACCCCAGTGGAAGGAGGCCACACCCAGCTGCCCAGCTGGGTGTGGCCTACAGTTAGCATGACATCTGTCAGCATAGCAGTCAGGGTAAAAACAGGGAAGAAATCAACCATGTTAGCATCCTGTGACAACTGTGATGCTGCATAAAGGTTTGCCACGATGATTAAAATGAACAGAGAAAAATTTATCATAAAAATAGAAATGATATAGTGAATAGAAAATAGGAAAAAATAAATGTTTAAGAAAAGATAGATGTGAAATAGTGAATGAATCTGAAGCACTCAGTGGTGACAGATGTGAGATGTTAAACTCATTTCTTCATGTGTTTCTAGAAAAACAGGAAAGGCTGCAAACATTTAAAGATGTGCAAACACACATTAACATTAGTGTTTAAAGATAACCTTTGTTTCATTCTCTGTCAAGATGGTTCCACACTGTATCGGTTATGTTGAGGTCCACAGTGTTCAGTTTATGCTTTTACTGCATTTGCAGTTTGAATAGAAATAAAAAAGAATACAGTCATCCATAATCTGCTAGACGGCTGTAGTGTTAGTGGCTATTTGATTGTCCAGGAAAAACTAATTTGTCACAGTTTCTTCTGCAGGAAGAGTTCCCACTCAGGAGCACAGGATGGCACACATCAGGAGATCAACCAGCGTCACACTGCAGAAGAACCCACAGTTGAAAAGTCAGTGAGCTCCACTGAGGAGACTACTCAAGACATGCCTGGATTTTCTCAAGAAACATCAGGGTTGGAGCAGCTGTCGCAGCAAGAACTCGGTCCTCCACCTCCAGAGTCTCGACCCGTTTCCCCGTCACGTTACATGAGACGTCTGCCCCCCCCTCCAGGCTTCTACTTGTCAAAGGAGCACAGCTACGCTCAGCTCTGTCCCCTGTTGTGGAGGAGACGTTATGACCAAGTTGTAGACTGCTTGGAAAAAGCCCTACGACAACTGCATGCAGCCAGGCGGAGGGAAAGCCGTCTGCGGAGCACCGTGCTGGGGCTCCGTGATAAGCGACTAAAGCACATTCTGCTTCTGTCACAGAATGGTTGCAAAAACAGGGGAAGCTGCATAGAGGGGGGAGAAGAAAGACAGCACAAAGGAGATCCTGACCTAGAGGAGAATGAGGCTAAATCCAAAGATATGAAGTTGATTGAGGACAAATGTGCTGATCAAATGGAGACAGGATGTAATTTTCTACCAGAGTCCAGTAGCTGGTCTGAGACGGACAAGGGAAACTGTTTGTACTGTGGAAAAGGGCAGGGGCAGAGTGGTGGGCATTTGGAGCACGAGGACTCACCGAACACCCAGAGAAATGTTGCAACAAGCTCCTGTGACACAGCTGAAAATGTGGATCACGTTCAGATAGATAGGCAGCAAGAAACAACCTGGAAAGACGTAGAAACCAGTGATACCAGTGTAACAAGTTCCCAAGTTTTGTTGCAAAATCCAGGTGTTCAGCATATAGTCTCAGCTGGAGTGTGCTTTCTTAAAACTGACGAGCAGAGTTTGCATTATCTAGGCTCTCAGCAGAAGCTGCTGCTCTCTGACAAACGCCACGGAGAGTCTGACGTGACGAGTCAGGATCACCACCGCGACCTGCAGCACCAGCTGCTATGGTTACAGGACAGCGCAGACGGGCGGGTGATCTTGTTGACTGTCCCGACTGACGACGAGCCGCAACGTTTTGTCACGATGGAGAACGTGGCCGGCGAAGAAAAAAACACTCTTTTGTCAGAACTGGATCTAAAAGGTGTGGAATACTTAACAGAGAGCAGCGGAGGCATGTCCAGAGTTGAGTCGTCACCGGATCAACACAGCGAGCAGAATTCAAATGGTGCGTTAGTGGAAATACGGGACGATGTCAGGATGAAACTTAAAGAGCACCTGGAGGGTTTCCACCTTCAACTGAGCACCGAGTTTACAAACTGACAAGGATTATATATATTAGGGCTGCTCGATTATGGCAAAAATGATAATCACGATTATTTTCACTGAAATTGAGATCACGATTATTTGACGATATTTATTTAACCCTTTAAGACCTACTATAGAACCAAGTCCACCAGAGCTTATATTATTATTATTTTTTTTACATGCTGTAGTGCCATTTGTGGGAGCATTTCAAGTTGCTATACATCAATACAACTGTTATAGCCCATATTTTAATAATATGTATGCATTAAGTCCATAGTAATTACATAAATTGCAAAAAAGTGCAATAAACTACAAAAAAAATTGAAAATTGCTTTTGTTTTGTTTACATATATTTCTACTTGGAGAAATTTAAGAGGTTTATCCCTCAAAACTTTAAATACATTAAAGTTGCAAAAAATAGTTTCCCACCACAGGAAATTTATTTTGAGTGTCTTCATAGTTTTATTTTGGAGATACAGCAATTTTTATATACTGCAGGAAAAACAAAAACAATCCTATGATGCAAATTTGCAAAGAAAACAGCAGGTGCATCATTTCACTGTGGGAAGTGTTACGAACAGCTGATGGATCGGCAAAGCGTGTTTCTGGAATATTATGTTTTTGTTCCTGCAAGCGCTTTTTATGCAATTTTTGCAAAGCTATATGTGGAACGAAACCGTGACTGAGGACAAGCTGATGGCATCAGATGTAAGTACAACTCCTCCGGTTTCATATGCAAAACAAATTATTGCGCTAGCTTACACGGTTCAGGTTCTACAGGGATTTAACAATAGTTACGCAACACGGAGCGTGCTGCTCTGACCGGCTTTAAAGGGTTAACAATAACTTTAAAAAAATAATATAACATAGTGTGCAACACCACTGAAGTTTTTTTTTTTTTTACCTCTCTTTTCAACCAACGGCAGTCACTCTCCAAATAACTTCTGCTTAGCTTTCCGAGCTTCCCTCGGGTCCTCTTAATCAGCGGTCTCCAACCTTTTTTGCGCCACGGACGGTTTATGCCCGACAATATTTTCACGGACCGGCCTTTAAGGTGTCGCGGATAAATGAGGGAGGGGCTAATAATCGGCTCAGTCATTTTTAATGATCGTTGAAAGCCCAGATCGTAATCGTGATTAAAATTCGATTAATTGAGCAGCCCTAATATATATCTGTATAATTTTAATGTGACTGCACATTTCAATCTGGCAGCAGGTTAAAAATGCTCACCCATCTGTGCTATCAGCCAAAGCATTGAAAACACAGCTTAAATCCAAGTTCCTGGCATTATGCTCACCCTGCTCTCGTCTCTACTTCCTCTTCTAAGCTCTACTCTTTTGCTTTGCTTAGCTGAGGTCCAAAGGTTTGCAAATATTTTGCACAAATGACAGGAAACAAGGTCAGGAAGTGCAAGCAGTACATTTCCCAGCTCCCACTCACCATTAAAACTTTTCAGAGATGGTAACTACTTTAATCGGTGTGACTGTACATTTAGAGCTAAAAGTTCATAGTTCATACTGCTGGCGTTTCTTTAAAAGACTTAAACATACAGCGGAGCTCTTTTAAGAATACAAGCATCCAGTGTATGGTAGAGAAGGGAATCTCCTTCCTTCAGGGCTGCCCCGCCTGACATTACACCTGTATTAAATGCTGGCTCTCTTCCACTGTGCGTTTGGTCTCATGTCCCTCTATCTCTTCTCTCTCCCTTTGTGCCCGATGAGTCACACCACAGCCTGGTTCTGCCCGAGGTTTCTTCCTCTTACAAGGGAGTTTTTCCTTCTGTGTTATCGGTGCATGTGTGAGTTCAGGGTGGTTATGGCTTTAGGGAAGAAACTGTTTTTGAGTCTGTGGGTTTTCTGAGCTGTCCTTGATGATGTTTGCTGCTCTGCTGAGGCAGCAGGAGGAATAAATGTCCATCAGGGAGGGGGGAGGGCAGCCGATGATCTTTTGTGCTGTCTTGACCACACTCTGAAGCCTCGCTCTATCCGCCTTAGTGCAGCTGCTGTACCATACCGTGATGCAGTATGTCAGCAGGCTCTCAATGGACGAGCGGTAGAAGGTCAGCAGCAGGTTGGAGTTCAGCTTCTACTTCCTGAGGACCCTCAGGAAGTGCAGCCGCTGTTGGGCCTTCTTGACAACCACTGAGATGTTGTCTGTCCAGGAGATGTCAGCAGAGATGAGGACACCAAGGAACCGGAAGCTGTGGACCCTCTCCACACACTCCCTGTTGATGTAAAGGGGGCCAAGTCAGTGTCTCCTGAAGTCAACAATGAGCTCTTTGGTTTTCTTAGTATTCAGTGCCAGGTTGTTTTCTGAACACCAGGCTGCCAGCTTCAGGACTTCCTCTCTGTACTCTGCCTCATCTCCCTTTGAGATGAGTCCAACTACTGTGGTGTCATCAGCAAACTTGATGGTGAGTGTTGTTGTGGGTTGAGCTGCAGTCGTGGGTGTAGAGAGAATACAGGAGGGGGCTCAGCACACAGCCCTGTGGGGAGCCGGTGCTCAGTGTGCGAGTGGAGGAGAGATGAGGGCCGAGGCTTACAGTCTGGGGCCGGTTTGTGAGAAAGTCCTTTATCCAGGCACATGTGAGAGGAGGGAGGCCAAGAGTGACCAGTTTGGTGATGAGGATGTCCGGGGTGATTGTATTAAAGGCGGAGCTGAAGTCCACGAAGAGCATTCGGACGTAGCTCTGCTGCTGCTCTAGGTGACTCAGCACAGTGTGGACGGCTGTGGAATAATAATAATATAACTAATAACATGAACTTTGGAAAAAGCTTCACAAAGTACTCCAGTACTGCACAGGGTGAGAGATATACATGTTTCAGTGCAAGGGAGCCTGCCAGCTGCCAACATCAGGTAACATATCCCCCGGGGTCCTGAAAGTAGGAGGAGACCACTCAAAGTATCCTTTCTCTACATTATTCTGGATGCTAATATTCCCAACATTGAGGTAACGTACAAAAAACAAGAGCTGCTCATGTTTACATCATAGAGATCGTGTAAACCTTTTTAAACAGTGTGCATTTTACCTGTGAATTGAATTTTAGATCTACAAATATTTACTCATTTTTTTCACTCCATTGCCTAAAACAGGGACCATTACTGAAAGGTTTTGATAGTGGAGGGGCATGCTGGGAAATGTATTCCTACACACTGTGGTAAGGACACCAAACTGAATATGGCCCAAGGTTTTACACCTGCACACAGTCACGATGTGGGGGGAAAGTTAATGAACACATGGATGGTTGTCTCTGGCTTTCAGAGATGTAGCCGGTTCTCCAGTAATATGCTAATATACTTAATCAAAGACTAACTCAGAAACAAGTCTTTTGCCCGGGTAACTAATAAAAACCCATCTGAAGCTTAGCACAGTTGTCAAGGCCCCGAGAGCTAAAGCTTGGTGCCCGTTTTTGCTGGTAAATTTCACTGAATGTTTGTATTTCAAAGAATTAAAGTTTAAAGTGCTCTGAAGAGCGGAGGCCGTGTGGCTGTTACTGTAGAACCTGTGGGAGGAGCTACAATCCTGAGAATGATTGACGGCATCCTGCTGAAACTGCGTTGCAGCTTCTGGGATTGGGTGTGGCATTAACCCTTAACCGTACGAACACCGGCGCATACATGAGAAGGAGGGGGAGCGGGTCTTTATTGGTGAGGGGCAAATGCAGCCTGCTCTTATCTTTCCCAGCTTGGATGCAGTTCTTTAAAAAATGTTTTTTAAATTCCAATATCCCCCACCCCCTCTGCGCCACCACACAAACCGGATAACAGGAATGTGCTCATACCTGCTGTCTCTGTCCTTACTCTTTTAGTTTTGTTTCTTTTTAATCAGAGAACATCCTTTTAGGGACTTTTCCTATAAGCTGTACCGTGTACAGTCCGAGTAAAGCAGTTGTTGCAGAGAACAGCAGTTTCCAGCTTTGCTAAAAGTTTCCAGATGTGGAACAAGCTGTTGACTGCTGTCCGAAGTGTGGCACATCCTTTGCGCTGTGTAATGACACACTCACGAAAAACACAGCCTGAGATGTACATGTGTGACTGTCTTGTATAACTGTGGTAAATTCATGGCATTGCGTCGGCGTTATCTAAGAGCACAGCTCCTTCCTGGCTCTTCTTTGTGGCGGAGGGAGGATCTCGGAATGCTGCCAGCTGGTGACAGATGCAGGGCTTCACTGAACCTCTCCAGCAGCGAGAAACACAGGAAGACGAGTTACCGCAGTCAACATGCCTCAGGTAGGTAAAGACAACTTCTTTTAGTGCCGACATGTAAAATTGGACCTCTTGGCAGCAGACGTTTACACCGTCGGCTCTTTAACCGGGAAAAGGTGGTTTGGTGCGAAATCAATATGTGGAATTTTTTTAAAAAATGGCCTCTGTGCGCTTCACGGAGAAGCGACGTGTCACACAAGGCGTCAGATTATCAGCGGGGGGACTGTGTTTGGATACGCAGGTGTAAATACTTATCATTCAGAAGTGACTGAAACATCAGCAATGGATTATTCTCGAACTTTTTTTTCGGGGAGAAACTTCCAGAGGTATGCGGCCCCTCCCCGAAAAGAAGTGCTAAGCGCAGGGTCCTGCCGCTCCTCCACGACGAATTCAAAGTGGTAACAGTACACGCGTGTAATTCATCACAGTTTTGTGCTAATTTGTAACAAACAGTTAACTTGCGGGTAAAGTACCTTGACCCGTAAAAGCGTGTGTCTGTTATACTGTGGGTCGCATTTTGTAGCGCGGTTCGGGTCCACTTACACGAGTGTCTGTGAATGAGTGCAAAGTTGAGTAATCACCTTTATCCTCTGATGAAATGTTATTTATCGTGATGGGTGTTGTCTCTTGCAGGATGTCAGTGAGCCTCGGGTATAGTGGAAGGGCTTAATGCCTGTACAGCCACAGCACGTGACAGAAATCAAACCAGTTTCATATTTGCTGAAGAGTTTTGACTCTTCGCCACTCTCAGACACCAAATGGTGAATGCTGCCAGGAAGAATTCTGTTCCACATGATGGCTGAAGGGCTTACTCACTCCTTTCATTTGGCACCAGTCTGCACACACGTTTGTAGCTCTCGACTTATTGAAACAGCAGTTTTATCTGCACGAGCTCAGACAGCGATCCACCTCTGTGTGTCCGTGTGCTCCACGACTCTGCAGCGTTTCCTCATTTTCCTGTTTCTCTATGCTCCTTCTCATATCCCTGTTGCTCACAGGAACAGCGAGTATCTCGCATTATTCCATGGTTACATCTTGAACCGTTTAGTAAATGAGACAAAACAGTCAAGGCAAGGAATTTCCTGAAGGAAAGCCAGTGCTCTGTAACCCATGATCAAGGAACACACGGGCATTACAGAGCCACAAACTGACCCAGACTTTGTCGCACCTCATTTTTGAATCTCCACTGTGTGGAGTTTACATCAAGCTTTACAACAAGCTGGATTCGATATGTTAATGAGCACCCACGTTAACTATTTAAGATAAATCACTAATAGACTTCAAAGAAATATAAAAACAACAAATTCAGTGAAATAAATAGATCTCCTGACCATTGCTACTTTCTTTGAAATACTTTTTCACAACGGTGAAGAAGGCTTGCTGCAGCTTGTGGTACGTTAGTCAGAAAGGGTGTGGTTCTGACAAAGCTGCTGCCACACATGCATTGAGAAACAGCAGGAGCACTGGGACCTGTTCTGATGGCCAACGAATAATAATTGGATGAGTTTCTCAACAGGCTCATTGTAATGACTTCATAGGGCAATGATGTGTCACGTTTCTAGGTTGGTGTTTGCTCAAAATGCAGCCGCAACAAGATCTAAAATGCATGTTGGACAGCGCCGGTGGGTAATGCGGTTTCCTCACAGCGAGAAGGCACCTGGTCTGAACCCTGAGTGGGAACTTTCCTCTGGGTCCTCCAGCGTCCTTCCCAGTTAGGTTCACTGGTGACTCTAAATTGGCCATGACTGAGGGAGATAAAACGGTTGAAGGGTACAGAGTGCTAAATTAATGTACAGGTAAAATTGGACTTAAATGTGGTGCATAAAGCAAGATCTGAAAGTGTTTTTTGTTTGTTCTGTTTTAGGGTAAATGACATAATAAACTTTTTAAGAAAAACAGGTTTCTTTTAAAATTACCTGGCTTTCTCTTTTGTTGTTTTTTTTCTTTTCGCCTTTAATTTTTCCCAGTATTCTGACCTGGAGAGTGCCATTGATACACTGGTCAGCCAGTTCCACTCCGCTTCAGCAGACAAGTCTCCGACGCTGAAAAGTGATGAATTCAAAAATCTTTTGTCCTCCCAGATGCCCAATCTGATGAAGGTAAGTCCACCGTAAGCCTCCTTGTGCTTCTCTCTGACCGGGATCGCAGTTATCTGTAGCAAATGGGTGTGGCAGCACACCTAACCATATTCAGCTTGCACAAAGACTAAGGGGAACATGCTTACAACAGAGTTATACAAGCCTAATCCACACACAGGCAAACACACTAAAAAATGTTAATCCTCTGAAGACATGCACTCCTTTCCATTAATCTAACAGCGTCTCAGCCTAACCTCTGAATACAAACATAACTGCTGATCTGTAAAAGTTTCTAAGGCAGTCTTACTTGGTTAGACCTTAGATTAGATTTACAAGTAAATTCTGACATGGTCAGGTTAACGGACAGGCATTAAGATTAAAACTGCACACCAGTCTCTCCTGCATCATCAACTCTCTACAGATTCATTTGAAGATTGCTGTAATTTACTGTGACTGAAACATGTTTTTCAATGTTTTTTCATTAATCTCCTCAATAATATAAATCATTTCTATTCATGGTAACAATTCTGTATAAGTCTGTGAGAGTTTTTGGCAGTTTTGTTTTGTTATTTTGTACAAACTTACGGTTCAGCTGTGCTATCAGACAAAATGCCAACATGCACACTTCTAGTATTTAATCAGCACTCCGGAGCATTCGAAACATCAAACTGTGACACCTCATTCACCTTGCGGTAGTCCAAACAGAGCCGTATAGACCCATCTTTCATCACTGCAAGAATCATGGGGCTACACCAGGCACTGTGGGACTTTCACCCTCATCTTCAGCATCACAGCCAGTTCTGCCTGAACTATTTGCCTTTTGTGTTCTGGTAGCCTGTAGAGCCGTGATGCACCATCACATCAGGGCACGTCAAAGTGGTGCTCCATGAGCGTGGTGTGACCGGACAAGGGAGAACACATCTGAAAACTACTGCTGCAGTGCAGCAACATTCATTGTTTGGGTCTGTGTGAGTTGGTCGTCACACTGGAGGGAGGCGGGAATCACCAGAGAAGTGGTTTCAGCCACTCTCCATGCTTTGAGGTGATATACCTGTGTGGCTCCTTCCTGGTCCGACCGCATCACTTCAAAATCAACATCCCCCACTCACTGGGTGACTCTAAAGGGCCCTCGTCACTTAGCAAGTCATTTTACTGTGGCACTATCGTGTTTTATAATCCACAAGAACTCAAAACAATATCCCAGTGCACTCCTGTGAAATGGTCAGATGGCTCAAATGGGACCTCCATTAACGGTACCGGGTTCAAGTGCCGTCTGGCATAGACAAAAGGCAGATCCTCAGGAAGCATCAATGGTGGTCTTCAGGCATGAGGCCCAGCCGATCCACAACCATCTGTCGGATGTCCTCAAAGCACCAGCTTTACAAAGTTAAATACATTAAAAACATTAACCCATGGTAAATGAACTGGCGTATCTACCACTCAGAGCTCTTCACACTATAAGGCACATTCACATAGCCACATTCTTACAATGCAGGCACTCTTGAGTGCACAAATACACCGGTGGATGCGTTGGGACCATTTTGGTGCTCAGTATCTTGAGCAAGTCTTGTCAGAGTGTCTTCAGTTGTACTAGTTTTATTCTGGGTAAAATTCTGTCATTTCAGTGCTCCCTGTTTGCGTTTGTTTTTGTCTGATCAGATTTGTCTTAGGTGATATTCCGAACTGTGATCAGTAACCTAACGGTTTGTAATTAACTGGAATGATATTTTCTTGTAAGTCTGGTTTAGGTGTTAACATTTTCACTTTAACGTGAGTTGTTTTGTCGTGTTCTGACAGGGCGTCGGCACCGACCAGGGATTTGGTGATATCCTGCGGAAGATGGGTGTAGGTGATGGCGAGGGGATCTCTTTCAAGCACTTCTGGAATTTAATCCAGTCACTAGCCACCTCGCAGTTTGGCCACCTTAGCGGTCAGAAGGGCTCGTCATGCAGCTGTATTCTCCTGTAAAGAGCAGCTTCTCAGCCCAACATGTATTTGGAAATTTAACTCAGCAGAGTAACACATACACATCACGCTCATAAAGAATTGCCAAACATAATACAAGGGTTCAAAATCCATTCTAAGCATTGATGACTAAACATTACAGTTTTAACTAGTTTACCTTTGAATTCAGATTACTTTGTTTAAGTTCAAAGTAAAATGTAAACTGATTTTGAATAAAATACTCAATTTGTCCTCCTTTGTATTATTATTTTTTTTTCCATTTACCATGCTGCACATGTTACAATAGCCTAAACCTTATGTGATTAGACACCACAGTGTCACTGGTGTCTGAATGTTCTTCTCTCTTTGCTTCAAGATGCTCATCATATTTAGTTCTTTGGGTGTTTGGTCCAAAAAGTGTTCTACAAATTTTAAAACTATAAATCTTACAAACACCTCTGCTTTGAATAAAAACATACATGGAACTAAGTTGGTTGTTTGAAAAAGAAAGCTGTTAGCTATCGTCAAAACCAGAGTGAATAACTTCTGTCCCGTTCATGTCGCTCCAGTTTGTCATGTTTTTGATTTGCAAAAGTGTTGGGTGCTTTAAAACTGGTCCATATCACTATATTAATGGTCTGCTGGTGTGGTATTTTCAACTTGATATGTATTTCTTAATAGGTCAGAGGTCAACATTTTAAATGGTTAGGTCAATGAAATACAAAAAAAAAGGTAAAACATGATTTACTATTTTAGAAAAGGGAACAAAAAACAAGCTCCGCCTTCCCTTGCCTAATAATAGTCACGCCAGGTGACGTTCCAATTATGTGGTCAACTTTAAGAGAGATTTAACATCAAGTCATTGGAAATATTCATCACTTTCAGACCTCTGAAGTGTAGAATTTATTTCCTGGCTTGTAGAAAGTTGACTCGCGAGTAAATTGTTTCTCAGTAACAAAACACGTTGTTTTGTATTATTTCTAATAATAGAATTATATTTGAAATCTCAAATTGTGCCTTTGTAATATTCCCTCATTCTAGAATGCTTTGCCTCTGATTCTGATTTCTGTGTATTTATATTTTATAATTCTCTGTAGTCTGACCTTTGACGCCAAAAGAAAAGTGATTTAATGAACATTTAAATAAACATGTAACGAGTTTCCCAATATCACCTGTTGTTACAGCGTTCCTTTGTTGATTTTAAAGAAACATAATTTAACTGGTTTATATGATGCAGTTAAATGTTTAATTTTAGAATAGTGTTGACTTTTCCAGATATTTTATATTTTGACATAAGAAGACATCACAAAAACCTCTGGAGTTCTGTTTTAAATCTTTCATTTTAATGCATCAAGATTTTTCTTTTATTCTTCTAGCTACAAAAGTGAAGCGGTAGATGACTGTGAAGCATTTTTTAGTTTTATGTTGTAATTCATCCAGAGTACAGTATTTTTAGCACAGAAAAATATTGTAACTATACAATGAAAACAATGAAGTGGACAATATGAACTGTTACATCAGCATTATGGATTCATATTCCCATGCAAAGAAGGTGCACATCCTCTTTTGAGTTTTTTCCCCTCGGGCGTACCTCGGAAGAATTCAAGATAAGATGAAAATGCGTACTTATTCATGACTTTAACCCTCCCAAAGATATCTAGCTCTGTTTGCTCATCATGGATAATAGCACTCATAATCTGCTTTGATTTAATGTACAGTGCATTTTCCTTTGCAACAACTTGATCTAACCAAATCTGCATGTTCTGTGGTGCCATTTCAAAGTTGTCAACAGCACAGCCATAGAATCCTCGTTTCAAATGTTCAGGCCAGGGTTGATCGGTTATCATGGGGTGGTCATCCCTCACAAATGCTGTGCACAAGGGACTGTCACTTCCTCGTGAGTGGCCTACTTCACAACCAATGACAGTCATGAGGAAAAGTGAGAAGGTTCTGAAGTTACGCACCGATGCTGAAAACACAGCTGCCATAAAATAATGGCCCCATCGCTCACAGTTGTAATTACACTGCTGAAACTGGAAGGTTTGGCGACAGAAGTCATTGAATTTTGATGGTTTGAGACCCTCTCTCAGCTTCTCCAGGGAGGACTCGTCCTGCTGGTCCTTAAAGCTCTGAAGAAAATTTTGAATTTCCACTTGATTGTCAGGATCCATGAATTTTCCCACCAGAGTTGCATTCAGAGTTTTCCCGTTTACTTTGTAAATGCATTCATTGAGAACGTAGTAAAGGTCCAATGGAATTTCTTCTCTGGCATTGTACCGTATCTCCACTAGCAGATGTTGAATGCTTATGATATGCTTCAGGATAATGTTGTCTTCTCCTGCTGCTGGCTTTTCTAGCCAAATTGCTTTAAGGTGTCTTGAATCATCTGTGGTATAATCAGGAGCACGCCTTCTTTCGTTTTCCTCAAAAAACAAGCTCCAAGTCAGCCCCTCCAGGCAGTCGATAAAGTGATACTTTTTGCGCAGTTCCATTGGGACAAACATTTGCGGGTGGCTTGGCCAGTCCAGTATCTGCAGATACAAAATATTTCCTTTATAATTGTGAAATACTGGTCCTGGACAGCCAAGTTCCTTTTTTATCACCAGATCACCTCTTTGGTTTAGTTCAGCTTTGACTGTGCTGTAGTGCTCATGGGACCTCCAGACACTGTTAGTTGTCGTCAGTATATCACCATCAGAATTAACTGACAGGAGTGTGTTGTATAGGCTGAGCTTTGTTTCCACACTAAAAGACCGGAGACTTTGTAGGAACTGCAACATGAAGTGTTGGTCATTTCCAATATTGCAGCTTATGAGCCTGATGGTACCAAGATGACCAATGTTTGTTTTAGTTTTTAAGATGAAAACAAATCTGGCAAGTTCCTTTGGGTCATAACCAGCTAACTGGGCTGCTCCAGTAGGGCTTTGACTACCATGGCCAACCAGTACAATGTCATGATTTCTAGTCGAAAACAAATTGCTTCCTTGCAGAACGTACAGTGCCCTCTTATGGTACATTAGCAGATTTGATGAACTGGGATGCTTCTGGAACAGGTAAGTGGCTGACTCAATCACTGCAGGTTCCTCTTCCATGATTACTATCGTTTGATGGCTGTATTTTGTGTCATTTTCCCTGAGGATTACATGAGTTTTGTTAGACATTAATTATGCCTCAAATTGTTATTGTATGTGAATGTATAACTTTCTGACTAATTTAAATAAACTGGAATGATTTCATCTATCACATAAGAAAAAACAAGTAGGCAACACCCAGTTAAAGAAAACACTGCATGATTTTGGCAATTAGTTATTCTCTGACATTGTGTTGGTATTGTGAAATGTCTGAAAATCACAATCAACATGCCAATTTTGATTTGAAGTCCCATTTTGGGCTTTCCAATTTGTCTGCATTATTACTGTTTTTACTATTAGAGTTATTGGAAATGCATCCGTCCATGATCTGGTGCCATATTGCAGGGCCAGCAGTCAGCCACCTCTTCCAACTCATCCAACAAAACACAGATGGGTTCCCAGGCCAGCCAAGAAATATAATTTCTTTGGCGTGTCCTGGGTCTACCCTGGTGCCTCCTCTCAGTAGGACATACCCAGTACACATCATCCAGTGGGTTTCCAGGGGGCATCCTAGTCAGATGCCAGAACCACCTCAACTGGGTCCTTTCGATATAGAGGCGTAGCGGTTCTACTCAGTCTCTCTGAATGACTAAATTTCGCACTCTATCACTATGTCTCTGATCCGAAGTGGGAACTCCACCCTTTTCCGGCTGACAACCATGGCCTCATTATCCCCAAAAAGCAGAGATGAGATCTGAGTTCCTTTCCAGTATGCTGACATAGACCTTGCTCGGGAGGCTGGGGAGTGTGAGACCCCTTGTAGAAGATGCATGGTGACCCGACCACATTGTCACATCTTTCCACACTTTCTTTTATTTTGGTTGTTGTTTCTTGAACACTCGGCCGCAGCTTTTCAGCTGCCAGCCATACATTCACAACAACAATGCAACAACCTCCACCGCAGCCACACCACGAACCACGTCGACCTATGACGAACTATGCGGTCAAGTGTCAGCCAGGACCCCATCCGAGCTGCCCCAGATCCTCTATCAACTGGATCCAATGCTTGGTCCAGTCCTGCAATTGTTCCCACTGGCAGCAAAACACCACCGCTTGCTTCCTCCAAGTGGCCACGAGCATGTCGCATGACGGACCCAACGACACAGTTCGTTCATTTCAGCACCTTTATTTTGGTGAATGAGCAGGTGGTGGAGCTTGCTCAGCTGCCAGGAATGGGTGCAGCAAAACACCACCACCTGCTCCCCCCGCGTGACTGCGAGCTCAGCCACCATTTGGGCCCGCACCTCCCCTCCCGCCCGGTCGTGGTCAAGCTATGCCATGATCCTGGGTTTTGGCACCACTGCAGAAGATGCATGGCAGACCGACCACATTGTCACACCTTGTTTACCTATCTTAATGGCCTCCAGTAATGGGTGAATCATCCCCTTCTTCCCCAAACTTGGCTTCTTCTACAGAAGGCATGTCAGTGGGATTAAGGAGGTCCACAAAGAATTCCTTCTACTGTGTAAGTATGTCCTCAACTGAAGTCAGCAGTGCTCCCTACACACTATACACTGTGTTAGGACCTCTTTCCCCTCCTGAGTTGCCTTACAATTGAACCTTGGAAAAAGACTTTGGGACTGCGTCAAAGCGATTCTGGTCTTTTTCCATGCTCTCACTCAACTCCTTCCACATTCAACTTTTTGCTTTAACCACTGCCCAAGTTGCATTCCAGTTGGGCTGCCAGTGTCCATCATCTGCCTCCAAAGTCTCATACACTAACCAAGGCTAATAAAATTCCTTCTTCAGCTTGATCACCTCAGATGTTGACTGTCCAGTTAGGGGATTACCACCACAACAGAAACAAGCCACCTTGAAGCCAAAGCATCATACAGCAGCCTCAGCAATGTAGGTGCAGAACATGGTCAATATGGACTCAGTGTCCTCAGCCTTCCTCGAAATGATGTCAAAGTTCTGCCAGAGGTGGGAGTTGAAGATCTTATGGGCAGAGGCCTCTACCAGGCCTTCCCAGTGCATCCTCATATTTAGATTCATGAAGTCTGTCCAGCATTCTCCCCCACCAACTGATCCAGCTAACCACCAGGTGGTGATCAGGTGATATATTGACAGCTCAGCTCCTCTCTTCCTAAGAGTGTTCAGAACATACAGTCACAGATCTGATTATGCAATTTCAAAACACTAACATGTGACCACGTGACCATGTGACCGGTGACGTCTCCCAGTAGGACAATGGAGTCACCCAATGGAGCACCCTCAAGAGCCCCTCCCAGCGACAGGCTGGGTACCCTGAGCTATCGTTCAGCGCATGAGGGCAAACGACAGTCAGGACCCATTTCCTGGCCCAAAAGCACAAGAAAAAAACCCTCTCGTCCACCAGCAAAAACTCCAACATACAGGCAGAAAGCCAAGGGGTTACAAAAATACCCACCCCCAATGTGCTGCTTCTCACTGAGAGCAACACTGGACTAGAACAAAGTCCAGCTCCTCTCCAGACTGGCTCCAGAACCCAAGGCGTGCATCGGTGTGAGTCACATCTGAGTCATCTAGCCGATGTCTCCAACCTCACGCACTAGCTCAGGCTCATTCACCACCAGAGAGGTCACATTTTGTTTCCCAGTCATCTCAATAGGCGGGGAATAGTCTGCCAGGACCTACGCCCTTTGCCCCCGCCTAAAAAGCATTTGAATTATTAACATTACCTCTTTTAAGTATTGCTTACGTCAGTCTACAGCCATGTTAGTGATACTCTGAATCCTTCTCTAGGTCTTAGAAATACAAATTTATCTTCATGATTTTAAGCTCAAATACACCGCTCAAATATTAAAGGAACTCTTTTTAATCAGAGTATATCATCAACTCAGTTAAACGTCTGGAATATTGATCTGGCCAGTTAATTGGGAGAGGGGGGTTGTTGATCACTTTCATTTGCTTTGGTGTTAGTGAAACTATCACCAGGTGCACTAGTGAGGCAACACAACCCCCAAAACAGCTAGACCATTTCTGACCAATTTTTCAATAGTTTTGCATATTACTAGGGTCATTTTCCTAACGGTTGAATGAGGCAATACCTTGGCCCTAGAGAGGTTGCACAGATAGCCAGAAGATTTGCTGTGTCTTCCAGCATAGTCTCATAATCATGGAGGAGGTTCCAGGACAGAGGCGGTTCCTCTAGGAGAGCTAAACAGGGCCAGAGAAGTCCTTAAACATCAACAGAACGGGTATCTGCTCATTTGTTAAAGGAGAAACGGGATAAGCACTGCCAGAGCCCAACCAAACTACCTCCACCAGGCCACTGGTGTGAATGTCTCTGACCAAACAATCAGAAACGGATTGTGTGGTCTGGGTGGCCTGAAGAATTGACATCAACACTGGGCCCTGTGCTCCACACTGTGGAGCCTCACTGGCATATGCCATAAAATACCAGAATTGGTAGGTCTACAACTGGAAACCACTGGTTTCCACAGCACAGCACAGACAGCAGGTTCACCTGGTGAAGCCACGAAGAATGTTTTGGTGCTTATATTATCATTCAGCACGACTGGTTTGGTGGTGGGTCAGTGATGGTCTGGGGAAGCAGACACCATGACTACCATTAGGTATTGGGATGAAATCCATGGACCCATCATCAGACTTTACACTAGTGCAGACGGTCTTGGTTCCTCCTGGTGCACAACAGTGCCCGAGTATTCCTTCATCCTCTGATCAGAGCATTGAAGGATCAAGAAATTGATATGACTGACTTGCCCTTACACAGACGTAAATCCAACAAAACACCTCCAGGACATTACTGTATATGAAAGTCCATCCATCACTGCCAGGTTCAGACTGTCCAGGAGCTCAGTGATACCCTGGTCCAGATCTGGAAGGAGATGCCCCAGGACACGATCTGTTGTCTCATTAGGAGCATTCCCTGTCAATGTCAAGGGACATTGTTTTTCTATGTAACATTGAACCTACAGATATGCAGTGCTTGTTCCCTGCCAGGCTTAATCTAGTGTTAAAAGTATCGGTCTGTTACATCATGCGGTGGCTTACCAGTGTCCTGGAATGAAGGTGGATTGATTCCTTTGAACATTCCAGTCTGCAATGACAGAGAATCAAACAATAAATCTGTCTGAATGTACTATCAGGGAAGGTCCTATGTGCACAGTGATATGTCATAAGCCATAATGACAGTGTGGGGGGCAGATGGCCACAAGGCCACAAGGCACAGTCAACAAACCCGCACAAATTTCCCTCCCCACTCCAGCCTAAGAAATGTATAATAAGGACTACCCATGGAAGGAGAGGGCCAGCTCCCCAGTTCCCCACACCCCACCAGATCCGGGGCTGCCACAACAACATTCTGGAGTATGATCTACGTGAGCACCAATTGACTGTAGTGTTTTCTACACTCACTGGTCAGCACCCACTATCCCCACTGCAAAGGGTAGTTTAGAGTATGCCTATGACGGGCTTGGATCATCTGCATACTGAGTCCTAACATCAGTCACCCACTAAATAAACAAAGGACCAAAAAACAGGAACAAGCTAGCCTGGCCCGAGTTTGACACATGCTTCTCCCAACGTGCTCAAACTATCCTCTTACTGAGGATTCATTTGGTGGCTGAATTAAAGTTATTTCGGACATTTTTTTTCCACCGATGCATTTTTATTTATTATTGCAGATCAAAATTAAGTAGCTTTGTTTTACATATGTACAGAAATACATTATCACTGTAAAGACCACTAACAATGGTGCTGTAGACTTTAAGATATCATGTTACTGATATATATTCCGTCTTTAACAATTCTACGATGAAAGAAGTGCTATTTCAAAAAAAGACATCCTGATATGTTTACATTAAAAAAAAAACATATAATGATCTTACCAGAGTTCATTCCTGCTGCCAAAGACAGCTGAACAATAAGCCAAAATCCACTGAGTTTCAACATAGCTGTGACGCTCTGTGAAGTGCAGCTGAAATGAAGTTCACTGTGGATTCAGCAGATAGACGAGCTTCAGGTTATATCTCTGCCCACATTTGGTTAGATAGTAATGTAAATGACAAACCTGCATCTATGCCCATGCAGTTAAACAGTTACTTCACTGTTTAAAGTGTGTGCACCAACATATTCTTTCTGCTCTGACTGTGAATTACTACCATTCATAACTGACTCAATTTCCTAATTGACACATGCAAATGTTGTAAGTGTAGATCCCACTGAGATGTCCCAGCAGACAACTTCACTTTTAAAACGGCAAGTAGATTATTTACAAGGTGCACTGCTGTTAAGAACATCATGTGAGAGATGAAAAAAAGACTCCCACCTCATTAAAATGAGTCAAGATTAAATATTAGAGTCTTTATATTTCAAGAGAGAATCTATTGTAAGAGTTTGACTGTTTTGTAAAAAAATATCACACATAAAAGTGGAATGAAAACTGTGACATTAGTAATAATCATATCCTAAGTGCACTGAACAACAGCCGATGCTAAGAAAATAAGCTCGAGGTGTTCACAACAACAGTCGCCTCAAGGTGCTTTATATTGTAAGGTAGAGCCTACAGAGAAAAAACCAACAATCATATGACCCCTATGAGCAAGCACTTTGGCGACAGTGGGAAGGAAAAACTCAATTTTAACAGGAAGAAACCTCCGGCAGAACCAGGCTCAGGGAGGGGCGGGGCCATCTGCTGTGATTGGTTGTGGTGAGAGAAGGAAGACAGGATAAAGACATAAGAAAATCCACCTGCCAAACTCCTTGTTGACTGCTGGTGACTGCCCCAACAACAAACTTGCCCACTCTTGCTTAAAATATGACTTTAGCTGCTTAAACAAATGGATGAATGGAACCGTAGAATATCCTGTTCAGTCTGAGACAATCTGGGGAGCTGTTTTCAGCAGTTTACCCCTAACTGGATTAGTACTGGATGTGCACTGCTGCACGTTTTCAGTTATTGACAGTTTTTGCAGGGCTGGACTGGGACAAAAATGTATATGTGTATATATTTCATTTTGTATGATTATTATTATTGAAAAAGGTTTTAATCAGGTACAGTTGTTGTTGGGTTAGTTCTTAGTTGCCTGCAACATGTGACAATAATTAAAAGTCACACTTGAGCTATTAGCAGTGGCTCGTGATCAAAGCAACCGTTCATTTTAATCCTTGAATCTCTCCCTTCCTGATTACGTCCCTTCATCTGTTTTCTTACCATTTAATTTCACCTTCCTCCATCTCTTCCTTACTTCTCCACAGCTGATGCGAGCAGCAGGTCTGGTTACTAGCTGCTTGTAGCTGTTACAAGCTGTTACTAGTTGTAACTAGTTGTTGCTGGTACTGTTCAAAGGTATGCCAGATTACCAGTCCAGCCCTGGTTTTTGCTCCAATGAACAGAGACAGTTGAAAAGCAAACACTGGAGCCTGTTCAAACCTGAGACTGTCTGAAGCACTGGGCAGCATTGTGGTTCAGTGGTTTTTATAGTTTTCTTTCTGAAGTATCTACCCCGTCACGTCTGAGTTTGGTAACTATGGTTCTCGTTCTCTACCTTGGTTGTTAGTTTCCTGTTGTGCTCTTCCCAGTTGTGTTGTGTGTCTGTCCAATATCTTTGTGTTCTGTCTCTATGTCAAGCTCACGTGTCTTTATCTGTGTGCGTATGTGATACTTGCTGTTTTATTGTGACAGACCCTCATCTCGTGTGTGTCTTCAGTTTTGCGTCCCCTCTCTGCCTGATTCCCTCTTTTGTATATATCGTCTGTTTCTCTGTCATCATCATCTTACCTTCCCTCACACTGTGTGTTCAGTTTGTGTGTAGCTTCCCAGTGAAGAAAATCCTTAGTATCAGCCCAATGTGAAGTGTCACTGATTACTAATTGTTTGCCCTTCTTTTCAATTTAACTCAACAGATGCCTTTCCCAGATATCTTAGCAAAAGGTGATAAAGGGAAGAAGAAAACTGAGCAGGTGGCTGACCGTCCTCTTCCCTGAAATTATGTGCTCTCATTTGTGAAGAGAATGGGATGCCATGGCAGACCAGCCAGTTCCAGTATTCTTTGGGGAACGTCAGACGATTTGGCTGGTGCTGGAATGTGAGCGCGTCCCGCTACTAAAGGACTGGCAGCGTTTGTTCTGTTCCTCATTGCACAAAGACAGCGGTCCTGAGGCACAGTGCTTGCCTTTCTACAGTCCTGTCCTGCTTCCCCTGGTATCTCTACCACAGTCTTTCACAGCGAACGTCAGCTGCACCTAAACTGAAACATAACTCTGCCGTCTGCACAGAGTTTCTGCAGCACCAGCGAAACGTTCAGCGTGATTCTTGGTTTAGTTGCCAGATGTTTTTCATTTTAATTCTGCTTGTTTTTTATAGCTCAATAAAAGCCATTTGAACACAGTTATTTGTTTTTCAAAACAAATTGTTGTAGTTTTCTGTTTTGGTCTGTTTGTTAGCAGAATTAAATGTTCAGGCACAGGAAGTGAGTTTTCATTGTAAAACAAAATCTCATCAATCCTTTGTTCTTTTTTTGTAGTTTTAAGTGAAAATTTACATAAAGACATAAAGTGAACAGTACTAATGTTTTTATGGCAGTATTATCATGTTATTACATGAAGTAAAGCCAGTGTTTATTAAGCTCAGGTCTTTCAGTATTCACATCCATCAGTGTGTAGTTGGTAAGAACTGTAATTAACAGTATACTGTAATTACTGTAATTGCACTTTTTTTTAAATAGCTGGTAAATGATGGTATTAATTATGGAATAAAAGTACCAGATTTTTCACATAAAACGACTTTTTTATTATCTTGTAAAAATATGGACATTTTCTTTATTTTAATTGTGAAAAACTTGATGGTAAATTTCTCTTATTTTATGCATTTGTTTCTGGCGCTCCAGCTGCCAGAGTGTTACCAGCATGCTTGGCAGAGAGAGAACCTGACGCTGTTTAAAGGTTAACATGGATTCTTTTGTGAATATTAAATGTTTTGCTCTTGTAATGACCTTTAGTGGTCGATCACTCCTAGAAGAGTAACTGTTGCTCTTGACAATTTTGAACGTGGACTTTGTATCTGAACTCTTCAGAGGTGGCTTTGTAACCTTTTCCAGTGTGCAAAGCAACAAGAAATCTTTTCACTGAATTCTTCAGAAATCTTCCTTTTTTAGCACATATCATTCATTGATTAGGTTCTCCTTCTGACTTATAAATTCATTATTTTTTATGTTATTTTTCTGTGAAAATATGGAAAATCTCAAAGGATTCACAAACTTTTGCTATACTTGTCTTAACACCTTCATGTTTGATACTGAGAGGCATTCAGTCTGTTACCACATGGCTGTTTCCAGGTCACTGATAATCCTCCCCAATCTTCTTTTCTCCTCATTAGCCATCTTACCCGCTGCTGCGCTCACAGTGAAGCCTGTGACTTATTCTGAAGAACACTAATTTCACATGCTGTGGCTTGGACCTTATGTTAGTGCTGGGAATACTGGTAAATAGTAATATATGCTTCCACTGTATGTAATACTGGGACATGACAGCTAAATGGATGTTTAGATCAGCAAAGAACTTTGAAATGAAGCTAATAAATGCATCGTCTCAAAGAGCAAACTGCGTTTTGATGGTCACATCAGTGTGGTTTGACTGATTCTGCAGCTACACCTGGTTTGTGTATAACGGGGTCTGCAGGTGAAACAACCCGAAGGGAGATTTTTGAGTCAGATCAAGATTCCCCAGCAAAGCATCAGGATAGAAATCAAGAAAAACAGCAAGATTCCTAACAAAAGGTATGTCCACACGTGACACATGTTGACCTCATATGTGTTTATAAAAACACTTTACATGTTGTGTGCTAATGTAAAAATTCATAACTAGAGACGTGTTGTTCAGCTAGCATACTGCAACAAGTAACAAAAAAGGAACATCGGTTGGTTGAAGACTTAATCGAACTCACAATGAAGGCTTGTCTTGTTGGATGTCATGTATATACTACTGACATGTACAAAGCAAGGGCAGGAACTGCTTTCTCTTCACTTCTCCGTGTACCATAGCCTGAGACATCCTGCATGTGAACTTCACTCAGAGATGGAGAAAGATAAGCACAACAGACCAGGAGAGGAGGAAGCGCAGTTATATTCAAAGGTAAGGATGCTGTTTGATAAACTGGAAATATAAAGTTTACATGTAAGTGTTTTTAAACCAGATGCTGTGTCTGTACATGTGACAGTGTCTTGAACAAAGGTAACTTTGTGTTATTTAAAAACAGTCATCAGATTAGTGCAGGTTAACTATTAGTTTACTGTACTGTGAAGTTAAAGTACTGAACAGCATGTGACTGGTGCTCATGGTCAGAGTTACATCTAGTGTTTAAAGTTAAGCTGGTGATGCTTCAGTCAGTCATTGAACTTTCTACTGTAGAGCATAGAAATCAGCCAGGACAAAGGCTGCTGAATGCAGTGGTATAAATGCACTCAGAGCAGCACACATCAGCTGATCACAGCCTGCACACTAAAGACATCTCAATAGAAATGATTGTGCTCATCTGACTCATTTCCCTGTTTAGAGACAAAGTTGTTCTCTACAACAGGACATAGCCATTATTTATTTATTTATTTCCTTCTTTTTCTCTGCTCGTGTTCTACAAGCTAAGTCCACTTATTAGACTTGTTGGTATTCCCCGTGTACTGACATTATTTTGTTACTAGAATAATATTTTAGCCTTCTTACTTTGAGTACTTTTCAGAGCATGTACTTTTTCACTTTTACTTGTGTAAAAAAGTTGAATCTGACCATCCTGCAGCTGGACTAAACATCACAGCTGTCCTACAAACCAGTTTCCTGTCAGGATTTTGCTTTTTTGTTTGTTTTGTGTGTTTACTTATTTCTTCCTGGAAAGATAAAAAATATCACTCATCTAAACGATATGAGATGGAAACCTGTTGGTCATTAGTCAAGTAGTCAAACCCACACCAAGGTGTCCACATATTATTTCTAAAGGCCTTGTTAAAGAGGAGGCCATGCTGTATACACCGGGGGTCTTAAAGTCACAGCCCAGGGCCCACCTGTGGCCTACTCACACTGATGTGAGGAGATATAATGCAGCCTTAAAGTGACTTTTTTGTTTGTTGTTGAGTGAAATGTTAAAATAAGTTCTTCAAATGATTGAATATGAAGGCAACATGAGCAGAGGCACAAACATGAGAGGGTGTGTTAGTTCACTGACAGACTCACAAACTAATGCGCACACTTATGTCTGCACTTCGGTTTTGTTAAATATGAACACAATGACAGCAGAAGTGCTGCCACGTGTGCACAGGCAGAGAGGACCAATGAGTTTATTTGGTAGTTCAATGAAAGGCTTCAGTTAGTTAAGAGGGAGGAAAATGCAGTTTTATCTTATTATGCAATATTTGATATTTAAAAAACAACTACATTTTCAGAAATGTTTCTTTGTTTGTTGGTTTGTTTGTTTGTACTACTTGAACACTAACGTGGCCCACAGCGCATTTGGTTTGAGACCCCTGGTACACGCAGCTTGAACCTGGGGCCTGAGGAGGGCCTGTTGCTCGGACGTTGTAATGAGTACGGCCGCCCTGCAGGTGGAGGCCGGGCTTCCTAGATCTGCGAATGGGAGGAGGCATTGTTGTTATAGTAAAGGCTGAACCACGGTCAGCGTTTTCTCCTCGCGTTACTGATCCGCGAGTGTTGGACAGAATATTGGTGGTTTGGGAGCGATGGAAGGAAAACGGGGAGGAAAGGAAACGTAAGCTGACTTTTCTGTCTTTGTGTTGTCGCTCTGTAAGTTTTTCTAAGATAGAGTTATTTAGCACACAAGAAACTGTCGTCATTGCATCGTTACTCCACGTAAAACGCCCCAGCAGTAATCTGTAAACTCTGCGGGCTGTGCTGGCGGAGCCGTCCGCGTGCATGTGTCGCGTTACAGGGTCGAGCTCATCTTCAGGTTCGTGTTTTTTAAATCAGCGACATCTCCACACTGTGGAAACGTCGAGGCGCTGCCTGAGCTGTGACTCTTCATCACAGCAAGAAACAAAGACACAGCTGAACAAACAAAACGCAGCGACGGACCCATGTTCCTCCTCATGTTCCTCCTCATGTTCCTCCTCATGTTCTCCTCATGTTCCTCCTCATGTCCTCCTCATGTTCCTCCTCATGTTCTCCTCATAGGTGATATCTCTGATTTCTAAACCTGTAGCTTTGATGCTTGGGCATATAAACATTAACGGAGTTACACAAACTCACCGTTGAAACAACACAAATCAATGCATTTGATTAGAGGACTGGACGGTAACGTGTGTGCATGTGTCTCAGATGGAGTGATGGACAGCAGAGTATGTGAACTTCAGTGTAAACGAGGCCAGACTCCATTATTCCTGCTGTGATGGAGATCCCCATCCTGCTGCCACTCGCCCTGGCCTTGCTGGGGTTTCTGTGCCCATGTGTGACAACACTGACTCCCAGAGTCTCCTTCCCCATGGGTGAGTGAAGCCTTTGAAACATCACGTGCATTTTTACCCCCTTTATCATGTTGGGTCATTTAAATGTATTAGGGATAGAACAAAGCACAGCGATGTGTTTGTTCTCTCACGTCTTTCATATACGAAATCGATTCTTGTGCACAGATATTGTGCTGAAACCTCATGAATTTAAAAAAAGGGCAAAATCATGTTAATCAAATTAACTGGGACACAAATGTAGTTGACAGTTATCATGTTAGATGGAGTACTGTGAGATTGTACACTTCAGTGTCTGATTATAATGCAAGTACAGGGCACTGTTTCAGTGCTTGTTTCACATGTAAGTAAAAAAAGAGGTTGAAATTCTGGAAGATGCATAAAAAATAACAGCAATAGTATCCGTGCACAACCACTTTCAGATCTCTTCAGAGATGTTCGGTCAGGTTCTGGTTGGGCTACCCAAGAACATCGACACAGTGAAGCCGCTCCTTTGTTATCTTGGCTGTGTTTCAGTACCTCTGGAGCAGGTTATCATCAAGGATGTCTCTGACCCTGACTAGTCCCCTAGTTCCTGATGGTGCATGATGCAGCCCCCACCGTGCTTCACTGTAGGGATGGTAGGGGCCAGGTGCTAAGCAGTGCCTCCAGAGTATCCTCCACATATGGTGCTTGGTATCTAGACCACAGAGTTAGATCTTTGTCTCATCAGATCAGAGAATTTAGTTTTTCATGGTCTGAAAGTCCCTCAGGTGACTTTTCCACCTGGCCGTACAGGCCTGATTGGTGGAGTGGTGCAGAGATGGTCATTCTGGAAGTTTCTCTTTTCTCCACAAACCAACAGTGGAGTTCTGTCAGAGTGACTTTGAACTTCTTGATCATCTGCCTTACAACGGCCCTTTGACTCCAAGCGCTGGTTCCAAACTTCTTCCTGAGGCCTCTGTGCTTATTGGGACCTTCAATGCTGCAGAAATGTTTCCTCTCCCCAGATCTGTGTCTTGGTTTAATCCTGTCTCCGAGGTCGGCACACAGTTGGTTGGACTTCACGGCTTGGTTTGTGCTCTGACATGCACTGTCAATTATGGGGCCTTAGACAGGTGTGGCATCCAATCAGCTGGATTTATCACCAGTCACGTGACACTTCACAGATTATCAGTGGAAACAGAATTGAGCTGACCTCAAGTTTGAGTGTCGTAGCAAAGGCTGTGAACACGTATGTACGTTATATTTTTTTACATTTCAACCTTGTTTCACTTTGTCATTATGGACTATTGTGTTTAAGCTTTGAGGTAAAATGAATCAGGTTATAATGAAATGTGGATTCTTTCTGTGTGCACTGTGAATTGTGTGTTTAGTGTTGAATAAGTGACTAGATAGCGTGGTCACAATATTTTCTGTGGCATAATAAACGTGGAAGAGACGTTTCGCAGACACCGAGTTCTTCGACATCTAAGCAGTTAACACTCTGTAGCCGGTTATATCTGGATCCTTTTAGTTATCTGTGGATATTTAATCCTAACATGCTTTGTCCTGATACAAACTGCTGTTTGATAACAGATAGTCCTGGGAGACGTCTCATCCGCTTCAACAGCCACGATGTCAGCAACACCACCACGCTGCTGCTCAGTGAGGATGGGGACATATTATATGTTGGAGCCCGGGACTCTGTGTTAGCACTGAATGTTAGCCACAAGGACAGCATCATACTGAGGAACAAGGTAGGGGCTGACTGTTGACAGATGCACACTTATGCATATTGACATAAAGTCACTTGAGATTATGCAAATGCAGATCAGATGGTCTCTGTTAGGAATTAGACTGTGAGGCTCTAAACAGACGTCCATGTGACTACCAATTGTTTATGACGGCCCGACTGCAGAGACAGTGAAACAACCATGTCTGTGCCCTGCTGGTGGACTTCAAAGAAGCCTAACAAGAAGGACTACTTGGCTGTCAAGTCTTCAGCTTCCTGTGTCTGCGACACAGTACAATCACTGCTTCACCATCACCTGTACTTTTTTAAATTTAAAGAACTCAAAAGAAAAACAGCACATTTTTTATTAAACTATTCTAAAGTATTTTTGCAAAACATTGCAGGCAGAGTCTCTGTTGCCAAGTTAAAATATATTGAAATATTTATTGTGTTTAAAGCATGAAATACTGGCTCAAAGATAGACGAGGAACCTGGCGCTTCATCCTTGTAGCCTGCACACCACAGCCTGCTTCTATTTTCATTCATTTTTTTTCACACTTGACGTTCAGACAGTAGTTTGAGAATTAGATCAGGACCTTTTCCACGTCTCCTTTCTCGTGTACTCCTATGTTAGCTAAGCTTGCCACATCTTGGCACAATCCGATAATCCAGTCTGTGGACTAGAGAGTACGTCCAGTATGACTAGTTTGACGTTTGTGTACTCGTATGTACCTCACACATTCAGTGTCACAGTTTGCAATAATCACACAGTAAAAAAGTGAAAGCATTTTTAACTGTTCCTGTTTGATGTGCTATTTAAGTCAGGAGACCACGATGCAGAAACCAGTATTTTATGTAGAAGCAGGCAGCTTTTTAAAATCGCTAAATGAATTTCTAAAGGTCCTTCTAAACATTCGGACAAACACAAACTGGGTTAAATCCTTTGTGACTGTAAAACTTGTAGTGCCTGCTTTTGGTGTATTTTTAAAAAAATGCAGTCTCGAAAAGAAATGTGTTCTGGCCCGTGCTGTGATCTTTCACATCACGATCTTTACACAAACCTGCGGCTGTGGTTAATGTGAAGAACTTGATGAACTCTCCTCTTCTCTCAGCTGGACTGGACTCCTTCACATGAAGACCTTGAGCAGTGCTCCATGAAGGGAAAGAAAATGGTAAGTGTTCTGTTTGAATGTATGAACAAATGCTTTGAACCTGTTAAATTACAAATATACAAACCAAACGAGACAAAGGTGCCAATAATGTTCCAGCCCATATGGAAAAGATAGATATAGATATATATAAGATATATATAAATCTTATAAAGTTTTTATCTGTCTTGTATGAAACTTGTATGAAAAGCATACAAGAGTGAAAACAGATATAAGATCCCTTGAAAAATTATATAATGAAACTTGTATGTTTTGTATACTTACTAAAAATAAAAAAAAAAAGTACTGAGAAAGTGGCCACTTTCATGAGTAAATCATATGTTTTTACTATTTCTTTTCCATATGGGAGCTGGCAGTTACAGTCCCTTTTGATGTAACATGAGAATGTTTGAAGTTGAACCAACAGGTCCTGGTTTAGACAAACCGTTAACAGTTTTACATGAGCTGGTTTTGTTGAAATGTTAAACTTTGTGTTTCCAGGCTGACTGTCCCAATTTCATACGTGTGCTGCAGTTCCTGAACACCAGCCACATCTATGCCTGTGGAACGTTCGCCTTCAGTCCACGCTGCACCTACATCGTAAGGCATTTAAGTTGTTAGTTTGTTTAACACTGTGACAGTGTTACAGTGTTACTCACTGTTTAGTGATTGTAGCATAAACTTGATACAAAAAAGCTTGAATTTCCCTTTTTGTATGTTTGTAGAAATGGTCCATTTAGCATTCACTTCAGTAGCAGCTTGACTTTTTCTCCTTGTCTTCCCAGAACACTGACACATTAACAATGAGCCTCAAGCCTGATGAAGGGAGAGGTCGATGCCCCTATGACCCTTATCAACGCAATACGGCTCTCGTTGTAGGTGAGGAAATGATGCCACAGCATGACTGGATTATTACAACTCTATTTTGGTGTCTCCCAGTGATCCCTGTCCTGTCCCTGTCCCAGTTATCCCTGTCCCAGTCGTCCCTGTCCCAGTCGTCCCTGTCCCAGTCGTCCCTGTCCTGTCCCTGTCCCAGTCGTCCCTGTCCTGTCCCAATCATCCCTGTCCCATTCATCCCTGTCCCAATCATCCCTGTCCTGTCCCTGTCCCAGTTATCCCTGTCCTGTCCCTGTCCCAGTTATCCCTGTCCTGTCCCTGTCCCAGTTATCCCTGTCCCAGTCATCCCTGTCCCAGTCATCCCTGTCCCAATCATCCCTGTCCCAATCATCCCTGTCCTGTCCCTGTCCCAATCGTCCCTGTCCCAATCATCCCTGTCCCAATCATCCCTGTCCCAATCATCCCTGTCCTGTCCCTGTCCCAGTTATCCCTGTCCTGTCCCTGTCCCTGTCATCCCTGTCCCAATCATCCCTGTCCCAATCATCCCTGTCCTGTCCCTGTCCCAGTTATCCCTGTCCCAATCGTCCCTGTCCTGTCCCTGTCCCAGTCGTCCCTGTCCCAGTCGTCCCTGTCCCAGTCGTCCCTGTCCCAGTTATCCCTGTCCCAGTTGTCCCTGTCCCAGTCGTCCCTGTCCCAGTCGTCCCTGTCCCAGTCGTCCCTGTCCTGTCCCTGTCCCAATCATCCCTGTCCCAGTCGTCCCTGTCCTGTCCCTGTCCCAATCATCCCTGTCCCAATCATCCCTGTCCTGTCCCTGTCCCAATCATCTCTGTCCCAATCATCCCTGTCCCAATCATCCCTGTCCTGTCCCTGTCCCAGTTATCCCTGTCCTGTCTCTGGCTGGTGGAAAATGCAGGATTGCACAGCTGCAGGATTTATTGGGGAATTCACAGCATGAAGCACTTTTGATGACTTCAAACACGAGCAGTTTTGAAGTTAACCTGGGTAGTAATGGTTCTTGCAGAGCTTATTACCTTCAGGCTGCAGCTGTGCAGTGTTTGCTGTGACCACCTTTATCCTTCATCAGAGCCTGAACTCGGTTCAACACAGTATGAACTTTGTTATGTTTCTTGTTATTTCTTTAATCGCTCTCAGGAATAGTTGTCCATGTTCTTGGAGGACATTTCAAACCTCTTATTTGAATGTTACCCCAACCTGTAAATGCCTTTTTTTCGATTAGCGAAGGCTAATCCACGATGATGGGTGTGCTTTTACTGCATTATCAGCCGGTTTGGGATCTTTGTGTTGCTGAACATGAAGCCATTACCAATCAGAATCTTTCCATTAGTAGATTTTTGATCATTGTTTTAAAGATAAAAGGCCTTATTTTATCTTTTACCTTGAAGAAGGTCGGAGGTCCAAAGTAAGGTGATATTTAGAATGTGCATGTCTCAGTACAATGGCAGTAAGAAACACTGCTTTAAATGGCTTCATATATCATCATTATCACTTTGACCTGCAGATCAGTCTGTTGACCTTGAGGAGGTCAGAGGTCAAATGTGACATGACATTTTAAATCTTTATCAAATACTTTCTGCATGTTGATTGCGCACGCCACACATGCAAGTTATAGCGCGACCAATAAATCAGCTTGGTGAACGTAAGACGGTGGATTATTGACATGATTCTACTGTGTAAAGTGGAATCACGTTGAGTCCACTGAGAACTTTCATCGTGTTTACAGACAGTGTGTATGCACACAACCATGCTGCCAACAGTGTGTATGCACACAAACATGCTGCCAGCAGTGTGTATGCACACAACCATGCTGCCAGCAGTGTGTATGCACACAACCATGCTGCCAACAGTGTGTATGCACACAACCATGCTGCCAGCAGTGTGTATGCACACAAACATGCTGCCAGCAGTGTGTATGCACACAACCATGCTGCCAGCAGTGTGTATGCACACAAACATGCTGCCAGCAGTGTGTATGCACACAACCATGCTGCCAGCAGTGTGTATGCACACAACCATGCTGCCAGCAGTGTGTATGCACACAACCATGCTGCCAGCAGTGTGTATGCACACAACCATGCTGCCAGCAGTGTGTATGCACACAAACATGCTGCCAACAGTGTGTATGCACACAAACATGCTGCCAGCAGTGTGTATGCACACAAACATGCTGCCAGCAGTGTGTATGCACACAACCATGCTGCCAGCAGTGTGTATGCACACAAACATGCTGCCAGCAGTGTGTATGCACACAAACATGCTGCCAGCAGTGTGTATGCACACAAACATGCTGCCAGCAGTGTGTATGCACACAAACATGCTGCCAGCAGTGTGTATGCACACAACCATGCTGCCAGCAGTGTGTATGCACACAACCATGCTGCCAGCAGTGTGTATGCACACAAACATGCTGCCAGCAGTGTGTATGCACACAAACATGCTGCCAGCAGTGTGTATGCACACAAACATGCTGCCAGCAGTGTGTATGCACACAACCATGCTGCCAGCAGTGTGTATGCACACAAACATGCTGCCAGCAGTGTGTATGCACACAAACATGCTGCCAGCAGTGTGTATGCACACAACCATGCTGCCAGCAGTGTGTATGCACACAAACATGCTGCCAGCAGCCACAAAGATGGTCGAATATATTTTCATTGTGTCGCTGTTGCTCGTCAGTATGATGTTAGATGTTGTCATGTGTCTCAGATGGAGAGCTTTATACTGGCACTGTGGCAGACTACAGGGGGAACCGGCCAGTCATCTCAAGGCACCTCAGCGAGGGCAAGCGTGTCGACCTGAAGCTGGATGACACATTAGGATGGTTGGAGGGTGAGTGCAGCGAGTTCTTCCCCAACCTCAGATATTTGAATTTCTTTAATATTAGATACGTTTATGGCGTCTTAGATCAGTATCAATCCATTTGTTTGCTGGCACATCTTGTCTGTTACCTGTTATGTGGTGGGAATCACAAACATTGTAATAAGTGTTTCTTATTTCTGTTTAATTCTTGAAAATGTACTTGGATTTCCAGCTTTACCATGTCTTTCACACATTGTTTCCAGTAACTTACATTTCTGCTTATGTTACCTTCTGTTTGCCATAGATCCAACTTTCATCAGTTCCACATTTATTCCAGATGAAGAGAAAATTTATTTCTTCTTCACTGAAGTGGGCAGAGAGTATGACTTCATCGACAAGTTCATCGTCTCCCGCGTCTCTCAGATCTGTGTGGTAAGTGGGAACGACGGTGTCTACGAACCGTCCAAAGAGATTCTGCAAAGATTTAGCAGTGCTCTGATATTTGGAATTTTCTCCCAGGAACAAACAAACTTCACGAGCAGACCAAACCCGTCACGCAAACACTAATAGTCCTCATTCAGACACAGGAAACAGACAGCCAGTCACATGTGTGTCCAAGGCTACAGATGCAGTTATAGCATAACAAACCTTAAAATGCACTGAATGTTATGTGTTTATGAAATACAATGGGTGAATGTGCCTGCAAAGCCCTTTTAGTGGTCAGTAAGGCTGAATGTCACCATCACAGGCTGTAATAACAACTTTGTCTCTTTTGATCTTCTCAACATGAACTGGAGTGATGTCAGTATTTAAGAAATCCCCCTGTAAGGTAACTTCTTAGTGCGTCTGACGGTGCAGGGGAACTTAGTCAGCAAGGTGAAGCTGAATTTGTGACTCCACCCACATGACTGGATGACATCTCCAAGATTTCTACCTGTCAGGATTGTTATTCATAATTCTGTCAAAGGGCTGTAACTCTGACCTTTCTGTAATATTATGTACATGATAACATCACAGTGTTCTCTCATTTGTCAGAGTGATGTTGGAGGTCAGCGGACCCTGCAGCGACGCTGGACCACGTTCGCAAAAGCTCAACTGCTTTGCCAAGCTGACCATGAGCTGCCCTATAATGTGCTCCAGGACATAGACACCCTCCTGCCTGCAGAGGGCGCTCCTGTGGATGACATACTCTTTTATGGCATATTCACCTCTCAGTGGTGAGTGATGATGTCTCCTGAAAAAAATCACCATGTTTCCATTAATACAAACTTGCTGTTGAGATTGAGAAGCACAGTTTTCAGATCTTTGACCTACTGTGTAGGTGAAGCATGCGTAGATTTGATCTTTGGGGCATTTAGAAAACTGCAGTGATGTATCCATGCCATCTGACCGGGGAAGCATTCAAATCTGAGGGATGTGCTCTTCTGTACCAGTCAAGGAAGGCTCTCGTCATGCTCACGAGTCCTCCAGGCAGTCTTTCTGTGGCCTTCAGGGGCGAATTGAGGGTTGATATAACCAGGGCTGCACATAAGTGGTCCGCAGGTGTCAAAATAAAAGACGCGCACCAGATAAGAAGTTGCAACGCACGTAAGATTTTCTGGAGGAGGACAGACATTTGTTTAGAACTCTTAAAGATGTCGAAGAAGCTCCTTTAAGCAGTTACTTTGGTGTTCCTCCACCTCCAAAGAATAGCAGAAGGAGTCCGAACCACAAAAGAAGCACGTATCCTCGGAAAAGTGGTTGCAGGAGGTGAGCTGGCTTCAAACAAATGATGAACGCACAGAGATGTGGTGCAGAATGTGCCGTGAAAATCCCACTCTAGTGGACAAAAACACTGCCTTTGATATGTACGCAAACGCGCGCTGCAACTTCTTATCTGGTGCTCGTCTTTTATTTTGACACTTATGTGCACCCGTGGACATAGAATACAACAGAGAAGAAATACAATTTAAAGGACGCACATTTAAGAATGAAACAAGTTGCTTGCCGTAGTTCCATGTTTCTGATTCTTCGTGACTGTATTCTTAATGTTTGTTTTTGATTAACCAGGTCTGTCAACTCTGGGCGATCAGCAGTGTGTTCCTTCCGCCTCACTGACATCAAATCGGTCTTTTCTGGTAACTACAAAGTCCTGAACCGGGACACATTACAGTGGAGTGCACGGGTTCAAGAGAAGGTCGCAAATCCAGGCGAGGTAAATGGTTACTTATGAAAACTTATTTAGAGTAAAGTCTCCATGAACCAGCGGGTGTACGTGCACACACGCTGCCTTCATGTGCAAAAACTAATTACATATTCACAGCTGTGAGAAACTTTAATTCTCAGATGTAAAAGTTTCACCATTATTTGTCGTCTTCTTCCACGTCATTACTGCCGTCTGGTCCTTCCTGCTTTCTCACTACTTCCTACTTCTGCTCTTGGTACCAAGTTCACACTTTCACAGTTAGCTTAGCATTCTTTATACAGATGTGGATAAAATTATTAGCATGAAATTTCAAGTTTTTGTCAAAATTTTGACAAAACAGAACAAAGGAT
The DNA here is from genome assembly GCF_041146795.1 of Maylandia zebra. Lineage (NCBI taxonomy): Eukaryota > Metazoa > Chordata > Actinopteri > Cichliformes > Cichlidae > Maylandia > Maylandia zebra. The sequence continues at coordinate 36,007,678 of NC_135187.1, read as the reverse complement.
TTCCAACATAGCATTTCTAAGCATGCTAGTTTTCTTTAGAAAGCATAAATGATATATATTTACTCACAATAATAGAATTATCTGAGAAAGTGTTTTTTCCAGGGTCAGTATAAATTATCCCTGAATAACAAACCAGGTTGTGCAATGATGTGCTTTAACTCTTTAAAGCTGAAAGCTTATAAAATTAAGTTAAAACTGAGGTTCCAGTGTCTCGTGTGTCACAGAGAAAGCAGCAGCCGAAAACCAAATCAAATCTGTTTACATGAGAAAAATGATTTTTGATGCTCACAAAGCAGGAGATGGATACTCAAAGTTATCGCAGCGTTTCCGAGTTGTTCTACTGAGATGTATCATCGAGAAATGTAATGAGAGCCGAACAGGACAGAACAACTGTTGCAGAAGTGAAAGATTTTAAGAAAACGCTGCCACAACACGAGTGAATGACTTGGCCGAGTTGGGAATCGGAGTCTCAAAGAAGATGATCACTTGACTCCTGCACAGGAACTTACGACCTCAAACCAGACTCAGCCTGGAGCAGGATTAGGGGAAGTGCGTGCTTTGGTCAGATGACATTAAACTACAGCTCTTTGAGATGCTTCTTATTTTTGGATTTATGAAGAAGAAGGATATGTGACCATTTTAAACCTCAAGCACTCGGCAGCAGAAACTGGGTCATCGTTTGTCTTCCAACATGACAACAACTAAAACGTACGTCTCTCCTGGTGAACGTTATCGACTGACCTGCACAAAGCTCCGACTCGGATCTCGCTGAAAATCTGTGGGTGAACTGAAGAGAAGAGTCCATGCCATCAAACCTGGAGGAGCTACGACAAACGACTGCAGCCTGATATACAGCAAAAAGTGAAGAATAGCATCGGGGAGCTAATAATGTTAACCTCAGTATTTATTGGTTTTTTGGAAAGAAAAAAAAAGTTTGGATGAAGTTATTTGGAAAGTTGTGTCAAAAATTCCTTTCTCTGTTTAGTAACACCGGGGAAATTCAGTTTACCAAAGTAAATGATATTTTTTCTAAATGCATCTGATAACGACTGTGTTGAGTCTGTTCCTTCCCATTCCCTGCAAGGCCACCTGGGTTGGCTGGAAGACTGTTTACTTAGCCTGGCAGGGCGAAGGACACTGTCTCAGCTGAACTATGGACACGCACACACAGACATATACTGATACTGATAAGCACTCACTGATGCATCACCCTCCCTACCCCGGATCCAACGCCACCTCCAACGCTTACCTCCCCTCTGATCTGGACATCGGGTCAGTTGGAGGCGCAGTCCTGTATCTCCCCCTCCTGCAGGAGGGGGAGATACAGGAGAGGTGGAGGAAGATCTCAGCCTGGGTGTTTATTGTCTTATGTAGTCTGGAAGATGAGTGGATGGTGGGGTGGGTGCAGTTTTCTCTGTGGTGGGGTTGGGTGGACTGTCCCGGGCTCTGTGGGGCCGGGAGGCACTGCTGCACTGGGCCCCGGTCTGGATGGGCCTGGGCCCCCTTTCCCTGGCGGGTCGCAGAGTATGGGGGTGCCTACTGGGGTCAGCGGGGGAGCTGGCCCCAGGGAGGGGTCACTTGCCCCTCCCTCCCTCCCCATCTCCAGCTGCCTCCCTCTTCCCGCTCCACCACAACCACCCACACATGCAGGACCTTGGAGTAGGGGTATGTCACCAGGGTGCAGAGGAGGCTACCCCCCCTCTGTCCCCTTCTGGCTGCCTCTGCCTCAATTTTATCCCACAACTTAGACATTCACATTACTCACACTCTCATTACACATACATATAGGATGTTGGGGGTGGGCACGCTACACGGAGTCCAAATTACCATCAGGGTGTACACCTCACCCCTGGCGTCGTTGCCCACCTCTCAATGTTAAATACACGTAGACATTGAGGGCTAGCAGGAGGGACCATGCGCTTACCTGCTGCTCTCTGGCAGGTAGCTCCATGCCCTCCTGGGTTTTAAATGCACCTTAGAACACACATGCATCAACACTACAATGAGCGGGTGGAGGGAGGTTTGGAGTCTTCTCTCACCCCCGTTCTCTGCGACCTGCTGGAGCGGGGGGGCTAGGAGGAGGAGTTGGCCGTCCGACTGCGGTCTGGAGTGTGGGGCCTCCCTGCTGCTGCAGAGTCGGGGCGGTCTGCCTCCCCCCACTGCAGGGAAAAGGGTAACACCACCTGGGTCTGGGTGCAGTTCCCCCCTCCAGGGGCAAGGGCACCTAGACCCGGTTTGTAGAGTACGCTTGGGGAGTGTGATCGTGTGTACAGCGTCTCTTTATGTCTGTCTCCACGTTGGTTGAGTGTGGAGTAAGTGCATATGAGAGCATGAGGGTGGGAATGGATGTTTGTGTCTGTGTGTGCCTGTATGTCTGTGTCTATATGTCAGGTTGGGTGTCAGGCGCCACCTCTCTGGGGACATCTCAGGCCCTCCAAGGTTTGGAGGCCTATCTCCCCCTACCACCACTTCCCCTGCCAGTGGCGGACTCCCTCAGACATCGGTGCGTTGGTGGTTCTTTGTGTCTGGGGATGGGCGTCCAGGTACACACCGGCTCACTCCTTGGCGGCCGCTTATCGGGGCCTGGAGCCTGGGGCTCGCTCGGGCCACTTCGGAGGTGGGGTGCCCCCGGCCTCTCGGCCTGGGGCTCGGTCACTCAGGCACGGCTGGCTGCCGGCGGAGCTCACGGGCGCGTCACTTCCACCCCCCCTGGCTTCTGCTCCGCGGCTGCTGAGTGAGCCCTCATCTGGGACTCTCCTCAGCTCTTTCTGGGACAGTGGCGCAGCTGCCCCTCTGTTGGTCTTCCTTGGTCTCTTGTGTTCTGGGGGCCTCTGGATGTCTGGAGTTTTGATCTCCTCCATACCTGCTTCATGCCCTGGAGGACGGGGCTGTGGCCCCCCCACACCCTCTAGCAGATCATTACATGAAGGAACCTTTAAAAAAAACAAAAAACAAGCGCGTCCATGCTCACAGGTGTACACACGGGTGATCACACCCACAAACTACACCCTTTTTGGCTCCTACCTCAAAGCACACTGTGTTCTGTTGATCTTATGTGCTGCACAATAATGTTTAATATTTAGTATTTACTGTCATATTCCCATATATCATTGTGATGTTGTTTATTCTATTACTCTTGTTCTCTTCTGCTTGTTTTCTTTTTTCTTTCTCAGCAGGTGATCCAGGTGATTGATATATGCATTTTTTTCTTTTTCTTTTTTCTGCTCATTCTGTTGGTTTTTGTTTTTTGCCCTTCTCCCCCGTCCCTCTTCTCAGCTGTTTCTCTTTCCCTCTTTCTTTCTCCCCTTCTTTCCCCCAGTCAAGTCTGTCCCGTATTCAGTAAGTGAAAATAAAATAAACAATAAAAGGTGAATCAAATGGACCATTACGGCAAGGCTGGGATGGTCAGTTTGGTAAAGTAAATCCGTTGGGCATCTTTCTTTGCCTTTAGACAACAATTCTGATGCAAAAGAGCCAAACGGGACAGGCAAAAAAAAAGAAAAAAAAAAAGTTGGAGGCGCAGTCAAAGATTGCAGCGGTCCCAGATCAGATGTACACACTGGAACTCTTTCCCATGTTGCTGTCTGTGTTTATTGTGCTGTGGTGTGTTGATATCTGTGCATTCCTGTATTATCCTTCTGTGTTACACATTTCAATGTTTTTTTTCCTCGCTACCTGGCCTGACCTGTCTCCCCAATGTGATGTTTGTATTGTATGTATGGTCGGCAAGGTCTGTCATCTCGGTTGTGGGCAAAAGACCTGCAGCTGACAAATAAAGGCTATCTCATCATCATCTCTCATCATCATCTCTCATCTCATCTCACCCAGATTTTAACATATTTCCTTTTCCATACTTTCATATTTCAACACACCCACTAATGTGTTCAGAATATTGTAAACTTATTAACATCGACACTGTAGTCCTTATTATAAATGTTTTCTTAAAAATTCTTTAAATGCTCTACTTCACATTTCAAAGCGCTGTTCAGATTTGAAACATGTAACTATGGGCAACATAACAGTGGGCAGGGTGAAGTGGACGAGACCCACAGGCTGAGGTGTAACCTAAATACGTTAGAGCGTTGAGTGAGTGAGCAGGGAGCAGTTTCGCTGATGGCACGCTCTCTGCTGCTCATAATGTGCGATTAAAAAAGTGCCGCACAAATGGAAATGAATACAAAAATAATTAGTTTGTGTCAACTTTTGTGTTAGTGTGGCCTGCACAACGCCTCAGACAATGCCCTGCGCTTTGTCAAAGAGAACTTCCTGGCAGATGACAGTGTGCGAGCAGTTGGAAGGAACCTGACCATGGTGTCTGCTGAAAACACCTACAGCCACCTGACTGTCCAGAGGGTCCAGGCAGCCAACGGCAAACACTACACTGTCCTGTTTCTGCTTACAGGTAGGACTGCAGGCAGAGCAGTAAAATACACAACTAACACATTTCAAAGGCTGAACTCTTCCACGACTACCAGGCTGACACCTCACAGTACAGGTTATATCCTCTCAGCACTTCTTCTTGAATAGTTTTATGTTATTAATGATTTCTTTTCTGATGTTTCAGAGTCTGGTTACTTGCATAAAGCAGTGCTGCTACTCAGAGGGGCCCATATCATCGAGGAGATTCAGGTCTTTGAGCAGCCTCAGCCTGTCAGGAGCCTGAAGCTCTCCATACCCAAGGTGCACGCTGCTGCTGACGTTTGGTGGTTCAGTTCCATTTAGGTTTTTAGACTATTGGAGGCAATGGAGACAAAGACGTGGCAATGACCATAGAGAGTTCCTGTGTGCTGCTTTGAGGGTTAATTATTTATGTATTATTATTTAGCTCCAAGCTACACTGCTAAATAAAATAAAGGAACACGTAGGAAACCCATCTCAAGGTCATGCTGGACGTTCATACTGATATGGACCGACGGACACGTCAGGGACAAAAGGATGTCACATTGTTGGATGCAAATGAATTCAAAGACACACTGAAAGATCAAAATGAAGCTAATGATATGGCAGACTGGTCCATTTTGCCCAGATTCCATTGCAGCAACTCAAAGTAGTGCTCAGTCCTTTGTATGTTTCCCACGTGCCTTCTATGCCTGACAGCATCAGGGGAATCTCCCAGTGAGACAGCAGATAGCGTCGTGGGGAATCACCTCTCTGAGCTCAGGGACAGTCGGAGGTGCAAACTGGCTGCATCGAATGGGACGTGACATAATGTCCCAGAGGTTTACCGTGCACTCGGTTCAGTTATCTATTATTTTTATGAACATGCTGGAGTCCTTAACTGATCAATTTGCAAGTCTGGGTAAAAAGTAGACTTGATCTCTGTGTTGTTCCAGATGTTCTGCAGGTAAACCGTTTGAACTCAGTTTTGCAAACTAGATAAAGTTTCTCCATCACAGTGAAGCAGGATGATGTCATTGCGACAGAGTACTATACAGACATGTCTGAAGGCTTATTCTGTCCCACTGCAGGGAGTGATTTATATCGGCACGTCGGAGGGCGTCGTGAAGGTCCCGACAGCTAACTGTTCTTTTTACTGGACCTGTGCTCAGTGTGTTCTGGCCCGAGATCCCTTCTGTGGTTGGGATCCTGCCAGTAGGGTCTGTGTGATGGTCTCTACAACAAACACTAACCTGTGAGTAACACTACATTTTTATTATGATTAATACGTTCAGCACACACGATCTGCTCACATATTTTATTATGAAACACAAGGTTGCACAATGAAACTACATCAGCTGAGGAAGGAGTCGGTAATACCAAACTGTGCAAAGCTAGTCAACTTTTATTCTTGACCTTGTAGCTTTTGAGCCGGTAGCACAGCTTTGTTTAAATGAATCATTTACAGGCGCGACCACACATCTGGATACTCCAGGTGGGATTATACAACATCCATGTAGGAATTTCCTCCCTCTCGGTCAATGTTTAATGGTCTTGTTCTTATCTACTTGGCACCTTTCTATTCTTCCTGAGCACTCAAAGCGCTCCGTGCAACTTTTTCCTCTGTGAAAGTGTGTTGTAACATTCACACACATCATACTTGGGTTTGTACCTTGCCCAAGGATATTTGGCAGATTGAAGCAGCCAGGGATCAAACCACCAACCTTCCAATTAATAGATGACTGCTTTGTGAATTTCATGTTTTTACTTCTGGTTTGAGGATTGGTCATCAGTGGGGAATCTGTGAAACCTAGTGCCCACCTTCTCTGTTAATGGTTTCCCTCCTCAGAGCCCAGGACATAGAAAGAGGAAACGCTGAAGAGGCATGCAGCAGTGTTTCATTAAATCACAAGAGCAGATTTGGTCCAAACAAACTGCCTGCGGGTGAGTATAACATCTTTTTAATATCTATTTTAGTCTGAAGATTAAATGGAGGAGAAAAGTCTAAAAGGAATGAAATAAATCATGAAAAGTCACACGTCTGAGGTTTTGTGTGGGCTGTGAGTCAAACATATAAAACATGAATTTGCTTTATTTAACTTTTACTTTTCTAATTTAGACATGATTGTGTGAAGTTCAGATTTTTCCAATAGATTCTTGTTTAGAAGCACGGTCATTGTTCTTAGTTTCTGTGATATCCAAACACCTGTTTCTGATGCAAACTATAATCTGTATGTCAGCCTCGTGTCCTCCAGGCGAGCTGGTGTCTGTGTCTCTGAACGAAGTCGTGCGGCTGCAGTGTCCTGCTGCATCACGACTGTCTCAGCAGCTCTGGGAGCGTCCCAACAGTCGGCTGTCCTCAGACTTGTATCTGAACTTGGAGGATGGGAGTCTGAGCTTTGTGGCCACCCCTGCCACACTGGGCCACTACCTCTGCCTGTCCACTGAAAATGGCTACCAACAGACTATGGCCATCTATCATGTCAAGCAGAAGACCAGCCCTCTGTCTCAAACTCCAACCAGCTACACCCAGCCTCGGACAAATGCCATACCCACAACACAATCTATGGCCAAGCCGGGATCTGGACTCCACATATCTGTAGGAACAGAAACGCACCAAGGAGAGTCTAAGACAACGCCATCCAACAGGAACACTCAAGTCACCACCAGACAGCTGGGCAAAAACCTGACCTCATGGACAAAGCAGCCTCGACAGAGAGAATTAGAGCTCCGGGATGGGGAAGCGCTGCTGGCCGCCCAAGCCCCATGCTATTTAAAGGAGCTGGTAATTGTGTCACTTTTGCTAGTGCTGTCCCTCAGTTTGTTAATCACCATATTTCTGTTTGTCATCACACAGCGCTGCAACCACAGAACAGCCCCACAAGCAGCAACCATAGACTCTGACAGAAGGACCCCTGTAGAGCAGGAGGCCCGAAGGGCGAATGTGTTTCTGAGCAAAAGGAATGAACAAGGACAGCAAAGTGGACATGGCAGCGAGTTGGTTTGTAACGCTGCGCTTTCAGGTTCTAATGGACATTTGCCTAACACCCCCATCTAAACAGAGGTACAGTGTTACAGATGAAAAAAGTCACGTGGCACTCAAAGACTCCTGATCTATGGGAAGTCTTTGGCAACAGGAGGAAAAGGATTTAAAACTTTATTTGAAGGGCGAGGAAGTAACACAAACCATTTTAAAGTGGTTTTCATGGGATTTGACTTATTATTCTATACATGCAGTTTTAATGTCCTGGTGTACATTGAAATTACAGCTCAGTTTAGGTCACAAATAAGGTCCCATATGCAACTGAAAGTGGCTGCTGAGGGGGGCCATCCCAATCGGTAAGATCTGTGATCGTACTAATAAATCAAAGAACTGTGCGTGGGATCACTTTTCTCAACAGCCATTTACTGGCAGCATTTGTGAGTATTGTTGTGGTGGAATAAGAGGCGTGGGGAAATGAATGTCTCACAAATATAAAGCTTCAACCGTTACACCTAAGTGCCAGACCCTTCCTCGAACCCTCAAACAGGCCTTTGAAGGGTTGTGAAAAATGTCTTCCACAGTGTCATTGCTGTGATCTCAAATAGCCGGACAACAACACACAACAAGACTGTAAAATTACACAATTGCGCCTGTTCTGCACAGCTACATTTGGAACAGGCGCAATTGCTGTATAACCGTGTGTGTTGTAACTGCCCAGTCTTTTTCACAGCTCGAACTGGTGTATTGATGGAGATCAAACATTTGTCACACTTGGTACTGGACCCGCTGAGGTCCCAGTTCTGATAACTGACTTGTCTGTAACACTTTCACTGCTGATTGCCTGAAGCTGACACGCTTTTGTGTGGAAATAACTGGAATAAAGTTTGCACACGATTCTAAAAAGACGAATTTAGCAGCTGTTTCTGGCAGCCGTAGCTTTGGTGGTCAGTAATTGTGTTCTCCTAAACTGTAACATTTAGGTATTTGTAAGTAGTGGTGACAAAAACCTGGTTAAAATCTCTCTGAATAGGAGCACTGATCCAATGAAAAGCATAACTGTTGATTAGCTGTGACGTGTTGGTTCTGAATGTTCTGGTTGCTCGTCATATTATAGCTGGTTATGTTCTGACTATTCTGTTCTCTCTTGATAGCTTCATTTGGTAAAAGGTACAGTTCTGTCCAATGCAGCTGCTTCTTTAAATATTTTTATAGATTAGTCAAATGCAACACCAGTAACTGCCACAGTCGGCCAGTTGTACAGTTGTATGCACCTTTTAGAACAAGAAATCATTTGTTTCCATATATTACATTTTGATCAAAATGTGTAAGGATCAGAAAATGTATCCAAAGACGTGTGTGTGTGTGTGTGTGTGTGTGTGCGTGTTCACATAACTTTGTAGCACATGGTCAGGGTGAGTCAGCCAAGTTTCTTTTCTTGTGTGACAAAACAAAGTGAATGTGCCTTTGCTACATGTTATGTGACGATCCTGTGGAGCTGTTTGTACTTCTCACCATTTGGACATGTCAATAAAAAAATCATCCACAACTGTAATAAAGACTCAACATATTTATATTCACTTCAATAAACAGTTTCTGAAATGTTATAAAATATATAAAAAACCATCACATTTTGTTTTATGTCTTCTCAATTTTTTAACGACTTGGAAATCCGTCTGCTCTGCCATCGTCCTCTCAGGACGCTTTTGTACAGCACTCAATGAACTTCTGTTAAAACCTAAGTAAACTACACAATTCACTAATAAAACCACCTTTCGCAGCATTAACTTGAACTTGAAGTCTTTCACGTTGCTGTGGAGGAATTTTGTCCCACTGCTTTACAGGGTTCCTTCGGTTCATTCATCCATAGTGTCTTTAAGGTCCTGCCACAGCATGTCATTCAGATTGGTTTGCTTGTATATTTACTTTTGTGCTTGGGATCATTGTCCTGCTGCGTGATCCAATTTAGGCAAAGCTTTAGCTTCTCAGAAAGATGGACTCACATTTGGTTTAGAATGCTTTAGTATATAGAGAAGGTGCCCAGGTCCTTTGGCAGCCCTCCACCATCATGTGTGACACTTGGTGAGAGATGTTTGTGCTGAAATGCTGTTTGGTTCTCACCACACGTGATGCTGTACATTAATGATAAACATCTCCACTTAGTTCTTTGGACAAACAGGAAGTAAACTGGTTTGTTTAGATCCAACTTTTCAAACCTAAGCTGTGCTGGCATATTCTTGGTTTGGTCACGTTTTCTTCAACAAACTTTGAGTTTCTCTCCCGACTGTTTCCATCCTGCTGTGTCTGAGCCAACTGACTGACATGTTTCATTTCCACGTTCATAAAGCTGCTATTGAACCTCACAGCAGAAGGAATTGGTTTATTTTTATTAACACTTTATTACCAATTTAAGATTATTGTAGCACCGTTTTTCTCTCGATGCCCAATGGTTTGTCAGAATTGCTCTGAAGCAGATGGGAAGTCTTTTTCGACGGCCTCTCCAAACTCACATGCTGGAATTCTTGTTTCAACCACCACCTGGGCTGCATTTCGCTTGGCCTGCTGATACGTGTCAGCTGCTTCTGAGAGGCTACCCCTCTGCCAGGGGGTTCCCAGCACACCCCATGTTTAGGTGTGCTAAGCCTGTCCTGCATCCTCCCCTGCCGTGTCCCCCCTTCCTTACCAAAGAGGTGATGTTGTATGTCTCAATAGCAGGGATTGGTCCATCAGTGCTCTTCCTTTAACCGCAATCAGACACACGATGCACCCAACCCTAACACCACCTCCTGCTGGTGGTGGGCCTACAGTGACCATGCAGCTTCTGCAGGCTGCACCTGGCCAGGCCCCATGGGCTAAAGCCAGAGGGCCAGGCACTCTCCATTGCACTCCCTCCCCAGGCCTGGCTCCAGGTAGGACCCCGGTAACCCTTTCCCAAGCAGGGACACAGGTAAGTAAGTAAAGTGTATTTACATACACCGACCTGAAGACAGAAAAGCTCATGAAGTTTTGTTACTCGGGGGAGTCCATTGAATCACTCATTGTCTGCCCCATCACCCAGGACCTATTTGTCTTGGGAGACCCTCGTCAACATAGCCTCTGAGATCACGGGGCACATAAACCCTTCTACCTAAATAAGTTAGCAATTCCCGAAGGAAAAAGTGGCGTTTTACTCACATGGGGTATAGTGGGGGTGGGGTACTGCTGACATCAACTGGGGACATTGTTGGGCAGTGGAAGAAGTATTTTGAGGACCTCTTCACCACTAACACGTCTTCTGTAGAGGAGAAACAGTCTGAGGATGAGGAGAACAACTTGCTCATCTGTAGGGACGAGGTCACTAAGGCTGTTAATCTTCCTCTTGTGTTCCCCTTGTTGCATAGATCATGGTAATAGTCCTGGCACTAAACAGTGTATACTATATTTCTCTGAGTGTGCTGGGGACCCCGTGCTTGGGGTGGACCAGTTTGGTTGTTTGAAAGCCACAGATGCGTCTCAGCTGTTCTGATTCTCCTGACATATATAAGGCATCACTACGGGTTTTCTCTTAGGCAGCGGTTGTCCTTCTCTCCTGGATCGGCTGGAGCTTTCAGTCCAGCTGGGATAACCACATTTACTCAGGGCCTTCTTGATGTTCTTCTGCCTCCCTGGCTGCTGTGTCTGTGGGGATGATGTTCGCTCTGTGTTGTAGCGTCCTGATGACACCCAGTTTGTGCTCCAATGGATGGCAACCTGATCCGTATGCACTGGTTTACGGTACACGTCGACTTTAAATGTCCCCCATTACTGACGGGAATTTCACAGGCTATCCTCCATGGTGAACTTGATGTGTTTGTCCACTGAGATAATGTGATCAGGGGATTTCGGTACATCCTGAGATTTGATTAAAATGTCTTAAGGAGTGGAAAAGTTATTTTGAATTTAATGGCAGGAATATGCCAGACAGAGCCATGTTTACCAACGTAAGCACTTTGGTGTACCTTCGGTTTTAAATGTGCTATATAAGTAAAGTTGTATTGTAACGTGTGTCATCTTCTCTTCTTCAGCAGCTTATAAACATCTGGAAACTGAAGAGCCCAGTTGCTGGACTTTGTTGTAGAATGTGAGAACTTGTAGAATAAAACTTGAGAATGTGTCGTTTTTAATTTACAGTTACAGAAAAAAGTATGAAAGTACTGAGGAAGACTCTTTGAAGGAAACTTACCATGGCTCCCTGTGGTTGTCAGTCCAGCATGACCTCTTGGTCTTCTGCCTTCTGATTGGCTGACCTCCACTTCTCCAGTTCCTTGAACGTCCCCATTGTTCTGAGTACTGGACAGTCAGAGTGCTGTCACACGAGTAATTCTTATGTTGGCAAAGAGAAAGTACCACTTATAAGCAATTCCGATCATTAACGAGAAGTTAATGGCCTTGTAAAGTTAAAAGGCACTGTAGACCCTTCAGCACGACCCTTTAAAAAAAGTGAGTGTATATATACATGTTTGAGTTTGTATGCATAATTTGGACCCTGTTCGAATTAAAGAAAGTCTAAAATCAATTCAAACTTGTGCACACATTTCCTGTTTTTTAATGTCATTAATAATGTATGCTGTACAATCTTTCCACCCTGGAAAAAAAAAACACAAGAAACAAAGAAATCACTAAGTAGATTTTTTTTGTTTGAAGTTTTAAATCAGCAAACAAATTTTACTATCAGACAAAACAAATTTCCCAAGTGTGGGACTAATAAAGCTTATCTTATCTTATCTTATCTTATAACCCAGGTAAGTACAAAAGGCAGTTTTAAAATTTCATTTATTTCATTTATTAACGGGAAAAGCTGCACGTGCCTTGGTATAAAAAAGTGATTGACCCCTGAACTTAATAACTGGTTGAGCCACTGTTGGCAGTCACAGCAGCACAGGAACAGAGCAGGAGGGAGGAGACAGCCAGGAGCACCAGCAAGAGACAGCATCGACACTTTAGAAGGGTACAGTAAAGAAAATAAGTGACACCAAGAAAAGAAGTAAAATCTTTAACCATTTCAATTATATTAACAATACAAAGGCAGAGTGTAGAGTCTGCAAGAAAAGGATATCATACAGAGCCAGCTCCACATACAGCCTGCACAGCAGCCTGAGAACTGTCCACCCATCAGTGCAATGGGAAGATAAAACACAGTTGAGTGGGTTATTAATGAAGGTGCCAGTGTGTCTACTGCAACTGCTGCTGCTTCACCTACAGCATCATGCAGTACACCACCACAAGCGCCTAAACAACCCAGAGCTCTATGAGACGGTTTTTGCAGAAGTCTGTGACCCAGCAAGACAGAACTCAAGTCATGAAGAGTTGGCAAAAATGACTGCACTTAATTTCCAACCATTTTCAGTTGTGGATGATAAAGTTTTCAGGAAGTTTATTCATGCACTAAATCTTATTTTATATTGTTGTTGATAATAAATTAATTAAAGCAACAAAACAACCTGAAGTGCCGCTTGGGAGCCGAAAGAGCCGGCTCTTTTTAGTGAGTCGAGCCGAAAGAGTATGTTCTCTAAAAAGAGCCGGAAATCCCATCACTGCATCACAAAATATTTTTCTCAGAATTGTTTGGGATGTTTTTTGGTAAATCTCAGATGAGCTGTGTGTTCTTTCCGGTTCTTGCTTCAGTAATAACATCCGAAACAAAATAATAACCGGTTATATCTACTGTTACTTTTGTTGCTAACTTTAATATCTTACATCTGCCACTGACGTTACTCTGGCAAAATCTCGTAGATGGCGACATTAAGTCTTTAACACTTCAGCACAACTTCAAATTTGTTTTTACGACCGAGCGCAGACGTCAAGAACGGAAAGACGGTTCTTGAAGGTTCGCTGGTGTTCATATTAAAGGTGCAGTAACGGGACAGCCTGCTAACGGTTCCTCTGCCTGCATTCGTGCATGTGAAACGCATGACACAGCATCAGTCTCCTGCAGGGGCAGGATACACCCGAACACACCCCGCTGCAGTCTGCAGAGCATCCGCACTCACGGCAGGCTTGGTGCTTTCCTAAAGCTGCTCAGTATCTTCTGGAAAAACGCGACACAGCTCAGGTAAGATCGTTCACTGCAGTCATCGGTGTTTGGTTATGGACACTGCGGGTTTTTTATTTTTCTCATTTTGTTTGTTTGTTCTTCCCTTTTCTTTTTTCTTCGTCTTCATAAATATATAGATATATGTACATCAGTGTGAGTTAAACACTGTGATGTGTGGGAATGTCCAAAAACTAGGCAGTGTGATGTTATTCTCATGTTGTGGTGCAGCGGTGCCAGATCTGACTGCGGTCCTGCGCAGCTCTGCTTTATTTTTAACTGCAGAAACATCATCATCAGCGTCTCTGTAGGCTACACATGCATTCATACATTCTAGCTCATTCATACAATAATTTAAAGGCTCGATCTGGAAAATGAGTCAGCACATGAATCATTATGATAATCGCAGATTTGCAGTCTGCCAGTAGCTGCATCGCTCCTTTGCTGATCCATCAGTGTTATTACTGCTAAAAGTCGAGCCTGTGACCTTGACAGAGACAGTCTGGAGACATTTTAGTTTTATACAGGGGACAGGTTCACTGATCTTATAGTGGAAACAGTAAAGACTTGATGATTTCTTGATGTACCCTAAATTTACTAATACAGTAATCAGAGAGTTTCAGTTTTGCAGTACTTTGCAGGACCTGCATGTGTCCGTGAGCAGCCTGTAGGTGGATGCACAACACCTCCAACTAGCAGACATGAGGTCAGGATACAAGGCAAACAAAAAGAACATGGAGTCCACAGTGACAGAGGCGAGAACATCTCAGTGCAGCAGCCCGTCCAAGTGCACTGATCCCAACACGGGACAGCATGCACCTGCAGCTGGATCCTAACACGGGACAGCATGCACCTGCAGCTGGATCCTAACACGGGACAGCATGCACCTGCAGCTGTAGCAGCAGTTTAAAAAGTAGCACCACGTGCTGAATGGACACAGTCCTGCTGTTTAAATATGATCAATTTTTCTTTTGCGTCTCTTTACTTTGACTCAGTCTGTTCTACCTGCTGTTCTGGGCTGTATATTGAAAGCTGTTGTTTCCCCGTCAGCAGCAGGATGGCTCATGAAGAAAAGAATCCGCTGCCTCCAGCAGGGACGCTCTCTGAGGGACAGCGACAGTCCCTCTTTAAGATGGAGCCCAAGACTCTAGGGGTAAAGAAAACCATTCAAAGTCTGTGACGTGTACATAGGAACAGATGTCTGTTTATACATAACACTTGGGTATTTTCAAAGCAATATTTGGGACATATTCAGTGCATTTTTCCTCATTAAGAAGTTTCAAATGTATTGCATGATGTGCTGATGACTTTTTCTGGCGACTCTTCTCAGGCCATCCAGATTGTTATCGGGATTTTGATCCTTTGTCTGAGCGCGTCTGTGCTCCAGGTTCACGAAGTCCACTTTACCGGAGATGTGGCTCTTTTCCTCATCGTTGTCGTACAGGTCAGTGTGGCGAAAGCTCCAGCAGCTACTTTTAGATTTGGTCAGGTCACGTCATCATGTTATACTCATCAGCTGCGTCTGACTTCACTGTAATGCACCAGGTGACTGTGTCTGGGTCAGTGCTGGTCCACAGTGGGAGGAGACCTACTCTTTTCTGGGTGAGTCTGTGCCATGCATGAAAATGCATTTCTGCATTCAAAGTCAGCAAAAGCAGCTGTTCAGGGTTCCTTGTATGTAACTATATTTGCATTGCATAAATTCTTTTCTGATCTGCTTTTTAAATTTCTAATTGATTTATTATCCTTAAATCTATTTCTAATCGGTGTATTTTTGCCATTTATTTATGTGCTGATTTAGGATCTCTTAGTTAGTTTTGGGGGAACTTATGATATCAAGCTGAAGAATCTGTAGATATGTAGTACTTTACAAACAAACCACTTCTCTTGGGTTTGTTTGTGAACCAGCAGAACAAAAGGCAGTGGTTCTGTTTGTATGGATGAGGACAAGATGCATCCATAATGAGAAAAATCATTTCAACCAGTTACCAGCAGTGTAGACTTTCAGCTTTAATCCAGGTTTTATGTCGGGTGTTTAAGAATTACAATAGCACAGGTCTACAACCAAAGAGCTGCGTAGGACTTTCTGACTGTTTCATGTAGATTGAAACCAGGAAAAATAATTTCAAAATTCCATCTCATCAGGTTTTCTTGCAAAACTCGTGTTTTTAGTTTAATAAACAATTTCCCTTTTTAAACTGATTAAAAAAACACATCCAAAAATGATTTCTTCTATTAATTTCATATTTCTAAGAGCGAGACTCACGAGAAATGCAAATGGAAAATGTGAGGAGGGAACCAGAGGATGGAAAGCAAAAGTGTGAAGTTTCTCAGACAAAAAGAGTAAATATGTAGCGATAAATATATCATGAAGGAAAAGTTTTTTTTCTTTGTTCAATTGTAAGAAAAATTATTCATAGTTGTAATAAAATATTGATTTTTTTCATCACTGTTGTGCTTTTTTCATGTAAACTCCTCACGCTTTGCCAAAAAAGCTGTACATGGTGGAGGGAAGTGAAGGTCATTTTTGGATTCAGCTCCCTGAAAAACATCACCAAAAATATCCCAGCAGAAAAAACAGGTTTTTGCAGACCTGTGTCCCTGATCTTTACACTGTCAGAAACAATTGAACTGTTGACTGAAAGTTGACTCTTCTCTGCTTTAACTTTGTGGATGAGAAGAGAACAAAGTGTTCACCTGCTATGTAGGCACGTTTTAACTGCATCTTCAAGATACGAAGGATTGTAAGATAAGTGTTTTCATCTAAAAGACGAACGAAGGAGAATAAGCGACCGGCATCTGGATAAAAGTCCTCACGTCAAACTGAAGTCAGGGCTCATGAAAACGTGCATGAACATGTTATCAGTGTTGTTAAGGAGGACACTTTAAAGGTGGAGTGTACGTCCCATTTGGACAGTCACATTCAGAAGTGATTCAACTTGACGTAGCATAGTAACACATTAGCCTTACAGGTTGTGCGTGGTTTGTGTCTGAATAATACGATTGCTGCTTGCAGGTGAAATGTGTCCTGGTGCTTCATCTCATCAGTGCTGCGTTTGCCACCGCTGCCCTGGGTCTAATGTCCAAGCACCTCCCCTACCGCCAGGACTCTTACCACTGTGAACACTGCCGTAAACTGGAGCTACATGCTGTGGTATTGTCTTTAAATAACAACAGAGAGAAGCTAGTAACACATAAACATTGATTTATTGAGTGTTCATATTTTAAGGCCGAATATTAACTGTCTTTGATGACAATGTGTGACACTCTCTGGCTCTGCAGCACACAGTGTTACACTTTGGTTAGGAGCAGCATCTGCAGGACATCTAACATAATATCATTCAGATGTACTTGCAGTTTGTCAAATAGAAACTGCCTAAAAACATCACCAGCAAAGGTTTGGGGCTAAGATGCTGGGATTTGACGTTTTTGGGATAAATTTGTCTTGCCTGGTGCAAGACTGAAACAATGTTTGCAGGACATGCTGTAAAGATATTTATCAAAGAAAGTCCAGCTAGAAAAAAGATACAGTAAGTACGTTTACAGTCATGTCAGCAGCCGTTATCCTGGCAGTTCCTCTTTTTGTCATTTTAAGTGTTTTTCATGTGACGTCTTGAGCATTGATTGAGAACAGCCTGCTAGAGCAACTGCTTTTGTTGGGATATCCGGTGGTTGCCAGAGGGTCACTGACCAGTCTGTGGGCCTGGATGACTGGGGCTTCATAGTGCTGTGGGGGGGCTCCCAAAATTTCAAGATACTCCTGCTGGTGGTAGAACAAAACACAACACTGAGCCTTCTTTTTCCAAGCTGTTAAGACAACCCTGACCTGAAAAGCTGCACAGACATGCACTGTAATGCCAAACGTAATGAACTGAATCCAGATGTTCCACAGCTGTAGACAGTTAAACAGCTATGCATGCAGACTGCTTCTACAGACATTGTGATAGGATGCCACCTGTGTAAGACGTCCACTCATGAAATTTCCTCATTGTCAACTATTTATTGTATTATAACAAAGTGGAAGCGATTGGGAAGCGACTTTTTGGAGAGTCAGCTGCTGCAGACCTCCAAACTTCATGTAGTTTCAGATTAGCTCACGAAGAGTGCGTAGAGAGCTTCATGGAACAGGTTTCCACGGCCAAGCAGCCGCATCCCCCCTTACAACCCAAAGAGCAACGCAAAGCATGCGATGCAGTGGTGCAAGAGCGGAGACTGCAAGCCAGGCCAGACCTCACAAACCTGCTTCAGTAGAAATGGTCAAAAATTCAAACTTCACTTGAACTAGATTCGGCTGTCAAGTAGGCTACAGTAGATTTAAGCTAGTGACAGAGCTTGATTGGCTGATGGTAACTTGATTAACTTTAATCCCTTTTCTTAAGTATTCTTATTCATCTCTAGGCATGAAAAGATGAATAAGAATACTTCAGAAAAATCTTGACCGAGGTTGTCATAATTCATGCATGACAGGGTTAAATAACAACAATTACAATGAAACGCGTCGCACATCTATAGTCACATTAAACGAGCAGCGGGTGGCAGGGTGTGGAGTGACACACCAGTGTCCAATGTAGTGGTTAATGTGCAAGTACACCATCAACACTGACACAAACACAGGGAAACAGCCTTTGAACAGCTGTAACTGTAGTGACCACGGTGAAAGGGTTAAAACAATTTTGAATGCACAGTCGCCAAATTCAATGTGCATTCCTGTAAAAATAATGAAGCAGGAGGTGGGTGCAGGTGGATGTTAATGTTCAAAAAAGGGATTCATGACAGTGACTGATTTTCTTATGTTGTTAAGTTTAATATGTCCTATATTAAACTACAGCAGCAGCTCATCACACATTCCTGTGCATGAATCTTCTGCCCGTTGTATTTTGTGTTTAAAGTGCTACATGTACCCTTTCAGTACATGTGTTAGAGACCTTCGACCTTAGAAATCTTTCATCATACTATTAGCAACCATTTTCCCAGCGACTGCCATCGATCTCTAGCATCCACTTGCCACATTTGATCCTGCATCGTCACCATAATTGTCATCCAAAATGGCACGTGAGTTAATAATAATAATGGATTTATACAGCGCTTTTCAAGGCACCCAAAGCGCTTTACAATACCACTATTCAGTCACTCTCACATTCACACACTGGTGGAGGCAGCTACAGTTGTAGCCACAGCTGCCCTGGGGCAGACTGACAGAAGCAAGGCTGCCATATCGCGCCATCGGCCCCTCTGGCCAACACCAGTAGGCAAGTAGGGTAAAGTGTCTTGCCCAAGGACACAACAACCAGGACAGAGAGCCCAGGGATCGAACCGGCGACCTTCCGGTTACAGATGCGATTCCCAACCCCCTGAGCCACGGTCGCCCGGTTAGTGCAAAACCTCAATAAATGCATGTGAAATAAGGCCAGCTGCCAAAACAAATCTATGTTTAGGGGTTAAGGTGTGCCGGAATGATCCAGAATGTTGTTCTGGGACCTTCACTTGATGACCAATTAAATCTGAAAGGCACATTAATATATATCACTGTCAGAGGACTTAGTATTTGGTGACAGCTCAGTAATAATAACATAAAGACATTCGCTCGCTTCCACCATCAACACATCCTCTTGTTCTTCACCTCCCTGTCACGTGTTCACAGTAAATGAACTGCGCTTTATTCAAAGCGTACAATGCAACAATCACTGTTTCTATGCTTTGTGTCTTTGCTATCTACTATTCATACTCTGATGATGCATCGGAGAGCAACGTGGGGCTGATATCTTGCCCAAGATTGGCATTCAGACTAGGAGGAGCCAGGGACTGAACCACGACCTTGCGATCAGTAGATGACCGGCGCTTCCTCCTGAGCTACAGCCACCACTTTATATCTGCTCCCAGCCACAGCGCAGATATAAAGTCGTGATCTGCACTTTCTAGTGTTAGATTTATCCAGCAGCAGGCGTAAACAATGCTGTTTGTTGTTTAAGTGGGAGGTCATCATCAACACACAGTGTAGTTAGGTTGTTGCAGTATGTCTGCTAACCAAATGTACAGTTGTTTATTTCCTGGGCATAGAAAGAAAACGTTGTTAATGTTGACAGAAGGTGAAAGACGTCAGGAGAGATTAACAGGAAACTTAAGGACCGATCAGAAAGTGACATTTGACACTTACTGTCCTAATTCATTTGAAAGTTCTTGCATCAGATCATGATGTGCTGCTGGGGTTATGATTGTGCAAAACAAAATGAAATGTGCTAATTTTGTGCTATGCAAACTTTGCATGGAAACATGGTCGCACCACTGCAAGTTTGCTGCAGGATAAACTGCTCAGTTTGCAGGATTGTGGTGACGTTCACACCAATGTACACAACAGTAGCCGACATCAATTTATATTTAAGGTTGATGCTGATTAGATTCACTCACTGAATTCGACCTTTTCTACTAACTTTATAGTGTCCGGAAAATCAGCCACACAGCTCATGAAACATCTGCTTATATCTTGTTGAATTCAGTTGCACAAAAAGTAGTGACTATCAGGTGATCGCAGCCTCTACATCTGATCTTCCCTTTAAGCCCTGCCTGTTTCTGTGCTGTGCATCTTAAAGCTGATACTGCACCTCTTTGTTAAATATCAACAGTGGCTCTTTGATGCCAGAGAGGATGTTGGGGTGGTGCTGGTGGTATCAGAAACACAATACAACAGGGAAATGCAGCGTATGTTAAGTTGTTGATTAACAAGAACTGGACTCACGTCTTGTAAACAACATTTCTCTCTTTCTGAGAAACAGACAGTACAGAAACATCACACATTTACATGTTGCAGAGTCACGTCACAAAATCAGCTGCACCACGACGTTGCTGAGTTGTGAACGGCAAAGAGGGTCGCCAAGTTAAAAGATACAGTCTGTGAATGTGGTTCCAATGTTTTGAATGTGTTGTAGAAAACAGGGAGTGCAACTTTTTTACACGGTCGATTTTTGACCACATAAAACTGTCACATGGCCACGTACACGGATGATGCATGTAATGCAGCATGCACAGAGCTGTCAGCAGGGTATAAATGTAGTTTTCCTTTAATAGAATCACATAACTTCATAGTTGACCCTGCACATTTTTAAAAAGGAGACTATGTTTCTTTGTCTTTACTGTCCACTGCAGCAACATTGTTTCAGGAAATGCACCGGGCTGATCGAGCAAAAGTGTAAAGTAAGTGACAGACTGTTGTTATAACTAATATTTTGGAAGTCGTGTCTTTGAAGTGTGCATGTAGAAGATAGACATATATTTGGGTCAGACAAAAGATTTGTTGTTTTTGTGAGAACAATCACTGTCACTGAAACAAACATGGTTTTCTGATCATATATGTTCACACACGTCTCTCTCATGTTTCTCTAGCTATTGATTGATGGGATTCTGGGAACACTGGTTATATTCCTGGTGCTTGAGCTGCTAATCTGCATCACTGCCATGCTGTTTGGACTCAGCGTCCTAGCTGCTGGTGGCAGCCAGGTAAGCCTTGATACCTTAAAGCAGGAGTGGGGACCTCCAGGCTTCAAGGCTTTAGATGTGTCCTCGATCCATCACAGCTGGTTTAAACGACTAAATCACCTCCTCAACATGTCCTGAAGTTCTCCAGAGGCCTGCTAATGAACTAATCCTTTGATTCAGGTGTTTTGACCCAGGGTGAGATCTAAACCTGCAGGACACCGGCCCCCGAGGCCCGGAGGTCCCCACCCCTGCATTAAAACCTAACTGAACAAGAATGCACCCACTAAAAAGTTACAGAGCTGATAAATATGCATTCATGTTAGAGCATTTGCCTTTAGTTCGATAACTCACCTGGTTTTCTCCTTAAATCTGTGAATAAATTTAGCATCATGTCATTGTTGTGGTTTGACTCTGATGAAATGAAGACTCGTGCATGCCACAGCATCACAACAGAGATGTATGCGTGTGCTGCAGCAGGTGAAACCGCAGAGAAATCTTTGTGGTAACATCTGGTTGACTTTAGAAACAGGATGAAACATCAGATTCCACGGAGCTGTTTAAAGTTGGCCTGTTCAAAGAGCAACATGTCAAATCTACGTAAATGTGTGAATGTGTCGCACAGACTCCCAGTGAGGGACCCGTCTATCCGCAAACTCGCCCCCCACCTGTCCCAGCTGTGGAGACTGTTCAGGCCGTTCAGTCTGCTCGAGCTGCTGCTGAGCCAACTCAGGTAACACAACACCTGCGTGTAATACAAGGTGGCACCTGTGACTGAATGATCCTGCTTCTGGTGAGAGCATTAAGAATGACTTCCAGATTTCGATGCATAATCGGTGTGTGAGTGTATGCATGAATGTAATCTGTGCATAGGTTAAAGGTGCTGTATGAACTTGCATGTGCATATATATATATATACTTATATATGCACATGCATGAAACACACTTTGAGTGCTCAGAGTAGAAAAGTGTGATTTGTTTACAGCCTGCTGTCGGTGCCTTTACTGATCTGGAATAAGAATCTGATTTATGATCGTCACATCAGATTTGAACCCCGAGGGTTTTCACCTCGTGCCCTTTAACCCTCTACTATTACCTACAGTATGCTGATACATACACTGACACCGGACTGCTCTCTTCGTGTCAGCAGGTGGCTGTAGTTGTGACAGAACCTGACTCAGAGCAGGTAGAGGACATCTCCACCCCACCCACTGAGCCCCAGGTGGAGCCAATAGAAACCGCAGAACCCTGAGCTCAGCGCACAGAGCTCACAGTGGTGTCATGTCAGTCACAAGAGACGGCTGAGTGTCAGCAGGGAAGCATATTCTGTATGTTATGTTGGAAAATAAATGTGAATGTTTAACAAGTTTCTGGCATGTTGTGATCACAGCATCAGTGTTAGTGCTGCTGTCCCTACAGTAAACTATGATGGAACAGTTTTATTACGAACGTTGACATGGTAGCACTTTATAATAATGTCACACTATTAAGCCTTATTAAGGTATTAACAAGTGGTTCATTCATCATTTACACAGCATTACTGCGCCGTAGTATGCCATTTATACTTCTGTCAATATCAAAACTTTACATGACTTAGTAAATTAATGAAGTTGTGAAATATAAAGAACAGAATTGGTCAACATTATAAAAGCAGCGGCTTTAGCCCCCTCTGTCACACTGTTCGCCTGCCCCAGCACTCCTGCTTGTAACTCAGGGTTTCTCTCATCAGCTGCTGGCGTGTAAGCCTCTGACTTACTTGTGCACTGAAATGTTCTCCAATGAGAACTCAAAGAGAGAAATATCTCCAAAAATATAACAGTCTCATAATTGTTCATTGTTTTTGGCAAATTAGGGAATAAGATGAGGTTTTCATAAAACCCGAGCAGTTGAACTCGTTAAATGCACAGAACAGATACGTGTATCTCCACAGTTAGCTTAGCAGATCAAATCTACCTGACACTGCTTTCATGTGTGGCTTCTTAGTCCTCTGTTCAAAACACTATAATATAGAATTAACTGTAAATGAATGTATGAAAGTTTTAATCTCACTGAAAATAAAATTACTGCTGCACAGATAAATCGCTCTCACCAGTCACTAAAGATTAGCTTGAAATGTTGAATTGTTACTAATATTTTTGTTTCGCGGGGTTGTTCTGTCGAGTCTGCAGGTTGTATATTAATGCAATATTAACCACAGCTTTGTCTTTTTTTCTATGTAATTTTGAGATCATTGTAAATCTTTCTCAGCATGCACACATAAGGCCACGATTCTGCTAAATAAAGTCAAGCTTTGTTTTATCTTTGTGTGATTATGTGTAATTAAATTCATGTTTGTGTGGAGAGCTGAATGTTGCTTATGGTGAAAAACAAGCTAGACAGTGAAAAAAGTTCAAATTAGCTCATGTAGTTTATGAGACTAGTGTCCATCATACTCTTGTGACATAATGTAACAACAATATGGCCAACATTAAATTTATTGCATTAATATGTGGAATATAATTAAAAAATTAACTAAAAAGTGACATTTAACTCAGCACTTCAGTAAAGATTCAAGTAATAATTCAGTAATAATTTAGCAGTATTACACAGAATAATCTGTGAACGGGGCCACATTAGTACAGCATAAGCTTCTTTGTTACTTTATCCGCACAAATATGGAAAAAAAAAGTTTGCTATACCAAATATTATTTTATCTTCTCCACCACTACCTGCATTCAAACATTGTACAGGTCTGTGGTTTCGGTGCTGAGATAGCCGTGTATTTTATTTGAAACATGTCTGCCAACCTGAAATGATTACAGCTCCGTCCTGGCCCCTCACTGACACCTTCCTGGCTCCGCCACTCTTCAAACATTAGCATGAATTCTGTCTTACCTTTGCTGTCTCGCTTCCAAAACGTAATTAAACGCAATTAAATCGCACTAACTGAATAACTCCATTTCCCACAATGCCTCAGAGCAGAGACGTTTCACTTGAGCAGCATCAGTCTTTGCACAGGTTCAAAGGTGTGAGATGCTATAAAATACAAAACACATTTAGGCATTTTTCTGTGTTGAGTTATTTTGGCACGATAGCATCAACTGTAATATTTGCACCTCTGATGAAGTCTCACAGGTGTTAGCTTCATTTTGATTAGATTACTGCTTACACAGAGTTTGTAATTCATACTCCATCTCACCTTTTCATGTAATAACTTTACATATGAAAGTAATATTTGATATGTCACTTTAGAAAGCTGCAAGCATGAGCAATTTCTGCATAAATTACAGAAAGACATAAATTATTAATAAAAAAATCATATGACTAAGTCACAACAGATTTTCAAAGGCTAAAAGGAACGAATATTTGAACATCTTCAGTTCCATGACAACTGCACAGCTCACTAAGGAACATCAGATGGACTGGTTATTATTTAGCACTTTCAACTCTGAGCTATCAAAGTGCTTTTAATTTGCCTCATTCACACCAACTCATACGTGTACATTTTTCTATATGGATACATAAGTGCTGTTTATATAACATTCACACACATTCATACTCCAGTGGATGTGTCAGAGAACGTGGGGTTAGTGTTTTGCCCAAAGATATTTGACATGTAGACTGGAGTCACAACTGGCTGGAAGATACTGGCTTCAACTGATATACATGGAATGTATTCTCATGGAGGTCGGCAATTTGGGGCACACAGCCACAGAGTTAATGATTTCTTCAATGAAAAGCGGTCCCGAGTAATGTGGGTCCAGTTTCTTTGACATGCATTTGAGAGGACTGTCCTTGGAGGACCCAGACTTTCTTGCCTTCCACATACTGTTGGGCTAGGGACCTCATCCAGTCAATGAACTGGTGGTTTTATTCTGCTGTGCGCTGGAGGAAAGCATAAGATTCCCCGGCAGTGGTGTAGGTGATGGTGCACTTGTTGGGTTGCAAATTTTGAAGCCAACATGAAAACCTTATCCAGCCAATGATGTGCAGATCCTGCGTTTTAGATCCCATTAAAATCAAAAAAGATCCTCTAGAAAAGATTATTCTGGAAACAGTTTATTAAACAGAGTCATATGAACAGCAAAACAGTACATGACATTACACAGAACAGCAAGACAACAGATCACAAAGCAAGCAAAGCAAACCTCAGGGTGTAGAGGCTGTAAGCATATTGGACGCTCCTTCATAAGGAGTCAAACCTCTAAACATCTAAAGCCTGCAGGACACCGGCCCTCGAGGCCTGGAGTTCGACACCTGTGGTCTACATTGTTAGAATCCCAGCCGCAGTGTGATTCTAAAGATGTCCTGTGGAGGGCAGTGTTGAGCTTAGTGTGCCGCCCATTTAACAGAAGAAGCCGACGACTAACAGGCAGCAGCGAGGAGCCGGTCCACAGAGGGACGTTCAACAATTCTCTGAGATTTTCCACGTACAATAATCAAAACGTCGTACGCAATGAGGTATCCGAGTGTAGCGCGTTGGCCAATGTGTTTTAAGTCGAGTACTATCAAGTCTTTGAGTTCTTACCTCGTACCTGTGCTACAAGCTAGCTCTGAGTGCCTGACACAGCCAGTTAGTGGCTTCGTCATTTAAAGCCAGTGGCGTGTATTGTCTGAAAGCTCGCTGTTTCCTTTTTTCTTTCAATGAATTCAAAAGTCCGAGGAGTGTTGCAGGAGCTCTCTCGGTGTAGGGAAGGCTACAGTAGTGCACATATGTTAGCATCTGTGGCTAATAGCTACCCTGCTGGGACGCTCAGTGAAGCAGCGCTGATGTGGTGCATTAGTCTCTACATTAAGTCATTACATCACAGCATCGTTACATGTTGGCTCAGTCGCCAAACGTGGCTCGTGCACGCGCTAACGTCAGCTGTGTTGTGTTTGTGTCCAGAGGAGACCGCGGCAGAGGCCGAGGCGGCCGCTTCGGGGCCCGCGGGGGACTGGTCCAGGGGTGAGTTCTCTGCAGTCCCGCATGCTGCTGCTCCAACAGCACCATCATCACACACGCTGTACGGTGCTCCTGTCCCTCTGCTTATTGCACTACACAGACCAATGTGTCAGAATGTAAATGCTGAAATCTCTACGCTTCATTTTTCTGTTCCTGTTCTCAGACAACAGAACTATGAAATCTTGAATGTTGTGCTTTAACTGCCAACCCCGGGAACTGGAATGAAAACCGCTAACACTGCTGTGTAGCCAGAGATACAGACCCTGCAGCTGCAATGCTGTTGAACCAAACGTTAACTAAACGTTATTTTTGTTTAGGTACCGGCCATTTGTCCCACACATCCCATTCGACTTTTATGTGGTAAGTATGTGTGGTGGTGGGAATTAGACACTTCAGCAAATTACAAAGCAGCAAGACGTCAGCCAGCAGTCAGTGTATAATAATAGTATAGAGTGGTTCTAAAGGCAAGTACTCAAGCAGACTGTTGTTTGTCACAAGTGTGAGATGGCCTTCCCCAGAGTGAAGCCTGCACCTGATGAGACGGCTTTCAGTGAGTGTCTGCTGAAAAGGAACCAGGACCTGAGCCCCACCCCTGCGGAGCAGGTCAGTCCGTGAGCCTGCACTCACCCAGTAGCTGTGCACCTGACCTGCTGTTTAAGTTCACTTACACAAACCTTGTTCGTTGTCCGTCAGTCTTCCATCCTGTCCCTGGTCACAAAGATCAACAATGTGATCGACAACCTGATTGTTGCACCTGGCAACTTTGAAGTGGTGAGTCGAACATGAGCGATTGAGTCGTAATGGCTTCAGTGAAGTCCACGCGCTGCTTGTGTCGCTGGTGTGTGTCAGCTGTTCTCTCAGAGCTGAAACATCAAGACTGTTTAGAAACAACACTGAATCACTTGAATGCAGTAACAGTGCTCTGTGCACTATACAGCTTCATTTCCATTGGACAGATTTAGAGCTGGGCGATAGAACGATAACGATATGTATCGCGATATAACTTTTTCTCGATAGAAAAATTTAACTATTGCGATAGACCTCGCCGCTCTTGTCCTCTTAATAAAAAAAAAAAAAAAAAAAAGAACAGCCAATCCAAATTAAGTAGCGCAGAGCCGAACCAATCACAGCCGCAGCGTCACGTCACGTGACTTGTTACGTACAGCACAAGTGCCAATCCGCACATGTGTATTTGTTTGGGAAGCAGCCAGCGGGTAATGGAGGAAATGAGTGTGCCGACTAGAAAAATCAACCGAGCGTGACCGAAGAGAAAACAGATGATGGTTCCAATGCCGGAGAGATTGTCGAACGGAAGAGCCATAGAAGTTCCGTAGTGTGAAGGTATTTCGGCTATTTCAAGTCTGACAAAAAAACAGAGTAGCTGCACTGTAAATTGTGCCGAAAGCAAGTCTGGAAATACAATAAACTGGTGCATGCGCTACGTCCACACGTACCCGGGTATTTTTGAAAACACAGATTTTTCTATGCGTTTGCACCTTTCGTCCACACGTAAACGGCGTTTTTGGTCACTGAAAATGGAGATTTTTAAAAACTCCGACCAGGGTGGATATTTTTGAAAACGCAGTTTTTGCATTTATGTGTGGACGAGAAAAACGGAGAAAACGCAGCGTCAAAGGTGTGCGCATTTTTTGACGTCACACTGTGCGCCACGTTATTGTTTCGGTGAAATGAATTTCTACAATACTGTTAATTCTACTCTCTGCAGTGTTTAAATGCTTACATATACACACAGTTACTGTCCCTCCACACATACGACTCGGTTCTGCTTCTATGCCCCAGCTTTGTTTACTTTTTCCCACCGAGGCTTCTAGACTTCTGATTGGCCAACATTTCTGCACGGTTAGGAATCTAGCGCCACCTGCTGCTTTGGCATGTTCATAGCAGCGTTTTCCTTCATTTCTGCCTTTATGTGTGGACGGGATTATTTTTTAAAACGAAAACGGAAAATCTCCGTTTTCAAAAATACCCGTGTACGTGTGGACGTAGCCTCAGTCTCTGACTGGAAGCGCTAATTCGTCATTCGGCTTTTGTCAGACTAAAGTAACTGTTAAAACTGTTTGAAAAGCTCAGCTATACAACAAGGAGAGATTGAGAATTTCCTTTTAGTTCTCAGTTTATTTGATATTGACAAAAGTTAGTCAGTTTTGTCTGTTCTTCTGTAAAACAAACTAAGATTTATTTTTAGAATTAATATTTTGTTTCTAAGTGGAATTGACAGTTTAGTCTGTTTCATTTGTTCTATTTTGAAACTTAAACGCTTTAGCGGCTGCCTTTTGTATAGTTTGCAATATTTGCCTTTATTTATCTGAAAAAGTCTCATGTTCCTTAAGTACATCTACCCTGTTGAACTTATTATGGGAAATAAATATTTAAATAAAAACAAGCTGCTGATTATTTCACATTTTACTTGTGAGCAACGGCACATTTAAATCTTACAAATATAGTTATTTGGCTGATATCGTGATAGATATCGTTATCGCCTGAAATGAAAAAAACATATCGTGATATGAAAAAATCTTATCGCCCAGCTCTAGACAGATTTCATATTTATATTATAAGCTAATTAATAATAATAATAATAATAATAATGGCTTTCGTGTCAGTAATCTTGTACGTGTCGACTTGCAGCAAATTGAAGAGGTGCGTCAGGTGGGTTCCTACAAGAAGGGCACCATGACGACCGGACATAATGTTGCTGACCTGGTTGTAATCCTCAAGATTCTCCCTACATGTGAGTAATTTATGGCACAGTTACTGTCCAAAGAGAAGTTGCTGCTCAGGCACACACCAGCCTGGGAGCTCGGAAAGAAAAGCATTTGGACTTCTTTAGGTTTCTTGAAGACGTTTCATCTGAGAAGCTTCTTCAGTTCTAAGAGAAATTGGTGGAAAGTCCCAGATCCCCCAGTAGGGTTTCAAACCTGGGACTCTCCACCAATTTCTCTTAGAACTGAAGAAGCTTCAGAACCTGAAGAAGTCCAGACGCTTTTCTTTCCAAGCTCCTTAAACTGCGATGAGCTGGATGACTGAGAACCTTCACAGACATCACTTCTAAGCCTTTTTAATGCTCTACGTTGTGCTGCTTCTTGTCACTTGGATAATTTGGCAACTTGTTTGCCGTTATTAAAGAATCTATGGTGATAAAGTCTCATCTGTTTATTTTAAATCCATAAAAACAAATGCACCAGGTTTCAGTCTTGGTTTTGAGCCACATGTAGTTTGGGCTGTAACCAGATGTATGTGACCGTCCTCAGTTTGAGCAGGTGTTACTTTCTGAGCCATCCATCAGTGTGATGTTGCTCATAGAGACAACCTGAAAGGCGGGGCTTCTAAAACCTTTGTATCGGTCGCTATTTCATATAAACCCTGTTGGCACTGTTTGCTGTTGTGTGGGTTGTTCTTGCCCCCTTTGTGTCGCGCTCTGAGGGTCATTGTTCTTTACAGTGGAGGCTGTGGCTGCCCTCGGTAACAAAGTAGTGGAGACGCTTCGCACACAAGACCCTACTGAAGGTAAACAGACGTGTGGTGTTTGAATAGCTGCGTTTGTGGGCGAGTCCTGCTCTGACCGTGTCATGTCCTAAATGTTCAGAGTTTTCATTCAAATTCGATTTAGTAAATGTTTCTTTTTCAGGATAAAAACATTTGGTTTAGTCATTTGACTTGTTGGCTGTGACACTGACCAGAGCTTATAACCAAGTGCTTCTCAGCCTTGCAGCTGTAAAACGTGCCTGACACAGTGTTTGACTCCTCCTCTCAGTGCTGTCCATGTTGACCAATGAGACTGGCTTCGAGATCAGTTCAGCTGATGCTACAGTGAAGATCCTCATCACCACGGTCCCTCCTAACCTGCGCAAACTGGACCCCGAGCTGCACTGTGAGACTTTTGATCTGGTCTGGAGACACAAATGTGCACAGTGGGCCAGTCTTGGTACAAACGTGTAGCACTGTGGTTGTTTAAAAAAAAGGAATGTCTTTTGTTTCTTGTCTCCTCAGTGGACATCAAGGTGCTGCAGAGTGCCCTCGCTGCCATCCGTCACGCTCGCTGGTTTGAGGAGAACGCCTCTCAGTCAACGTGAGGAAAAGTCGTATTTTACCTGGTCTGCTTTCACAGTAACAATACAAATAAGCTCACTGGAGCTTGGTTTGTTTCACGTCTGATCTTTAGAGTCAAAGTATTGATCCGCCTGCTGAAAGACTTGAGGCTGCGTTTCCCTGGATTCGAACCCCTGACGCCCTGGATCCTCGATCTGCTGGTAAGTTCCATAAATGATGTCCTGAGTGAATAAATAATCCACGTCCACAACGCTGACGTCCTTATTTATTGGAAGGACGTTAAACGTTGGTTTGTTCCATAAAGCAGTGAGTATTCCCTCTCTAGGGCCACTCTGCAGTGATGAACAACCCCTCCAGGCAGCCTCTGTCTCTGAACGTGGCCTACAGGTCAGTCGTCACTCTGCTCAGATTGCACTCTGTTTTGTAGTCGCTGTGGAAGAAATGTTTCTGTTGTTGTTCTTGAAGGCGCTGCCTGCAGATGCTGGCTGCTGGTCTCTTTCTGCCTGGCTCTGTGGGCATCACTGACCCCTGTGAAAGTGGAAACTTCAGAGTGCACACGGTCATGACTCTAGAACAGCAGGTAGATCTGCTCAGTGCTTTTTATTCCTGCAGGTCACGTTTCTTATTTGTGCCAAGCTTAATCCTGTCTGTGGAACTGGAAACATGTTTATGTCGCACTCAACACAATACAGAATATTCAGCTCTGAGCGAGGATGTGACTGCAGGTGTGTTTGTGCAGGACATGGTGTGCTTCACCGCTCAGACTCTGGTGAGGGTGCTGTCTCACGGAGGCTACAGGAAGATCCTCGGTCTGGAGGGCGATGCCAGCTGTAAGATAACATCATTGTTCTCTGTACCTTAACATGTAGTCTATAGTTTATGGGCTAAATGAACAAACACCTGATTTCTCAGTTTAAATTGCACACGTTACAGCTGAGCTGTCTCTAGGACACACTGCAAATGCACACATCGTGTGTCAGGACATGGAGTCACCTTCATCTAACATCTGTGAACACCTGTGTAAATAGACCGTATTCATATTTGATAAACATTCTAAATAACGTCAGTGTCCATATTTATAACTGCGTGTTTATGTAATATTATGGACAGAATGCACTCATAATGGACGTCACTGTAAGTTTGGGCTTTTAAAGACTCTTTTTCTAGGCTGGACCGGTGCTGCACAGCATCCATCTTTAGTTACACAACAATGTATTTGGGATTTTCTGTTTGGATTATTTTGGAAAGCCCATAAAGGGTCAGAATTATACACACAGGCTCACAGATGTACACATGCCTCCACTAATGTTTGGTTAAACGTCCCTCAGCAAGCTGCAACATGGCAGCCGTCACCAAGCTGCGAGCATCATTCTGTCTGCAGTTGGTATAACTGGCAGGGCTGATTTAAATGTGTTGGTTCTGGTGATGTAGACGATACATCATGAAGGTTTATCACAGTTAATTCATCTTATCAGAAAAAGACTGCATGTAATTGTCAGCTTGCCCCTTTTTAACCAGTCTGATAGCTGACTCTGTGGTAACAGGTTTTAGTGACTGTGTACTTCATACAAACTAGAATATCTTATTGGATTAAACAGATATTGACAAAGTTGAACTTTAAGCCAAATATTTTCAGTTGAAAAAGATGCTAAACTGTAATGTTCTCAAAATCTGAGCCTCGGTGGTTTCTGGATTATTTCCTGTCAGGCACAGTTTGACAAAGCGGTGACGCTGAGGCTGAATGAGCTCATCTTATACAGTTGTTTGAATTGATCTTGGACTTTGCAGTTGCTCATAAATGTATGTAATCTAACTGCATGTTTCCTACAAAGCCACTGTGATGAAACGCGTGTTTGCTACAGAGCCTGACAGAATGTAACACAGACCAGCCCAGAAACACACAATGAAACAGTGACCGGTGTGCCTGGTAGTTTATTGAATCTAATTTAAAACGAACGCAGGTTTATTTTAATAAGTGTGCATTTCAGCATGAAAGGTGAAGGAGCCAGGCAAAGAGAAGTGTTCTGGAACAATCCCAGTTTAGAATGAGCATTTTTACCCTCGTGACTGGGTGCAGTCACTGTGTACACACTGACACGGGACTCAAAGAGTGTAACGTTTGTTTTTCTTACACATCTACACTGTGAAAGGCTGCTCAGGGAAGACTGGGCGCTGTGGACAACAATATGATGACTCGAGGACAAGGCAAAATTTCCACCGTAGGAACAGCCGCTGAAACTCTTGCTATGTTTGAATTTCAGTGACCTCAACCGTAAGGTCAGGGTCAGAGGTCAAGTTTTCAGAAAATCACTCAGGATCTACTCGGGCTGAACAGCAGCATCTCATGCTGAGCTGTGATTGATCAATTGTACCCGCTGTAAAATAATATTGTGTTTCTGCAGACCTAGCAACAGAGATGTCGACATGGGACGGCGTGATCGTGACTCCCTCAGAGAAAGCCTACGAGAAACCTCCGGAGAGGAAGGAGGAGGAAGATGAAGCTTTGGAGGAAGGAGGGGACGGAGAGGACGAGAGCATGGAGACACAGGAGTGACGAAGAGGTTCGAGCATCACCAACATCCACCGCATTGCAGGATGAATGCTCAGTTGCATGTATCTTAAAGAGCTGAGTCTTCTCATCATATGGCTAAAATGTTCATCGCTGTGTTCGTTCTGACAAACACGACCTCGCTCTGTTTTCTTCCACAGTGAACGTGGGTAATTTATCGTCCCTTCAGCCTGACCACTCTGAAAGACCAGCAGCAGAGTTCGTACGACAGTCACTGGTCCCCTCGTGTCCCTGATTTCTTTTTCTTTTTTATATATAAATGGTAATGTTGGTTTTGTTTGTACTTCCTTTTTGTAACAGTTGACATAAACTTATTTCTAGTTTTGCCGAGTCTTCTGTGTCCTTTGCAAAGATGAAGGTGAACTGGGAAGAATTAACACGCAGGTCTGGTCACACGTCTCACTCATTACAATTAAACTTGTAGGAAGTGAAATCTATGCAACACACACTCACTCACACTCTGTGGGTAAAATAAGTACTGAACACATCGCCAATGTGACATAAAATTCACACCAGATGTCAGGAACAACCCATCCAATCAAACCATAAATGACACAGGGAAAACATTGAACATGGTCACTGAAATGTATTTAATACATATACAAAAGCCTTTGTTGGTGATGACTTGGTTCTTTCGGGTCAGCTGATTGGCTGGGCCATGCTTTATTTTCCTTCTGTGAAACCAGCTGCGTGGTTTGAGACGTCCGTTTCATCTTCATCATCCTGATAGATGGCAGCAATTTTTGTTGTCTCTGTAAATGTTTCCATCCTTCCTTCAGTTCTGTCAGGCGTTTCAGTGCAGGGAGCTGAACAGCCCCACATCCTGATGCTCCCACCTCCAGGCTTCACTGCTGCTACGGTGTTTTTGGGGTGATATGCAGCGCCTTTCAAACGTGTGCATTACGGCATCCAAAGAGTTCAGTTTTGGTCTCATCAGACTATATCCTCCCAGTATTTCACAGGTGTGTCTAAATGTTGTTCAGCAAACTTTAAACAGTGAGCTTTACTTGTTTTCTGCTGATTCCAGGTCTTCCTGTTGCTCTCCTCAGCTCCTCGACTACCTTTCTGATAATTCATCTCACTCTGGAAGCTTGCGGCACACTTTATTGTGGAATTTCCACTTCCAGATTATGGCCCAACAGTGCTCACAAGAACTGTCAGTAGTTTGGAAATTCTTCTGTAACCAATGCCGTCGAAATGTTTTGCAACAATAAGGTTGCGACGGTCGTTGCGAGCTCAGTCGTTTCACCCATCAGATGTTTCTTGTGTGACACGTTGGTAATGAGACATTTATAGGCCAACCAGCCTGACTCTCTCATTTCTGCAGGTGTCATGACTAGGGATGGGTATCGTTTAGGTTTTATCTGATACCGGTGCCAAATCGGTACTTTTGAAACGGTGCCGGTGCTCAAACCGGTGCTTAAAGAATGGAAAAAACACAAACTTTGTCCAAAAACCTCTCATGTTCAGCTGGTTTTTTGTAAAAAGATAACAATGTTAGCCTTTTCTGCAGCTATGGGGCATATATGGTATCACTGTTGGCTGGAAGCAGTGCTTAAACAATGGAAAAAACACGAACTTTGTCCAAAAACCTCTCATGTTTAACTGTTTTCCACTTTTTCTTTGGTCATTTTAGCCTTTTTGGCCAGGGTGAAGGGAGCATCTGCCATCAAACAAGAAGACAGCCGCATGTAGCTATGATGATGTTTGCTAGTTCACCTTACATGCATTAATGTAATAACGTGGTTAGCCTACTCAACGTAAATTACACACGAACAACATGAAGCTACTCACGCAGAGAAGAACGGCTGCTGCTGCATCATCATCCTCATCATTTCTGCTACACTGGCAGGGCTAGGGGCCAGGACTCTCCTCTTCGGGTTTCTGGGGGATGTTGCATAACAGGCAACCCACCCACAGTAGATGTGCTCGGTGTGAGGTCTCGCAGCAAGCTATCAAACGGCGCATTTTTCGGCTTTTAAAAAAAAACACTATGCGTCGCCAGGTGTTTCATCGGATTCGAGGTGTTACCTCCTTTGACAGTATCACAGTATCAGCTTAAAGCACTTGTTGCTGCTGAGTTTGCATCTTTTGCTGTGAAGTACAGCCAGACTTTGACCGCTTCACCTTGGGCATTTTTAATCTGTAGCTCTGCTCTAAAAGAACGTACGTACCTGGACCCGCCTACTATCCTCGGAAACGTAAAATGATTGGCTAGAAGTGTATCACAGCTCAGGAAAAAAAGCACCGAAATGTGCGCTGCTTTTCGGTCTGGTTACTACCGTTTATGTCCCTAGTCATGACTGTCCTGCCTTTTTGCACCTCCCTTTCTTCATGTGTTCAATACTTTTTACCCCGTTTCATTTCTGGACATCTGTAGTTAATTTCTTTGCATGTGTGGATTGGATGTGTTGTTACTGGTGACGTCGTGTCAACAGCACCTATAAATATATTTACTTATAAAACTGATGTGTTCAACACACATCTGACACAACTTTCATCAGCATGAGAAGACTAATTCTTGATGTTGGCCTGACTTTGCACAAACACTGTTAATAGTTCATGTGGAATCTTAACCCTGGTTACAGATGCAATAGATCCAGATCCATGTTGTACGAAACTGGATGTAGTGTTGTTACACTTTACTGTAGTGATTCAGACAAATCAAATTCCTTTGGATTTATTTCTCCAGTAGTTAAGTCACTTAGTAGTTCAAAAACAGAATATCTCAAACACAAACTTGCTGGGAGCAGGCGGTAAAATCACATGATGTAAAAACTTTAAACACAGAGGGCAGAAATCACACGTTCTGGAGTGATATCAACAGACAGTACTGCCTTGATTACACTCTGTTACAGACACGGTCATAGACAGCTGGAGATGTGATGGTTATGTGCAGAACGGCAGCAACTAGCATGGTTTACTTCACATGAGGGAAGCGAGGGCTTTAAAGCAGCAATGTGATCTAAGGCCAAACAACCGTGTTCATGCAGGTCTGAAGTAATATGTGAAACTGGTTTAGCATTTTAGAAACTCCTCAGCTTTTCTGTAGCAAGAGATTTGAAGGAACTCGATCACACAGCATGGTGGCAGTACTACAGCTCCTGCAGTCAGGACTGCTTTGTGTAGAATCAGGGGGAAATAAATTTTGTTAACCCGAGTAGATTTTTCTCAATCCTTACTAGTCCTCAAATGAATATCTCCTCCAAGTCTTACAATTTATGGCTTGAGCTTGAGCCAGGGGTGAACCATGGTGAGGATGGACAGGACGGACGAGGCCAGGCCACAAGCCCCGACAAAGCCTGGACCTGTAGGGTAAATCCCCAACCGGTCCAGTGGGATGAAGACATCACAACTGTTCTTCACCAGGTCCAACAGCAGTGGCGGGTTGCTGTACAGCACAGTCCCCACCAGATGAAGCTGTCTGTAGAGCCAGCCAAAACCCATGGCTTGTGTGGCAGGTGAGGAGGAAGAGGGAAGGTGGTCAGGTGGCAGAGGAATGCTGGGGGAGGATGGCTGTTTGCTGGTTGTGGAACGTGCTTCGCGCTCCATGAGAAGATGGAGCTCGTAGGCATCTCGGGTCAGGTTCAGGATCAAAGCAAAGAGGTAGTACCTGCAGGTTTAACCACACAGTTTGTTTAACTCAATTTTAAATTTCAGTTACCTGAAATCAATCACTAGAAGATAACTGTGATTCCTTTGTGACCCTGATATGAAGATGACTGCAAGCACACTTCAAATCAGGCTTTGAGTGCATGTGATGCAAACTCAAAGCCCTGTGGGTAACTGCTGGAAGTGGACACAGGTGAGTTAAATACCATGACTTAATTTCCCACACAAAGGCATCACACCAGCTCTGGTTTAAAGCTCCGCATGTCCTCTGAAACAGGTTCGTTACCACTATCAGTAAACAGACTTGAACCTTTTTATTATGAGCGCTTAAAGTACTTTCAAATTAAAAGCCTCAGTGACACTTTCACAGAGGAATGTCTGGTGTATTCTTACACACTCGAGTGCCATGTTAGACATGTGGACTGAAGGAGCTGCAAACCGAAACCTGAGTCTAACAACAAGTTACTTAGCCTTCATAATTGGAAGCACTCGATTAACTGGATTAAGCCCACTGCTTCTCATTAACAGGTTCATCCTGCGCTACTTTGTATCTGTTGTCTGCTTACATGACAGGTTGTCAGGTCACTATGTTGCGGCTGTAGGGTTGTGCAGTCGCTCTGTCCAATGGCTTGACTTACTCTGTAACCTCGGTGAGGCTGCCATAACTGCACACGTCACCACACAGTTCTGATTAGTTCTGAAAAAGGTTTTCCAGAAAGCTGAACAGGGACAGCTGTAAGGGACCAGAGGCTCACTGGGGAGGCAGCTCAGTTCAGCTGTATTTATACAGCGCCAAATCACACCAACAGTTCCCCCAGTGTGCAAAATAGTGTAAAGACCCTATAATAATACAACATAATGTTGCTAATGAACGACATGGAGGATTTTTAGGCCCTCAATGCGATCAGTAGATGTACATATAGTTTGATCTGTGGAGCAACATGACACTGTTTACACAACCAGTCCTGCATGTATTTCTTCCTCACACACCTGAAAGATCTCTGACTCCACTTGTGCTGGTCGAGTTTGGAGATGAGACCGGTTTTTCCCGCCCACAGCACATTGTCGCAGGCAAAGTACATGGCTCTGTTAAGGTGACTGATGGTCAGGCACAGCCGCAGCACGCTGTCAGAAAGGTGTATGGCCCTTTTGGCGGCCTCCAGGGCCTCCACGGAGTTGCCCAGGCGTAGCACTGTGGAAGAACCAACACCAGTCCCACTTAAGCTTTGGTACGTGGAAACGACTCAGACTCGCTCTGGCTGTTTTACTCACACTTTCTTGTCAGACTCATGTGTGCCTCCAGCTGACTGACAGTTCTGCGGATCTGAGCTGCTTCGTCATTTTGCAGAGTGGATCCGAGCAGCGCGCAAGCATACTGTGCAGCCCTGTGAACGCACAACGCACAGTCATTATCAACAGACACACACGTCTCCAGGACGGAAAGCAGTGCGCTTAACAAACTCAACTACTCTGTGCAGCTGCAGCTGGCATCTTAAGGCCGCTTGATTTGAAACCAGCGCAGGAAGAGCTGCTCCTACTGAGCAGATAAAAGTTCCGCTTCAAACACGGAACTCAGTCTGCAACATCCAGCCGACGGTTTTATCACATTAGCAGAAATGAACAAGCTCGACGAATCCCGCGTCTCAACCAGCAACGTGCCAAACGTCAGTAACGTCACCTGAAAACTCTCTCCTTGGCTTGGCTCTGGGCATTAAAGCGAACCCAAGAGTCCATGTTGGCTCGCGGCTCGTATCTGCTGCTCGGCTAGCTGTCAAACTGCTAACTTATCTTTAAATGCTTTAGTGCGGTTGTTTGTTTTAATGCCAGAAGAGCTCCTCCGTTTTTAGCTCTGCTTTCTACGCTTAACTGTCCGAGTAGAAAACAAGAGGGTCAATCCAGCGCTTCTAATTCTTCTTCTTAGTGATGTGTTGGTGGCGAACGAAACGGCTCTTAGAGCCAATTCTTTGACATGAACGACGCGAGCCGACTAATTATCGCGAGCCGTGTTTTTTCTTTTCTTTCTCTCACCCTCTCTCTCTCTCGCACTTTTTCTGCTTTGCGCTGAGCAGAGGGGGAGGGCCGGTAGTTACACTCACAGTAGCACAGGAACAGAGCGGGAGGAAGAAAGAGAGCCAGGGACAACAACGTCACATTAGAAAGGTATAGTAATCATCCACAACTATTTTCAGTTGCGGATGATAAAGGATTCAGAAAGTTTATTCATGCAGGCCCATATGACAGAGAATGTGCATGTTCTTTTTGTTTTCACGTTTCAATTTATATTTAATTGTGTTGTGGTTTGCAGTGTTTTGTGTTGTCCATCCATCCATCCATTTGCTTCCGCTTATCCTTTTCAGGGTCGCGGGGGGCGCTGGAGCCTATCCCAGCTGTCATAGGGCGAAAGGCGGGGTACAACCTGGACAGGTCGCCAGTCTGTCGCAGGGCTAACACATAGGGACAGACAACCATTCGCACTCACATTCATTCGCACATTCACACCTAGTGACAATTTGAATTATCCAATTAACCTATCCCCACAAGCTGCATGTCTTTGGACGGTGGGAGGAAGCCGGAGTACCCGGAGAGAACCCACGCAAACACGGGGAGAACATGCAAACTCCACACAGAAAGACCCCGGCCTGATGGTGGAATTGAACTCAGGACCTTGTTGCTGTGCGGCAGTTTTGTGTTGTTTCACTTTAAATTTGTTTAAAAGGAAAAAGCTGAACATTTAAATATTTAAAAGTTGAAATGTGAATAGTTGGTTTTTGTATTATATGATTTATTTATTACATTTTATGTGGAGTGAATAAATAAAAGTATATTTACGGTACCCTAGAGACAAAGCACGTACAAATCCCGAAGCACGTACAAACTCCAAAACACTAAAAACTCCAAAACATGTACAAAACACAACGGCAGTGCTCCAGAATGCTAGGCGCTAGGCGTGTTGAGCTTTTGTTACCTGGTGGCTACACAAGCCAGCAAGTACCAACGACCGGATTTGGTGTGATCTAGGTAGCTCTGTTTTGGAAGTTCACTTAATGCTAGAAATGTGTTATGAAGTTTGTACGTGCTTTGGAATTTGTACATGCTTTTTGGAGTGCTTTGTGTCCAAAAAGGGGCCACCGCATATATTTATATATAAACATATATAAATAAAACAACTTTTTTAAAAAAATAGTAATTCTTTTTGTGCATAATTTTATATTATTATTAATAATAAATTAATTAAAGCAACAAAACAACCTGAAGACCCGGCTCTTTTTAGTGAGTCGAGCCGAAAGATCCGGTTCTCTAAAAAGATCCGGAAATCCCATCACTACTTCTTCTTCGGTTGAGCTGCTGCTCGGCAAAGCAGCTGACCCGCTGGCGCCCCCTGTGGACCGGAGTTTGAAACCGGCGCTGTAGAGCCTGTTTTCTTCGAAAAATAAGTGACCTTTCGGTAAACTTCATTTGTTTTATCTTCATGGATGTTTCCCACATTCCAGAAACACGTGCTGATTTTATTATTATTATTATTATTATTATTATTATTATTATTATTATTATTATTATTATTATCTTCTTCTTTTTTACATGTTCTTATCTGTGCTTATCTTAGGGGCTTCCAACAGTGGCGGAGCAGTGGGTTATTATTTGTGTAGATAAAATAACAACGAAGCATATACTATACAAATGTAGCACAATTTAAAGACTATTGTACTGTGTTGCTACATATATGCAATAGATAAAAGACAAAGCTTACATAGAACAAATGTGTTTATATGTGAAAAAACAGAAATGTGTTCTACATTATTATTAGATAAATCTAAAGTAGTTAATCTCATAAAAAACAGATTACAATAAATAAAGTGCACCAAAGTTTAATGTGCTCTTAAATTTAGATTATCTTAAAGAAAGAAAGGATTATTTTGTAAGAAGAACACATTTTAATTAATTAATGATTTATTGTTTTTATTTTTAATAATTATTAATATATTAAAGACTGAGTTTTTTTCCTTTACCAAATATTTATATAGTGCATTTTTATAGCTGTGGTTCCTCTACAACAACTGGAGGAAGAACCTGAGACACAACCTGCGGCAAACAGAGGCCCAAAACGCTGCACAGAACAACAAGAATGACTTTACAGGTGAACTAACCAACAATCATCAGCAACTTTGACCAACATTTCCAAATGGAGTTTCCTGAACAAACAACACCCAGAAAAAGACAAAGAGATAAAATAGTTTGTTTTTTTTGCTCAAATGAAACATTTTTACAAAAATACACTTTTATTACTTGCAGCTCATTAAAGTCTGTATCTGCAACATATTTTTTTCGTAGCAGACCCACAAACCCTTTGTTAATCCTCATGTTGTGTTCATTTCCTGGTTAAACAAGTTTGTGTTCCGGGTCAAAATGACTCATCGTGTTTTGGAGAGAATGAAGCGACTCACTGAACCAGAGCAAGAAGAGCAGAGTCGCATAAATGATCATAACTACAGCTCACCCCCTGAACTGGACATGTGTGCATCATCTCCAGAAGACCTGTCCAAAGAGGTCGAGGATTTAAGGAAGCATAAACAGGGATTATGTTATCTGGCTCCGACCTCTGTCCACATCAGTTCAATTATATAGCTTCTGATAAATATGTACCCAGTGTATTTTTCATGTTCATGCTTTGGTATTTAAGAAATATCTTAACGTTACAGATGAAATATAGAAACAAATATTTTAATCAGATTATCTGAATGTAGCCAAGCATCTGAGACACTTTTCCTCTGATCGTGCTGATCGCACATCTGTATCAGTGTTTGTTCTTTGCACAAGGTAGTCTTCCTGTGCCCACACAAAGTCACGCCACTGCATGAGCAGTTGTCGTTGCACTGTCCAGGAACATGAATTGCTCTTCTTTAGGAGTAAGGGAACCAGATTCTATCTATGCACATATTTGCAGTCATTAACATTTTGTACATTGTGGCATTTGAATCTGACAAAACCAAACTGGGGATATTCGTTGGG
Organism: Maylandia zebra; assembly: GCF_041146795.1. Classification (NCBI taxonomy): domain Eukaryota; kingdom Metazoa; phylum Chordata; class Actinopteri; order Cichliformes; family Cichlidae; genus Maylandia; species Maylandia zebra. The sequence continues at coordinate 35,966,622 of NC_135187.1, read as the reverse complement.
ATCAAAACCAACAGCACCAAGAAATGCAGGAAGTCAGGGGCAGTGGGGTGAGTGACTAGAACACCAGGTCAGTAGTTTACAATAATTAGCCTGCTACACTCAGCTGCTGTTGGAGGCTCCATCTCAGCACCTCTCCTCAGGACCTCCAAAAAGTGACCTAAAGATTGCTTAAACATAAAAGATAAGTTGTTAAGGGTTAGGAATTAGCTGCTATGCTGGACAATCCAGTGGGCGGTCGACTCCCTTCACTATTACCTTCTGGGATGTCCATTCACCCTCTGCTCAGGTCACGCCCTACTGCAGTCTGGCTCTCCAGCTTTTTAACACTAAGCTGGTCCATAGGCCGGGAGCACAGATGGGAGGGGTAAGCTAGGCTGGATGGCTCCCTGGTTAGATTTCTGGGGGTGTGTGTGGTTTGAGGCTTGGCTACAGGGGAAGGGTGGGGCAGTGGATTCAGAGGGCTGGTGCTCGTTGTCTAATCATGCCTCCCTTATTTGAGTAGCACGCAGGGATCTGGAAGAAGAGTGGCGTTGGAGAGATGGCATCGCAGCTGGCTGGACTAGGAAGTCTGAAAGACAGCGTGCGGATTTGGGTCATCGTGCAAATAAAGTGAAATATGCAGCACAAGCAGTCAGTCCTCATTGTGGCTTCTTCTTAAGGGAGTGGCAGGTCTTCAGTGACTGCAGGATCGTTGTCTTGCAACATGTACTCTCGCTTAGTCAACAGCTCTAGTTTGTCCTCCTTAAATCCTTCTTACAATCCCACAGAAATCAGAACTATCAGAGATATAGTATCCAACCCCCCAAAATAGCTCAAATAACGTTACATATTGAATCCAGTTTACAGTTGAAGCCTTTCGTCGTAATGAGCGAGGCCTGTTGCTACGGTTACTCTACAAACACACGGACAGAAAGGAAGTTCTCAGACACCCGTCCCTGTATATTTTACCCATCGCGTAACCCTATCCCAATACCTATCACCACTAGATGGTGGTAGGTGAGTTATACTCCACGACGGGCCTTCTTTAACACAAGGTTCGTCAAAGCTTTAGAACTTTGGAAGAAAACATCGTGGATTATTTGAGGGGCAACGCATACGTTTGCAGTTTCCTACTAATTATTGTTTCCTGCAAAGAACTGTGTAGTTCAGCACTCAGTGTGCAAACGGACGCAACACTGAGCTGGTTCATTAAGTGACTTTTGTCTACATGTGAGCAAAGTCATGTTTCTAATAAACCACAATGATGACTGGTCGCCATGGGTGAAATAAAATTCAGAAAGCCTAGAAATATCTTTTTATTTTTAATCGATACCAACTGTAAATCCTGCAGCTCACATGGAAAAGTACAAGTACATGTTTAATAGTGATGAATAAAGAGACAATAGCAATCTACAGGTGCTTTGGTAGACACATCATGAAAGTGACTGGTTGTAGAAAGATCTGGATAACATGATAAAAATGCGATGGTTTGCACAACCCTGTGTGAACAGAGGAAAACCAGCGTGTATCACATGCTTATATCGTTCTTGCTAAAATGAAGTAGTGCTAAGCATACTCTGAAATATTTAACTCACCAAAGACTAAGGCAATAAATAACACTACTCAGGTACAAAGAGTCATCTGTCAGTAGGACCTCTGTTCTCTCGCACACCGTCTCCACATCGCTGAAACCTGAGGGAGCCACAGAATATCGCAGGATTCGAACAGCTGAAAAACCAACTCACAATGTGCAACATCGATCTTTATAGTGTTTTCTTATATCCAGTGTCGGTGCATCTACTGTTACAACAAAAGGCACACATCACAAATATTCATATGTTAATGGCTGATCACTGTAAAGCAGCTGAACCAGGCAGATTCCACAGTGTCCAAGCATCTCTACACAGACTGGTTGGTACATGTATTCACATTTAGATCAACACACAACATTCCCGTATAATATAGTTCCGTTTTCTCCAGAATTCTTTTTGTCAAGTCACAAGAAAGCAGATTTATCTCTACATGGTACAAACGCGCCTTTGTATGTGAGGCCGTGTTGTGTGCAGTGTATTTGAACTCTGTGGCAGATCCAGCTACACTCGTACAGACAGTACACGTGGGGAGCTGACTTTGCCTTTAAACGACACATCTGTGTGGTTTCAAGACTCTTTATGTAACAGGTGTTTTGGAGGACAGAAAACAAAGGCACAGGGTGTATTTGGGTGTGTGCTGTACTGTTGGGGTGCTCGAGTCAGACACTCCTCACCGAGGTGACGTTTCCCATACATTTAAGGGAAATCAGGGAAAAATCCATCACACCTGCATGAAATGCAGTCATGTTGAAGATTACAAGAGAAATGATGCATCAGGGTTTTACACGAGACAGCCAATGTCCAGATGTGCCCATTATATTATTATTATTATATCTCTTTGATAGTTAACTACAAGCACTGAGCTGATTGATGAGATCTTTACACTTTATGGCTCAGGAGGCCGAGCAGATTGTCTACGGGTCGGGTCGGTGCTTCAGGTTTATCTACGAGCCAAAGTGTCCTCGGCGAGACATTTAACCCCAAACTGCTCCGACGGATCCACTGGTGTGATAAAGTGCGATAATAATATATGTGTAAATGGGCGAATGCAGCCTGTAGTCATGGCTTCGACTACGACCCAGACTGGGCAGGATGATTGAAATCAGCTTCCCAACCAGAACTCGTGCACACAACCAGTCAGAGTTCAAGTAAACTGCTGCGGTCACTCAGAGGACAGAAAGGCACTGGTGTCAAAGGTACAGACTGGTGCTAGATGCTGAGTCTGACCATGCAAACACTGTCTGGGTTTCTGTCTCTGCGTGTGAGAAGTTAGTTGCTGTCTTATGAGTTCACTCTGCTGTGAAACTAAATGTTGGCGTCAGGATCTGATCGGCCGACCTGTTAGTTTTGGTACCGAGTCACAGACTGACTTCAGCCTGACGCTGTGACTCTGCACTGTACTTATGAGGTAATCTGGCTTTCATGAGTTATATCAACCATTTGGTTACATACAGAGTAGCACTGTTTCATTACAAAGTACAACAACACGGCGTTAAAGCTAAATGTTTTGGGCTTTTTTGTCTTTTGGTACAAAAATAATATAGTAATAATATAAACCAACGTAGAGTGAAGAGCAGAGTACAAGTACGCAGATGGAATAATCCATACCTCTACATCAGCTCTGACGTCAATGACACATAAAGAGAAGTGTAATGTGCTCAGCGTAGATTCACTGACAGCATTTTCCAGAGGTATGCAGTTTCCTGTCTGAGGTGCTTTTGACTCCAGACTGGATTTTTAAACATCTGTTTATATTCCATGAGTGAATGTGCAGAACACTCCTGCAAGAAGAAATCCAACTTGCATATCGGAGAATTGAATATCTGAAACAAATCCCTGGATTTCTCTACTGGTGGGTTCAAATGTCGCCTGCCTTGACTTTAGATTCTTAGGACTAAAGCATTAGGAAAATCCCAAAGACATCAGCATATATGTGTCTGGACAGACCTTTTGGTTACAGTGTGTATGTGCGTTTCAAAAAGCATGAGTGATTGCTACAAGCATGATTGGTTGTTGATGGTTTCTGACTGACTTGCTGGAGAAATCCTTTTGAAGAAGAAACAAAGAAGCAACCATGTGTGTCTGGTGTGTGCACATTCAAAGACTCCAGACTGCTGAGGGTTCTCAGTTCGCAGGCCCTGGGTCAGTCAGTGGCATAGTGTGCAACACCTCATCCAGAAGCTGCAGGGCACGGTGCAGGTGGACCTCCACCCAGCAGGGAGTGTGTTTGATGCTCTGACGGGGGTAGTCCGGCCCCCAGCCTTTCACGAAGCTGAGCCGCAAGATACAGAGTCGCCTCAGGTCATCGACGCCAATGCCTGCTGCTGCAGAGAGACCTGCCAGTGAACAGGGAGGGGGAGGGGTTAATATCAGAGACCATATAAGGACATTTCCACCTGCTGTTGGTCGGTGTTTGGCTGTACTCGGTCACTGTGAATGGAATTAGTAGATTCTTAGTATATTTAAAAGTTGCTGTTTTTCCCCATCATGACAGTTTCTACCTTTAACTCCACTGTGAGTGTTGTGCGTGTCTCAGCACTTACTAACTGCAGGTGCAATCCCTCCGACGCTGCCTGGACCAGGAATGTTTCCTGAGACAGCGGCTGCCTGTGCAGCAGCTGCAGCTTGAGCCGTGGCTGCCTGCTGCTGCATCTGTCTGTGGCACTGCCGTAGGTCGAATACCTGACCGAGACACAACTGGTGTACACTGTAACAGCAAACCACCTGAGGCATGAAACTCATGAATACTGCTTTACTTTCCTCCCATTGCCCCCAACCAGTCACAGCAGATGCCCGCCCCTCCCTGAGTCTGGCTGGTTACTTCCTGTGAAAAGGGAGTTTTTCTTTCCCACTGTCACCAAGTGCATGCTCAGTGGGTGTCATTGATTGTTGCCATTTTCCTTGTTTTATTGTAGGGTCTTAAAAAAGCACCTTGGTAATAAATATATGTAATATATGCAGTTTATTACTGAGCATTTTAAGTGTTTGGTACAGTGTTCTTGTGCCCAGTGTCACCTATAAACCCAGTGCTGCTCACAGGTGTTCACAGTTTTAAAAACATATGACTAGGGATGGGTATTGTTTAGGTTTTATCCGATACCGGTGCCAAATCGGTACTTTTGAAACGGTGCCGGTGCTTAAAGAATGGAGAACACAAACTTTGTTCAAAAACCTCTCATGTTCAGCTGTTTTTTGTAAAAATATAACAATGTTAGCCTTTTCTGCAGCTATGGGGCATATATGGTATCACTGTTGGCTGGAAGCAGTGCTTAAACAATGGAAAAAACACAAACTTTATCCAAAAACCTCTCATGTTTAACTGTTTTCCACTTTTTCTTTGGTCATTTTAGCCTTTTTGTCCAGGGTGAAGGGAGCATCTGCCATCAAACAAGAAGACAGCCGCATGTAGCTATGATGATGTTTGCTAGTTCACCTTACATGCATTAATGTAATAACGTGGTTAGCCTACTCAACGTAAATTACAAACGAACAACATTAAGCTACTCACGCAGAGAAGAACGGCTGCTGCTGCATCATCATCCTCATCATTTCTGCTACACTGGCAGGGCTAGGGGCCAGGACTCTCCTCTTCGGGTTTTTGGAGGATGTTGCATAACAGGCAACCCACCCACAGTAGATGTGCACAGTGTGAGGTCTCGCAGCAAGCTATCATACGGCGCATTTCTCGGCTTTTAAAAAAAACGCTATACGTCGCCAGGTGTTTCATCAGATTCTTGGTGTTACCTCCTTTGACAGTATCACAGTATCAGCTTAAAGCACTTGTTGCTGCTGAGTTTGCATATTTTGCTGTGAAGTACAGCCAGACTTTGACCGCTTCGCCTTGGACATTTTTAATCTGTAGCTCTGCTCTAAAAGAACGTACGTACCTGGGCCCGCCTACTATCCTCGGAAACGTAAAATTATTGGCTAGAATCTAAACTGTATCACAGCTCAGGAAAAAAAAGCACCGAAATGTGCGCTGCTTTTCCGTCTGGTTACTACCGTTTATGTCAGAACCGGTGCCATCATGGCACCGGACACCGGTACCCATCCCTACATATGAATGATGCGAGTGAGCTGGATTTATACCTTGATGTAGGCTCCAGGGTAGATCTTGTGCACAGCATCACCTGGTGCCCGGCCCGCTTCCCGATCGAGGTAGTAGCTCTGTACAAACACAGCATGGTCGCTCATACAGCGCATCCACACATCCCCCTCACCACGACACTCCAGCTGCACACCTTTGCCTATGTGTAGCCTGGAACACAGGGAAACAGGTCAGGAAGCCAGCATGTAGCTCTGCTTTGGGACGGTGTGCAGGGAAATGATGCAATGAAAATAAAACCTTTTGTGCTTATTTTGAAAAATGTCTTAGTGTCATTGTTATCACCAAATACTACCATGAGAAAACATTTTTATCTGCTTATTCAACCAGTGTTGGCTGAAGCCGACGCCACATCACTACGGGCGGTTAACTACCCATCAGAGGCCAATTTTCAAAAGTGTGGATCTGTGGAAGCAGCCCCCCAAAACAGGAAGTCAGGGTCAGCTTCTGTTTAAAAGTCCGAATCTCTGATCCTACGGGTACTGTGCAGAGTTCAGGTGGAGCCAATGGCCGAGGGGACTCGCCCGCTCCTACATCCCTCTGCTTCCCTCATTTAAGAAAACCCGGCATCTTACAGACATCCCTGTAGCTCCCCTCTAAATCGGTGCACTTGGTAACAAACTGGGTTAAATTTAGTAGTCTGGAAAACTCCGTCCCAAGGACTGGTAAATGGACTGGTTCTTATAGCACTTTTCTAATCTACCTGTCGTTCTGCCATCACGTGGTCGCAGCAGATGGCCCCGCCCCTCCCTGAGCCTGATTCTGGAGGTTTAAAAGGGAGTTTTTCCTTCCCGCTGTTGCTAAAGCACGTGTTCATGTAGGGTCATGCGATTGTTGGCGTTTTCTCTGGTTTTTCTGTTTTACTGTAAGGTCTTACAATAGAAAGTGCCACGAGGCAACTGATGCTGTGATTTTCTTCATTTCTGCGATAAATAAATTCATGATAAAAAAATATTTCACATTTTTAAAATTTTGCACAGCGGTTAGCACTGTCGCCTCACAGCAACAAGGTCCTGAGTTCAATTCCAGCACCCGGCCGGGGTCCTTCTGTGTGGAGTCTGCTCCCAGTGTTTGTGTGGGTTCTCTCCGGGTACTCCGGCTTCGTCCCACAGTCCAAAGACATGCAGTTAGCTGGGTTAGGTTGGAAATGGTTGTCTGTCTCTCTGTGTAAGCCCTGTGACACACGGACGACCTGTCCAGGATGTAACCTGCCTCTCGGCCTATGATAGCTGGGATAGGCTCCACCCCCCCCGACCCTGACACGGGTAAGCGGATTATTTTGCAGTGAAATCCAACCACATGTAATCCAGAAATGGTCACTTTTGGAATTTGAACTTCTTTTTTAATGTGTACTCAAATGTGGGACTGCTTGAATTTTAATATACAGACATTTTTAATGTATCTGTCCCAAATATCCAAGAATTATCCATATCCTGATTAATTGTGGATATTGAATGTAAAGTTCACCTGTGATGTTTACGAGCTATCATAAAGCCTCACTAATCAGTGCTGTATCGTACAGTCTCACTTTGGGAGAGGAATTATTGTAGGGTCGACCGCACAATACAAAGCGCCTTGAGGCGACTGTTGCTGTGATTTGTATAAATAAAACTGAAGGGTGATGTTCTTTGCTGAGTATTCGAAAAGTCATTGCACAGTTTGTGTGTCTGCGTCAACACACCTGGCCCTCTCACTTGCATCTGTGCGATGGACATTACTCAGCTGGCCGAGGCAGAAGCGATCACCTCCTGACGGGTCAACATAACCATCCACAGTCACTACCGGGCAGCTGGAAGGCACCTTGAACATCTCCCCCACCTGAACATCCATTTCAAAGTAGGAGACAGAGCACCAAAACTCTGGTCCTGCAGTAAGAGAGAAACATGTTTACAACAAAGTCAAGAAAACAGACGATCTGTTTGTGAAGTGCACGACTCAAAAATGATTTGGACAAATAAGAAGTAGAGATGTGTTAATAGACATTTAATATGCGTGAAAATCAGCCATATGTAAGTAAAACACATCATCAGCTTCTGTTACTCTGTGAGAAAATCTAAAGACAGATATTCAACGTACAAGCCCACAGCCCTGAGAGCTCTGAAACTATATTGTGACAATATGAGGTAGAGCGGACTGGTCCACACTGACAGATGGCTGGATCAGAATCTAGAATTTCTATGACGTCCATGTAGTTCAGTAATTAGGAAAAAGCCTTATTTTTGTGTTAAAATTTCATTTGGACAAAGTAAGTGACTGTGGGGGTGCGACTGGCTCAGCTGCAGGGGAGGGGCAGCTCAGTGACGCGGGGGGGGCACAGGCGGTGCATTTGGACTAATCACAGTCGAGAGACCAGCTCTGAGCAGAGACTGTGGAGCTGTGCATATGAAAGTTGAACTGGGAGCACAAACAGTGTGTGTGTGTGTGTGTGTGTGTGTGTGTGTGTGTGTGTGTGTGTGTGTGTGTGTGTGTGTGTTGGGTCCATCTTACAGTGACCATTACAACCACAGAAACTGAAAAACTGCAGTGGACAAAAAACCAACAACTAAGATGTCAAACTGACAAAAGACGAGCATCAAAGAAGTCTCCGTATGTAACCGCTGGGAATATTATTGGTGAACAGCCGTGTTCATATTGACAAATGGTGTCTAACCTGAATGACTGGACCCTGAAGGAGGGAAAGAGGTTGAGCTGTGATGCTGGGACCCTAAAAAGCAAAAAGATGCGTACATTAGTCTGGAGTGGCAAAAAAGCAGAACATTTGTAAGGCTGTGGCAGGCTGTGACGTTTCCACACTCGACCTTACGCTGAGACGTGTGGCTGTCCGGGGTGTGTGCATGACAACAAACATACAAAAACATGATGACAGAAGTGCTGAACGTGAACTGAACATACAATCATGGTAAAAAGAAGGACACCTTCTTGCAATTTGAATATTTTACAAATCAGGACAGAGTAAAAAAAAAACTCCTAAAGTCATGCAGAAAATAGTTAAATCAAAAAATAATGTGATGTAACATGAAGTAAGTTATTGATTGTGAGCAAACCCCTCCCCTCCCCAAACATTCAAGCACAGCACATTTGAAATGTGAGTTTTTGACCTGTGCATGTGACTGTGCACAGTGTCAGGCATCACAGCGTGCACACGCTCTGTGTGAGGCTTCATAAGGGAGGAAGTTCTGCAGCAGTGCATTCAAATATCAGAGTATCAGTGATCAGAACAGGACACATTGTGAGGCATTTCTTACAGTGATGGTTTGGAAGATGCAGAGGAGGCTGTTGGTGACCGCGCCCTTCCTGCTGGGGTCCAATGGGAGTGTAGGAGGCCGTGCTACTGCCTGTCCAAACAGCTGCGTCACAGGAAAGCAAAGTCTGATCAGTGTTTTTGAAATAACGCGCTCAAATCTGAAATGAATGTATGCAAAAGTCAAATTAACCAGTGAATAACTTACTAAACATCCGTTAGCTAAATGTGCAGAAGAAATCAGAAGCACCTTTGTTTGTTCTTTGCACTGCATATTTATTTATAATCTGCATATAATCAGCACTAAGAATTCATTTGTAAATAAAACAAATATTATTTCCAATTAAAAATGATTAGAACTCAGATATTTATCCAACATTTACTGTTTAAGTGCATGTTTGAAACTAAACAATCCTCCAGTCTGTAGTGGCTGTAAACTTCAGACTAAGCTGACAAAAGTCAAGACTATGGCCCCGCCCCTCCCTGAGCCTGGTTCTGCCGGAGGTTTCTTCCTGTTAAAAGGGAGTTTTTCTTTCCCACTGTCGCCAAAGTGCTGCTCATAGGGGGTCATATGATTGTTGGGTTTTCTCTGTATCTATGAGGCGCCTTGAGGCGACTTTTGTTGTGATTTGGCGCTATATAAATAAAACTGAATTGAGTTGAATTAAGCAGCATCATGTTTACACTGTTTAGTGTCGGGCTCAGGAGCACATGCATGAAAAGATTGGTGTTAATGAATGAATCAAACCAGCTAACGTGTCCAGCACTAACCCACGGAAACAAATATGAATGCTAACAAGTGCTTTTGATTCTTTTATTACTGGGTGAACTGGCAACAGGACCAAGAGGCTTTGATTTGTAAGAAGTGCGTTAGTACAAGGACATGAGCTCACTGTGGAATGAAGGCTGAGTCTGAGACTGCGTATTGCTGCTGTATCCATTCTGTCTATTCAAATGAGAGGGAGGTAGAGGGGGCTGCTGTGAGTGGGTGTGCTGCGAGGGATGCTGGGCAGCCTGCTGCTGAGAGGAAACCTGGGGTGGGCTTTGAGGTCGTTGTTGAATGACTTGAGCCTGTGGAGATGGAGTTTGGAGACAGCCATCACCATGACTGCCCTGCAGTGGCAGCATGGAGCCAGAGGCAGGCACTGGAAGACAAACAGAGGAGCACGTCGGACCTGGTTTACATGCTGTGACTGTTATCAACTATCTGCGGAGGAAAGATAGAAAGAAGCTTTGTCGTCCCTTAATATAAAGTTTGAGCAGTCCCAGTGTAAAACAAAAGTACACATGACAAGATATGAACATTGACAGGTTCATCAAACTGCGCTGAATAATGATCTGCTGACCTTTGGGTGACACAGCCAGGTTAGAGTATCTGGTAACAGGTGGGGGGCCGTGGGGTTCAGAAGGGGGCAGAAGGGGACTATAGTGGTCTGGAGCTGCTTGGTGGTCGGACAGAGGCATACCAGGCGGAAGGTCCATCTGTATACAATCAGGGATGTATTCTTCTTTGATTAGTCCGCTCGATGCAGCTGTGAGAGGCAGGAGGAGGTGAGGTCACACAAAGAGGCACAGCACTGATTTGTATTTAATGCTGATGGATGTATGAGTGCGAAGGAGAGTTCATATCAGACTACACCATGTAAGGGGTCACCTGCCAAAGGCCTTCAATGATGTGAATGTACTTAATATTCTAACAGAAGTCACAGTGTGACGTGGGCCTGTTCACTACAGCCGACCACTGGTGTTTTCATTTAGCTGTTTAGTGTTCGTGTAAATCACACACATACATTCCTCTGCTCGTTTCCTCATTATTTAAAAATAAAGTTGTGATATTAGGAATAAAATGAGAGAAACAACAATGCTGTCGAGTGTTGCCAGGCTCTTTTTTCACGAAGGGACATAATTATCAGAGACGCTGCTCATGTGGGACAAATGCACACGAACAAATCTTTAATGCTGTTTTTTGCTTTCATTTACTAACACTTGCATTTATGTCATGAAACATGTTTGTTTAGTAATAAGAACTGATTCATGATTTCACATTCATGTGTAACACTTCTGATCACTGTCATGAGAATCGACCATAAACCTTAAAGTAAAATCATAAATGACTGGAACGGAGCAGCAGCTCCCAGCAGTTCATTTCCTTGGACTTGTTGGTCCGCTTGCCTGTCGATCCCGCGTATCTGTTCCACTAATGCTCGCGACACCGTTCAGGCAACAAAGTAACGTAACGACTGCTGGAACAAATTACTGTCTCCTGGGAGGAATTAAGCAGTGATGGCAGAGGGAGCCAATCAGAATCGATGAGGAATTGAATCATCAAGTGGAATTTGAATTGCTACGTTCTTACTGATTCCATCCCTACGTGTGACTTTCCCACAGATCCCGGGGTCATTTTAGTCCAGCCTCTTGGCAGCTTCGGTCGTCGCTGTGTAAATGTTTTTTGACTTCTCTGTCCCGGTTACAAAGAGATGTTTGAGAGTTCGAAGTGTGTGGTTGGCTGCACAGCACAGAGTGACTCGGATGATGAGAACACGCACGCAGCTTTCTGTCAGTATCATTAGTTAGGTGGTGTCAACCACACGTCTGAGGAATACAGAGACTTCTTATAGACTGCTCATTGCATATGAATACAAACAAATCTCGAGGTCCCCAGTTACAACATAAACATTTACTAAATGTATTTTGTCACAACTACATGTGGATTGGAAATGTTCATGCTGTGTTTCTGTGAAACAGAACTCACCTGTGTTTTGAAGGCTGAGACCAACTTTTAGAGAACAGGGACAGAATAAGAGAAACATTTTGACTGAAGACATCACAACAATATCTGTCATTCATGATGTCATAATGTCATTGCAGGAGACCGTGGAGTCCACGTAAGAGCTGCTGAGGTAAAGCGTTGACCTACCGATGCCTGGTGACACCACCCTCTCATAATGGTAGGGGTTGACACACACGCTGTCATACTTGAGGTCAAAAGCATACTGGCAGAATTTGACATGCTTTAGTTCATTCTTGTGGAGGTCAGGCCAGCGCCACAGCCGTGCGTAAATCACATGAGGGAAGCCTTTCCTGCCTGCCACCTGAAGAGACAGCAAAGCAACATTACAGCAGTTCCAGTACAGTCTAAACCAGGAAGCCTGTTTTAGAGCTACGACAGGGAAGCTGTGAAGCGTAACAGGAAAACCTTTGTTGACTTCCTGCGTACAGCAGAGAATTGTTTGTGGATCTGTATACTGCTGTCTGAGTGACAGCGTTCAACAACAGTACAGATTAGCAGAGCGGAGCGCAGCTTCAACACGCATCTTAGTCCTATTGTCTCAGATTTTGGCCTCAACACTACAACACCCAAAATAAAAATACACCGACAATGGCCACCAGACTTCAAGGTGAAGTTAGATTTCACCACACAAGCCCTGCTTGCCTTGGTTACCATGATGGGAAGCCAGTGCTGCATACGCACTCATCCGCCACTTTGCATTGATATGTGTACACTGTGGTTGTGGAGGGTTGGACATGGTCGGCAAAAATGCTTCTTCAAACGTTTACACAAGGCTCAATTGTTACTAAGGGGTGAGATATCCCCACAAGACCACACCTGCACCACCACCAATGTAAGGCAGGATGGACCTGTGCTTTCATGTTGTTTCTGCCAAATCCTTAGTTTGTACAGGAAAAGTCCAGAAGCTCGGAAGTTTTTAAAATACTACAACTATCGGACACCATCGGCCATGTTACGTTACGTCCCTTTAATCACCGCTCAGCCTCGTTCTGATGCTTGGTTGGAACTTGCAGGTCATCTTAGCCACATACCTAAATGCAGTTGCTGTCATGTGATTGGCTGATTATACAGTGGGATGCAAACGTTTGGGCAGCCTTGTTAATAGTCATTATTTGCCTGTAAAAATCGTTGGTTGTGACAATAAAAATGTCAGTTAAATACATCATATAGGAGATGCACACAGTGATATTTGAGAAGTGAGATGAAGTTTATTGGATTTACAGAAAGTGTGCAAGAATTGTTTAAACAAAATCAGGCAGGTGCATAAATTTGGGCACCACAAAAAAAGAAATGAAATCAATATTTAGTAGATCCGCCGTCTGCAGAAACTCCAGCCTCTAAACGCTTCCTGTAGGTCCCGATGAGAGTCTGGATTGTGGCTGAAGGTATTTTGGACCATTTCCTCTACAAAACATCTCTCGTTCATTCAGGTTTGATGGCTTCCGAGCATGGTCAGCTCTCTTTAACTCACACCACAGATGTTCAATAATATTCAGGTCTGGGCTGAGATGAACGTTCCAGGACGTTGTTCTTGTTCCTCTGCATGAAAGCTTTAGTGGATTTTGAGCAGTGTCTCGGTCGTTGTCTTGTTGAAAGATCCAGCCCCGGCGCAGCTTCAGCTTTGTCTCTGATTCTCCAGAATCTGCTGATACTGAGTGGAATCCATGTGTCCCTCAACTTTGACAGGATTCCCAGTCCCTGCACTGGCCACACAGCCCCACAGCATGATGGATCCACCACCATATTTTCCTGGAGGCAGCAGGTGTTGTTCTTGCTGTGTTCTTTTTCCTCCATGCATAACACCCCTTGTTATGCCCAAATAACTCAATGTTAGTTTCATCAGTCCACAGCACCTTATTCCAGAATGAAGCTGGTTTGTCCAAATGTGCTTCAGCAAACCTCAAGCGGCTCCGTTTGTGCTGTGGGCGGAGCAAAGGCTTCCTCTGCATCACTCTCACATGCAGCATCTCCTTGTGTAAAGTGCGCCGAATGGTTGAACGATGCACAGCGACTCCATCTGCTGCAAGATGATGTTGCAGGTCTTTGGTGCTGGTCTGTGGGTCGACTCTGACTGTTCTCACCGTTGCTTCTGTCTCTCCGAGATTTTTCTCGGTCTGTCACTTCGAGCCTTAACTTGAACTGAGCCTGTGGTCTTTTTCTCAATATGTTCCTAACTGTGGAAACAGACGGCTTAACTCTCTGAGACAGCTTTCTGTGTCCTTCCCCTAAACCATGATGCTGAACAATCTTTGTCTTCAGGTCATTTGACAGTTGTTTTGAGACCCTGTGTTGCTGCTCTCCAGGGAAAATTAAACAATCCTTGCACACTTTCTGTAAATCCAATAAACTTCATCTCACTTCTCAAATATCACTGTGTGTGTCTCCTATATGATGTATTTAACTGACATTTTTAATGTCACAACCAACGATTTATACAGGCAAATAATGACTACTAACAAGGCTGCCCAAACGTTTGCATCCCGCTGTAGATTTACAGCTGAATAGGTGTACCTAATAAAGTGGCTGATGACACTGTATGAAAAAAACCTACAGAATTTTCTGACAGTTCAGGTTTTCACATAAAGGTCAGCTTTTAAATTGCAGCAAAGATCGGTAGGTAATTAGTCATGTAGACGGAGACAAACTCGCGGCCCGCGGCCCGTTTGCAGCCCACGTCACCCCTACTTGCGGCCCACAATTTAATACGGAATTTAATATGAAGGCAACAGGCAGAGTGTTACAGGCGGAGCCCTTTAAGAACGTAGCCTCATTCACAGTGTGGTCCGTGCTGCAGGGACAACCTGCGGGACCGCCTCTCCCATTGTGTGTGAGCGCGAGGAAGGGAGGAGAAGCAGAATCAAAAAGATGGAAGCATGTAAATATAATAAAACCACTGCAGCCAAACAGAGAGCCTGACGAGCCCAGCTGTAAGTAAGCTGTTAAGACTCGACTGTACAGCGTGTTCGAGTTTTCCTCTGAAACAATAAGCTCCGTTGGAGCAGCCTTTCAACGTCTCTCTCTGTCTCTGCTAGCAAAGTTGACCCAGACAGTAAAGCTAGTCAAGAGACCCCTTAACTCGACGTATTAGCCGGCGGTCCCTTTACTACGGTTCAGACCAGGCTGAGCTAACAAGAGAGTACAAACTGTGTTAGGTTAGTGAGAGTTATTCATAAAGAAAACAAAGATGGTCTATGTCTGCATTTTCACTTTGTTAAATACGAACAAAGTTATAGCAGAGGTGCTGCCACGTGTCTGTGCAGAAAGACAGGACCAATTTGTTTATTTGGCAGTTCAACGAAAGGCTTCGGTTAGTTAAGAGTGAGTTGAAAAAAGCTTTGTCTTATTATACAATATTTAACCTCCTAGGACCTGAGCTCTTCCACAGCAGCATTTTCATTTCTCTTTGATATTTGGGCTGACTGGGACCCGATGAATGTAAAAACAAAGAATTACCAGATTTTTGTTTCCAAGAAGAATGAGAGCCACATATCAAATCAAATCAAATCAAATCAAATCACTTTTTATTGTCACATCACATGTGCAGGCACACTGGCACAGCACATGCGAGTGAAATTCTTGTGTGCGAGCCCCACAAGCAACAGAGATGTGCAAACACAACAACACAAACGAGCAAAATACAAGAATGGCCAACCTGAAACTAATAAATATATGTACAATATATAATAGTGTATGCATTTCTGGATGTGAGGATATGAGGATATTAGTTTAAAATTTCAGTAGAACAGCGGCAGCATAATGTCCTCGTAAGTGCACATCAGGCCCTTGTAGAGCAAAATTGAGTATTTTGGTCTAAATAACCCACATATGTGGACCCAGGTCCTAGGAGGTTAAAATAAAGAAAAACACTGTTTTTGGACATAATTGTGGCTGTTTTCTTGTTCTAATTGAACACTTTAGTGTCCAACGAGACGACAGTGCCAGCAGCGGCCCCCAGCTCCTCTGAGTTGGAGACTCCTGCTCTGGATGCTTCATTCAAACCAGAGACTGACAACTTTCAAGGTCAATACAAACCAAACCAAGCAGGAAATGTGATGTGGGACGATTCCCCAAAGCAGAGCAAGACAAAGCCAATAGGATACAAAGAGTGTTGTTGCACAAAGACATCAGGATTTTGGCAGAAAGTTTGTGACGTTGTAACACTAACATTTTGTCGTTTTTTATGCCTACATGCTGTATGTGATAAACAGTGAACCTGAATCGCACTGTCAGCCCTAAACAAAACGACTGCTGCACCAATAAACCTCAAAGCACTAATAATTGTGTATAGAATCGCACTTCAGTTGAATACTGACCACAGCAACTCTAACCCGCCGAGGAAATTCGTAAACATGAAATGAAAAAAGTGAAATCATTGATAAACATACGAATCATGCACAGAAAGATCAAAGCAGTGATCAAAGTGACGCCCTTCATGCTGCAGGTGGACTGACCTGCAGCCGTCCATCTAGAGTCCTCTGGATGGTGACACACTTGCTGGGATGAACACCATTGGTGGTGACGGCAGTGATGAGAGAGTCCAGCTCGTCCTTCTTCTCCTTTAGCTTCTTCACCAGACTCTCGATGGCGCGCTTAGCAAAGCCCTCGTTCTCCCCGCCCTGCCGGTGGCACATGAGGCTGTGGACGATGCTGAGGCAGGCATCGTTGCTGCTTGGTGGGTTTACTGACATGATGGTGCTGTCACAGGGCCAAAAATGGACATTTGTTCTACTTACTAGGCATGTGACAAAAAGCAGAGACATCTAAAGTTGATGGCAGCTAAAACATGGTGTCATTCCTGTGTTGCTTACCTGGTGTTAAGTTGGTCCACCAATGAGTGACCAGAAAGTTCACTGGCATCATGATGGCCCAGCTCTGAATCGTTCCCTGTTAGTGGAGCAAGAACACCAACACTTAGTGGATCCTAGTGAGGCCACGTACACAAGAGTCACTAAAGATGAAGAAGGTGTTTCTCAGGCTGGCTTTTTGTCTCCTCCCAGTCCTGAATAGTGATTGTTTACAGATATGAATGTGAATAAGAACTGTTAACCACTTCAGCACTAAGCCACCGCTACTCTGCCTCGTCCTCAAATTATCCCATTCACAAGATTTTCAGAAAACTTGACCTCTGACCTTCATCTTGAGGTCGAGGTCACTGAAATTCAAACTGATCTGAGATTTTCAGTGGACGCAACTATGGTAGAAATGTTGAAATCCTATGTCACCTCATGCTTGAGTCACAGACTTGACTGACGATAACACCCAATCAGCTTTTTCTGCCCGAGGGTTGAAAAGGCTCCACGAGGCAGCCGGGCCACAAAGAGCTGGTTACTCTTCCTAAAGGCAAAGCTAGCTGTGAGGGCACACTGAGGTATGAAGGTACATATGATGCAAAATGTGAACATTTGTCAAATAAAATGTGAGGACTGTATTTTGACATTGTTCACACGCGTGTTTTTAATTTGCAGTTGCAGAAAAATATTCACAAATGTGCAGACTGATATCTTCACAAAGCCAGAGGCTTTAATTGAATAATTCAAATTTTCTTCATCTTAATAAACGTTAGCACATTAGCACTGAGTAAATCCACACAGACATCAGAAATCCGTGATCAGGGAGAACAGAGAACAGCAGAGACGGTGGAGGCACAGACGTGTCCACGCTCCTGTCTCCGTCCTTTTAGGATTCTGTGATGGTGGAAGATGGTTTGCCTCCCACTGACAGCACTGGGAGGCAAACCATCTTCCACCATCATTGGACCTGCTCAGGCGATTAACAACTAATTATTAATTCACATATTTACATCATTTTAGACACTTTGTGTTAAAAAGCAGGATGACAGCCACAGACATTTTGAAACCAACTTTGTGGTCTGACTGGTTCTGTCTGATCTTTACTGTACCAACCACGGGTCTGTTGTGTGTCACCCAGCTTCCTCATCAGCCATCTACTACAGATGATGATCAAGTATGTGATCATTACTACAATAGAACCTCAGAAATATGCAACACCATATGTGATTGTTCATGTTTATGTGGTTTGGCATTCATTCTTTTTTCCTTTTAAACAACAATAACAAAGTTTTAACAAGCCGTTTAACAACATTCATTTACTTAAATCATTGCAAAGTTCCCTGATGTGATTCATGGATTTCATCTGCATGAAATTTCATTAGAAATCAAATCAATCTGCTGCATGACACCAACTTGGCACAGTCGCCTTTTAGCATAATAAACATGGAGGTACTGAGGGAGACTCTGGTTTCAGAGGTGAAGTAACGGTCCTCTTTTACTGCCAAGCTGGGTCAAACTGAGGCATATCCAAGCTGTCACAGCAGCATACTGATCAGTGCATTTATGCTATATAGCTAGCTAGCTAACATTGTTTCTTCATTCATGCTTTTTTTGCTGCTGCATCTAATTAGAAGTGAAGGAACTGTGATGTTTGCACTGATGTCCTCATTAATCAGAGTGCTAATGTACTAAAAGAAAGCTCTGAACAAACTTACCATGGCTCTGTGTGCATTGTGATTGTGAATCAGGCATGGGGAAAGAGGACAGCACTCCTTTGCCTCTTTTCCACTGGTGCCTACTTGGTTTGACTCGATTTATTGATGTGGTACTCAACTGTAATGTCACTTTTTTCCAAAATACTATTTCGAGTTTAATCTTGATTTTTTTTTTTTTTTTTGGGGGGGGGGGGGGGGGGGGGGGATCTGCTCCTAATGCTCTTTTGCAGATTAGAGTGGACTTCAGCAAAACATCTTCCTCTCTCTGCTTCTTGGGGGGAGGAGGGAACAGAGAACGTGGCCCCAGAGTGCTCAGGGCCTGGATCTCTGTGAGTGCTGCCCACTGAGCCGCAGCACCACAGTTCCTAAGTCCCTGTGGAGGGTGGGATGCACCAAAACTTCCATCGGTGGTTGTCTAATGAGCTGCCAATGTTTTCCTTTCGTACAGACACCTGGGCATCATTTTTGTCTCCAAGGATATCCATGTCAACATCATCCCCCTTGTCTTCTCCGCATCCCTCTTTCCAGTCAAGAAGCCGGTTGAAGAGAGGAGGAAATTCAGCCTCCGGGACCAGGATTCTGGGAGTGATGCCAGTGTGTGCCTGACACGATACAGATGCAGAGGGGATGGGTAGTTTCCCCAAGACAGTCAACCCACAACAGCTGGGTGAGGGCAGGATGCGACATCCTTAACCTTCCCACCACCAGCGTTCCCCTGAGAGGATCCAATGTGAGCCATACCCACTAATGCTCAGCTTTGACAGCTAACAATAGCTACACAGTCACAAGCTCACTTGAGGTGCTAGCTTTAAAACCGCTTACTAAAAACAATATACTGTGACGAAAAAATATAATTCCAGTGTAGGAACATTTGTGAAAGCGGAAAAACCCACGTTCATGGACCTGCATCAACAAGCACTGGATAAACTTGGTCGGGGACCACTGAGGAGGTCTAGTGATCTTCATGGGGAAGAAGGAATGCCTGGTGTGGCCACTAAAAAAGGGGGTTGGGGACCCCCTGTCCTTGAAGCGACTGGTTTGTCTTAGCCTGGCGTGGTAGACCGTGACTGGTCACACCAGAGGGCGCTTCCCACAGTGAGATACCAAGCAAGATACCAAAGGTAAAAAAGAACTACAACTTTACAGACTGAAGTGTAACAACATAGTAAATGTCATGCAGCATTTTGTAACAAAGCAAATGGTAAATGGCCTGTATTTATATAGCGCTTTTCTAGTCCCTAAGCACCCCAAAGCGCTTTACATATCCAGTCATCCACACATTCACGCACACATTCACACATTGGTGATGGCAGCTACATTGTAGCCACAGCCACCCTGGGGCGCACTGACAGAGGCGAGGCTGCCGGACACTGGCGCCACCGGGCCCTCTGACCACCACCAGTAGGCAACGGGTGAAGTGTCTTGCCCAAGGACACAACGACCAACACTGTCCAAGCTGGGGCTCGAACCGGCAACCTTCCGATTACAAGGCGAACTCCCAACTCTTGAGCCACGATCGCATATAGAATTACCTCAAGGTTCATACTTTAAAACTGTACAGCACAGTCTTGTGAATGTTTCTTTGCACCTTTTTTGCAAACACATATGCGAACTTTGAAATATCTGCTATTTGCTTTAAAATGAAATGCACAGTGTGTTCTGCGCACAGTTTCTAAGCGTGTGGAGAAGGTAGGATATTGTAATGCAATACGGCCTTTTACTATAGCCTAACTCATGGAAAGAATACAGGCAGCCGCTGCTTTTAGTGACTGCTATACTTTCCTAACCGCACACACACTTCCCTAAACATGCTGTTCATGAAACAGGAGCACCAATATAATACTCGCAATGCAAAATCACAGTTGAATGGACACGGCCACGCCAAACTGACCGTGTCCTATGTGCTTAACAAAACCTGAACAGTTTCCAGGCCATTCATTCCAGTCAGTGACATTCCGCACATCCCGAAACCTGCTGCCTCGACATGCCCAGCTGATATAATACAGATATAAATATGAAGGTTATTTACATTTTCCACTTAAACTTTACCAATAAGATTGGACATATTTGAACGCTGGAACCGGAAAACGGACGATACAACACCGGTCAGTATGTACCAAACGGGACAGTAGAAAGAGCAGTTGTTGCATTTTAAAAGCAACAATTTAGCAAGCTAACTTGACTCTTCCTCACGCTTTCGTAACAGCAATGACGAAAAATAGAATCAAAGATAGAGAAACTATTTCTACTTACACATCAGCCAAAGTAGAGAAGAACTTGGACAGAACGATCGCTGAGCTATTCGACAATTGCCTCAAGTGTTGCACTCCGACAGCTCTGCGTGCTGTGTCTGCTGCCCAGAGCTGCCGTTTGTGTTTATAGCGATTTTTGTTAGATCTGAGTGTCTCGCTGTGTTCACGGGGGGATTTCTCTGTGAATTCCTGTAGTGGAGAAAGCCAGCGTTTCTCAGTGGCTCTACTGCGCTAGCTTGATGTTTCTCAGTTGTTTCATCCCTTTATCAGACCCACTGTCTCCTCGTGCATCTTGCCCCTTCCTCTCGTGCACGCCACAATAACAATAGCTGGGAGACGACGTGCGCGTCAGTGTCTCGACACGCCGCAGCCAATCGGCGGCCAGGTGTCACAGGGCACGCACCTCTCGGCCAATCGCGCCGCGGTTCTCACAGCAGGACCGCTAGCCACGAACTGTCTGGTTCGCCTAGATTGGCCCGCGAGACTGTTTTTCTAAAGTGGCGCCGCTGAGGATTAGCCCCGAGTCACCACCACCAACTGGAACGGCACGGCTCGGTATTTGAGCACGACTCCAGCTCACACTGAATACATCAACAACGCATGTTAGTTCACTGACACGTCATTTACATGTGCAACAGCACAACTTTGGCCTTCTAGCAGCAAAAACAGGGAAAATGGCACTCGGAGAATCCTTACACGAAGACTGCGGTAACGTCCGTGGGGGGAGGGGGCTATGCCATGATCGTTTTAAATCAGCTGTGACCCTTCTAATGAAAATTTTAGATCCTGTCTCCCAATAACAAGCCAGAAGTGCTGAGATTGTTGCAGAAGAATGGACTCAGTGAAACATTCACAGTCCAAACAGAACATTTTGTTTCCAAAATGTCAGATCTGTGAACACCACGATTTCTCCCAATACGGTGACGATTTGGTAAAAATACAGACAACTAAAGACACTACGCTCTACAGGTACATTTGCATTTAAGTGTCTTTAAGTATTTAATGTGTCTATAGCTGAACATACAATTCAACGTGTACAGAGAGTTTACCTTCCACAAGTACGTTTCTACTCTGGTTTAAACAAAACAGTCCCTCCAAGTACTTAACAATACGCGTCTGCTTTGAAACTACTCCAGGACAAACAGCCACAACATTAAGGGAACAAACACTGTGCTTGTGTAACTGCAGGACAAACAAACTCAGATCACATCAGCACAGAGAGCCAGTAGTTACATTTGGGGCTTTTCTGATACAAAGTCTTAATAATTTACATCATGTTCAGGTTTATTTTAGGAAAATGTTTGGATTAAAATACAGCCTTTAAAGGACATTAGTCATGTTGCATAGGAGAAGGTCCTGAAGCCAATGACCTCCATGTGCCTCCAGCAGCAACCCAAGAAACTGTCCATCACATCTTCTCTCTTGCATGTTGTTACAGGAGCAACATTTCTAACATTGCCGTCATGGATAGAAGTATTTACTGTACATTACATGGAGAAACGTTCTGAGCCACCTACATATTACACTTGCTGATTTTGGTTCTGTAATTCACCACAATGCATTTTAATTAACTTGGATGCAGCTGAAGTGCAGACTTTCAGCTGTAATTCAGTGGGTTGAACAAAATGATTGCAGAAAAATGAAACGACCTGGATCTTTTTTAAAACACAATCCCTTCATTTCAGGGGCTGAAAAGGACAAATTAAATAACTGAAAGTAAAATGTTCACTTGTAATACTTGGTTGAAAGCTCTTTGCTGACACTGACAGCCTGAAGTCTGGACTCGTGGACATCACCAGATGATGGTTTCCTTCTGTTTAATGCTGCCAGGCCGTCACTGCAGCAGCTTTCAGTTGCTGTTTGTTTGTGGGCCTTTCTGTCTCAGGTTCAGTCTTCAGTAAGTGAAATGCTCAGCTGGGCTAGGATCAGGTGACTGACTTGGCCATTTAAGAATATCCCACTGTTTTTCTTTGATAAACTGGGTTGTTTTGGGTCATTGTCCATCTGAACTATGGAACATTCAGTTTGACTGCATTTAGCTGGATGTGAGCAGACAGGCTGTCTCTGAACACCTCAGAGTTCACGCTGCTGCCTCTGTCCTGTGTCACATCGTTAATAGACACCAGTGTCCCAGTGCCACTGGCAGCCATGCACACCCGAGCCATCACTGTGTTTTACAGATGATGTGATATGTTTCCGATCACGAGCCGTTCCACACCTTCGTCATACTGTTTTCTTGCCATCGTTCTGGTTGATCTTGGTTTCATCTGTCCAAAGGATGTTTTTCCACAACTGTGCTGGCTTTTTCAGTTCTTTTTGTTTAATCAAAGTCCAGTCTAGCCTTTCTATTCTTGAGGCTTATGGTCGGCCTGCACCTTGCAGTGAACCCTCTGCATTTAGACTTGGACATCGATACAGCTACCTCTCCTGGAGAGTGTTGTTCACCTGGTTGTGATGGGGTTTCTCTTCACCGTGGAAATGATTCTGTGATCATCCACCACTGCTGTCTTCTGTGGACGTCCAGGTCTTTTTGTGTTGCTGAGTTCACCAGTGCTTTCTTTCTTTCTCAGGATGTACAATCTGAAGATTTTGCCACTCCTAATATTGCAGCAATTTCTCAGATGAGTTTTTTCTGTTTCCAGTTTAAGTACGGCCTGTTTCACCTGCATGGAGAGCTCCTTTGACCACATGTTGTCTTCCAAATGCAAACACCACACCTCAAATCAACTCCAGGCCTTTTATCTGCTTAATTGATAATGACATAACGAAGGAATCACCCACATTTGTCCAATTACTTTTGGTTCGTTTAAAAAGCAGGTGGCACATGTTAAGGAGCTGAAACTCCTAAACCAGGGGTGTCGAACTCCAGGGCTCGAGGGCCGGTGTCCTGCAAGTTTTAGATCTCACCCTGGGTCAACACACCTGAATCAAATGATTATTTCATTACCAGTCTCTGGAGAACTTCAAGACATGTTGAGGAGGTCATTTAGCCATTTCAATCAGCTGTGTTGGTTCAAGGACACATCTAAAACCTGCAGGACACCGGCCCTCGAGGCCTGGAGTTCGACACCTGTGTCCTAAACCCTTCATCCAATTTGGATGAAGATCGTCTCAAATGAAAGCTGCACATTATGTCAGTGTCCATTATATAATTGGAATATGTTTCAGTAAACGGGTAAAAGAAAAAAAAAAAGAAAACAACAGCAACTTGTGTCAGTGTCCAAATATATAAGGCCCTAACTCTGTGGTCTGCCACTGGGCTGCTGAGTTACTGGGGTTTCCAACACTTCCACTTTTGACACCAGTGAATACCACTTCCAGTTGATTGTGTATCATCGTGGAGTAAAGATTCACCGACAGTGGCATCTTGTACACTTCCACACTGCCTTACAGTGAATGACCCATTCTTTCACAAATGTTTGTGAGGCAGGTTGCAAAGCCAGTGATTGATTTCACACACCTGTGGCAATAAAAACATCAAAAGATTAAGAGCTGTGGCTCCTATAGTTTTGTCCACATAGTGTATCTATTTATTGAGTGCATTAGAATTATTACATAAATATCTCCACTGTGCAAGCCCGTACTCTGAAGTTGCCAAATGGTAAGCAGACAGCAGCTTTTTCACTGTGACAAAAGCAGAACATCAGCGAGGTATTAAACAAAAAGACAAGCAAATGTCAAAGGAAGACCGGCCCCTCCTGGTTTTTAGCTTCCTATAATCACAATCAACCGTTCCTGCTGATCAAAATAGCTCACAGTATTTACTGTGTGGAGCAGGAGGTTCAAGGTGAGGTTCATGGTTTACTAGGTGAGCGGGAAGCGAAGACGCCCGATGTCTCCAGTATCGTCTTCCTCCGCGCCGTCTCTTTGGCCACGTTGTGGTTGAGCCGCCTCAGACGTTCCTGGACAAAGAAAGCTCAGGTTGTGTAATGTTTCTATATCGTTTTCACACCATTTTCAGGTAACTTGAATAGTTAGTATATCTGTGGTCGCCATGGAAATCGGAATTACAAGTCTCGTCATACAGTATTTGTAGTATACCTCCCTTACAGGGGCCCAATATTACATTATACTAATTTCCTGCCTAATGTCTGATGTGACGAAGGCTGATCGTAGGCATGCTGACGGGCAGAGCGTGATACAGAAGAAGATCAGCTACAGACTGGTCACTGACCTGAGCGTTCTGCAGGATGTTGTTTACTAGCACAACTCTACGCCTCGCATTCAGCAACTTCTTTACATATGGGTCCAGGTCCAGAGCCACCTTCTGATGTTCGTTTATCCTGCATAACTCTGAAAAACCGCACACAGCACGTTATTTATGAATCTTTTATAGCTGATGCTATATTTGAAGCAGGACCTTACCTGTGGCCAGACCGTCTATATGTTCTCTTAATTCCACTTGGCTTTTTCTGTAAAGAAACGTGAGTCACGTGAGTCCAGAGACAACTGAACAACAAAACAATCAGTCTGACGGGGAAAGTCAGCTGACTGTCAACAAGCTGGCGCGGTCTAATCTAACGAGGACGCGAGTTACCTGACCGAGTTCACATGCAGGTCGAGCTGCTGTATCGCTGGTCTCAGGAGGTCGAGCAAACCCTCGGCAACAGCATCGTTACCAGAAGAACCTTCGACTAAAGCTGTAGCTGCCATTTTACTGAACCAGCGCGAGCGGACAGGAAGTCGTGCCCTCGTGACGTCAGCGTCACAAGAACCTCTCCATTTTCTTCCCATCAGTAGCCAGGAGCACCATTTTAGGCTTTCGGATCGCGAAGGAGTCTCGATTTCCGCGTTATTACAATATTCCTGGGAGAGTTTGATATAGGGTCGCTTACCTAAGCGCTGTTTCAAACCGCGCGTGCGTGGGGAGCTGTATATGGTCAGTTGTATTTAAACAGGATACACGGACACCTATACGAAGCCGCCGTGCTGCTAAAGCTAACCTTAGCTAGCTTTGAGGCATTTCTCTACCAACGCAGAATCCGCTGTAAGTATGAGACGAAGTTGTTGTTCGTCGATAAACGACATGCTAGCGAAGACGAGGCGGAATCGTTACTCCGTGTTCTTGTCTCTGCAGTTTGTTATAACCGGATGGACGCTCGCTAAACATTTAATTTTTCCACCGGACGTGATCGACAATTGGGTTAAAATTAAAACGTTCTCTTAAAGAATCGATCCCTTTTGTTGCTGGTGACACAGAAAAGAGTTTAAAGAAGTTGAAAACTTTGCTAAGTCAACCAAACTGGCGGTGGTCTGAAGTGTAGCTTGGGTGGGAGGGGGTCGTGGGTTACTCCTACAGGGAGGATTTGTGTGACACTGTGTGTAGTCCTCTCTGTTAAACACGTGTGTAACAGCTGATGTTAATTACAGCAAATTCCTTGCAACAGTGACTTAAAAGTGGTAATTTAACTTCTAGTAGTAGTGCGTACATTATGTGTAAAAGAGAGGGAGGTGAAACACATTCTCTTTTCTGTTTCCAGGACTCTACAATCAAAGTCTTTCAAAATGAGTGCGGCTGCCTCCCAAAAAGTTGTCCTGAAAAGCACCACCAAAGTGTCCCTAAATGAGCGGTGAGAGGCTACGCACCCTGTCAGAAATTAGTCACCTGCTGCCAGCCTTGGCTTGTGCAGGTTCTGATACTCTCTGCGGAACCTACTGTTGGGACCAAACCTGATATGGATGCAGCTCTGGCTGTTCCCGTGTGTGCGCTGCTCATTCAACTCTCTTGGCCTTGTCCTTGTTTGTGTTACATGTAAATGAAGTGTGGGGCAGGAGGGGCTTGCCCAGGCCAAATGTTTTGTGTGAGCAGCACGCACATGTAGACGAGGGGTGACTGTAGCGGTCGTGGTTGGTAAAGCATACGCAGAACCAGACCACCATCCTGTAAATGCCTCGGCACGCTGGCTCCCTGTTTAAACAGCACTGTATACGTCATGTATACACCATTAAATGGGACAGGAGGGCTAAAGCTAAGTCAGTGAGATGGGGCATCTCGTCTTTTCTGCCTCTCATCTTTTTCTCTCTCAGACCAGTAAAAGTGAAGCTTTTTATCTCCTCGTGTTCTATCATCTTTCTTCTTCTTCTTTCTCCTTTCCCTGCTCAGAGTACTCAGTCCTAGCTTGGACGTGACAAGGGACTACCCCTTCCCCCCAGTTCCCTAGTTCCTGACCACTTGGTGGTTTAAATAAAGTCACGGTCCATCCTGTAAGTGGCTGGGTGCCAAAGCACACCTCATGCCCTGGCCTCTGCTGCTGCGACATGATGACATCCCTGCAGTGTCAGCTGGAGGCTCGTAAGTGGCAATTGTGGCTCTTCTTCTGAAACTTTCTCTCTCCTTCTGTCCTGAAGTCTGCTTTCAACTGTTTTTTCTCCTTGTGTTAATTTTACAACACAGGCTAAAGTCAAGTGTAAGTAACTCTGGAATATCATATGATTGAGAGAGAAAATAAGTGCCAACAAGTGGAACAAAGTCTAACATGACTAAAGAGCTGCCACGATCGTCCATATGAGAAATGACATGATGTGGAACCCTGCTTCCTCCTCCTCTGTATATCCCCTGTCCCCTTCTTTTACTTCCTCCTTCTTTTTCCCTCCCACCTCTAAAGCTTCACTAACATGCTGAAGAACAAGCAACCCACTGCGGTAAGCATTCGAGCCACCATGCAACAGCAGCATTTGGCTAGCGCCCGCAATCGTCGGCTGGCCCAGCAGATGGAGAACCGGCCTTCGGTGCAAGCCGCTCTGAATCACAAGCAGGTGAGCGCGACGCTCAGGTGAAATTGGTGTCCGTGGCACTGTTGGTTCCATCTGAATATGTTTAACCCGAATTAAGGCTACGTCCACACGTACACGAGTGTTTTTGAGAACGCAGCTTCTTCTGTGCGTTGGGCCTTTCATCCACACGTGCACGGCGTTTTGCATCACTGAAAACAGATTTTTAAAAACTTTATGTGTGGACTCAACGCCAAGGGTGTGCACCTTTTTTTTTTGCATCACACGTTATTGTTTCCATGCGATGAATTTCTACAATATTGACAAAATATTGTTGCTGTTAATCTGCAGCTTTTACATGCTTTCATATACAAATACAGTTTAGAAAGACATCTTTGTTTACGCTTTCCCTCCCAGGCTGCTCGACTTCTGATTGGCTAACATTTCTACACAGTTAGGATTATAGACAGGGCTGCACATAAGTGGTCTGCAGGTGCGCATGTGCTGTCAAAATAAAAGATGCGCACCAGATAAGAAGTTGCAACGTGCGTTTGCGTACATAAGATTTTCTGGAGGAGGACAGACATTTGTTTAGAACTCTTAAAGATGTCGAAGAAGCTCCTTTAAGCAATTACTGTGATGTTCCTCCACCTCCAAAGAAATAGCAGAAGGAGTCCGAAGAAACACGTATTCTCGTAAGTGGTTGCAGGAGGTGAGCTGGCTTCAAACAAATGATGAACGCACAGAGATGTGGTGCGGAATGTGCTGTGAAATTCCCACTCTAGTGGACAAAAACAGCCTTTTATATGGACGCAAACGTGCGTTGTCATTTCTTATCTGGTGCGCGTCTTTCATTTTGACAGCGCATGCGTACCTGCGGACCACTTATGTGCAGCCCTGATTATATCGCCACCTGTTGCTTTGGGTCGTTTTTGAAAGCTATTCAATTTGTTTTTTGCATATAAATGTTGACGGGATTTTTTTATTTAAACGGAAAATCTCAGTTTACAAAAACACCTGTGTCCATGTGGACGTGGCCTGAGTGTGTGAGTAGAGAAGGGAATCAGTCACCCGTGGTTCTCTGATGCTGCTGTTCACCACAGCAGTGGGTAAATAAAGAGCACAACCGAAGCTGAACTGCATCTATGGTCCAGTCAGAATCTGTCATCTTGAATATTTTGGATCCATCCAGTCCTCCAGCTGGTCTCTGACCTGGTCAGTCTGTGGACAAAGTGTGATGTGAAATTAAAAAAAAAAAAGATTACCTGGAGCCTGCAGACATCAAACCACAGTGTCAGCAGTGATGCTGAGGGATGGTATCAGGTTTGATAGGAAAACACCTGGATTTTTCCATTTTTATATTAACAATGACGTAAAAGCGATCGTGCCAAAACGGTTTATTATTCCAGCCATTCCCCAAACCTTGGACTGCCACAGCCCAGTTTGAAATGTGAAAAGCTTCTGCTGCTCACAGCTCTGGTCAGTGTTTGACAATTAGGCATTTCTTTTACGTTTCGGGTGACTTAATTCTCCACACGCTGCTCTGATTTCCAAATGTTCTTTCCAAATAACGGGGATTGAAAAATGGGTCGGAAGACGATCATCCCCTGGGCTTGTTTCAGTTTTCATGGCAACCTTAAACTGACTGCAGAGTCCAAGTTAAAATGTCCTTTTTGACAGAAATGTTCAAAGCCCTTTGATTTTGGAACAACTCCTGTACAAGTATAAGACCTTTTAAAATGATGTAGTCTATAATAACAAGTTCCTGGCTCTTTCAAAATTAAAATCAAAGGAAGAATCCAGCTAAGGTACCGACAGCATTTTAGATTTGATTTCTTATTTGTTAACGTTTGTGATTGGAGTCGACTGCAGCGTTTGTGCAGAGTGTGAGAGTCCTGGGTGAAACGTGTGCATGCACACAGAGCAGCATGATTGCAGCCTTCATCGCAGCTCTGTGGCAGCACGTGAAATCCAGCCTGCCCAGCACCTGTAGGTCACGCTGGCCTCGTTCAGTAAAGACTTGCTGTGAGTCTGAGCCGCAGGTCATTACGAGGCTCCTGTTACTGCCATGTGCAAGATGATATTTCCTGAGGATTCAGCTTACTGATTTTAATTTTGTCGTAATTGCTTTTGTAATGTAGCATTTGTAATTAACATGTGTCAGAGCCTAAAGCAGCGACTGGGGAAGAGCAACATCCAAGCCCGGCTGGGTCGGCCTGTTGGGGCTCTGATGCGTGGAGGACCTCCTGGAGGCAGAGGAGGAATGCGCGGGATGAACAGAGGAGGTCTTCGGGGACGAGGCAGAGGAGGCATAATGAGGGGAGCTCTGTCCCTGAGAGGTATGTATCAACAAACTTCAGTGTCTGCCTGGATTCTAATGGCATCCTTTAAGCTGTGTACATACTGGAAGTGATTTGCAGGAGACTGTAGATGGTGAAACACATTTGGCAGGTGGGACCCAGGATCTTATCTCTCATCTCAACGTCCATGCAAGCGACTACCAATGAGTGCGCAGGGTGCCATTGATTGACATGTAGCCTAGCATTGAATGCATTAGAGAATTACCTAGGCAACTGGTACCTGGGATGTCTGCAGGAGACGGGCCGCCAACCTTAATGCCATGTGGGACTAGTGAAATGCTTTCAGAAACGTTGGTTTGACTGTCGCTTCGTTTTTAAGTCTTGCTTCGTGCTCCTACTGAGTGTTGGCTTTGCATTACACAGGGAAGCGAGGTTCTACAGGTGGGCCCATGCGAGGCCGTGGTTCTGCCGGTCGTATGGCAATGCGTAGAGGAGGCCGCCAGCGTGGTGCAGGTGTTGGAAGAGGAGGAGCACTGTCCCGAGGAGCAGCTCGAGGAATGCCCAGAGGTCAGGGGCTTATTGTTATTTAATTCAGCTTATTTGTGTAGCACCAGTGAACTGTCATTTTTTAATATCTATTCAAAACTGTTTTATTCATACAGTGCAAGTCACAGCAGCGCTCGCCTCAAAGTGCTTCATGTTACGGTAGAGACGCTGACACAGGACAACAAAAAGTGATAACTAATGCCTAAATGTAGAGTGGGGTAAATGCTGTAGCTGGATAAAGGTGCATAAAGTGCATCATGGGAAGCTCCTGGCAGCCTAGGCCTATTGTAGAGTAACTAAGGAAGGATTCAGGGTCACCTGATCCAGCCTTAACTATATGCTTTATTAAAAAGGAAAGGTTTGAGCCTAATCTTAAAAAGGACAGAGGGTGTCTGTCTCCTGGATCCAGACTGGGAGCTCTTCCACAGAAGCTGAAGGCTCTGCCTCCCATTTAAACTTCAATTATCTGATGAGCTACAAGTGAAGCAGCAGATTGGGAGCGAGGTGCTCTGTTGGGGTGATGCGGTTCTTTGAGGGCTCTAAGATAAGATTATTGAAGACTTTGTGAGGGGGACTTTAAATTCAGAGCCAACAAAACATTTGCTCTTCAGTTGAACAAACTCCTGAAGATTTCTGCTCTGTGTTGCTTGACAGGTCGCGGGGGGCTGCGTGGACGTGGCGGTTTTGCTGGGCGACGTGGACGTGGCCGAGGTGTCGGTAGACCGGCTGTTACTCGCGAGCAGCTGGACAACCAGCTGGATGCCTACATGTCAAAGACTAAGGGACATTTGGACGCAGAACTGGATGCCTACATGGCCCAGGCAGACCCCGACTCTATGGAGTAAAGGACTGTGGACTGAGCACACAGAGGCGCTGAAGTTGGACGAACAGTGTAGTGTTGATGTGCTGAGAAATGATTGTTAATTTAGCTGAAAGTGATGACACTTTAGGTGGCACCCAGTAGCGGTCTAAACAATATTGTGTGGGTCACTGCTCGGTTGTGCATCGACCCGCTCGTTCAGAGCCCTTTTAATCCTGGAGGGACTTCTTATGCATTAACAAACCCTGCTGTTTCTAGACTTCTGTGTCCAAGACGGGTTTTTTCCGTTGTCATTTTTTTTATTTATTTTTTTTTCTCCAAAGGGACAAACTGTCAAAATTTTACATTTGTTGAAAGCAGTTTTTAAATGTGCTTTTCTTTTAAACATTTGCCTGCTCGAATCGTGGGAATTCAGAAGTTTTAAGCATCACTTTGTTTGCCGTTTGCTTACAGTGAAATGTTCTAGGTGAAATTTGAATTAAAGTGGAAACTATTTCCTTAATTGTGTCAAATGTCTGAGTTTTAAATGTGCATTCACATCCAAGAGCTGGCTGTCTTTGAATGGTGTTTTTGTAGGAGGGGGGGTTGATGCTTTCACTTCTGCTGTTTTCACAAAGTAACTTTGAGGATGCCATGTTCATTTTGGGCCGAAGATGGCTTTGTTGCACCAACAGAATAGTTCTCATGAGTCTGTGGGGTATCTAATGAAGTCAGAGGACTTAGTGCCACAAAAAATAAACAACTTTTGGAAAAACCTTGTTTGTTTTTTTAATGAAACTGAATTATTCCCAAGTCTTTCACTTTGCCCTCTTTGACTTTTTTTTGTAAAAAGAAAACTACAGTGAGTTTCTGGAGTTTGGAGGCTCAGCATTTCTCTCAGCTTGTACTTGGGTGCAGTCTTTGATCTGAATAGTTTGTTGTGACTTGATTGGATTTTAGAATCTTATTTCTTCATTGTTCAGCTGTGTTTGGTTAATTTTCTGCGATGAATTTTAATGTAGTTCCTGTTTTGTTTAGAAATCGTTCGTGTGTCAACACAAAAGGTTAAACAGACCCGTTAAAGTATGCTTGTAGGTAACATTCACAAAGGTAGCATGGTTTGGCACTTAATTTTACCCGTCAGAGTATTTTTCTAGCTAATATTCATAAAGGTAGGACAATTTTGCCACTGAATTTCGTGTTGTGCGCATGCGCAGAAACAACGGGTAGGATGGATTACCAGAACACCGGATCAATCCAAAGATTGATAATGCTGATACCACATTGGTATCAGATGGTTGCATAATGCGATCAGTATTTAAATTTGCATTTAGTACTGTTGCTGTTTCATCCGAAAGTGGACGTCTCTGTGCTAAAAGCACTTGTCACGTGTCTTGCATATTTTGTTGCCAAGCCCTCAAATGAATGAGGCTGAGCTGACGCGTGACGTATGTAGAACGCAGTGAGTGATGGCAGACACAAAGGAGCATCCTGTGGAGACACAAACACTAGAAACTTTGCAGGAAGGCTATTTGCTATTGTGACACCAATTTATACAAACAAGAACACTCGCGATAAACACAGCTGCTTTGTACATTAATAGTATGGGCTCTTGCTATCAGCGACGCTGGAACTGTATTTGCTTAGCATCGGATCTGCAGCGTCGCGTGAGTAGGTGTCGAAAACCGGTTTCGAGTGACGTAACACTTCCTATAAAGGGCTTTGCGCCGGGTCTCGAGTTCCTTTCTCTGCGGTCCGTCATGCGAGGACGAGAGGTAAGCCGAACTGAGCGTGTTGGTTAGTTATGTCCTCTGTGTGTATATAGATATGTGGTTGCATACGTTTTATTATTTAAAACTTAAATGCGATGCTCTTAAACCTCTGTGAACATAGCTAACATCTAGCTTGGCGCTAAAACTGTACGCGTTTTTTAGTATACAAGCTTCCAACAATGCGCCAATTTATTTTTAAAAACGACAAAAAAATAAACCGTCGACTGGTTTTCCTCTGGTTAGAATCGCGTTTCACCGCACAGAATCACAAAGTCAGGACAGTCCTTACTCTGTGATTTGCTCGAACCTGGTGTTAACACAGGGTGTTAACTTCGGGACTCCCGGAGGGCCTGGTTAGCTTTCTGCGGGGAGTACGACCCGACCTACGCACGTGGAAGGCGCCGTGGCCGGCGTGTATGTTAGTGTGGGGTGCCCGAGGAATATCTGGCCGAGCAGAGAGGGCACTTCTGCTGCCCGCTCCACTCCGAGGCCTGTCCGTCAGCCTGCAGTGCGCGCTGTTGTCGGAGGGAGGCAGTGTGCCGGATGTGTTACAGCGTGTCTGTGAGCCAGCCGCGACAGAGCGAAGCTGTAATAGAAAAGCTGAGGTGAAACAAAGAGTTAAAATGATGAAAAGCGTCGCTGCAGCCGCTGTCTGTGCTTTTCCTGCTTTATATTTTGCGCTCTGGGTTTTTTCGTGGTTCTTTCGTACTCTGAGCTCTGCTATCGCTCCGTGCTCTGTTCCGGCTCACTTGTCAACCAATCAAAATTCGGCAGGCTCAAACGTCATCAGCTTCCAACGACGCGCAGTCAGGGTCTTGGAAATAATTGAATGTCTGTATTAAGTCCTCTAAAAGGCCTGTGAAGACCAACGTGGGCTGCATGTGGCCCACGACGTAAAATGAGTGTGAAAGCCGTCCTTTAGAAGTTTCCAGAAGTGCAACGTATAAATGTAGAGACAAGACTGTTTCTGGTAACCTGTAGTCAAAAACTATTGTACATCGATGCCTTATTATCATAGCAAGTGTTAACAAGGCAAGCCTGCCTTAGTGATATATCTAAGCTTGTATTACCATGGAGACGGTGCTGTTAATTAAGAAACCAGAGTATTAAGAGCAGTGCACCTCTTGCCGTTTGAAAGAATGCAGCTTGGGTGTTATGAACTGAATCGTATGCATATTTTTATATGGTATCTGCCCACAATGCCACAGTGCAATCACCTGCTGGGGTTTTCCTGCACTGTGGACTAATCCCTGGGCTACAGTGGCTATAGAACATCAGGTTTTGCTTTCACCTCTGCATCATTGGTTGCTTAGTGGTGACAATGAGCCCTGACACACTCGACATACAAGTTTGCATCTCCTCCCATTTAACACAAACTTCTCGTTTTGCAGGATGTGATGGGGAGCAGTGGCTCTACAGTTCTTGCTGCTGCGATGGTGCATGTGGTCAGTTGTATTTAATGTTTGTTTCAACAAAACTGTACTGTAATGGCTGATTTTTGTCTGGTTGCAAGGCTCATGGGTCAGCCTCAGCTAAAGCACTATTAAAGATTTGTTAATCCAAGCAACAAAGCAGAAGATAAACAGTGGATGTTTTCACTTCAACAACAGAAATGGGCTTTAGAGTCCAACCATAATCTGCTTGGCTGTGGTGCCTCAGCTAAATATCCATTTCTTCCTGTGTTTTAAAAAAACAAAAACCTGCTTTAGCAGTGGTGAAGCACCAAAATGAATATGACACACTACTTTCACGCATGACTGTTGATTAGCACAGTATGAGCTCTGGTTCTGTCAAGTGGGCCATAAAGCTTATGCAGTGCAAAGAGCAATATATTCTCTTGCAACCCACTGCTGCAGACTTTCCGCAGCAGTGTTACTAATGAGGACTAACATCTGTTGGTGACCTCGCGTGTTCTGTAAACTGACCTGAAATTTCAGTTTGAAAACTTGTTAAAACGAGAAACTGTACCGTTTCCCTGCAGGTGTCGCAGACGACGCTTCAGTCCAACTCGGTAAGTCGTGCTTGAGGACTAATGTGCTGTAGACCAAGTAATGATGATTGGCTTAATATGTTCAACTGCTCTGAAGTGTGAGTGACAGCTGCCTCTCTGAACACCTGCTGCACTGTAACCACAAACTGAGTGTTGTTGAAGTCCCGCTGACCTCCATCCTACCTCCTTCTGGCAGGTTTTCCTCTTGACCTGACTTTCTGCACTGAGGCAGCAGTAAACGGTACGTCGCGTTTCTGCATCCATATCACTCCCACGATGTAAATGTCCACCACAGTGAAAACCAGACTGACACATGATTAAATCAGTGAATCAAGATGTGCAAAAGGAAAAACAAGATCTGTTAGAATGAATGTTAATCTCAAGGAGAAGTGAATTGGAGCCACAATGGCAGCACTGTGTGGTATCTGCAGCCAGCTGCTTCGTTAGCTGGTTTGTTCAAAAGTCAGTGCAAGATGAACTCAACAAATGGCATCGTTGGTCTCCCGACTGCTTGTGTTTGGAGTCCTGGTAAACATGTTGGTACACACTGCATTACTCGTGGATCCGTACTCATCAAATAAAGCTGTTTTTGTTTTTTTCCTGCAACTTAATTTTTGTTGCTGATCTGAAAATGAATTGCTTTTGTAATCAGCCATGGTGTTTGTCCCAGTAACCCTGCATCAACTGCTGAGCTCACTGTTTACCTTTTTCCAGGTTTCTGCTGCCACAACTGATCATGTCCTGATCCAAGGTTTCAACTGCAGTAATGAAGGTGAGGATTGGCCCAAAGGACAAAAGGGGCTGGAGCCTTGGTCCTTCCTTACTAATGTCTGTGGAAATGTGTTTTTGCACAGAGTAAGAACAAGTGCATATGCAGATTCTCTTGTTTCTAATGCTGTTTATCTTGTGTAACTAAAATAATTTTGTATCAGCAGGTTGTGCCAAAATGTTGCTGCCACACCTCATTCCCCTGTAAGTGTCAACATGTTTCCCACGAGGTGCAAGTGACAAACCCTCTATTGTTAGGAGGAAGCAGCAGACTGTCCAACTGAAGACGCTGAAATAAATCAAGTTCAAGTAAGAAATTGACTGGTGCTTGATGTAGTCGTGCATATCATTTATGCTCCGTAGTATGCTGAGGTCTATCCCGACAGACCTTTCTCTGTAGGGCCGTGTCGTTGGAAATGCCTCACAAAGTAAATCTGTTTCGCTTTACCCACATGTTCACTGCCATGAACGTTGTGAGATACTGATGCAGAACAAGTGTCTGTCAAATATTACCAACTGCTCCATAGATTTTCTATTCTGTCATTGTTTACAAGTCTTATCAGTGGACTGTTTTCATATCACTGGTTAGGGTGGACCACACAGATAAACATGGATAGGAGTAATCGGTATAGTGTGAGTACCGTGAGGTTCTGTGCATACCACGAGCCTGCTTTAACAGAGTTTCTTTTTTTTAAATTTAATATTTTTTTTAAATGAATGATCTCTGAAAATCCCTGAACTCTATAAAACTCACAACATGAGGTTTTCAGCAACATTTGGAAATTTTAAAAAGAGGGAGAGATCTGGAGCAAAGAGGCAGAGCAGTTACCGCGACGATGAGCTCAGGTGGCATGGAGGAATTCTTTCCGAGCATCAAAAGCAGCAGCACTTGTTACCGTAATCAACATTAAAACTTCTCCAGTATGAGGAAAAGCCAGCTGCTCGCATGCAAAGTGACAGCAGTGAAAATGAAATGTGCAGGTGAACAATTAACTTTAGACTTGACAGTTAACTGAAGCCTGCAGCAAGCAGGCCTGGGTCTAAAGACGGTCTTCATTAGAACATGACAGGACACGCTCCAATAATTTAATAAACTCTCCATATTACTGTGAAGCACTTTGGTGTGCCTTCGGGTTTTTAAATGTGCTATATAAATAAAATTGTATTGTAAACCCATGTGTTTCAGAATCTGAAGGCTGTCCTGCCTGCATGGAAAGGACTGCAGCTGATCGCTGTAAGTAGTGTTTGTGCGTCTGTGTGTCAAAGTGGTCATGAACCAAGGCTGTCAGGATTCTGTGTTCCTGTTTAGCTGTGGACATGACCAAAAAGCAAGCCATCCCAGTGGGCTTCTCAAGCAACCAGCTTAGAAGAACCTGTTGGGAACATTTCCTGAGGGGTATATGAAAAAGCAAAATTCCAGGATTAGTGACATGTTGAGGCTTCACTTTCAGGAAGGTGTCGCTCAGTCACTTTGATTCAATAAAAATGTATTTCTATAAGGCCAGTTCACAGTAAAGGTGCTTTTAATGTAAAAGAAGCTCCAGCAGAACCAGGCTCAGGGGGTGGCAGTCGTCTCCTGTGACTGGTTTGGGGTGAGGGTAAACAATCATGATGTCGTTGCTATAACGACGCCTAGCCCATTGGGGCAGTAGTTGAGTGTAGTGACAAACTGTAGAGTCGAGCTAAGCAGCTGACATATTCAACACAATTGATGTCACTGACTTCACTTAGTGACGGTGCTGCAGTCATTCTGTGTCTGAAATCTGTTCTTTTCCTTTCAGGAGTGGATCAGTGATTCCTGAGAGGAGACGGTTCTCCAGGCTGACGCTGGCTTTGGAGGAAACGTGTTGTAACCTTTGCAAATGAGGATTTAATAAAGGATGTCGTGTTACAGCAAACCTTGACTTGGCACTTGTGTTTGGACCTTGTTTAAGTCTTTGGCTTGCAGAAACAAGGTCAATGAATACTTGGTGGTAATACATTTTAAAGCTCCGTACTTCATGATGATTTTGGGACATGGATGTCTGAGGGTTGATGTTTACACGTGTTCCAGAACCTACTGAGGGACGTGGGGATTTTTATTTTATCACTGACTATTTTTAAAGAAAAGATCAAGGTTTTATTTTTAAAATCTTGCCTTGTCATAGATTTAATTCCTGCACTGTCCTATTAAACTTGAGACTAGCACTCACTGATACTGGGTGTTTGATCTTGATGCAGAGGGCGCTGGTATACTGTAGTAGCTTACTTTCTCCACTAGGAGGCAGCAGTACTCCATTAGCTTGAACCTAACAAGTACAACCTACAAAAAGTAGGTTGAAGTTCACAGAGCTCAGAACGGCTTCGTGCAGGAACCAGACACCATATCGACGTTCCTAAGAAAGCTGCTGGGAGTTCTCCAATACTAGGTTTAACCTAGAAATGGCTAGATTTCTCCATGGGCTGTCATGAAGCTGTTGGGACAGGCTATTTTAACATCTTCTAGACTAGTGCTGTCAAACATGAGGCCTGGGGGCCAGGAAAACCCCAACCCAGCCTGCTTGGCTAGGTTGGGGTTTTCCTGAGGCCATACATTTTCTTTAGTCTATACTTGTCTTCACAGGTTTTAGTTTTACTTTCTTTCTCATGAAAACCTCCCATGTGTCCACTAACAGTACACCAAGGTAACTACATTTTCAATGTATTATTTTTGCACATGACTAATTGCAGGTTAAGCTCAGAGTCATTCGCTTTCTTTCTTTTGCTACAGGAAAAACTGAGAAATGTTGAACCTGCTGCTCTTTGTCTTATGTTAAAAGATCTTATTGATTGCACGTATAGTTGCACTCTTGCCACTGACTGAAATTAGTTTGACTCATCCATGTAAGGTAAGAGTATAAAATGAGCTTGACATCCCTGTTTTAGACCAAGACTCAGTATTATACTTCCCTTTTTAAATGCTTATATTGTACAAAACACTCCCTTATTTCCCTGAAGCTCATATAAAGGATATCCATCCAGTTTTAGCCCTCTGTTTAGTGTTGACCTCGAAACCTTGAGCGTTCGATTCATTCTTTAAAACAGCTACTGGACAAAAAAGGCTACAGTGAAACTGAAGATGTTCAAAAATTAAATATTTCAATAGGTTTATAATTTCATGTGCCTTATGTATTTTTGTTTTTGCGAGTGATTATAATCTGTTTCGTTTATTCTACTTTATCAAAGTATTTGGTGATACTGTGAGCTTTCTTTTTTTGCCTGTCCCGTTTGGCTCTTTCGCCATCAGAATTCTTGTCTAAAGGCGAAGAAAGATGCCCAACAGATTTACTTTACCAAATGGACCATCCCAGCCTTGCCATAATGATTGATAATTGATTCACCTTTTATTGTTTATTTTATTTTTACTTGTTAAATACGGGACAGACTTGACTGGGGAAAAGAAAGAGGGGAAAGAAAAACAGCGGGGAAGAGGGACGGAGATAAAGGGCAAAAAACAAAAACCAACAAAATAAGCAGACAAAAAAATACAAATATCAATCACCTGTTGAGAAAGAAAAAGAGAAAACAGGCAGAAGAAAGAAAAGAGCAACATAATAAACAACATCGCGATGATCTGTGTGAATATAACAGTAAATACTAAATATTAAACAGCACGTAAGATCGACAGCGCACAGTGTGCTTTGCGGTAGGAGCTAAAAGGGTGTCGTTTGTGATACTGTGAGCTTTCAAGTTTCCCCTACATGTGATACTGGGTTGACTCATTGTCAGGCCAAGATTTCACACGTTTTAACGTGTTTACTATAAATGCAATGTTCTCTCTGTGTACTTCCAGTTTCCTGTGCGCGCATCTGCTGAGCACGCTGTACATTCTCCCAGCCACGCGGTGTACACGCGTTGTTTCGTTGCGCTGATTGGGCAGGGCTGACACAAACAAAGTTTTCTCCACCAATCAGAGCGGTGTGCACGCACTGAGCCATGCTGTTCATTCTGCCTCCTCGTGCCCCGCTCATAAAAACTGCCTCCTCCCTTTGTTTACAGCAAAGTGAATCGGTCGCTCGACGTGTTTGGATTATCGGTAGTTTCCAAGGGATTTATTTGTGAAGTTTCACTATTCAGCTCATTTTGTCCATTTTCGAGGTCGTCAATCATGGTGGCGATGACGAAGAAAGTTAAAATCTTTCAGATAATCTTTTCCGATCCCAGTAAGAGTTTTTACTGCGGCGGAGACACGGTGTCCGGCCGTGTCGAAGTGGAAGTCAGCGAAA
Organism: Maylandia zebra; assembly: GCF_041146795.1. Lineage (NCBI taxonomy): Eukaryota > Metazoa > Chordata > Actinopteri > Cichliformes > Cichlidae > Maylandia > Maylandia zebra. The sequence continues at coordinate 35,927,027 of NC_135187.1, read as the reverse complement.
TGATGCGGGTGTCCGCGCTGAAGCTTCTGGGTCTGGGCTGCGCCAAGGTGGAGTACGCTAAAGGCAAGCAGCGGTGCCGACAGGAGGCCGAGTACCTCAGACATGAAACGGTCCTGCGGCTGCAAGACCAGCCCACAGGTACGGGAATTACCTTTATGCTGGATATCCTGGAATGTGTGTTCGACATTTACCGGCTTAAAACATGTTTGTGGGTGTTGTAAGAATTGTCAGGGCAGCCGTGAAACCTGCTGTGCATGAATATTGCTGTAAACGGTTTACTTTCTTTTCCAGACTCTGACGGCTCCGTGGTGTTGAGACCTGGCAACAAGTACGAGTACACGTTTGGATTCGAGCTCCCTCAGCAAGGGTGAGGATGCGCTATGTGACGCATGATTTTCCGTTATCTAAAGAGATGCAGTGTGCACCTCTCCACCGACTTACAAGTGATGGAGCAATAACGGTTCTTACAGGCAACTGGTGTCGTCATACAAGGGGAAGTTCGGCTACGTCCAGTACTGTGTCAAAGCCCTGATGGAGAGGCCGCAGCAGCCCGTGCTAGAGTGCAAGAAATGTTTCGAGGTGGAGGAGCCACTGGATGTCAACACCCCAGACCTGCTGGTGAGTTCACTAATGCCAGAACATAGTCAGTGTTTTTGTCATTGAAGCTTGGGACTGCATAACCGAACAGCCTTTCTGCTGCTCTTCAGTCTCCAGCAGGTGGCATGAAGGAGAAGAAAGTCACCTGCATGTTCATCCCTGACGGTCAGGTGTCATTGAATGCAAAAATTGACCGGCGTGGATTCTGTGAAGGCGAAGAGATCTGCATCAATGCGAAGTTTGAGAACACCTGCTCCCGCATTGTTGTGCCCAAGGCTGCCATCATAGCCAAACACACCTACCAGGCAAACGGCCGCACCAAGATCCTACGCCAGAAGCTGTCCTCGGTGCGTGGTAACCACATCATCTCTGGGATGTGCGACGCCTGGCAGGGAAAAACTATCAGGGTACCGAAGATCAAACCATCCATGCTGGGCTGCAACATCATCCGCGTGGAGTACGCTCTGATGGTGAGCCTTCAGTTTCTGAAAGTTTTGGTGTTTATCTCGTAAACATTGGTGTTAATAACTGTGTTTTTCTACATCATAGATTTACGTACACATTCCTGGTAGTGACAAGCTGATCCTGGAGTTGCCGTTGGTCATTGGGACTGCCGGTCTGGGCAGCCGCAGCAACAGTGTGAGCAGCCAGGACAGTTCAGCCAGCACTGCCTCCCAGAGCTGGGTGTCTCTCAGGATGCCTTCTGAACCTCCGAGCTACTGCGACGTGACCCGGGACTGCCGCCTAGACCAGCCTCTCACACCTCTCCTTGATGACTTTGACGGCGATGACAGTCCCATCTTTATGAACGCACCAGCCTTCCAGTACCCAGCGCCGCCAGCCTACAGTGAGGTAAGCATCTCTGGTAACTTAAAAGTGTCCTGTTAGTAAGAAGTTGCGTTCCTTGAGATAACTAAAAGGAATTACGTGTTTTTTCAGGCGGAGGAGGAGTTCAACGGCAATGCTCGCATGCTGCCGGTCTGCTGAAGTCCACCAGTGGGAACCGTGGAACTGTGGTCCACCTGTTAAGGACCAAACTTGAAAACAGGCAGAAGGTCTGAACTCCAGAGGAGGTTGGATGGAGAAGTAAAGGCACGAGTGTGGAGGTGGACTGAAATGTTGGTCGTTTGTTATGTCAGCTGCCTTCAACCTGCTTCATCGCTTATGAGTCTTCCTGCTCGTGCTCCTCAGACCAGAGATGTTGAGGCCCGATGGCACAGTGATATGCTGCATTTCTGAATAAGCTGCCCTTTCCACAGACTCTCCATTTACAGCCACTATGACTTTGTTACTGGGCCGAGCACTGGCCTGCTGTGGCACCGTGGCTTTTTCTCATTGCACTCCAAGCCTGTATTTTTACAGGACTACTCAAAAGGAAACATCCTTTTACCAGTCCACTCAGTTTGCATCGCTGTTACGAAATTGTTGGGAACACTGTTGCTTTTCAGAATCACAGCATGTAAATTTCTTCCTTAAATGTCAGTAGTGTTACCAGTGTTTGAAAAAAGTCCTTTATTCCTATATTGTTGCACTTTTTGATCGCTTTTGACTCTCCTACTGCCCAGAAGACTCTGTTCAACTGAACAATGTTTTTGATGTGGAGATATGCAACTTCCACCAACTTCCACCAGTCACCACAGCTTGGTGACTGGTGCTAATTACTGCGAGTGCCGTCCATACCACACGCTCTCGATGGAACGCACTTTATCTGAGGATCCTTGTATCTGATCTGCAGTTTTCCCAGACAACATTTCATTTAAGAGTTCCACTTCTGTGAATTCACAACTTCTGTTCTTTCAGGGTGCAGGGAAATCACTGTTAATGACTCATTTGTGAGAAAATATGTTTGTAATGCGCTCTTGATACGTGCAGATGTTTTTGTATGAAACCCTATGGGTTCTTTTTTTATTAAAAACTATCCACTCACTTGTCTACCTCCTCCTTTTTTCTTTTTTTTTTCTGGTTGTCAGCTAAAAAAATTTAATCGCTGCAGGTTTTTGTTCCGCTTGCACAAACTCTTTGCGCAGCGAGCCGATGGAGAGGTCTTTAATCGCGTGTGCCGTTATATCTGCCCGTTTCTGTGAGTCGGGGCGTTTTCCCTGAGTAGATGACAACAGAAACAAAGATTAATACAATAAAGGCGTTTCGGTCAAAGAATGGTACTAATTTATATTTCTTTGTATTAAAATGTAATATGGACCTTTGTCATAGAAATGCTGGAATAGATTCCACACACTGTGGAATCTGACAGGGGAAATTAGTCAGTGGTTTATGTGACTTGCAGCAGTGTGGCTGAATCTATTTGGTTTCTCTTCCACAGCATGTCTTCATCCTGTCTTCCTTCTCTCACCCCAACCAATCACAGCAGAGCCTGGTTCTGCCGAGGTTTCTTCCTGTTAAAAGGGAGTTTTTCCTTCCCACTGTTGCCAAAGTGCTGCTCATAGGGGGTCATATGATTGTTGGGTTTTCTGTATGTATTATTGTAGGGTCTAGCGTACAATATAAAGCGTCTGGGGCGACGGTTGCTGTGATTTGGTGCTGTATAAATAAAACTGAATTGCATTGAAAATATTTTTCTTACACTTTTAAATGATGTTCTCCACTCTATACTACGTGCGTCAGTAGCCATTGCGAGCAACAGATAAGCAAAGTTTGTTTATCCAACAGTGCCTCTGACAGGCTCAGCTCATCTCACAGCCAACCAATGGCAAACGACGAAAAGTCATGTTTAAGCTTCTCAGAGGCAGTGACATTTCCTCTGCTCTTTTCCTCTCCCTGGGAAATGACTACTGGAGTCTAATTGTTATTAAAAGTTCACAGCTTGACTTTCAGCCAAGTGACCTTCACACATTTGGCAAACACTAATAAACACAGTTTGATATTAGAAATATGAAACTATGGATGTAAACTTCATAACAGGGAAACAAACCAGCCTCGTGTACAAGGGTGACCAGCAAAATGCTTTTAAGCCTCAAGAAGAACGACTTTATTAGTATTTTAATATCATTATTAAAAACAATAAAACAGAAAGAAAACCATCAGGAAACACTTTTCACTGAAACGTATCAAACACACATTTCTGCTTCTTTTAAATTGGAAAACCTTTTTCGGACTAGACGTGTATCCAGCTTTTGGAGCCTTTGCTGAAACTTTCCACCTTTTCTCAAAACACAACCCAGAGCAGTTTCACGAAACAAAGGACTGTTTTGGAACATCGAATCCAAACATGCAGTCTAACCAGTGATCCGTGTCTCCACAGCCAGGTGGCTCATTCCCAATATCCCGTTTCATCTAAACGTAGTAAGAAGGGTTTAAAAAAAAGTTATTATGCTACAACAGTTTTTTCCACGTTACACCGGCCACACATGCTTCCTGTTACATTCTCGTTCATATGTATATTTAAGTCTGTCTTTGCCAATGTATTTTAATTCAGGTGTTAATAGACATGTTTTATTAGAGAAACACATGATATATTTAACTTCATATGGTTTAGACTGAAAAAGAATTATAATGAAATTTAGTCCAATTTTTAAATGCATTTTATTTTGTCAATTTGTTACCTTTAAGCAAAATATACATATAATATGTTTTATTTTAATTAGTTAATTGGGCAGCCCGAGCACAAATGTAGGCGACTCGCCTCATATAGCTGCCAGCTGGTGGGGACTTACACCACCAGCGTTTAGTCGCCTACAGGCTTGAGATCTCCACCCCTGCCTCAGGTGACCTCACTGGGGCTAAAGTCTGGTAAATGGGCTGATTCTTACACAGCACCTTTCTACTTTCCCAGAGAACTCAAACATACAACATGCCTCAACATTCACATTCATTCGTACGAGCACTTGTTTTTTTCTATGCTTAAGTGCTTCCACACGGGACACCTTTAAATCCCTGAAAATGAGTAATTATCTGGGTCCAGGCTGTGGGTCAGTCTTTAAAGGCAGACATTATGTTGTTACAAAAAAGGCCCCACTTATCAAGGCCATGAACACAGGAAACTAACTGGATTTCCCATGAGTATCATCTCAGGCTGACTGATTTTTCATACTTGGAACTCTTTTGATTCTGCAGTTTGGGAAACCCTGAAAGGTTTTAGGACCCAGGGGGTCAAAGTGAGGGCAGCAGGTGCTTTCTTCTGTCCTGGTTGGTTTTAGATGAAGGCACTATTTTAAGCTTGATTCTGAGATATGAGCTCTGAATCACACTTATCTGCTGGGGACACTGAGGTGTTATCAGGTGATTGCTACATTGCTGGCAGGCTGTGCCATTAAAAGAACTGTGTGGGTCTTTGGTGTTGTGCAGATAAGGCCTTTTGCTCTAATAACGCCTTGTTTTGCAAACTCTTAATAATAAAATGATATAAAGATTTGACCTCTTTATTCCGGACTCGTCCCTGGATGCGTTTTTAACTGGAAGTTTGTTTAGTAGGATAAACACCTCAGTGTTACAGATTATTTCAAATGAGCCAACATTCTTCCAATCTGTGGCAGATTGGAAGAAGTTGATTTATTGACCCCTGACCAGCCCTACAGGAATTCTCTCCTGGAGTTAGATTCAGATTAAACAGTTCAGCTAAAAAACAAATTTCATCTGAACCAACTGGAGCCTGCAGTGCCTCAGACGCAGAGACGGTGAGGACAGCAGGAAACTCATCGGGGCTTCACTCCCTCCTATTAAGGTCTGCCTGACTTTGGATCCACACTTTTCACCGTCTGAGGTCCATCAAGGCGTTCCCGAGCAGTAGGGCAGCGAGCTGGGGGGGGGGGGGTTTTCTAATGACTTCTTCAAAAACAGGCTCCTCCCATCTCACCTCACTGAGGCTAACATTTGTCTTTAAGGCAAGAAGAGGAAGACGCCGACCCTGCAGGCCTGTTCCACCTCCATTGTCGTTCCAGTGCAGAAGCTCAGAGAGACACAGACGGAGACTTTGCAACAACTTAATAACAACAACAAAGATTCGGGCTGGCAGCGCCGAACCCTCAGGAGATCCTTCATAGTCATAAAAATGAATAAAACTAATGATGATAAATCTCCAGACATTTGCATTGTGGCTCATTCTTGGGTTTCACTCTGAGAGATGAAGTAAGGCTGATGAGAAATGTTCTCATGTTCCAGGCATGTGTGTTTGCGGGCAGCTACACCATCATGTCATAACTCGGCGCACGCCTCGAGCCATCCCCAGACGCCAGCTGTGATTGGCTGAGAGGCCAGAGCACTTGCCCCCTGTCTGACTGAATAAAGGCTAGCATTCACGAGCTGCGTGTTCACACCCACCCACCAAGACACTCACAAAATACCAGCAGCACAAGTACACAGACACACCCGCCGGTTTTCAGCAGATCGCTGTCTATTTCCTCATCCGCCCATTTGTTCTCTCAGCGGAGGCGGTGATTCACCACAGGAAGTTCAGTTTGCTTACTGAGCGAGTCTAGTCATGAGTGGGACATCATGATACAGTTGCCTCAAATAAACACTGATTGCTGAGGCTCTTCCAAAAAAGCATTGAACTGTAAAACCGGCCTCTTTAAAGCCTCCATTTATGATGCCTTCAATCCAGTTAAGGAGGCATAAAAACATTATTTCTCAAAATGTGACCAGGTGCACGATGGCGACAGTACAAAGGTTAACAGGACAAGTCATTAGGCCTTCTTATTGTTTTAGACAGGAATGATGTTCAAGCAGCTTCATCTTTTCCCAGTTTTCGATTTGGAAGTGTGACAACAGAAGAAGCTCTTAACTGAACAGAACTCGGCCTTTGTGAAGCCTGTTTCAGGAAAGGGAAATGTGCTTGTGCAAAGGCAGAGAAACAAAGAGAGAACTGACCACTAAAGGAGAAAAGTGGCTGAAAGACATTTCTTCACATAACAATTATTGCAGCGTCTGCCTTCCAGTATAAAGCCGCCTGGAGGCGACCGTGGTTGTGCTTTGCTGCTTTGCTGCTTTGCTGCTTTGCTGCTGCTGAACTGACACAAAAGTTGCTCCTCAGGAACTGGACGAGTTTCCTTCATTCTTTCTTTTCACAGTGTCAACCACAGGAGAAAAAAGTCCTCTCTGTTTACCCCAAAACTTGAGGACTGATTGGCTGAAGCCTGTTGCTAAGTGTTCTGTGATTGGTTGGAGTCCTTGTTCATGCGTGGGGCATGCACACAGGGCATGTGGGCGTCTTCGGGAGGAATTTTGTTTTTCTCATGGCTCCTGGGCAGGACGGGGGGGACTTTCTGCTTCCTGCTGCTTGATCTGCTTTCAGTTTTGATATTTTAGTGGGTTTTTGCCAAACTTACTTTTAAATGGAAGCGAATAAGTGTTGAAAATGTTACAGGTTGTTCCCTTTCAGGGAACTCTGACTGTCAAAAAGTCACATGGGTTTAGTCAGCGGAGTCTTTAATATGGTGCAAGCACAGGTATGTAACTGTAAGTCACATGGTTAACCATGTATTCCTACAGTACTGTATTCTGCTTCATATCCGTGACCAGTTTGGAGTCACCAGTTAAACTGGCATTCATGCTTTTGGGTGGTGGGAGGAAGTCAGGGTCCCCAAAGGAAGACAACACAGAGGGCCCACCCACTGTCTGTCCTGGGAGGAGATACTCAGAAAACAAAGTCAGCAGTGATAACAGTGAACAAGGTCATCGCCATTACAACAGTTACTTTATTCATGCATAGTCTAAAGAAACAGTGAGAAAGAATAAAAGCCTGGAAGCTGAACCAATGACAGTTTTCCTTGTTGAGCGTTTTGATCAGTAGCTATAGCGTTTGCAGCATTTCAGTCACTGTGTGGGGAACAGCAATGTGCACAGACAGACTCGTCACCTTGACATCCACCTTAATCAGCCGTCTGCCACCTGCGTGCATGCTCGCACTGAAAAACAACAAGCAGGACAGAACATGAATCGGCAGATATTTTGAAAATACAGATAAAACCGCACAGACGTGAACACTTGTGTTTTTGGGGAGAGTGAGGAAGACATAAACTCTGAGGCCGGTGGAAACAAACCGACCGCAGGATCTTAACCTTCCCGGCTTGTGTTCCCGGCAGACGCTCCGCTCTTTACCAGCACCGATCAGCACGTTTTATGTGTGCAAGAACAGATTTGATCATTTCTGTGCTGAGCAATGTTTTCCAGAATAAACAGACTTTGGTCTGGGAACCTTTGTTTGGACTTCAAGCACATTCAAACAACTGTGAGCAGTTTGAAAAGATTTACTGACGGGCAGGAGAGAGGACGTTAGCAGTGACCAAAGTAAGGTGAATGTGTTTCACTCCAGAGTGACTGAGAGCGTGCACACAGCTGTAGAGCAGGTAAGCCCTTTCATTGGCTGGAACAGGAGAAACAGACAGCAACAGATGGATGCCCCCCGAGTTATTATCAATGTTAATGTTTGTCTACGGTCTCTGTGGTTCATTATCAGCCCTGCTGCTTGTTCAGTCTCGTCCACTCTGTGTATCTTACATGGAGATGTTTGCCTTGTGAGGAGTCCGTGACAGTTTACGTTAAAAAAGTGAGGCAAATATTAGGATTAATTCATGAATCCTAATGAATTATTGTAGTGAGCAGCTGCATACGATAGATGTGGCTTAACTCTTTATTCTAGAGTATATTACAGTGATGGAGGAAGGCCTAACTGCGTATTGACTTGTGCACATGCAGACATTAAATCAACGTCCAGGTGTGTGTGCCACTCAGGCTCGACGAGGCTGACAATAAGGAAATGACTCGCTGGGAGATTTTCTGACGTTTGAAGGTTGTTAAAGTGTGACAACAGAGTTCAGTCCATAACAGACAAACACAGAGCAAATGTAGATGAACGATGTTACTGTTTCACTTAAGGGAGGCTGTGTGGTTTGAAGCACTTTGGAAGGTCGCACTGCACTATAGTTACACACTCGAGGTCGTCCACCTACCGTGTTCCCGTCCTTCAGGCAGATCTATATGTAAACACTCAGAGAACGTCATGTTCCACACGTTCCACACAGAGCCGGCCCCGCCCACCGTCACATCATGTACTCTATTAATGCAGCTGTTCTCCTTTTTTACAGGTCACATGATTGTGGTTGTGTTGTGTAATGACTGTTTGCGCTCTAGACAAAAGGGGAGTGAGATGCAGCTCGTTGTTTTCCTGCATGTGCACAAAGCCTGAAAGACTTCATCAACACGTTTAACTGGTAACAGTACGAGTTCAGTATGATGGCAGAAACAGATATGTGACACTTGTTTATTACCAACCGTTCCATGTAAGCACGGGCATTTCTGCAAACATCCTTAAGTAAATACATGTCTGACAGCCTTATTTTTAGAAAAGTCTATTCAAACTATGCATCGCCGTTACAGGAACCTTCTGATACGCTCAAAGGAGGCAGGAGCAGGAGTCAGATAAGACTGTTAGCGAGCGCTCAGTAAATCTGCTCTGGGCTGGGAGCTGATTCTGTTAGCAGTGGTCTTATGACTTAAAGAGCCATAAAACCCACAGAGCGCTTTTTAGGATCAATGCTACAATAATATTTAATATTCAGGCAAAAACCATTTCTATTCTATTCTGCTTTGTAACTTTGCATGTTCCAGTAGATGGCCTCTCAAATGCAGTATGGCAGACAGTCAACATGTCACGTTATGACACAGCGCAGAAACAATACTGTAACAGCTGCTCCAAATAATGTGTGTGTGTGTGTGTGTGTGTGTGTGTGTGTGTGTGTGTGTGTGTGTGTGTGTGTCCACCAGCCCTGATCCCTGCATGTACCGGTTCATTCAAAGCAGCTCACAGAGGATGGCTGTTTAGTCAACACTGAAAAATCAAGAAATGACATCATGAAACAAGTTACAGTAAAAACACATTCGTCGGTGCTGAAATGGAGAGAGCTGGGTTCAGATTGAGTCCTGATCAGTCTGCTTCATTCTACTTTTCCTGGAGGCTCTTTCAAGCTCTCCAGATGGAAACTGTTTCGACACAGGTCAAATTTCAGCTGACCCGGGAAATGGTTTGTTGCTCCAGGCTGCCACCTAGTGGAGAGTACTGCGTTGTGTACATGATATAAACGCTGGTTTAAGTATAGACCCCCTAATCCAGGGGTGGGGATCTCCAGGCCTCGAGGGCCGGTGTGCTTGATCCAACACAGCTGATTTAAACGGCTAAAGAATCAGAATCAGAGAGACTTTATTTATTTATCCCCAAGGGCCAATTAAGGTACAACGGAGCAGACGTTAAAGATAAGGGCATGGCATAAACAGGCCAAGAATGAGAACCTGGATGGTTCTGGAGGTGGTGACCACAGTATTCACAGAGGCCATGGTTTTGAGGCCCTGCCAGGCTGAGTGGAGGTCCCCTGTGGTGAATTTTTTTCCAACAGTGTTTTGATACTCCAGTTTAGCAGTTTTTAAGGGGCTCTTGACCTCCCTGTTGACCTCCTTTTTATCCAGAGCAGAGCCGGAAAAGAAAATCCTCTTTTTTTTAAATTAAGGATTTCCTTGAGCTCCTTGGTGATCCAGGGTATGTTGTTGGGGTAGATGGAGACTGTTTTTGAGGAGATAATGATAACTTGAAAATTAATGAAAAGACCAGAGGAAAAGTGGTCGGGACAGATCGGCTGAAAACGCTGCCCAGCGCGTCGCTGAAGAAGAAGAAGAAAGCTGAATGACGTTGACACTTTGAAGCAAATTGTTTCAACCTTTATTAAACATAGCTTGCAAGAGATAAATATTACAAAGTTATTTCCTCCAAAATTAGCTTATTTTTTTTCAATCAATGCATAATTGTCAATCAACTGGCAGTATTCAAACAGCATTATTTTCTTGACGTTTTTTTTGAAGACCGTTAAATATCAAGTATGTGCAAAAGGTCAGGATTGATGCAAGTAAAACAAAAATTAGTCTGATTAGTCTCTGGTCCGTTTTATCATTCGTTCCTACTTCCCAGATATTTAAAATTGTCAACACTATGCAAAAAGAAACAATGATTTTGCAGTTAAATCATTCCCTGCATTAGCAACAACAATTAATAGAAGATAAAGCCAAACAGTACAGTATCATACGTGTTGTATGCTGGTGTCGGCAGAAAAAGTGGTCACTGATTCAGGGCGAGCGCTTCTTTACGAAAAAGCTAAACAAACAAAAAGTTTCAACAGTTGTAAGAATCTGCGTCTTAGTGGTTCGTGTCGATCCGCTGTCTGCCTGCGTGTAACAAACCGGGGAGCAGTAATCGTTTCCATCAAAACACAGAAACGTAATTACGAGAGGTGGTTTCGCCAACGTGACGGCGTTCTGACAGTGAGGGCTAGGCCCACCGAGTCCGACCAATCAGAGTGTTTCCATCAACAAGTAATTTGAAGGTATCTAAAGTTTAATGCGTCGAAGTATTCAGACGGGAGTTTCAGACCATTCTGATCTGAACCAGTGAGCACTTCCCTGCAAACGCTAACTAGTTCAAAATAACAGCAAATGCAACCAGCAAGGCTGCTTCAAGAAGCAGAACGGGCGAAAGAAAAGGAATCCCAAACATTTTGCACATTTGTTACACAATAATACACAGTGATCACAAAACGAAATGACAAGCTTCACAATATTCATGGCTTTTTGTTTGCTTTTCTACACAATGTACAACCATTTAATTTCTTTTTTCAGTAACGGAGGAAAAAATGCATATGTACAATAAGTCATTATCACTTAAAACCTAGCAAATATTGTGTCATTTATTTCATAGTCAATATTTTTTTTAACTGCGACAGAAAGAAAACAAACAAATCCTTAGAATAAAGAATGACTTGAAAATCTAAAAAGTGATGTTGAAAAGAACAAAGTTCAAATACAAAGATGTATAAATGCATCTGCAAAAAGAGAGACGGGAGCTTATTTTGTCATTTAAACTTTAGCTTTGCAGCTAAAGCAGATCGGACCAGGAGTTGGAGCAAAAATAGATTTCAGGTATCGTTTCGCTACATCCAATTTCAAACGTTGTCTCCCATTCAGCTCAGTCTTTATACACATAGTGCCAGCTCACAGCAGGGATCTTGGATCGCTCTCTGTGGACTGTTTGTCACTGGATCATTCTGTAGTAGTGACAGGCAGGTCTGGATTACTTGGACACAACCAGAACGCACAACAAAACAAACAAACAAACAAAAAAACCGCACAAACACTATACGCGTGTAGACGATGCAGGGCTTATTGGAGCTGAGCTTTGAACCACAGATGGATTCACACGGAGCTTCATCAGAGTCGACTCAGTACCGATACTCGCTTAGGATTCGTTCAGTAACACTGTAATAAAAGTTGACATTACTGTATCGTACAGCCTTTATGAGGCAGCGCGTTCACTGCAGGGCGACAGGCCTTAGACTGTTACAGCACCCACCTTCATATTTAAGCAAATTTGAGAAACTTACGAGAGTATCAGCCACAATCTGTGGATTTGAACACTGAAACTTCTATCCCTGTGTCAATAACAATATAACACACTTTGATTGTTAGTAGGCTATAAGATGCACATGTGAGAAAACAGCTGAATTAGGGAGAGGGGAAACTAACAGCTCTCAAACTGGGCATAAGAGGAAACACTGACCTTTCCATGGGTCATCATGTGAACTCCAACACTGTCCTGAGCTGTGAAGAAGCTCAGGACAGTGTTGCCTTCTCTACTGTCGTCTGACCATTCAAAGTGCTTTCAGATGCAAAACTCATGTTTTTGGATAGTTTTGCTTCCCACTGTGTTCAACACTCCTCTGTCATGATTTGGTGCTGCTCTCTTTATGGACCAAAAATCGTCCCGCGTGCAGCTTACAGGTGATTTTCTTGGCTGGTGGGCTCATTAAACAGGAGAAGACTACTGTGACCGACCTGCAAAGATTAGCTGATGAAGTGCTGACGTACTTTAGAGAGAAGCTCTTTTATCCATTTTCTTAAAACTGTATTTTTGGTCTTAACTGCTACCATCACTTCTCTGGCTCGTACATTCACATGTGCCTTTTACTTGAACACAGCAGTGCTTTAAGCTAAATGCCAATGTCAAGTTGCAATATGTGAATCATTTTTAAAAAGGAGCAGTTCATGTGGATTAGCAAACACTTTTCAATGAACTGAGTGTAGTTGTGCAGCTGCTCAGTCATAAACCAAAGGATCAGAGAAACAACTGTAATCTGTGACATTCAAACACCGTACACAAACCGAGGTAAACGTTTCTGTGAGAAACATCAGCTGGTACCCGAGAGCTGAAGAAATCCAACATGGCGGCCAGAGGTCGTGTCAGGTCATGCGGAGTCCTTTGCAACAGGTCAGCCATGTTTCACTACACGTTAGTCCAAGGTCTCTATCAATAATCTGAATCTGCCGGGATGCTGTCGCAGATCATCATCAGTAATCTGCATGCGTCAGACTCCTGGAGGGCCAGTGTGCTGTGAATAATACTGCACGTTAACTGAACACTGCTCGAAATAGCCGAGTGTTGTCACCAACAACACCAAAGACTTGACCTGAACACGCTCTCCTTGCGTAGATTATGAGAGGGTTCGACTGCAGTCTGAATGATGTGTTGGTCATATAACCTGCTGTCTGCACAGCCTCATTACAGTTATGAAGATTGCTCATGTTCCCTCCCAAACCTTCAACACCACCATCATACAGTTATTTCCAGAGGTTTTTGGACCATGAAATTTTGCCTTTCACACAACGACAGTGGACTTGAAACCAAATCAACATGTGACAAAACCAGACTTTCTGGTTTAATTGACAGAAGTGTTGCATTGACTGTTGACTGACTGATTCTTCAAGGGTCAAAAGTAACTGGACAACTGACAGACAAGCAGATTCGTGGTCAGACTCCCTCATTGTTCCCTGACAAAGGAGAAAACAGATGTGGAATTAATGGTGAATGTTGAACTTGTACTTAGCTGATCATGGGAACTCTCAGCATGAAGGTGGTTACGCTCCATCAACCAGGACAGATGAGACATTTACAAAGAATATCTAAAAGAGCAGGTGGAGGCAGTGTTGTGGCATACGTATGTATGCCTGAAAACAACTTATTGGTGACGTGACAGAAGCATCAGGATGAATTCTGCAGTGTACAGGATCTCTCTGCTCAGATTTAGCCAAATGCTCCAAAACTGACTGGATGACACCTCAGTGCACATGGACAATGTCCCAAACATACTGCATGAGCAACCCTAGAGCTTTTCTGAGACAAAGAAATGGGACATTGATTGAGTATTGAGGCAAATCTGAAGGCAAACACACACAAAAAGCAGCTGAAGGCAGCTGGAGTAAATGGAATAACGGCCTGGCAGAGTATCACGATGGAGGAAACAGCTGGTGATGTCCGTGGGTTCGAGACTTCGGGCAGTCTTTGACAGCACAGGATTTCAGTGAAGTATTAAAAATAATCCGTACATTTAAAATTACAGCAGTCTGTCCAAATACTTTTGAGCCTCTGAAAGATGTAAAAAAGATTCAACAGGTGATGCAATATTTTTGTTTAAACCCTTTGAATTAAAACAAAGTCTGCATTTCAATAACACCTTGATTTCAAATCCACTGTGATGGTCCACTAAGGCAAGATAAGCAAAAAAGAAAGAAGAAGAAAAAGTTACGTTTATGGGAAAACGAGCTTTCTGCCTGCTGTCTGTAGGCAGCCAACCACAATCTAACACTGCTGGTTGTGACAGCTGTTGTTAGGTCTCAAACTAACTGTGATGAAGCAACTGTCCAACCTGTGTAAGACAGATTGGGTTTGGGCAGGTTTAGAGGTTTAGTCCGGAGCAAAACCATCGACGTCGTCATGAAAATACTTCAAATGGTTTGTGAAAACACACACTTGCATGATAAATAGATAAAAGTGGATTAACACCATCAGATGCTTAGTTCTGTTCATTTGACAGCACCGCAGTTTTCAACCCGTCTCAACTCCACAACTATGTTGGAAGAATAACATTTCCTGACACTTTGGAAACTGCACATTACTCTGCTGCAGCGTTGAGAGCTGCTCATGTAAAAGCCCAGTGACAGTTATGTCACCAACTTTCACCGTTTCTTATCCAGAGCACAGCGAAGATGGGCCTGGAACAGGCGAAGAGTCTGTTCGTAATAACATTGAACGATTGGTTCTTCTCACTAGTTTCACTCTCATGCCAAAAGTTCTCCATCTGAACGACGAGTGCTGTCACTTTAACCAATGGTAAACATTACCGATCCTGGGACTGAGATGGAATTTAGTTTGCAATAAGAACTCTGTAACTGATGTGCGACCAAAGAACAACAACAATGGATCATTTTACACAAACACAAAGGGGCAGCTGTAGCTCGGGAGCTCGAGCAGGAGGTCAACTACTAACCAGAGAGTCGGTGGTTCAATCCCTGGCTGCTCAGGTCAAACATCCTGGGGCAGGATACTGAGCCCGAGTTGTGCCCGATGCATCCATCACAGTACGAATGTTAGAGAGAAAACGCTTGAGCAAAAAGAGAAAAAGTGTTTGGGTGGATGAGGTTACGTTGTATAAAGCGCACAGAGTGCTCAGGTACAGTAGCAAAGGGCTGCGTAAGAACCGGTCCATTACCAACGGCACACTTGCTGCAGTGATCTGTCACATGAGTGAGAGCGGGGTGCAGGCCTGACACTGGGCTCTGTAAGGGTTATGTGTCAGAATATGAGTGGAGTAACTCCATCTTCTAGATACATGTACAAACTGGGCACCAGTGAAATGAAAGCTGGGACTGAGGTCCAACATTTGCAGAGAGTAAATTAGGATTTAGTCATTTATCAACAAGTTGAGTGTCTCTTTCAGCTTTTCTCCAAACTTTATTCAGTGTGTTCGATAACTTCTTTGTGCATGTTTCAAAGGAGTAACAACTGGAGCATGACTGGAGGTGACACACCAGCAGCAGAGCAGGTGGCCTACTGATCGGAAGGTTGGTGGTTCGATCCCCGTCTGCTCCAGTCTGCACGCCAAATATCCTTGGGCAAGATGCTAACCCCAGGTTGCTCTCCGATGCGTCCATCGGAGTGTGAATGTGTGTGAATGTTAGTCAGACAGCGCTTGTGTGATTGGGTGAATCACCGAGTTGTGTAAAGCGCTTTGAGCGCTCAGATAGAGCAGAAAAGCGCTACCAGTCCATTTAGCACTGGTCATGCTAACATGCTAACTGAGCTGTTTCAACAAAGAGACGTTCCACACAAACCTGTTTTCATCGACTTCCTCCTGTTCATGTTGTCAACAACAGAACAAGTAGTGACAAATAACGCCATCAAGACCAACGTCAGCTCTGCTGTGACTTCAGTGAGCGCCCTCAGGGATAGAAGCAACATGTAGTCATCCTGTGGTGGCTTCAGGTAAGGCCTTTGTTAAGAAGCCCACAAAGTGTTCAGCTATGTCACCAACTTTGCCTTGCTTGTGTCATCACAGCTGACCAATAAGAGTGGAGTTGGAATTTTGGAAGGAGGGCTTTAAAGCGACAGAAACTCAAACGGAGCATTTGTAGAAGTGCAGGATCATAAAGTGTTTTTGAACATTAAAAGCATGTAAACATCTTTTGGGGATTATGAACATGAGCCTGTAAATAAAGCAAAACGAGAAACACAAAACACACCTCGGTGAAATCGGAGCGTCTCACCGGACTCTGGTTAGCCGTCAGCCAGCATCCAGACCGCAGCCACTCTTAACTCTTCTCCATACAAAAACATCGAATTTGAAATATGCACAGTGCTCCTCTGGAGAGGAAACGTGTGTGCAGAGCAGACACACGATGATTGAGCCATGCCTCTCCTTAAAAGATAAAATCCACGTCCTTTTTCTCTGAAGCTAGGTATCTATACATAATCCATACAGACATTTTAATAGTTTCTGTTTTATGTTGATTATTATCGTCTCCGGCAGCTGTACCTCTCAGGTACGCAACCATTTTATTAGGAGACGCCGCATAAAGTTTAAACAAACAAACAAAAAGGGATGAGGTAGGGATGGGAATAGTAGTTAGGGTTTGGGAATGGGTGTTGCACAACATTTAGAAAATAATCTAAAAACCAAAATATAAAAAGAAGAAGAACCCAGATTTGTAGTTACAGAGTCTGTGGTTTGGACGCACAAAATATGCTTCCACCTTTAGCTTTGAGGTCTTTTCGCTCTCTCAAAGAACACGCGATGCCACGAGGAACAGCGGGGTGAAAGGGTTCAGTCTGTGCATACTGAACAGCCGAAGGTTTGGGGTGGGGAGTATGGGTGAGGTGGTTTAGTAGGTCACTGGGAAATAGTGAAATGGGATGGGACCAACAGGTTTCTGTCTGAATGAAGAGCATCAGCAGCCCCAATACTTGGCAGGTACACAGACGACACACTCGGCCTGTCAGCTTCCGTCTCGCTGGAGCTTCGACTGACTGCTGGTCTCCTGAAGAGGCAGATGGTAAACTGCTGTGACTGTCCATCGTGATTAGTACAACTTAAGTATCATCCAGCATAAAAAAGTGTGTTACTGTTTCAATCTGAAATGAAGAACCTGATAAGAAGCTTTTCGTGAACGACGGTGGAAGCAAAGGAAAGATTATCCGAACGCCGATCACATAGGATTTTCTTTTGCTTTCGTCTGTCGCTCGCTTCCAGTTCATTAACTCTGTTGGTGGCAGAATCTCCGGCGCTGTCCTGAAACTTAACTTTAGCATATCAGAATTTTGGCTGTGTGTCGCTGTGAAGCAGGCCCTTTTAGGGAGATTGTACAGGTGTGGGTGCTCTGCTGCTCCCTCCTTCCCTCCCTCCAGCTTTTCCATTTTTAAAATGGGTTCTTCATCCTCTTTTCAAGAGCATGCAGAGCCTCAAACTGTCTGTTTTTGTACCCATCGGGATTTTCCACTGTTTCATCCAAGTCGAGACTATTTTACAAAGCTTGTAAGTTGCATAGCAACCAGAACGCATCATCTTGATCTTCTGTTACTAGCAACAATCGCAGCTAAGCTGTAGGACAAATTATAAAGAAAAAAAAAAATCCTATATGACCTTGGCCTAAAGAAACCGACAACGACAGGCCGTCACTACCCAGAGTCAAAGATAAACAGCAGAAAAACAAACCATCAAAAGGAAAAAGCATAATGAGTAATAGTAACAGAAGCAAATATGGTAGTTGTGGGAATAATAATGCTACCACCAGTTATAATAAGGGGAATTATAATTCTTAAATAGACTGAAGAAGAAGGATTTTACTATATTAAGAGCATGTCAAATGCACTGGTCGTTTAGAGTCCTTGTCCAACTTGGTGGGGTTTTTATGGGTCAGTTTAAGGTAGGCACATGGACAGGCACTGCATGCGATGAGAGGTGAAGAGGAGAGGGTATCGACTGATTTAGGAGTGCTTCGGTATGGTTTAGGTATGAAGATGAAGGTGGCTTCAAGGGGCAAGAGCTGGACAGGGCTCATTTCTGTCCAGTGATCGACTGCGATATGGATCGAGGCGGGATCATGTCCAACAGGTACTCTCTCTGCCGGTCTGCTAAGCTGGAGCTCTTATGGGCTCCGACAGCCGCTGGGTTCAGATAGGCAATGTTTAACCCTGTGGAAGCAGAAGGACAACATTCAGAGAAGATGCACTTTGTAGAGTTTAAGGCTCAAACATTTGTAAGTGACCTTTTGTTTTGTTGCTATTGACATGAACTAGCCTTATTTTCTTATTTTATACGTTTACTAGAATTTTTTGAATGTAAAGAAACAGCAATAAAACTACATCGATACAGAGGTGGACACAGCGAAACATCTGCGTCCTCACCTTCTCCCGTTTGTTTGAATGATTGACCCCAGATAACCTTCTCTGGCATATTTACCGTCACACCTGCCTCACTCTCATTCACATCCATGTAAACAAGACTGCACTCAGAGTTGTTCCCAGGCTTATATAATCCAACTGTCACATATTCTGCACCACCCTCACATACTCCTCTGTCTTCGTGCAGTATCAGTCGACCCCACCCCTCCACCCCCCAACACCCAATCATATGCTTTCTATAAAGCCACAGTGTAACTCGTCCTGACCTTCTGACTTGCTGATAGCCACGTCTCTGCTTAAGCTAATGTTAAAGACCTTGGTGGATGCTGATTTGAATGGCTGGTTGTCGCCTTCGCTCTACACCCCTGCAAAGTTTTATCAGAATTCATTCCATAGTTTCTGAGCTGTCGTGTTTACAGACAGAAAGACAAAACACAACGTCCTGGGTGGAGCTAATAAACCTACGAATGGCTGATGTTGACTAAGATGCACGGCAGGAAACAAAACACACACACGGACCCTCACCCATCAAGCAGAAAGGGCAAAGGTGTAGGTACCTGGGATGTTGTAGATCTGCCGACGGTTGTCATGCTGCAGTCTGTTACTGCTGCTGTTGCTGCCGCCTCCGCTGCCGCCACAATGCTTGGCACTGGTCATGCCCATGAGGCTGCTGGCCACAGAGAGCTGGGAGGCCTGGGCAAAGTTGGACAGGACCCCTCGTGCCGAGTTCGACAGCCCTTGCTGCAGGGAGGCCTGAGGCTGGGGAGCCTAAGAACCAGAGATTTGCTAGTTATTGCTTGAAGCACATTTGGTTTGGAATACATACACACGAGCACCATACATCTCCTTATTCCTTCCAAGTTAATAGTGGACTCTCTGCTGGAACATACCTGGCGGAGGGCATGATGTCGGATCATGGTGTCAGACTTGGAGGCGTTGGTAGGGACTGAGCTGGGAGAGAGAGCAGCCTGCTGCTGCAGCCTCTGTTCAATCTCCTAACAAGAGAACCACATTCAGGAGTCTTGTGCATTGGTGCCACCATGTACTTACATTCAACGACTCCACAATCACTACCAAATACCCCAGCTATGTTTGGGAGTTTAGGTGTGGTAACAAAGAGACTGCAAAGCAGGATTACATCTTATCTGAGTAACTTCAGCACTAATTCAGGGTTTTCAGTACTGAAAAGCTCTGGAGCACTTTTAACTTCCTTTTTAAAATCAGCTGCTCTGCTCACAGCAGACTTATTTATCCAGATGCTGCCAATGCCATCCCTGTGATGTGACCATGCAGTGAAAACCCTGGGTTAACCTAGCTAGCTGACACCAGCTTTTTAGGGTGAAGCCAGGTGAGGCTCTGCTGAGTCAGAACGACAACGTGCTCATTAGTGACTCGGATGTTTAAAAACATGAAACGCAGTCCCAACTGTGTCCCTATTATTTATTTATCACTTTGCTACCAACACCAGACGACAACACTTTGTGTGGCTAGACAGTAAAATTGTGATAGCCACACAATCTCGTGACATAAACAAACTTAAGTGAGAGTAAGAATCAGCCAGCATGATGCAGGTACATAAGCTGCTAACCTGCTCCTGTTGTAAGGCCTTCACAAAGGCATTCTTCAGCCTGTTGGTATGCTCTGCCTTCAAAGCCTTTTTCTGATTGGATGTCATGCACTGCTCGCAGAGGATTCTCCCACTCTTCTCCTGCTTCCAGTGGGGGGTGAAGTCAGTTCTGCACTGGGCGCAGAAGAAAGGCTCCAGACGGGCCAGCGTCCCTCTGAGTTTACCTACAGACAGGACTCCGTTAACAACGACAGAGCTACAGCGACAGGCGGTGCTCGAGCAGACGCACACCCAGAATTTACTTTAAACCTTAAAGTCATCACAGCACTCCTGACACAAACTGAAGGCACTTTGTTCTGCTCTTAGTGATTCAAGCACAGCTGAGCAGACAGGTGCCAGGTGTAGCCTCCTGTATTCAGACCTTTAAAGGCTGACAGGGTAAAAAGGCAGTGCTACAAGGATGGAGCTGGATTCAGGGACAATGATTTCTCAACCATGACCGCACATACGAGAAGAACTTCCTGCTTCTGGCTCTGCTAAGCCTTGATTGGTTATTGCGATGCACAAACTATGGACAGAAGAAACAATAGCACCACCTGCTGGGGAGATTTAGTCAGCACACAAAGTCTTGGCAAATTTTTATAATTATTATCAAAATGGTCTCTGGGTCATGCTCACACAACCGAAGGAGTTTGGTGCAAACACACAAACGCTTACGTATTTATTTAAATATACCGTATTCATGGTTTGTCTGTCAGTTCAATTTGACGGGTTAGGTATAAATCAAAGATTTGCTGCAGATGTTTCCTCCCCCAATATCTGATATTTACTTACCCTGACTGTCGAGCACACTCTGCACCACCTCCTCGAGGCCCACCATGTAGATGAACTCACTGTTGGCAGCAGAGGGCAGGAAGTGCAGGAGAGGGGCTGGGGGTTTGGGTGGAGGGATCTCCAATAAGGTTTTCTCCAGCTGCTTCCTTAGGGCCAGCTTGGCTGCTGCCTGACTGCTCGCCTGGTCTGCCATGGAGCTCACCGCTCCGCTGGCTGAACCAGACATGGTGGACGGGCTGACGGCCGAAGCTCCGCCCAGACCGCCGGCCCCAGCTGCTGCTGCTTGCATGTGGGCCAGGTTCATGTACATGGCACTGGAGCCTGAGCGCTGGGAAGCTGCCACCTGACTGGCCTGCAGAGAGATATACACCCTCTATTAGAGCAGGGCGATATGGCCAAAAATATTTATCACGATATATATTTGAAAATTTGCGATAACGATATAACTGACGATATAATTGATGCGAGACAAAATACAACTCCACAACATTACTAGTGCAAAAAGACAACCTTCCATTTATTTTCACTTAAACAAGAAGCTGGTTTTTATGTACATTAAAGCTTTATAAAAATGTAACAGTGCAAATGCAAATTCCTTGCTGAAAGTTTAACCAAAAGGCATTTCCAGTAGAAATGGGCTGACATATCCTGAGCATAACCATGTATAATATCCACTGAAGTTAAAAAGAGGTGCTTTGCAACATTAAACTGCAGTGTGCAGTACGTATGTTTCGGACCATAAGGTGCACGGGATTATAAGGCACATTAAGCGAAACAAAGCAGTCAGATAAATCAAACTTTATTAAACTCATTCTTCTTGCTTCCTCCACTTCTGTACCATTGATTCATTAATGTTGAATTCTCTGGCAGCTGCTCTATTCCCATGTTGCTGCAGTATATTAAAGACTAACTTCGTACTGTGGATGGATTATCTCAGTTGTTCTCCTGACTGAAGTTTGGTCCGTTTACAGCATCCTGCCATGCGATTGCATTTGTCTCTAACCATGAAGAACCTTCACGTTAACTTTTATAAGTGGAAAAGTGTTAGTGTTCGTCCTCCAGCTTCACTGTTTATGTTATGCTAACATAGCTGTGTCGCTAGCGATCACGTAATATAGCAGCTAGCCCAACTTCAGTAACCCTACAAACGTCACTGCTGTTTAGTTTCCTGTCTTCATTTATGTTGGAAGTGATAGCAGAGCTGTACGTTTGAATTTTTTCAGAAATCTCTCAGTCAGAACATGCTATATCATGCTTAGGTAACTAGCGAAACTAGCGAGCTAACTTCCGCTAGCTTCCTGCTAACTTCTAACTCCGTTAAATGTAATAACTTTAGTTTTCATGGATGCCTGGAAGTTAAACTTCATAGTTACACCTGGTAAAGCAGCAATGCTGATCGTTTTATTAAAGATGAAAGAATTTAGACAGTTTTTAACTCTTAGTGATGCTGCAGTGTTGTTTGACCTGAAGCATACGGAGTTTAGGACCCAGATTACTCCCAGATTTAAGAGCATCTTAGTCCGACAAATATGACAATAACAACGGCCGCTTGCATGTTCTGCAAAAAAATGTGCTTTGTTGTGTATCTGACGGACAAACACCAAACCAGTTCCACATCACGGAAGTTGCTCCATTTTTACAAACCAATTCTGGTTCATCTGTTTCACTCAACAAGCGGCCATGTGCGTATGAAAACAAAGGCACTGCGCATGCGCGTTTTACCCATATTCTATCGCGATATTTCATTTTCCTATCGTTGCCTAACAGTATTACCGTGAACGGTATAATATGGCCCAGCCCTACCCTCTATTACTGAGAAAAGCCACATATGTAAAGGATTTGATCAGTGATCTCTCTCTAGGCAGTCCTACCATTCACCATACAAGTTCACACCTTTCTCAAAAGAATGCTTTACCCCAGGTCGGTTTGACTCTATACCTGCTGGTAGCTGACAGCATTAGCCATGCTGTTGGAACTGGAACGAGACATCCCAGGTTTGGACGCGACCCTCTGGCCCTGCAGCTGGGCAGGGTTGGGTGCTATCACTCGCTGAGACATCAATATGGGGGGCAAGTTTGCATTAGCTGCTGACCGGATGACTGTGTGACCCTGCAGAAAGGAGAAGGGCAACAAAGGGTTTCATTGTTCAGCAGAGATCAGAGAAAATCCCTGATGTCTGCAAATGACACCTGCTCACCTGGTTTACTGTAAATGGATAATACACACCATGGCTCATTCACACAAGCACGTTCTTCTATGTTTAAGTGCTTTTTTATCCACCGTAGCTCAAAATTTTATCTGGAGCTAAAAATCCAGAAGATTTAGTTTTTTTCCCTTTTGAGTCTCAAAACTGAAAGCTTGCACAGTTTTTAAAAACTGGCACGTATCATTGGCTAAAAGATGAAAACAAGACCGTACTTGGTAAGAACATTCCTCTACAGTGAGTGGTGCAACCACCAACAAGGCGATGAATCATCTCAGTAAATCAGATAGGCTAACCTGGAGTCACTGATAGCATATCCACGCTGTCCCACAGCAGAGACGTGGATTCAGTCTCAAAGAAAACTGACATTTTGCTAAAGACATCAACAAAAGGCGGGAGTTCAGCGTGCGGAGCCGTCTCTGTAAGTACTCTACATTTGGTGAAGTTTAAAATGTGACTACAGATAAAAAGGAGACATTTCAGATTCCATTACTGTCCTACATGGTCACATGACCCTTTCTTACAGCCAAAACGTCTAAGGTTCATTTACATCATAGACACTGGTGCAGCTTTGCTGTTGGTTACACTGAGTGACTTCTGTAGTTCTTGTTCTTTCTTTGTGAGTCAAAGACGTCATTTAAAGTCAGCACGGCTGG
Source organism: Maylandia zebra (assembly GCF_041146795.1). Classification (NCBI taxonomy): domain Eukaryota; kingdom Metazoa; phylum Chordata; class Actinopteri; order Cichliformes; family Cichlidae; genus Maylandia; species Maylandia zebra. Next base: position 35,903,445 of record NC_135187.1, on the reverse strand, counting down.
TTTAAGGTGCAAGGTCGAGACAACACTACAGAACCCCAACAATCACACAGTTCCTGGAAAACAGGAACTTCACTGGTGTGATCTCTAATGAAAATGTACCCTTCGCCTCACACTCACTCACACACCTGTGCAGTGCGGAGGTTCTGGGGCTCAGGGTTGTGTAGACCTGGCCTCACAGGTAGCTTCCCCAGGACAGGAGAGCTGTGGATGGGAGGAGGCTGCACAGATGACGCAGCATTCTGGACCACTGGGACCTGCAAGAGAGCAACGATAAACCAGGACTGGAATATCTCAGATTGATTTTCTGGTGCTTTCTTCATATATAAATGTTTACTGCATATGATTTAGAGCAGGGCTCTCAAACTAAACGAGACACTGCTGGCACTGTTGTCTCATGCGAGGGCAAACAAAAACAAACAAGAAAACACCCACAAATCTCCCCTAAAATGTAGTTTTGTTTAAAAAAAATTCAAATTTTCTACAACAAGACAAATCTTTTTTTCCTATTTTTGTTCGTATTTAACAGAAGTGCAGACATAGGTGTGCACATTAGTTTGTGAGTCTGTCAGTGAACTAACACACCCGTCATGTTTGTGTCTCTGCTCACGTCGCCTTCATATTCAATCATTTGACGAACTTATTTTAACATTTCACTCAACAACAAACAAAATCGTCACTTCAACAGTCAAACTGCATTTTATTTCTACAGGTCCATATATGGCAGCAAGCGGGGGCTGCGAGTGGTCCCCGAGCCACGGTTTTGGGAGCCCTGATTTAGAACAATATTACAGTACCGTCTGCAGCTAAGGGGTACACACGTTTCAATACTGATTTCCAATATCCTGCACTATCCATTGTCTATATAGGTCATGCTCTCCAGATATAAACTATTAGACTATTATTATTATTATGTTAGGATCAGTCTATGCAATATATTTGTCTAGTTAAATTATTGAAATATTAACATGACAAACTGCTGCCGTGATGACATAAGACACTAAAGCCTCCTTGAGCAAACACTGATTTGGCACCAAATAAAAGTGACTTGAACTGAACCCACATAACCACGGCGAGGCACCACGGACAGATGCAAAGAGCTGCAGAGCTCCAACAGTGGCCGTGACTGTGAGAATGTGTGGCATCAGCAGCACTGACCTTCTGGACCACATTCTCCTTCTGCATTTGACTCTGCCTGAGCTTCTTCAGCAGCACGAGACGAGCCTCCTCCAGACGAAGCTCTTCTCTTAGAGCTTTGATCATCTGCTGCCTCTCCTCTCCTGTTTTCCCCTGGTACAAACGAGCACACAAAATTAGAAAGGCACACTATATCCGGACATAAGACCAGAGGCAACTTCGAGCTCGTTGAACTCAACAGCCAGTCTGTATAAACCAGACTAAACCTACACAGAAGCTGCAGTTTGAACAGCGCGTCGTGTTTCTGCATCGACACAGGATGTGACTGCAGAAAGTAAACAGGACACGTTTGGCTGAAATATTCTTTTGTGCAAAGTCAAAAGCAGCAATTTAAAACCTGTTTACGTCAAGAAAAAGTGATTTTGACCAATTCATTCACAGGATTCTTCATGCATCTGTAGTAATGTCATTGCTGGTATTTAGACACATCTGTATTCCTGTTTCCATGACAGCCTGTGGAAACATGCAGGTTTCACACATGTGACACTGACTATTACTTATATTTGTTGTTGTTTATTGTCCACCTGCGTTTACTCAGAGCTTCTCCCTGATTACTCTGCTCGGCTAAAACAGCTGCTGACAATGACGTCCTCTGCTCTGCATCTATAATCAGACTCTGGAAACATTACAGTCCATCCACCACTTTGATCACACTCTGGATCTTCTGACATACAGGATGAAATTAGACTCATTTCATTACAGTAGATGTCTTTTGGAAAGTGCTGTGACTCAAAAGGTCACAACTCCTCCACTGTTCCTTTCTTGAAAACCTTGTGACAACACCGTACAGAGAAGCTACCCAAGCTCTACTCCCACACAAGTCACCTCCTTAAGAGAACAGAATTGCCTTTTATTGTCATTGTACATGTACAAATGATTGGTGCGCCACGCCAACTGTGCAGGAGTAAGAAAACAAAAACACAACAGTGTTAATAGCTCCTGTGAAAAGGAAAAGCTTCAATCAGGACTTCCTGGTATCACTCTTGGTTGGTGGTGCATCGGCAGCTTTAGTTCAGGACTACGCTTCCTCCTGACCGTCACCCACCCGGCCTGTTTTCCCTGCTGCTCAGGACAATCTGCTGGGTGAGCTAACAGTGGCTTTGCTACCATCGCTTGCCCCGACCGCAGGGCTTAAGCTAGCTGCAGGGTTTTTAGGGTGTGAAGCCAGGTCTCATTAAGTGTAGCATCCTGAAATATCTGAGCGACCGACCTCTACACTTGATTTATGCACCAGTGTTAAAGGACTTGTACAGCATATTCAGTCTATTTCTGCCCCCTTGCAGGAGTGCTGCGAATGCCTTTTACCTTGAACATGTCCAGGTTAGCCTTGTGCACACGCTCCTCGGGCCGAGGTGTCGTTCTGGGACTGGAAGCCTCGTTGTCTGACAGGATGATGACATCCGGTGACGGAGTTCGTCTGTCATGATCAGCATCACTAGTAAGAAAAAAAGATCAAACACAAAGTGCAGTCAGTTTCTGCAGCATTTAAAGTCGTACTTTATCATCACAGGATCTGACAGCTTTACTAAACTGCGTGGGGTCGCTTGACATCTGTTCTGCTGGTTTTCCCGGTAGGTTCAGTGGAAGTCAGCTTACAGGTTGGGAATCTTTAGTCATGCTCGTTGGTTAAAAGCAGAATAACAAAGAAACTGCGCCCCATTTCTAACGTCCATGTGCTGATTCTTAAACTTAAAAGCAAATCTTTCACCAGCTCCAGACACAAAGGTTTGGGGGACAGAAACAGTAATGTACATTGTCACACATTTCATTTATCAAAGAAGATTGAACATACTGTATAGCAACACTAGATTACATGTAGGCTAGTGGTGCCCTTGTGTCATTGTTCCATGTTATACATTTCATCAGCCCCACAGTTTGAGGGCCGATTTACTGAAGAACTGACTGATTTTTACAGCTGCCCCTGCTGCATGTGCATTTTCATTACTGTAAAACAGCCATAAAACTAACCACACCTTTGGTACACCTGTGTTACTTTGTGCCGTTTAGTAATTTGGGCCCTTGAGGGTTTTCGTTACTTTTCGTGTGGTTTAAACCTTTGCTATGCACCTTGCACACAATGTACATACAAGCCCTGCTCTGTAGGGGCGAGCTGGCACCAAATACTGTATGTGGACTATTCCACAGATTTCTTACTGAACCTGTGGAATAAGTTGGTCCCTCTGTAGTCATGTAAAAGCCACAGAGACAGTGTGCCGTGGACACTTCTTGCAGTTCGGTGGCCAAAAATGTGCCAACGAGGACAAAAGTGAAGATTTTCATTGACAGCCAAGGTTTCACCCACTAGTTACTTTTGCAGAGTAAAACTAGCTGCTAAGGTGAACTGGTATTGTCCTTCAAATAATCAGATAAACGATGGCTGGATTCAGGTAAACGGACATGCTATAAAGCACATGCCTGCTCTTTACACAGAATCCTTCTGTTTAAAATGTTTATTCTCACCACCTCCTCCCAGCGCTCATGTCGACTGGCTCATCCAGGATGTTCTCCTTTCCATTCTTACTTGGTCCAACGGGGCTACTGTGGCTTCCCAGCCTCAGACTCCCATTTAACTTCTCCTCATAAGCAGCACCCATTAGGCTCTGATGATGGAGGCTGCTGGCTCCAGGGCCTTTTCCATCTCCCAAGCTCCCTGCAACATCTAGGGCTGCTAGGTCAGCTAAGTCCTTGCGTTTAAGAAGTGCCAGCATCTTCAGGCGCTCCATGGCCTCGTGACCTTCCATTTTGAGGCGCTTGGCCAACGCCTCTTCTCGCTCACTGGTTGACTCAAGGCCTCGCTTAAGTAGGTTCAGCCTCAGCGCCTCCTCAGACATCTGCTCCATCCTAAAAACAAGAGAGGTCAGACAGGTCAGCAGAGCCACCTTAAACCCAAATAGGTTCAGGTCAGATAACAAACACACTCCTCTATGTAACTTAAAGCATGAGTACAGTTATCCACCACATTGGGTGCAATAGCTGAACGACTCTGGAACCTCCAATCCTTCCCAACCCTTATTCCAGATGTTCTCTCCTCCCTTTGTCAGCAAAGTTAATCCCACGTTCCTCTGAAACCACGGGGAACAACTCCAAGTTATCCCAGCGATCCGAGCTCGAATCAGTTTTTAATCTGGTATTAACATGATTACGTTTGTATATTTCTACACTTTTCCTAATCCAGATAATGTAATGCAGATGTAAATACAGAGAACACAGCTTTGCATGGCGCTCGATGATGAATACTATTTTTGTGTAGACTGGAAAAAATAAAGAAATTAATAAATCGATCGATAAGAAAAAGCAAAGAGCAACAAAGATACAACCCCACCAGATCATAGACCAGTTGGAAAGGCAAACCCTGTCCCTGCTAAGTTCCACTGTTAGCGTGACAAAACACACAAAGCAGTGTGTAATGAGGAAGAGCAGGGGGCGAACCTGACAGCAAACTCACTCAGATGGACGAGTCAGATTAAACAATATATTTCATTGATCGTCTCCTCTGGGTTACTATAAAATAGTTTAGCATGAATGACTTCTGCATGTCGGCAAAGCTGAGAGGAAAGTGGAGGCCAGACAGCGCTGAGGCACAACTTTGACTTTGAAGGTAATCGGGCTCCGTGTCTGGTTTGTGCTGCACTTTTTACAGTAGCTCTATAGTGACTGTAGAGAAACGTACGTAGAAAATCAGACGGAGACCTTAGACTAGACAACCTCCAAGAAGCACATTTTCCCCAGCAGCCAGTGGGTGTGCAACGTCCAGTGTGGTGGAGAACTCTGGAGCAAGTGTCATGTATGAAGTGAGTCATCTGGTCTACATGAATACAAAACGAATGAAAACTACAATCCTTCCAGCTCTGGGCCTGGGAGCTGGCCTTTGCTCTCCTGGACGCCATTCGCCCAGTCTGGAGGTTACTGCTCCGATTACCACACACGCACGCACACGTGCGCACACACACTCGAGCACTGCTTGACAAACACATTTTACTCCTCACTTTGTCACTTCCTATTGGTAGATTCGACCTGCTGGCGTCACTCTGGCGTGCCCCTCATGGTGTCGGGCTTTTCACCGCTCTAATCTGTTCATCCTGTCCTCCACTCGTGTCAGTTATTAACCTCACATCTACAGCTGCCTCTTTAGCACAGGGAGGAGTCTTAATGGTCCCACAGCATGGCTCTCCCTGCCACTTCTTCCTCTAATTAATTTGTGACGCAGCAGTGGAGTCGTCGCCTCCATTTGCTGGGAGTACAAACACGAGCAGCTCGTGTAACCCCTCCGCCGATCCAGCCACCTCACCACGTTTAATGAGCCAGAGATCTGCGCTGAGAAGCCAATCACAGCTAGCCTTGCTCTGCACGTCAGTAACTGGCACCCAACGCTCTCTCACTTAGACTTCCCCTCCCCCTGGTTACTGTCGCTGCTGCCAGGCTTTACATAATATAATGACTGTTACAGTCAGCAGTGCCCCCCAGATAAATAAATAAATAAATAAACAAACGCACACTTTCTCCCTTCGCTTTTCATCCACCACACCCTTCCAACACACTGCCAGGCCGATAATGGAGAAGAAAAGAATAGATGAGAAACACAGACTCAGCCCTACGATCACACCTCTCCTAACCCCAGCAGGATAAAACATTAAACATCTGTCACACTGAAAAACTGTGGCGCTCCAAGGAATGCTTCCAGTTTGCACCAGCAGATAGACGGCGTCCACACAGACAACACACATGCAGCTCAGCATTCCGATAGAGGGCAGAGTTTTGTAATCCTCCCTCCTACTCCAGCAGTACAGTACCACAAAGAAACACTCCTCCCTTCTCCTCTACCCTCCCCCAACTCCTCAAACGCTCATCTTTTCCTCCCTCTTCTTTCACTGCAAAAATAAACACAAGCTTAATTTCAGGGGCCCCTTCGATGCCGCCAAAGCCGAGTGCTTCATTTGTTCACGTTATACCAGCCAACAGTGTGTGTGCACGTGAGTGTTTCTGAGGCTGCAGGGACAGGAACGGAGTAGCAGCACCGAGACACAGAGAGGGTTTTTCTTTATTGCTGTGTGTGTGTGTGTGTGTGTGAGCGAGCGTGTGTGTGCGTGAGCGTGTGTGTGCGTGTGTGTGTGAGAGCGTGTGTGTGTGTGTGTGTGTGAGCGTGTGTGTGTGTGTGTGTGTGTGTGTGTGCGTGAGCGTGTGTGTGTGTGAGCGTGT